>NC_073624.1:56580000-57276666 GCF_029407905.1 Bubalus kerabau | reverse complement strand
CAAGTGACATCAAGGAGACTTCTAGAAAGTACCTAAGCCTAGGTCTCCTTTAGTCTTTTCTGCTCTAATGGAGTTTCAGCTCTTTTAAGACAGTTGTCTTCAAGGTTATGGGGATCATCTTTTGAGCTGAGGTGGCCTTTTTAATTTCGACAGCCTCTTGCTTTAGGGTACCCTGGGACTGACCTAGACCCATGGGGGCTATTTCCAAACAGACCCCTGTTTCCTTCCCTACTCACCTGTTCCCTGTCCCTGTTTGGCACAAATATAACCCCAGGATGCACTTGTATCTTAGATGAATCAAATGAGCTTACAAGTGAGAGCGAGGCGGCTTTCTGTGAGCCAGGCCCTCATTCTGCGATATCCATTGAAAGGAACCTGTTCAGTTTTCACATGAAGCTACCCCTCCTCATAACCTCTAGGCAAACACCTCTTTGTTCCTAACATTCCATAGCTATACTTTCATGGCCAAAATCAGGAAACCAGGTGGGAAGAAAGAAATCTTGTTTCTCAATTAAAGCTTTAATTTTAAACCATATTTTCAAATGCTCTAATGAATCTGCCCGCAATGCGGAGATCTGGGTTCAGTCCCTGGGTCGGGAAGATCCCCTGGAGAAGGAAATGGGTATCCACTTTAGTATTCTTGCCTAGAGAATTCTATGGACAGAGGAGCCTGATGGGCTACACTCCCTGGGGTTGCAAAGAGTGGGACACAGCTGAGCAACTAACACTTTCACTTTAATAATTCACAAGCCTTCCTTCTTACCATTTAAAGGGTATTTTATGTGCATAAGGAACTAGCTAAGTACTTTGCATCCCTTAAACTCTATAGTCCTCAGAAGAACTCTGAAATAAGTGCTGCTATTGTTCCCATTTCACAGATGAGAGAATTGAGGCTTACAGAGTTTAAACATCTTGTTCAAGGTCACCAGCTACTAATAGCAGGTCTGGTACTTGACCCCTAACTCCAAAGCTGGGACTTTTAACAATTACACTATATGCTTGCTCCATTCTATTTTTATTCGGTGTCCAAAGAAAGGTTGCATATCATTGCACAATAGCTCTTGTATAATTCTACCAAATTTCACGTATAGTTTCTATCTCTGTGGCTTAGGTATTAGCATCTCAGGGACAGGAATGATCTCATTTTTGTTATAGCCCAAAGCCAATTGCCTTATGATAACATAAATGACCCTTCCCCAGCACAAGGCAAGTGGTTAATAAACATGCAATAAATATTTGATGAAAAAATGATTAACCAAATCCTTTAAAATTGCTTTCCTTTCTCCTGCTACCTTTTAAAAAGGGCCACCATCCTGTTTCATTAGAACCCAATCAGCAAAAATGGACCTGAAATGAAAACAGATTGATAAAAATTTCCCAGAATAAGGTTTCTATGGCAGACGTGAGGTCTAGTCCATTTCTTCTGCGTGCACACATATCCTCCATGTATGACTCTGTACATGATCATGATCTCATTCAGACAAGCATCATAGGGTCAAACAAAACTCACAATTGCAGTGAGATTTATCTCTGAAATCAGAGATATGTGTATGTCACGATGGAGGGAGGTCCCTGCTGCATGTCCATCTGAGGAAACCTGGGACATTGCCAGGGGTGTTCAGCACCTGGGAATCCTTGGAGAAAGTGTAGGAAAACCACAGCCTCAGAACCCCGGGTACAGAGCCACCTCTCATCTCTTGATGAGGTGTTCTCAGATAGCTGACGGCTCTCTCACCAGCATGGACCAGGGGAGTTGTGGGCTTCGTTCACTGGTTGGTATATGCTGTGTGGGACAGAGGTGTGCTGGAAGAGGGACATGGCGTAGTACCTGTGTGCCTATCTCGGATACAGCTGTCACTCAGGAGAACCAGCTGGAACATGGATGTTCCCAGTTTTCCTTCAAGGAACAAGCTGGACACCATGAGAGCAGAGATCCTCGTCAGCTCTGCATTAGAATCAGGCTGCAGCAGCAAGGCTGGGACCAGGGGCACTGCTGAACAAGGTCACCTCTATGTAGCAGCCCAGTATCCACAGGAAGGATGACCTAAACTGCCCCTGGCTTATCCAGTGCTGCTCATCACTTCATCCTTCTAGAAACCCATTTCTCCTGGCTTCTGCTTTGTCCCTCTCTTTGTTTCCCACCTCCTTCTCTGATGGCTCCTTCTCAGTCCTCTTTGATGGTTGCTTTCTCCTCTTCCAAACCTCTTAAGTGTTAGTGTGCCCTGAGACTTGGTCCTTCCCATTTTCCTCCAGTCTTTCCTTTGGTGATCTCATCAAGTTCTGTGCTTTTAAATATCAGCTACACGCCTGCGATTCTCAGTAAGTCCCACCCTCTGAGAGCCAGACTCCTGTGTCCATTTGCCTGCTTTAACCTTCTGTGTAACTACCACCCAGGTAGTCCAAGCATGCGTATCCCAAAGTCAGCAACCTTCTTCTCCCTGACTGTCCTCTGTATCAGTGCATGGGAGTAACCATCCCAGTTTCCTGGGCAAAGCAACCTGCACAGGATTCTAAGACACTGGATTTTTTTTCTCACTCTCACTGGACCGATCCCAAATTTACCTCCAGGTAAATCTCAAGCCTGTCCATTTCTCCTGTGTAGTCATGTCCACATTCTGGTTCCTGCCACCATCTTGTCTCACCTGGCCTCCTGGAGTAACTTTTCTAGTGAACTTTTCAGTCCTATGCTCCCTGTAGGAATTTCCCATGGTTATTCAGATTGTGCTTTATTTTTTTTTTTAATATTTATTTATTTGGCTGCCTTGGTCTTAGTTGTGGCACGCAGGATCTTCAGTCTTTATTGAAACATGCGGGTTCTGTAGTTGTGACATGCAGGATCTGTAGTTGCAGCCGGCAAACTCTTTAGTTGTGGCATCTAGTTCCCTAACCAGAGATCAAACCTGGGTTTCCTGCGTAAGAGTCCAGAATCTTAGCCATTGGACCACCAAGAAAGTCCCCAGGGTATATTTTCTGAAACAAGTGATGCCATCACCTCTCTGCCTTTAACCCATTGATAACTTTGCATTGACCTTAGAAAATAAAATCCAGACTCCTAACAGCATTGACCTTGGCCTGGCAGGGTCTGTTCCCAGGTCTCCTCTACAGCCCTGTGATCAGGTATTCTTCCTGCCTCACACTTTACACTGTCAATCACTGGAGGATTTGGTTCCTGGTGTGGTCTCTGATCTCTGAGTCTTCATACTTGCTGTTCTCTCTGCTTGGAATGCTTTTCACTTGGCTTCTCCCATGGCTGGCGTCCTTCTCACCTTTCGAATCTGAGGTTGGATGTTACGCCTGCATGGATCAAAGAGCTGATCTAAAGCAACTAAAGCAAGTACCCCGCTTCTTCTGGACCGCAGCACTGTATTCTTTTCTTTTTTACAACTTTTCATAATTTTAACTCATATGTTTATTTGTTGTTTAATGTCTGTCTCCAGACTGTAAATTTGGGTGACTGTAATATATCTAACCACCTGGCAGAGAACCTGATATGCCAGTTCAGTCACTCAGTCGTGTCCGACTCTTTGCAACCCCATGGACTGCAGCACGCCAGACCTCCCTGTCCATCACCAACTCCCGGAGTTCACTCAGACTCATGTCCATCGAGTCAGTGATGCCATCCAGCCATCTCATGCTGTTGTCCTCTTCTCCTCCTGCCTTCAATCTTTCCCAGCATCAGGGTATTTTCAAATGAGTCAGCTGTTTGCATCAGGTGGCCAAAGTATTGGAGTTTCAGCTTCAGCAACAGTCCTTCCAATGAATATTCAGGACTGATTTCTTAATGGACTGGTTGGATCTCCTTGCAGTCCAAGGGACTGTCAAGAGTCTTCTCCAACACCACAGTTCAAAAGCATCAATTCTTCGGTGCTCAGCTTTCTTTATAGTCCAACTCTCACATCCATTCACGACTACTGGAAAAACCATAGCCTTGACTAGATGGACCTTTGTTGGTCATGATCTCTGCTTTTTAATATGCTGTCTAGGTTGGTCATAGCTTTTCTTCCAAGGAGCAAGCGTCTTTTAATTTCATGGCTGCAGTCACCATCCACACTGATTTTGGAGCCCCCAAAAATAAAGTCTGTCACTGGTTCCACTGTTTCCCCATCTATTTGCCATGAAGTGATTGGCCATGATCTCAGTTTTCTGAATGTTGAGTTTTAAGCCAACTTTTTCACTTTCCTCTTTCACTTTCCTCAAGAGGCTCTTTAGTTCTTCACTTTCTGCCGTGAGGGTGGCTCATCTGCATATCTGAGGTTATTGTTATTTCTCCTGACAGTCTTGATTCCTGATATGTAGTTGTCATTCAGTGAATGTCTGATGAACGAATGAATGGGTGTCCTTGGAGGAATATGTAGGGACTGTGGAGGGAAAGGAGATGGGCATTGGGAACTTGACTTTCAGAATTTCTTCTGGTTTAGACTTGTAGTCAAAGCCTGGAAAATCCTTTTCAGGTAGTAGTTTCTTATTTGTGACATTCACAGATTGTAAGTAGGTAACCAGTAGTGCTGTGTTCTCCCCCCGACCACCAGTGTGCTATGGCCCTTCTTGGAGATAATGCTAACATGTTTTCAGATGTACTACGAGTACCTTACCTGTTTTATGCCATTTAATACAACTCAACATTCATAAAACTAAGATCATGGCATCTGGTCCCATCACTTCATGGCAAATAGATGGGGAGATGGTGGAAACAGTGTCAGACTTTATTTTGGGGGGCTCCAAAATCACTGCAGATGGTGATTGCAGCCATGAAATTAAAAGACGCTTACTCCTTGGAAGGAAAGTTATGACCAACCTAGACAGCAAATTAAAAAGCAGAGACATTACTTTGCCAACAAAGGTCCATCTAGTCAGGGCTATGCTTTTTCCAGTGGTCATGTATGGATGTGAGAGTTGGACTGGGAAGAAAGCTGAGCATTGAAGAATTGATGCTTTTGAACTGTGGTGTTGGAGAAGACTCTTGAGAGTCCCTTGGACTGCAAGGAGGTCCAACCAGTCCATCCTAAAGGAGATCAGTCCTGGGTGTTCATTGGAAGGTCTGATGTTAAAGCTGAAACTCCAATACTTTTGGCACCTCATGAGAAGAGTTGACTTATTGGAAAAGACTCTGATGCAGGGAAGGATTGGGGGCAGGAGGAGAAGGGGATGACAGAAGATGAGATGGCTGGATGGCATCACTGACTTGATGAACATGAGTTTAAGTAAACTCTGGGAGTTGGTGATAGACAGGGAGGCCTGGCGTGCTGTGATTCATGGGGTCACAAAGAGTCGGACACGACTGAGCGACTGAACTGAATACAACTCAACTGATACGTGTTGCTATCATTTCCCATTTTACAGTTGAACAGACTGAGGCACAGAGAGATTCAGTAGCTTGGCCAGGATCACAGAGCTAGTAAGAGGTAGTATGAGTATGTGCAGTTGAACCTCAGAGTCTGCAGCCCCATCTAACCTCTGTGTTGCAGCTACCTACATGGCTCTGTCCCTGTATTCTCTTCCGAATTGACCTTATCCAATCCCATGGATTTAAACATTGTCTGTCTCCTGGCCATATTCATTTTGTATCTCTGACTCAGACTGCTCTCCTAAACTCCAGACACAGTTGGGTCTGTACTCATTTATCCACCCACAAGATGTCTTTTCATGGGCGTTAAGAACTTAGTATGTCCTAAAGTAAGTTTGTGATGCCTCCATACCCCCACTCCCAAACCTTTTCTCCATCAGTGTCTTCTTTTCAGCCATTGTTTTGGGGGTCATGAGGTGAAGAGATGTGTACATTTACGCATTTTTAAAAGGTAGATTGCTTGGGTTAGATAATGGCATGCTATTTATTTTTTCCCTTATGGTTACCTTATCTAACCTTCAAGGCAAGGACCACAGTTTATATATCTTTGCATTCCCAGAATCTATACATAGATCATGTTCAATATGTTCTTGTTGAATGAACAAGAAAGAAGAAAAGTTCTCTGTGGCTCTTACCTTTTTCTATTCCAGGGGTTTTCCATGGTACTTTTAAATTTCTCCAGTCATTCTTCTAAGGAGATTTTTCAAACTCCTCTAAATGGTTGTTTTTCTTCTCCCCAAGGTTCTAACCTAAGGGGTTTTTATTGTAGTATATGAATGAAACAACTCTGTTTCAAAAAATCATTTCCATTTCTCTTCATTTTGGTACTTGCACACTTGGATTTATGTGGAAAGGAATACTTAATAAGAAGGAAAACCTATTTAGACCCAGTAGTATAATCATTCAGTACTCGAGAAAAAGAGTGATGTATGAGCCATATAATTAGCAGTCATGTTTCACATTTATTTTTCTGAGCTGAAGTTCAGTTTCTCCTTAAAAACAGAAAATAAGCCCCATACACACATAGACGCAGGCATGCACAGATGCAGACCCCCTCCACACACATAACACATGAATAGACACCCATCATCATTCAAGGAATTCAGTTAACATTTTTCTCAAGATTATCAAGATAATCTTAAATATAGCTTAATTTCCCCTCTTTGTGTAAACTGATAAAGAATTCAGAGATTATGTGTCTTCAATGCATGTAAAGGCCATGGATTTATTTAAACCTCAGAGTTTATCAGATAAAATGGACAGAGTCAAGGGATGTGGGTGGGGACTCAGATTTGAGTGAAATAAACTTTCAGTTTAGCTGTGGGTGAATTGCTTAGTCTCTTTCCCTTTTTAAGAAATTAAAGCCTCTCTTACAAGTTTGAGAATAAAATGAGGTAATGTGTAAAAGTGCTTGTAAAATTATACAGCACTAAATATAGTAAAGTGATGATATTATAAAATAAGTATAACAGGCTTTATAATCATTGTTATAATTGAAATAATAAGAAAATGGAGGAGTTTTTTTTAATCATACTGAGTGACTCAAAGCAGTTGCTCATTTATGCAGAAAATGGTTGAAATCCCACAGTAGAATTTTAGTTGACTCAGTACGTGTTCAGATAATGAACTTGGCTTTTTCATACACAGAAATATGACACTTAGAATATGCCCTGAATGGGATATTGTATCCTCCCTAGTGTGTTCATATATTCATGGGAGATCTACAAAATGGTTATTCTTGAGGTAGATTATATATTTTCTGTAAAACTAGCAATCACAGTAATTCTGTGAAGAGAGTATATTCTAAGATTTCATGCTCTAAATCAAGGTTTGGTTGATTCTGTGAATCAGTCCCATGGCCATTTGTCTTCTTTATTTTGCACAATTTTACTCTTCCTCTCATGAGAAGATGGAGAAGAAACAACAGGAAGTGAGAACCTTGTCAGAAAACTAGGCAAATTTAAAGAATTCCTAGTATCATCATGAAACCTCCCAAGTGAGGAAGCTGCAAAATCTTCCCAGACTCTAAAGCATATCTTTCTTTTTTTCTTTTTTAAAATTTTATTTTAGCCTTCCTGCTACATAGGGCTCCCAATTTTTACCTGGGCCAGGACGAACTGTTCACATTTCACCAGGGCTTCCCTGGTGGCTCATTTGGTAAAGAATCTGCCTGCAATGCAGGAGACCCAGATTCAATCCCTGGTTTGGGGAGATCCCCTGGAGAAGGAAATGGCAACCCACTCCAGTATTCTTGCCTGGAGAATCCCATGGACAGAGGAGCCTGGCGGGCTACAGTCCATGGGGTCGCAGAGTCGGACACGACAGCAACTACACCACCACCAGGCAAATATCGGTTGAGAGCTCCCTCTATAGCAGGAACTGTTCTGGGGCCAAAGGATTCAACCATGACAAACAGAAGCTTTCCTTGTTCTCAGGGGGCTTAAAGGTGGGTGCCTGCTTGTCCTACGTTGAAAGGTAAAACCTTATTTCAGCCTGAACTGCCAGAAAATTTGATTTTTTTTTTTTCTAACCAATATCAGGGGTTCCCCTTCACCATTGTGTACTTGGATCCTGGCCCTTCTCCCCATGGGAAAGTCAGCATCACCAAACTTTCTGAGAATGTTGTCGTTGATACCGGTTGGCTTTTCCATAATATCTTGAGGTGTTCTTAGGCCTTGAATACAATATTTATAAGCCCAGCAAGAAGACCCTGAAAAATGAATTATAAAATGAATGAAAATACAAAAAATGAGTTACAGCTGCCTTTCATCTGCAATGTAAAAACAGTTCCCTACAGTGCAAATGTACCCCTGCTAAAGCATAAAGTTGAGGGTTTTTTGTCAGGTGTGTAGAAATATTGACTTGTGTATAGATACTGTTATAAGGAGAGTTCAGCCACAAAGGCCCAATACATCTTAAACTATGAAATTTTAAATTGATTTTCTTAAACTATGAACACTTAAATGGTATGCAGTTCAGGATGACCCTGTGTGAAAAGATAAGGATAAGTAATTGGCCATTTGCCTCATTAAGCTCTGGCTTAACTGTTTCTCATCTTTCTTCCACATCCTTCCACAACTCAGCCCTCGCCCTGGGAAATGACTTCCAAAGGAAATCTAATAAGGGATGTCCCTGCCACCAGAGGCACAGACCAAAACCTGTTGGGTAGTTAATGGAGTGTGAAGTCCTAGTTTTATGGCCCTGAGTTCTGTGTTGATAAAAAGCCCCAAAGAAGGGAAAGGTTTGGGGCCAAAGAGCACGGTCCTTTGAAAAAGCCTTGCTGATGCTGGCCAGATTTAAGACACATCTCTTAGTTCCCTTTATCCCCACCACCAACTATTGCTTTTGCCTGAATGATTGAGAGCATCTCTTTCTCCATTTCACTGTGACTCTCCCTTATTCTTTCTCTTCCATGCAGCAGCCGCAGTGGTCTTTGAACACCTAAATCCAAATGACTTCCCCATGTACCTAGCATAAAGTTTAACTGTGTTGTTGTGGCTTGTGAAGCACCGCATACTAGCTCCTGCTCACCTCTCCAGCCTCTTCTCATGCCAGTCTCTGTGATTAATCCACCCCAGCACCTCCATCTTCCTCCTTGCCCCTCCCCTATAGGACATACTAAGCTGTTTCCCAGCCTAGGGGCTTTGTACCCAGAACATTCAGCTTTTTACCCAGCTGGCTCCTTCTTTATATCTCAACTCACACGTCCACTCCTCAGAGAGGAGAGGACTTTTTTTTTGACCCTTTGTCCAAGGAAATGGATATCCCACTCCAACTTTTCCTCCCAAGACTCTGTTGTCTTCAGAACACTCAACTCTCTGAATCTCTTTCTCTTGTTAACTTGTTTTTGCCTGTCTTCTTTTGTATGTGTGTATTTGCAGAATGTAAATGCCATCTGTATCTCTCTTCTTCCCTGATGGTTCTCCAGAGCCTGACTCACAGTAACGTATTGATTGAATGGATATGTGCACACATAAGGACCCAGCTGATTGCTGAAAAATGCCCTCTGACCTTAAACTCTGTACAAGTTCATGTGTTCTAAGTTCCAGTTCAGTTGAAACCATAGGAGACTTGGATATACTTTTCAATTTAGTTTCTTTTTTCTGTTTCAGTCCTCTCTAATAAATAGTGACATTATCTTTGTGAAGTTGCATGC
The DNA here is from genome assembly GCF_029407905.1 of Bubalus kerabau. NCBI lineage: Eukaryota > Metazoa > Chordata > Mammalia > Artiodactyla > Bovidae > Bubalus > Bubalus kerabau. Next base: position 57,267,166 of record NC_073624.1, on the reverse strand, counting down.
CCCATGGGAAGTGCTTGGAAGATATGCAGAACAAATGAATGTAAGAATGCCTTTCAGGTAGGTGTAAAAGTATTTCTCCCCTACTCTCTCTGCTGCTAGTGCACGCCTCTGTCTAAACAAATAAAATCAAAATGCAGACTGGAACACTGTTAGAGGAAAAAAATCCTTTAAATGTGTAGGAAATGCAATAAGTAACTTCATGGCTAATAATGACTTCATGACTTTTTGTGAAAATGCCTGGCTAATGCAGTCCTTAGAAGGATAGACTGTTGAGAAAGAAATATTTTCCAAGTGGCATTTTCATTTCCAAAGTGCCAATTTTAAAAACCCTGCTTCTTTGAATGGCCAGATGTCAGGACTGGTGGTACAAGTCCTTACTGACTGGTCCCTTCCAGAAAAAAATTAAAGTCTACTTCCATTGCTACAAGTTCAAGAAATTTCAGGAAAAAGTGACCTTATTTTTTTAAATAACTATTTTTGCATTTTAAGAGTCAAGTCATAAATACTGTGCAAACCACAACCATTGATATTTATTCCTGCTGCTGCTGCTGCTGCTAAGTCGCTTCAGTCGTGTCCAACTCTGTGCGACCCCATAGATGGCTCCCCCGTCCCTGGGATTCTCCAGGCAAGAACACTGGAGTGGGGAATATAAAGTACTTTGCATGAATTTCTTAGTTATTTTGAAGGATTAATTTTCCTCCATCTCAGAGTGAATATTCTTATATTCCCTATAGATTAACAAAAAGTGATTGTTTGCTAGATAGAAATGAAATTAAGTATTAAATCTTAAATTATGAATGCCAAGATACGTAGAAATAATAGAATCTCTTAAAGGAGGTGGAGGGGTATAGTACCAAGGACAGTTCTTAAGGGACAAAAGAATTAAATACTTTCTACTTTTGGTTCAACATTTGCCAATACGACCAAGTCAGAGGGCAGAAATTAGGCAGATGGCCAATTCTAAGGTATAGCTCTTAATGAGCTGTGGAAAGTTATTGAGACAAAGATCCATCTATATTCTTAGAAATGAAGAGATGCTAGGAACACATTTAGGGAAGGGCAATTTCCATTCATAAGCCTGTAATATATCTCTCTGGTGCATCTTATTTTCTTTATTAGTCTTTGTGTCCTAATACAAATTCAAAATAGAGGCTGAGATTTCTACCATGTATTTTCCTTAAGGCAGAATTCTCAAAGGAACTGAGACTAAAGTAGTTCTAAATTTTTCACTTATTTTTGTTTTTAAAATGTTACAAAGAAAATCTTGGAACCCAAGGATTGTTTAAATTATATATATACACACACACATATATATATGTAAATTATGTAATATATGTAATCAGTGAGAGATAAGGAATACCAATTTTGTTTCCATGAACAGTTGTTTGCACAATCAGTAATTTATCAATGTGAATTAATGCTATGTCATACATAAGGACCAAAGGGAAAATAAGTATATGCTTAGATAGAGTCATAGATCAAACCAACAGCTTAAAGCCAACAGAGCTTAAAAAGTCTACCTTTTGATAATAGTAAGGTAGTAAAACCTAAGGAAACTGGCTGTATCATAGACAACACCTCTGTGTACTCATTACATAATAGCAGAAAAGTGCTGCCTGCAAGCAGCATGAATACTTCTCTTATGCAGCATTCAGAGAATGTGATCCAGGCAATAAAATGAAAGCCATAACAACTGTGAATAATAATTTTACATGATAGGAATTCCTGCAAGACAACATTTTAGGAGGAAATACTGTTAACGAGTGGCCAGGAGTTGGCCTTATTAATATTGATGTGATTTTACCTAAGCATAGCTTCACTTGATACAACTTGGTGCATTTAAAATTTACATTACTTTTTTATCCAGTGTGTACTTCCAAAAGAGGAATTGTCCTGACATATCAGTTCAACAGTGTTCAAACATCAGTTTGGACATTGAAATGCCTCCAAGAATCTTACCTTTATTATTTTCTATAGACTGTACTTCTGAATCCCAGGTTTAGTCTCCTTGGATTTTTGTTTCTATGATATTTAAAAGGAAGTTGAGGAATAGATTTCTTGTGGGAAATGGTCACTAAAACCTGCTTTTGCTAAATACCTGTGTGTCCAAGGATATAGAGTTTTTAAATAGTTTCTAGAGCAGTTTTTGGTTTACAGAAAATTGAATAGATAGTACAGAGTGTTCCCATAGACCTCCTCTCACCCCTCTTACAGCCTCCTTACTATTGATACCTTGCATTGTGGTTTATTTGTTACAACTGATGGATAAGTATTGGCACATTGTTACTATCTGCAGGTTAGTAGCATGCTCTGTCATAGTGGTGTTTGTTTTAGTGGTCCATAGTTGAGGGTTCACTTCTTGTCTTGTACAGTTCTGTGGGTTTGGACAATTCATAGTGCCATGTATCCCCTATTATGGTATCATGCAGAATAGTTTCACAGCCCTTGAAATCCCCTTTACTCTATCCCTTCTCCCCTCAGCCCAGACCCCTGGCAGCCACTGATTTTTCTATTGTCTCTATAATCTGCCTCTTTATAACATGGGATATGTGTTCAAATTTTCACAGATATGCACTAAAGTTTTGGTGTATAAACTTCCAATTTTCTCTAATATCTTAGTTCAAAATCCATGCAAACTATTCATCCATTCATACCCATTGGTTGAAGTCCAAACCATGGAAAAAGAGATTGCATTTTTAGAAGTATCTAATGCACATGTTCTCTGTTCACACTATACTCAGAATTTGCATTTGTAATACTTTTTATATGCAGGTACATAGAAGTACAACAGACCCTTAATAAGTCTGATTTTTAAAAAGAGTTTTTTCCAGGATTCCTTGGTTTACCTCTTTAATTAACAATACACAGGGGCCAGGGGTTAGACGATATGTGCTGGTGTGGTTATTTCCAGCAGGCTGTTGATACTTATTTGTTAGTGTCCTTCCCATACTGGTTGTAAAAACATATATTTTTATATATAATTTATATTACCTTTGCCTATATCAGATGACAGAAACATTTTCTAAACTTAAAGTGCTGTAGAAATATTTGTTAATATAACAGTGTGCCTGTTAAATTATGTATGTTGCGAGCAGGCTGGCAATCTATCTTTGTATCCTGAAGAGAAAAAAAAAGCTGACCTCAGCTGAATTCATACAAATACCAATTGCTCCAAATTATTGCTCTGCACAGGTTCTATAGGCGAAGAGCAAGTGTAAAAATTGATGGTAACAAGGAGAGGAAGCAATGTCAATAGAAACTATTTCATACGATTTCATGAGTCAAAAATGCATGCCCTGCGTTCCCACTACATTTCTCACTGTTAATCTCTTTTTAGTTTTTTCTTCTTCACCTCTTACAGGCTTCTATCTTCAATCTCCTTTCCTTCCTTGCTAGTTCAAACTGTAACTGACGATGGGTTTTCTTCTCGACTGGCTTCATTTTTGCTGTTCTTCCAGGAGAAAAATCTATTACCTGCCCCGCCGGTACAAGTTCATGAGCAGGTTAGTAGCATGCTCTGTCACGATGGTGTTTCTTTTAGCTCTTGTCCTGTGTGCTCCCAACATTGACAAGGAAGACAAGCTGGGGAGGAGGGGCCTTTGTCCCATGGGAGAGCTGGTTGCTGCACCAAAAATAGCTATTTCAAGTTAGGCTGGGTTGGGGAGCGGGAAGCAAAGATGGAAATATTCCTCTTAGAGTCTTCCCTGTGATTCCTCCACACTTGGGAGGCAGAATTTATCTGCAGGTCTGTTGAGGCTGGGTTTGAGAGGTGAGGGTCCCCATTCTAACTCCCAGAAAGCCCCACTGTTTAGAAAGCATCTTTGGTCTGAATGTTACTTTTTTCCCCATGCAAATTACTCCCTCTACTATATATAACTTGAAATCCAAATGCAGACAGTAACCCTCCCAGGTGGCTTCGGATCCTACCATGGGTAGTGTCCTCCTATGTTAATAATATTTTGTTAATAACGTTTGCAGATATATTACCTTACTCAGAAGCCCTCCTACTCTCTTTTTTTAACCCTCCTCCCCCAAAATCCTACTGGATGAGGACTGCCTTTACCATGCTATATTGCCTTCCTAAGCTTGTTTCTCCTTGGTTTTTGAGAAGTTGGGGATGAAGGGGAGATTTCAGTATGTTCTTTGATTTGATTTCATGGTGATCAGTGGCAATCTAACTTCAAACTTTTAATTCGTCTTATGTAATCATGCTCCCTAAGCTGAGCTGATAGTTAAACAACTTGGAAACCATTACATTTGTCTGAAAATCTTTAGAGTTCAGTTCTGTGAGATCTAGCACTCAAATTCACTCTGCTTCTGTTCAGTGCAGAAGGATACATAGAAGAATAGTTGATATAGTTTAGTGGGTTTAACCAAGTACATGTGTGCTTGACAAAATATGACATGAAAATGGGCATTTAAAGAAACTAAGGTGTGCTTCCCGAAAATTTTCCTGAGAAGCATCCTTATTAGCAGTTCTTTCAATCAGATGGTTGCCATGGCATTTGGATTCACCAAGCAGAGACGAGTCCCTTGTCACATAATGACCTTCTACAGAAACTTCATGCACACTTTAGCGTATTTCAGTAGTTCTCAGACTTTAGCCAGCAGCAGAGTCACCTGGAGGGAGTATTAAAACTCAGATTGCTAGGTCTGTGCTATAGCCTATGATGTAGGCCCTCCACCTGGAAGGTATATGAAGGCTGTTTTTCCAGCGCCTCACATATAGTAGGTGAGGCAAATGAATGAACGAATCTTCATATACATGTGTGAGGATTTGCAGTGGGAAAATAAGGCCACAAAGAAAAGCATAGAAAAACCAGGACTTCCTGAAGCATCAGACATAGATCGAGGACTGAAACATTGTTTGCACTGTGGGGAAGAGGTGAGCAATGAGGACTTGAAAGAAAATGGTAATTAAATGGCCCATATAATCTCAAGGTTGGATGGGATATCAAATGTCATCAAGTCCAGCCACTCATTGGCTGTTGAGCCTCTGTTATATCATCAGCCAGCCTGTGTTTAAACATGTCTAGAGACAGGGAATCCCTGAACCCATCTGTGAACACCTGACTTAGAAAGTGCTTCCTTACAAGTCATAATCTCTGTCTCCTTGACTTTCACTCTAAAGCACTCAGATTGTACTCCTGCTCCATGCAGAGCCAAAAAATAATCTATCAAGTAAAACAGCAAAGTATATGAGAAAGATTGGAGGAAAGTATAGGCAAAAGGACTTAGTGGGTATTTGGAAAACAAGAAATGGTGGAGAGAAAGAGGTTTATATATAAGGGATTGGGAGGCAGAAGAAGAGTGGAAATTCAGGGAGATACAGATGTGGTAAGACAAGTGTTGATTTGTTATCTGACACTTTGGTATTATGACTCACAGTAGGTTTTGAGGTAATTTGTGTCACAGTTGGTCTTTGAGGCTTTTGAAACTGATGCCAAAGCAGTTGAAGCTAAAGGTAAAGCCAGAGAATAGAATTGGAGAGGTGAAACTCATTAGCCATCATGACCTGAGCCAGGGAAGTGGATGGAATTTCCCAGGGAGTGATGCATGGAGTGAAGAGAAGAGGGCCGGTAGCAACTGCTTGGAAAAATCTGCTTTAAGGAGACAGGAAGAGGTGGGGGAGAATGAAAAGGAACAATTCAAGAAGTATAAGGGGAACTGGGGAGGGCAGGATCAAAGGTACCATGTACGATTTCCCATAAGGGGTTTTCTTCAGCGATGAACAATAAGAGATGAGAACTGGTTTTTGGTCACCTTGGTAACCACCATGCTAGCAGTCTCCATGGAATGGTGGTTCTCAAACTTTCACATGTATCAGGATCACTTGCAGGGCTCTTTCATACTCAGATTGATGGGTCCATCCCCAGACATGAGGTTCAATAATTTGTACTTCTGTTAAGATCCCCAGTGATGCTGATGTTGCTGGTCTGGAACTAGTGCATTTTGAGAATGATGATTGCAGAGAGGAGAGTAATAGAAAGCAAATTATAGCTGGTGGAGAACAGAGGGGGTCCTGATGAATCAGAAAGTGAGGGCTTACTGCCACCATGTTAAGGTTTGCGATGAGAAAGGAGAAAGTGGATGGGGTTTAGAACAGGAGCAAGAGGAGGAAAGCAGAGGGAGCTGTGACCATGTCACCCATCACATGTTCTCTGTGTGTGTAGAAGGGAGGTTGTGAGTGAATAAGAGCTTGGAAAATCCTTGTTTCTTGAACTGGAAGAACAGCTTACTAAACACTAATTTTGGGCCTGGAAGAGTTGATGCTACTTAAGCGCATACATAACAACTATAGAAGAATCGAGTCCTTAAAAGGCACTCACAGGCTCTGGGTCAAAATAAAGGGGAAAAAAAATCCCAGTTCTGGTTGTATGACACGTTGATTCAGCATGGCCTCTTGAGATAAGCCTTACTGCTGACCACACAGGATTAAATTTAGGATATTGGTGTGGTGGTATTACTTATTGAAGTCTGTGCAAATTTTTAAATGCAGTTTGTCAAAAAATTTTGTATCTGCTTTAACTCTTCACCTCAGGACAGGATGATTTAAATGATGAAGAATAGGTGTCTCTGCAGCCAGAGATGACTTCCAAATTGCAGGGCTTGTATGTAACTTGTTATCCTAGTCATACACCAGTAGTAAAATACTGACTTTAATATTCTGAGATCTTCATGCCATCCTAAATATGGATACTTAATTTAGCTTTTAGTTGCATTCTTCCAAGTGATATTTTACTTCATTAATCCACAAAAGCACCCTGGAAACAAATGTACCTCCTTTCAGAATAAGGGAAAAGAAATAAAAATTGTGAAGTTTCTGAGCAGGCAGAAAAATAAAGCATCATTTCACAAATATCTTTGCTTGTGAAAAGTCACCTGACGCCATGAAGCACACTCATATAATTCAGATGTGTATTTTGGGGGTAAGTGTTCTTTTTAGCACATACTTGGTCTATTAAAGGATGCTTTGACACTTACCTTTGAGCAGACTTAGAGATATTACACAATACCCATCTAGTCAAGAAAGGAAATGTATCACTGTTCTTCTGCCTTATTTTATTTTTACTCTCACCAAATAGTATGAATATAGCCTGTAAAAGATATGCTTACAAAGTCGTAAATCTGATGATTGTGGGTGACTGGTAGCTGAAGTCTCATTACTGCCCATTCGTTTTTTGTCCTTGCCCCCATACGCATCCTGACTGATGTTCTCCTTTGCAATGCTTGGCAGGATGAACACTTGTCCCTGCTGTGTTACACACTGAGTGCCTGCGCAGTCTTATCAGATGAGTATACAGGCAACATGACAGCATGGCTTGGATATTTCCATCCTCACCTTAAAAAATTAATATTCATAAATGTTCTAAAACTTTTGGACTCTTCTAGAAGATCCTTAAGCTCTGCCCCAGTTAGCAGCCTTGTGACCTAAAAGAATGGCATTAGTTTCTCAAGATCCCTAACTCCTATCTGAGGAGAGACTGCTAATATGGAGCACTTGGCTCTAAGAAGAGGAAAAAGAAACACAAGCCTCTGTTGTCTGTTATCCATCCAGGAGGGCTTCCTTTCCTGCAACGCAGGCCTGTGTATGGTGCCTCCATTACATTTTTAAAAAGCTCATCTGTTGTGCTCTCTGGGCATATTATCTCTGAAAATGTAATCTAACTGTTCGAAACCTGATGCTATTATTATAGTATTCTGATCTGGGGAAAAGCAGCTGTCTCTGAAGTCGCCTGTTTCATTTAATTCAGCCTAATAGAGTTGTCTTTAGTACAAACTCCCTCCTGGGTTGTTAGTGGCTCGAGAAAAATGCCCTTGTTTTCTGATTCTTCAGGGTGCACCCTCCATATCCAGGTTGGAACTCTGTATACAGCCAGTAATTTATGAAGGCCTGCAGACAGGTTTATCGGTTAGGGGTGAAGTTCTATGCATGTGGCCTTTTCTGTGATCACCACAGTCTCCCCTTCACCACTGAGGAAGCCGAGGTCAAGGTATTTTAACCAGGACCTTCCCAAGGCACAGCCCAGCCAAGGTGGGAGATGTGTGCCCCCTAGTTTGTTTTTGATTAACTAATTAATGTTGGGCTGCACTGGATCTTCATTGCTGCAGACGGGTTTTCTCTAGTTGCCGTGAGCAGGCTTCTCATGGCAGTGGCTTCTCTTGCTGTGGAGCATGGGCTCTCGGCGCCCAGGCTGCAGTAGTCGTGGTGTGTGGGCTCAGTATTTGCAGCTCTTGGGCTCTGGAGCATGTGGCCTCTTAGTTTATGCTTGCTCTTTCCAGCTACCCAAAACCTCACCTGTCATGAACTGGTCTTTGGGGACGGACCCCAAATTTACCATCAGAACAACTTTCTTAAGAGAGTGACTCACCTTTTGGTCTAGATGCTAACTTGACAAGTCAAGGCCACAAATAATCAAGCAATGGTCCATCTTTATTGATCTGCCTGTGTAGTCTGTGAGGGGGATTTTGCTCAGTAAATGGCAGAGATGGACCAAAGTGACAGTGTATCCAACGAAAATCAATGCTCTATCATTAAACCGACATTTTATCTTTCTCCTGTCAGAGGAGACGTTATTAAGTAAGCCCTACTCCTCTATTGAAGAGACAAATGAGATGCTTTCTGGTTAGTTGGTTTCTCGACTTTTCAGCTCTAAGTAAATTTCAGGATCACTTGTTCAGGGATGTCTGTGAGACATGGGAGCACAGACCTCAATATATAAGGGAAGACCATGGCTCTTGAATGTCTATTGAGAACTTGGTCAACAAAAGTTCATTGTCATCATTGTTTTCTTCATCCTAGAAACTACCACTTAATTGAGCATTTTGTCCAGCCAAGGCATTGTGAAAACGCTTATGCATTATCCTTACCAATTCCATCTGTAATGGGTGTTAGCTCAGAGAGGCTTAGTCCCTTGCCCACCACGGCACTTACCACTTTTGAGCTGAGTAGTGAGAATGTTAATCCATTTCTCGCTGACTCCAGAGTCATCATTCTATACAAAAATTTATCCATTATGCTTTGTGAAAAGGAAAGCTGTTTATTAACTCAAGGCTTGTTTGAAATGGAATAGCCAAGATATGACCTCTAAAGTCACCAGCAACATATATTAGACAGCATCTGATTGATCATTTTAAAGACAAGGATACTAAGGCCCTGAGAGGATAAAAGGTTTGTCCCAGGCCTCTAGCTTGACTCTCAGGCTTTCCAGCCTGGTGGCTTTTGCACTGTGTGTCTTTCCTTGGCAAGATGGAAGGGGATGCTCACTGACGTCTGAGTGGCACAGTTTGGGGCCAGGAGTGGGTTTGTGGAAGAATGGACGTTAGTCATGCAGCCACACAGGGACAAACTCTTGTTCCCAGAGCCACTTACCTGGGAGGTAGGGACAGAGTGTGGAGCATCAGTCTCAGCCCATGGGAACCTGGCCAGCCGAGGTCTGAGGAAGATGGGATCAAGGCTGTTTTGAGAGGTGTGGTAGTCTCCCATTGCATTTATGACACATCCCCAGACAAATTTATTATCTCAGTTCTGTGAGTCACAAGTCTGGGTGGGGTAGGTTTCATCTGGTTTCTCTGCTCAGGGTCTCACAGGCTGAGATCAAGGTGATAGCCAGCCAGTTCTTCTTCAGAGGCTCCTGAGAAAAATTGGCTTCCAGTCTCATCCAGGTTGCTGGCACAGCTGAGCTCCATGCTGTCGTCGGACCAGGGTCTCCATTTCTTGGCTGTTAACCAAAGGTCTTTGTCAGCTTCTAGAGGCTTCCTGCCACCACCACCCCCCCACCCACCCCGCCACCGGCTCCTGGCCCCCTTCACCTCCAAAGCCAGCTCTGGCTAGTTGAGTCCTCCTCACACTTTGAATCTCTCTGACCTCCCTTTGGCCTCATCTCTCCTGTCTCCAGCCAGAGAAAGTTCTCTGCTTTTAAAGGGCTTAGTGATTAGATGTGCCCACCTGAGTAATCCAGTATGCTGTCCATAGTTTAAGGCCCAGCTTACATCTGCAGAGCCCCTTTGCTGTGTCACACTCATATTCACAGGTTCCAGGATTAGGGTGCCGGCATCACTGGAGGCCCATTCTGCCAAGCAGTGGAGGCTACAAACTGCTGATCACTTTTGAGCATTCTGTTCTCTCGTTGTGAGCACACAGCCTGGACTGGTGTGTGTGATGGGACCAGAACAGTCCATGCTTTGTCTTCCTGCTTCTGCTCAGGCTGCCCGATGAAAGCTGGTTCACACCCTCAGGGGTTATTTTTAAACTGTCTTTTGACTATCTTTCCTCTACCATAGTGTTTCAAAAGCCCACTCCCTCTCCTTTCCATCACTTTACATTAACCTCTGTGGTCCTCAAAGAGTGATTAGTAGCCCTGCTCTCTGCTTGGCAGTTTCTCCAAAGCATTTCATGCACATCCTCTTTTATAAGCTTCCTAGCAACTCTGTGAGGTCAGTGAGATGATGGTGGTGGTGATGATCCCATTTAAAAACCCTGGAAAAATAAGGCTCAGAAAGGTGAGTGATTTTGTGGAAGGTCACACAGCTGGTAAGCAGCAGAGCCAGGATTTCGGCATCGCAAGGGCAAATCCCAGCTCCTTTCCACCACGCCAAGCAGTCTACCCCTCACTTCCTTCTCCCCTCTCCTCATTTTTCACTTTCATACCCTGGTCGTCTCTCCCTCCATCTCCACAATTCACTTAAATAGCTGTGCCCCAAGCGTGTTGCAGAAAGTTGCCATTTCATTCCCTGAAGTTTTACAGCTTTGTTTTTCTCCACATTGAGCACTGTACCCATCTGGTTAAATTCGTAGTCATTGCACTCAGAGCCCAGACTCCATGAGAATGCGAATTTTGCGAAGTGTAATCCGATTAGTGCTGCAGACTGGACACGTGTGGGAGGTGAAAGCTCTGTTATGGAAAACCTCTGGACCAGGGTCATCTTTCATGAACAACTTTCAAGGCAATCAGATGAAATAAAGCCAAGAGCCACAGGGAAGCCCACCAGCTTAACCTAGGAAGTTTCATTTAACGACTAAATCATTGAACTTGGCCAAGTGATAGATGCTCATGATGCATAGTTAACTTTGAATTGAAAAGCTGAAGGACAAAACTGTTAAGAGGCAAGCTGGTTGCTCAAATTCTTGTCTTTGCAGAAAAAAGAAAAACGTAATAATAGCCATGTTTACTGTGCACTGACACCATTCTGGAGGTTTTATGTACATTTTGATCATTTAATCATCACAATCCTATGAATTACACATCATTATCATGCCCATTTTACAGATAAGGAAATTGAGGCATGGCAAAGTTAAATAACTTACCCAGGGTCACACTGCTATTATTTACAGAGCCAGGGTTTGAATCTAGGCACTCCAGCCTCAGAGCTCATGTTCTCAACCACTGTGTCATATCACCTCTCTGAGGCTTACATCTCACTATATTTAAGTGTCTTTAAAAAGATAATGGGGCATCCTTGGGTCAGGAAGATCTCCTGGGGAAGGGAATGGCTACCCACTCCAGTATTCTTGCTTAGAGAATTCCATGGACAGAGGAGTCTGACAGGCTACAGTCCATGGGGTTGCATTGAGTCAGACATGTCTGAGTGACTAACACTTTCACTGCTACTAAAAAGATGATGAGGAAAGAAGGTGAACCTTAGGGGTGAAGTAAATGTAGGTTTTTCCCGCTTTCTTGGGTCTTTGGGCCATTCCAATCTATTATTTTCTGGCTATGTGACCCAGAGTAGGATCTTTATTTCTGTATGTATATATGTGATGGGGACGGGTCCTCTTGGAGATGAGAGTCTTCAAGAAGCTGGAGGATTCTTTCCAGTTTGAACTTTCAGAGGCTCTGGAAAAAGGACAGTCACCACCAAGCAGAGAAGGGAGTTATGGTGAGGCTGAAACAATGCTGAAGATAAAAGGTGGTAAAAGAGGAGTTTACTGTTACTATTCATTTTGGAGTTGATTTGTTATAAAAAAAATAATCCATTCATCTGAGAGTTTTACTGAAAAGGACAAATTGCCATGTGAATAATTTCAACTGGGGAGAAAAATAAAAGATGCCAAAATTTCATGTATTTTCAGTTAATAGAAGGCATTTAAAGGTTTTTCATCCCCAGAGAAATGTGTCTTTTCCATAGCCCTTAAGTGAAGATTCCCATTATCAACTACTGTGATGGGCATGATCATGGGACTTTAAAATCAAAAGTCTAGAATCTGCATTTTGGTTCTGACTTTATTCACTGTCTGGGTAACTTGGGCTGGATAATTACCCCACCATAGGTCTCTTTTATGATGTGTGAATGAGAACGGTCCCTGTTCAGTCTGCCTCACAGAGCTGCTATTAATGTGTGCTCTTAGGGAAAAAAGAAGTTCCAGTGGTGTAGGTAGCTGAGGTGGCATAATCATTTCAAAGTCTGTTGTGGTGTTTGCTCTTCTAGTAGTTGGCTGTGAGTGACTGAGAATCTGGTCACGTGGAGGCCAGATGTTTTCATCAGAAGTCAGAAGGAATGGAGAGGCCACCAGGGAGGCAAATCATGGCTTGAAAACTGCTTTGGGGACAGTGCTGGGTTTTTTTTGGCTTGGCATCATTGTGTACTCTGACCAGAGTGACACATGTATGTCATGACACCCCACCCCAGCACCATGAGAACCATGGGGTCAGCTTGAAAAGAGACATGAAAGTTAAAAAAACAAAACAAAACAAAACACGTCGTCTGCTGAGAGGCTGTTTGGGGCAGGTATGAGGGCCAGAAAGCAAATGGTGACATTGAGCTCTCTGTGCACAGTCTACCCCTGGAATGTGCTGTCTCTGCCCCGCCCCCAAAGCCAACTAACTAGAGCTTCAGCTCTTCCCTGACCTTGGATGGGGAGATTTGCCAAGCACACAGTGAGTTTCTAGAATCTGCAGGATGGAAGAACTTAAGGTCTTGGCTGCTTTGCTTCAGGGACTGTCCGCTTCCTTTCCGGAGCCTTCCAACCTCGTTCTGACTCCTTGGCCATCCACTGGCGTGTGGGTAGACATGTGACTCATAGCAATGATATCATGGGCAATCAGGACACTGGGTCTCAGCTTGCTTCCTTCTTTGTGTCGAGTGAGGGTTTCATGAGTGCAGTGAGGACGTCCAGAGTGTGTGGGTCGTAATTGCGGCTCTGTGGAGACCTCCCTCCTGTGTTTTGGGGCAATGCTGACATGTTGTACCCTTTGGTCTTGCCTTTCATGTACCACAGGATCGATAAACAAATAAGCAGGTTTCGGAGATGGTTACCTAAGAAGCCAATGAGGCTGGACAAGGAGACACTGCCAGACCTGGAGGAGAATGACTGCTACACTGCCCCTTTCAGCCAGCAAAGGATCCATCAGTGAGTGTTTCCTATGAAAGCCCTTGTCTCACTAAGTTCATGCAGCCATGGTAGATCCCTCTCCTGCACACCTTTGATTCCGTGGTCCTTGGAAGGAACAGCCTAGTGCCCGTCTCCCCAGCAGTCCTGTTTTATGTTCATATCCCCTTTAGGGTAAGCAGGCTGCTGTAACAGACAATTTCCACATCGCAGCAGCTCAACACAGTAGAATGCTTGCTCATGTGTGTTGGGTGTACCACCTTCTGATTCAGAGACCCAGGCTCCTTTTGTCTTGTGGCTCCGCCAAAGCCCAGTGCTCAGAGCCCTCTGCAGGCTCATCTGCCTTGGGCCAGCACATAGGGAAGCTGTTGCCCTGTTGAAATGAGGGGTTGTTGAGTTAAAAAAAAAAAAATCTCAGTTCACCTCTCAACTCCCCTTTCTTCAGCAACTCACCACGTTGCCCCAGAAAAAGCCACATAACCTAGCAGCTGGCTTCTGGACTCATCGATCAGGCTCTGAGGAGTGATTGGTCACTTTGTACTTGTATGGTTGGGGGAAGAAGGGGTTAGCTAAGTAATGGAGCCTTTGAAGAATTGCAAAAGTGACAAAGAATTGACTCTGAAGCTTTTGATGTGACAAGAAATCATGGCCAGAGGGCAGGGTCGGTGGTAGGAGAGAAAACCATGCCAAAGACTATAAACAACCAGGCCCAAGACAGCCTCTTAAAAGGAGGATAAATCAGGTGAGCCTGGCCTCGCTTTCAGCCAGACTTCAGGAATTCCTGGCACTTCCTGTTTCAGCTATAGCTACAGCCTCCATAAAAATGACTTACCTGAAGGAAAGAAAGGGGGTGACAGAGTTTTTTTAAAAACTAGGTTGCTGACTTTGGGAAAAATATAAATCAAATGGCATTGTCAAGTTGCAGAGAGTGCAAGTCAGGGGCACATTTCAGCAACAGAAAATCAGTTAAAGCCTTGGATTTCTGGAGGGTGCAGGAGAAAAGGAAAATCAAAGAATAGATGCTCTGCATCAAAATGTGTAATGTGTACTGCAAGGGAAGAAATGCTATAAGCCTCTAACTCAGCCAAACTCTAGATCCCCACCAGTTAGACTGATGCCAAACAAGCCCCGCTATGTGAACATTTAAAAGGGTTATTGAAGAAGACATGAAGCTCACAGCCCAGCCTCGAAATCCTAGCTAAATCCTCCGTGGGAAATAGGAACTGAGCAGGATTTCAAGTTAACCCCAAGATCAGGACCTACGATGTTTTCTTAAGAGAAAAAGACAGATGAAAGCTGACGTTTTCCCACTCTTCATTTAAACCCTCGCTGTGCCTGTGTTGTTCATCTTGAAGTTTCTTACACAAGCGGGTGTTTGTTTTTAAATCCTTCTGGAATAGAGTCTGATTTACATGCAAAGGTTCGCTTTGCTTCTCACCTGCCTGAGAGGATGCCTAGCAGGTTGTAGGAGGGTCTCAAAAGTTTTAGCTGGATGGATGGGTAGATGAAAGCATCAGTGAAATATATGGTGTGCACCTGGGGTTTGTTTTACTTCAGAGGAACACAGGTAAATGAAAGAGAAAGGCTTCTCAGTACTTGTCTTCATGCTGGTTATGTTGTGTAATATTCTGGCTTTAGAACAAAGTTTCTCAGCAGAGTTATCAATCAGAAGCACCTGGGCGCCCACCAGGATCCCTCGGAACTAGACCTGAGAATCACACCTTTATGGATATTTTAAACGATATAATAAATGAGGGCTAATAGCCTGTGGGATGGTGGTATTCAGCCATCTCTCACATAGATTTGAGAGGCTTTTTTTTTTTTTTACATGTTTGGGTATTTGTTCACTGAATAATTGTTTCATTCAACAGTCACTAATTTGATGCCTACTTCTAGCCAGACACTGTCTGGATACAGGGCATATATCAACAAAATATAGTAAATAATACAGAACCTTGACCCCGCCTAGTAAATAGAGTAGACTGTTTTATTTAATTTTAACTTTTCCTGGAGTGTAGTTGATTTACAATGTTGTGTCAGTTTCAAGTGTACATCACAGTGGTTCAGTTATGCATGTACATATATTCATTCTTTTTCAGAGTCTTTTCCCAAATAGTAAGTTATTATAGAATGTTGAGTAGAGTTCCCCATGCTATACAGTAGGTTCTTTTTGGTTACCTATTTTATTTATAGCAGTGCATGTGTGTTAACCCCAGACTCCTAATTTATTCTTCCCTATCATGTTTCCCCTTTGGTAACCATAAGTTTGTTTTCAAAATGTGTGTGTCTGTTTCTGTTCTGTAAGTAAGTTTATTTATATCATTTTAAAAATTAGATTCAATATATGAGTGATGTTATATATTTGTTGTTCTCTGACTTACTTAGTATGGTAATTTTAAATTTCATCAGCCTTGCTGCAAATGGCATTATTTTGTTCTTTTTTTGGCTGAGTAATATTCCATTATAACTATGTACCACATCTTCTTTATCCTTTCCTCTGAGAGAAGACCACTTGAATCACTATAAAAGTATTTTGAATGTGACTTACAAGAGGGCTTGCTCCATCCTCCAGATTTGGAGGGAGATTGGTTAAAGATAAGGGTGGGTCACGAGAAGAAAATGTTTGAGATAAGCCTTGAAGGATAACACTTGTCCACATAGGTAAGGGCGAAGCATATCCTAAAAAGAGAGGGTAACATATGTTTAAAACTACAAAGGCATGAATCAGAACAGGGTGTTTGAAAAACCACAGGTAGTTTTCTGTTTTGGGGTAGAGGGTGTGAGAAAACCTGGCATCATTGTTTGGAAAAAAAGAGAGTGATCGGTGGAAGATGAGCTTCCAACGTAGGAGAACTAAGGAGGAAGAAGCAGAGGGACAGTTGGAACAGAGCAAACCTCAGAACCAGACCTCAGTGGGACCGAGAAGACAGTTTAGGCAGTTCTCTTGTGCCGTTGGGAGAGGAAAAGTTCAAGAAGTGTCTTGAATGTTATAGGCAGTGGGGATTTCTTTCTCTTTGAAAATTAACATGCCACATGGACAACATCCTTTAATGAATGTATATAAGTAAGATGTGAAGAACACAGGCTGTCCACTTGGAAATAATGGTTTGATGCAATTAGAAAAAGATTTCCCTAAGGAAGGTTCAAGAGTGATTTTAATGGGTTTAAAGTGATCAGAAGTGCTGGCTAATGAGCTCTGGGAGTTGTAACATGATCCCTGGTTTTCCAAATGCTGTCCAAAATCTCATGTGGTTTCTTTGCAGAATATTTGATATTATGTTAGTCCAGGAATTGAAAAAAGGATAATAGAAATGTAAGGGTGTGTGTGTGTGTGAGTGTACATGAATGTAGAAGAAAAGACAATGAGATGTTTAATAAATAATGACCAAAGTAGAAAAGAGCCTTAAACATACTCTGCTCTCAGGATAAAACTCAGAATCCTAGGCTGGCCCACCAGCCCCCTCTTCCTTTTCCCTGTTGTATGCTTTGGCCACATTGAGCTGCTTTGACCTCAGTATCTCTCTGTACCCTCCTTGTTTACATTCTCTTCTCTCACCTGGAATACCCTTTCCCCGAGGCTCCCTTCTTGGCACATTGCATCAGAGACGTTTCCTCCAGAGAACCTTCTATAATTTCCAACCTCCAACCCTGATTCTGGGTGAAGTACACTCTTCTATGTCTTGGTGATAATATTTTTGCTATCATAATTCTTAATAGTATCCATTTTCTTTGCTTTCTCCTAGACCATAAGCTCCTCTAAAGACTGTGTCTATATCACCATTTTTGAGTCCCATAGTTGGTACTTTATAATGATTTGTTAAATGAGAAAATAGATGAATAGATAGAAATGAAAATAGGAGAATCATATTATGAGCAAAGAATAAAGATGATGTGAGGGTAGCTCACTGCATACTCATCTCCAACCAAACATGACATTTTCTCCTCTAAAGTGGTCCATGTCCATTGTCACCTGTCCAGTAAGAAGCATAATATTTGTCCAGTTGCTGAAACCAAGGTCTAGAATCTACTCTAGACACCTCCCTCACCTCCACTTCCCACATCGAAGATAACTCCAAAAGCTAATGAGTTTTTATCTTAAGTGTCTCTTTAATCCAGTCATCTCTGCTACCACAATCTCACCTCTGTAATCCAGAAATAATAGGTCCCCTGGCTCCACCCTTGCCTACCTCCATTCCATTTTCTTTAAAAGCATAAAAAATGAGGTTTTTTTTAAATGCTTATCTAATCATGTTACTTCACCCTGTTTAGAAAAAATATGAAAATTATTGAGAATGACCTACAAGGCCTTGAATGGCCTGGCCATGCAGCCGACTCCTCTCCAGCCTTATCTGCCTTGACTACCTTCCTCCCCTCACTTCTTACGATCCAGACATATACAACTTCTCTCAGTTCTTTTGATATACTCGACTTCAGGACATTTGCATATGCTGTTTCCTCTCCTTGAATTCCTTTCTCATTCCTTCCCCCTTCCCCAAGTTTATTCTTATTCATCCTTCAAACTCAGCTCTGAAGCTTCCTTCCAGGAAAACCCTCCTTCCATCCTTCCAAAGACCATTTCTCTTTGCTTTGTACTCTTTTAGCAGTGTGTTTCCCTTATAACATTTTTCATATTTGAGATTTTATAATTATTTGGGTATTACATGGTTAACGCCTAACTCTTGAGTAAGCTTTGAACGCTATGGAGGCATAGGCTATGTCTGTTTCTGCTCATAATTCTATCTCCAATATTTAACACAGCACCTAGCATATGATAGGTACTTAAATGAATAAAATGAGGATAAAAGTAGTAAGGATAACATGGAATAAATCTAATCTTAAATTTTTGTACTTTGAACTACATTATACAAAAGAATTAAAGAATTGATTAAAACTCAAATAGCCTAGCTTTCTAGTTTCCAGTTACTTCAAACCCATATCAGTGTTTGCTATGCTCAGTTGCTTAGTCGTGTCTGACTCTTTGCAAACCCACGGACTGTAGTCCACCAGGCTCTTCTGTCCACAGGATTTTCTAGGCAAGAATACTGGAGTGGGTTGCTATTTCCTTCTCCAGGGGATCTTCCCCACCCAAGGAATCAAACCTGGGTCTCCTGCATTGCAGGCAGATTCTTTACCAACTGAGCCACCAGGGAAGTCAAATATATCAATGTTTGGGAGGCAATAAAAGCAAACCTGAGTACACATCTCTATAAATTAACATATAATGCCGTTGGTCATTTTATATGGTGTCACTGAAAGTGGACCCTCAGATGGGAAAACTCTTATTAGATGCCAGACACTATTTTAAAAACTTTAATCCTCATGGGAGAGATGGTGTTATCATCACCATTTTGCAGATGAGGAAATCGAGGCACAGAGAGGTTAAGAAGCCTGCAGTAGGTGACACTAGTCCACCTACCTGATCAACCCCAAGCATCAGTGGCTTACCATTGTAGAAGTCTGTCTGTCTGTCTGTCTGTCTGTCTTTCATACCATGGTCTACTGCGGGTCACCACAGGGACAGAGGGGCGCTGTCTCTGCTCCAGACAGTCATTCAGGTACCCAGGCTCTGTCTGTCTAGTGACTCTGCCATCCCCTAGATCCTTTGCATCTGGTTTATGGACGGCGAAAAGAGATGAGTGATTTTGAAGGAAGTTTTTATAAGCCAGTTTTAGCAGTGGTGGACAGCACTTTTGCCCACATTTCATGCACCAGAACTTGTCGTGTAGTCACCCCTAACGTGAGGAGTGCTAATGTAACTACTTTTGTGCCCAGAAGGAAAAGGGAAATTGGTTTGCCAGACAGCTGGACAGTGATGAAGCAGGAATTCAGATTCGCACAAAGAGGTCTCAGATCCCATGCCCTTAAACATCATGCTCTACTGCAGGGCCTCTCAACCTCGGCACTGCTGACATTTTCGACTGAGTACATCTTGTTGTGGGGAACTGCCCTGTGCATTGTAGGATGATTAGTAGCACCATGGCTTCTATCCATTAGATGCAAATAGCAGTTTCCTCCCCCCCTACCCTTACTTAGTTGCTAAAATCAAAATGTCTCCAGACATTGCCAAATTTTCCCTTGTGGTGGTTGGTATGGTGGATGCAAAATCGGACCTTCACTCTCCTTAAGAGCTCTCTCTCTACTATTTTTTATCATGTGACTCCCCTCAGGCAGGCCCACCAACTCTCTGAGATAAATTAAACTCTGGTTAAATCAGATGACTGAATGACAAGTCCATTCAGGAATTAATTTATTCCTCCTGTTTTCCTTGCCTGTGAGTGTTGGCCTGTTTCAGTAGCCCTGCCCTTCATTCTTAAAATGGCATCAGCAGTACTACCCTTGAGGCAATTACTTTCTAAGGTCAATACTCATAATAAAGGTTTTCTACTGGGAAACAGAGAAGAGGAAATTTGGAAAAGAGTCATGTCACTTTTTATTTTATATATATATATATATATATATATATATATATATATATATATAGTATACTCTCTCCAGAAAGAGATCAATTCTGAATTGCCTTTCAGAAAAATGTTTGTGTTAGATACAGAGAAAAATATTCCTCCCTGAATTTTAAAATTTCTATCATTACCATTATTTTATTTTGATGAAAATCCATAAAAAATGAGGTAAAATTAAATATCACTTCCAAATGGAAGCATCTGAAGCATATGTTGTTGTGTGTGCATTTGTTTAAACAAATATTCCTTCATTCACATGTTCCATGCCCGTTGTTGTTCTGGGGACTTGGGAATCAACAGTG
This sequence comes from Bubalus kerabau, assembly GCF_029407905.1. Lineage (NCBI taxonomy): Eukaryota > Metazoa > Chordata > Mammalia > Artiodactyla > Bovidae > Bubalus > Bubalus kerabau. Next base: position 57,247,076 of record NC_073624.1, on the reverse strand, counting down.
AATAAACAGGCAAAAATTCCTGCCTTCCTGTAGCTTCCATTTTAGCTGTAGGTCACCAACACTAAATTATACATCACTGATTCTCAATAGGGAAGTGACTTGGCAATGTCACTCCCCCTAATGTCTGGAAATTTTTGGTTGTCTAAACTTAGGGCAGAGAGTACCACTGGTGTGTAAGGGGATGGAGCACAAGGATGCTGCTCAACATCCTTCACAGGAGCCCAGCAAAGAATTATCTAGCTCTGAAGGCCAGTCGCCATAGGACTGGAAAAGGTCAGTTTTCATTCCAATCCCTAAGAAAGGCAATGCCAAAGAATGCTCAAACTACTGCACAATTGCATTCATCTCACACGCTAGCAAAGTAATGCTCAAAATTCTCCAAGCCAGGCTTCAACAATACGTGAACTGTGAATTTCCAGATGTTCGAGCTGGCTTTAGAAAAGGCAGAGGAACCAGAGATCAAATTGCCAACATCCGCTGGATCATAAAAAGCAAGAGAATTCCAGTAAAACATCTGCTTTATTGACTACGCCAAAGCCGTTGACTGTGTGGATCACAACAAACTGTGGAAAATTCTGAAAGAGATGGGAATACTAGACCACCTGACCTGCCTCCTGAGAAATCTGTATGCAGGTCAGGAAGCAACAGTTAGAACTGGACATGGAACAACAGACTGGTTCCAAATAAGAAAAGGAGTACATCAAGGCTGTATATTGTCACATATGCAGAGTACATCTTGAGAAATGCTGGGCTGGAGGAAACACAAGCTGGAATCAAGATTGCTGGGAGAAATATCAATAACCTCAGATATGCAGATGACACCACCTTGATGGCAGAAAGTGAAGAACTGAAGAGCCTCTTGAAAGTGAAAGAGGAGAGTGAAAAATTTGGCTTACAACTCAGCGTTCAGAAAACAAAGATCATGGCATCTGGTCCCATCACTTCATGGCAAATAGATGGGGAAATAATGGAAACAGTGAAAGACTTTATTTTCTTGGGCTCCAAAATCACTGCAGATGGTGACTGCAGCCATGAAATTAAAAGACGTTTGCTCCTTGAAAGAAAAATTATGACCAACCTAGACAGCATATTCAAAAGCAGAGACATTACTTTGCCAACAAAGGTCCATCTAGTCAAAGCTCTGGTTTTTCCAGTAGTCATGTATGGATGTGAGAGTTGGACCATAAAGAAAGCTATGCTCTGATTTTTCCAGTAGTCATGTATGGATGTGAGAATTGGACCATAAATAAAGCTGAGCACTGAAGAACTGATGTTTTTGAACTGTGGTGTTGGAGAAGACTCTTGAGAATCCCTTGGACTGCAAGGAGATATCCAACCAGTCCATCCTAAATGAATTCAGTCCTGAATGTTCATTAGAAGGACTGATGCTGAAGCTGAAACTCCAATCCTTTGGTGACTTGATGCTAAGAACTGACTCATTGGAAAAGATCCTGATACTGGGAAAGATTGAAGGCAGGAGGAGAAGGGGACAACAGAGGATGAGATGGTTGGATGGCATCACTGACTCAATGGACATGAGTTTGAGTAGGCTCTGAAAGTTGACTGAAGCATGGCATGCTGCAGTCCATGGGGTCGCAAAAAGTCGGACATGACTGAGTGACTGAATTGAACTGACTGAACTGAAGGCCAGTAGTGATGATGTAAAAATTTTTGGAGTGTAGTAGATTTACAAGGTTATGTTGATTATATGTGTAGAGCATAGTGACTCAGTTATATATATACTTGGAATGGAATTTCTTCACATGCCTTTCTCTCCCTGCTAGACTGAACCATTGAGGGCAGGAACTGTGTGCCTAGCAGCTGGTGGCACCGGAATGATCAGAGCACCTAAAAGAATCAGCAGAACTGGCATTCTTGCCATTGCAGCAGGACAGAGCTCAGGCTCTAGAGTCAGGTTCGTTCATCTGCCAAACCCAGGACACCCAGAGGAAGGGTTGAAAAACACAGTGAAATAGTCAGTGATGGTCTCTGTGTTCCGCTGCAAATTACCCCTGGCTTACTGACTCATTTTGTCTCACTGCTACTAACTGATCATCTTTCCTTCCCTAATTTCTGTTATGAGGACTAATGCCTGACCCCAAGATATTTAACTCATGCCTCAGACATCTTAATCTCATGGGTCATGTTACATATACGAAATGGACAGTATAAAAATATCATTTGACATGAAGTTGGCTTATATCCCTTTCTTTCCTTCTAGACTTGGAGCTAGGCAACAGTGTAAACATCTCAGGCAGCAGTTCCCAACCTTTTTGGCATCAGGGACAAGTTTCGTGGAAGATATTTTTCCATAGACTCGAAGGGGGAGGGATGGTTTTGAGATGATTCAAGCATAGTACATTTATTGTGCACTCAATTTCTATTCTTATTATTATTACATCAGCTGCACCTCAGATCATCAGGCACTAGATCCCAGGAGTTGGGGACCCCTGATCTAGGGAATAACAGAATGATACATCTGCTGGTGACCAAGAAAGCACTCACCATGGGAATCTGGGTGCTGGACCAGCAAGGGCTATTAAAGACAAGAGAAGGCTGCTGAAAGGGACAGCAGCTGGGAGTTTGTCTGCAACCCTCCTTTGATTGCCTTTTTATTGTTTGAATCTGCCTCTCAAGTGAACAAGCCAACAGGCCATGGCAGTGAGTTGTGGATGACAGTGGTCAAAGAAATGGCATTCTTCAAGTAGTGGTGGCAAGCAAAGCATTGCAAGATAAGAGTGGCAGGTACCGATTGTTAATAAACAATCCTGCATTCCAGAATTATGATATAGATGCATGACAGCTCTGAGGGTAATAGGTAGTATTGTGAAGTTCAGAGAGACTGAACAGCTTGCTCAAGGTCACACCAGTCAATGACAGATGATTGACTGGAGAAAAGGGTGTTTTCTGCACAGTGTGGCCACCTCAGTTATATGCCAGTTACGTGAACAGGGCCAAAGTACATACAGTTTTTAAGCCATATGACATTAGTATGAGCCTGTAGATACAAAAACATTGCTTCTCCTCTGGAGTTTATTGTTGAAGCATTTGAGATGGGGTGAAGAGACAAAGAGAATGGTAAAAATATAAACAAACATTCAAGCCAAGGAGAATAACTTTTAGAGCAGGGAAGTTCAGGGAAAAAAATAGGTTCAGATTTGTAGACCTCGGTAGCCTATATTTCTGTGATGATTGACAAATGAGCCAATAAATTGGGCCCTAAGCTCTTTCTCACATTTTCTTAGCATTTGCAAAAAATGAAGTCCTTGCACAGGGACAGGGACTCTAAGCGAAATAGTGGGCAGTGTCCTCAGCGATGTCTTTAGAGCAAACTCCTTCTAAGGCTTTTCTGGGGGCTCTTTCTGGTGGGCCCCCTCAGTGGGCTCCTGCAGAGTTTATCGCTCATGGCTGTAACCTTCTGCAGGAGTTTAGGTATATATTCAGCAGAAAACTTCAGTCTACCCTAATCTAACCACATTGTACATCTTTGCTGTTTGAAGTACAGTTTACAAAAATGGAAGTTGGTAACTGATTAACAAGCAAATAGCCTCACCTTCCATTTGAATATATTCATGTTTGAGAAGCAACAAAAGCAAACCTGTGGGATGCATGTTTAAAAGCCAATGCATGATGCCATTTGTTCATTTTATCTGACGTCGCCAGAAGGGGGCCCGCAGGCTGCTTATCAGCCATGATTGTGTGAACACGTGAAGGTCTGTCCCACAGAGGCCTCTCCTGCACTAGCCAGCTGAGGGGCCCGAGGCTGTCAGCATTGTTGTTGTTGTATAGTCTCTAAGTTGTGTTTGCCTCTTTGTGACCCCATGAACTGTAGCTTGCCAGGCTTCTCTGTCCATGGTATTTTCCAGGATGGAATACTGGAGTTGGTTGCCATTTCCTTCTCCAAGGGTGTCAGCATTAGGGGCAGTCATTTTATCGAAGCATTGTAGTTCAGAAGACTCCTTTCAAACTCAATTTCAGAGAAGGTAGTTCAGTACAACAGTAGAGAGTTTATTGAAGGAATAATGACAGCTGCTATGTATATGATGCTTAGGCTTCAGCAATATGTGAACCGTGAACTTCCTGATGTTCAAGCTGGTTTTAGAAAAGGCAGAGGAACCAGAGATCAAATTGCCAACTGGATCATAGAAAAAGCAAGAGAGTTCCAGAAAAACATCTATTTCTGCTTTATTGACTATGCCAAGGCCTTTGACTGTGTGGATCACAATAAACTGTGGGAAATTCTGAAAGAGATGGGAATACCAGACCACCTGATCTGCCTCTTGAGAAATTTGTGTGCAGGTCAGGAAGCAACAGTTAGAACTGGACATGGAACAACAGACTGGTTCCAAATAGGAAAAGGAGTTCGTCAAGGCTGTATATTGTCACCCTGTTTATTTAACTTATATGCAGAGTACATCATGAGAAACGCTGGACTGGAAGAAACACAAGCTGGAATCCAGATTGCCGGGAGAAATATCAATCACCTCAGGTATGCAAATGACACCACCCTTATGGCAGAAAGTGAAGAGGAACTCAAAAGCCTCTTGATGAAAGTGAAAGTGGAGAGTGAAAAAGTTGGCTTAAAGCTCAACATTCAGAAAATGAAGATCATGGCATCCGGTCCCACCACTTCATGGGAAATAGATGGGGAAACAGTGGAAACAGTGTCAAACTTTATTTTTCTGGGCTCCAAAATCACTGTAGATGGTGACTGCAGCCATGAAATTAAAAGACGCTTACTCCTTGGAAGGAAAGTTATGACCAACCTAGATAGCATATTCAAAAGCAGAGACATTACTTTGCCAACAAAGGTTCATCTAGTCAAGGCTATGGTTTTTCCAGTGGTCATGTATGGATGTGAGAGTTGGACTGTGAAGAAGGCTGAGTGCCGAAGAATTAATGCTTTTGAACTGTGGTGTAGGAGAAGACTCTTGAGAGTCCCTTGGACTGCAAGGAGATCCAACCAGTCCATTATGAAGGAGATCAGCCCTGGGATTTCTTTGGAGGGAATGATGCTAAAGCTGAAACTCCAGTACTTTGGCCACCTCATGCGAAGAGTTGACTCACTGGAAAAGACTCTGATGTTGGGAGGGATTGGGGGCAGGAGGAGAAGGGGACGACAGAGGATGAGATGGCTGGATGGCATCACTGACTCGATGGACGTGAGTCTGAGTGAACTCCGGGAGTTGGTTGGTGATGGACAGGGAGGCCTGGCATGCTGCAATTCATGGGGTCACAAAGAGTCGGACACGACTGTGTGACTGATCTGAGATTCCCTGATAGCTCAGTTGGTAAAGAATCCAACAGGAGACCTAGGTTCTATCCCTGGGTTAGGAAGATCCTCTGGAGAAGGGAAAGGCTACCCACTTCAGTATTCTGGCCTAGAAGTTCAAGGACTGTGTAGTCCATGGGGTCGCAAAGAGTCGGACACGACTGAGTGACTTTCACTTTCACTCTTCTAGGTTCCAAGTGCTGCCCCCTAGCTCAGACAGTAAAGCACTTGCCTGCAGTGCAGGAGACCTCAGTTTGATCCCTGTGTCAGGATCATTTCCAGAAGGAGGAAATGGCAACCCACTCCAGTATTCTTGCCTGGAGAATGCCATGAACAGATGAGCCTGGCAGGTTATGGTCCATAAGGTTGCAGAGTTGGACACGATGGAAGCGACTTAGCCACCTGTCTATTGTAATTTGTTATAGCAGCCTGAACTAAGCTAGGCTACATTACCATTTTGCATTTATTTATCAATAACATGTGCATATTTTCTAAAGTCTCTCAGCCTAACCATCTAAAGATACTGATTTTTCTAGCATGTACTTTTAACTGTATTTTCTTTTCGGTGTTTGGAGTTTTTGTGTTGTTTTCATTGATTTGAAATCTTGAGAGAGTCCTTTAGGCAAAGAGAGGCTGAGATTGATTTTGGTAGGATTAATGTTCTTTTAGTGCCCCCATGACTTACAGCCGTCTCAAAATGCTCATTGTATTACACACACTTATTCTGCATTAGAATCCTCAGTATGCAGCTTGTTGGTATTGATCCACAGAGTCAGGGGAAACAGATCTCTTTCCTAGAAAGTTTTAAACTGAGATGAAAGTGCAGCAAGCTGCGTAGCATGAGATGTATGTTTCTTAAAGATGATGTAGCTCCTGTTAGGTAGCACATAACTTAGTGACTTCAGTTTAAGGCACAGAGAGGTCACCTAATCATGTGAGGAAAGTGTCCTTTTGTGTGTCTGGAGATCCGGTGGTTAGTCAGCTGTGTTCTCTTAGTATTTGTGCGACTGACTTTGAATAAGTCTCTTAGAACTCTTTTATTGCCATGTATCCATCTTTGAATAAACAGTTCTTTAACATTTATCAACTTATTCATTTAATAAGTGCTTTTGTATTCTGTGGCAAGTACTGTGCTATAGTAGAGCAATAGTTATGTTACTGTATGTTCAAATGTATATTTATGTTGTTTAGTAGCTAAGTCATGTACAACTCTTTGCAACCCCATGGACTGTAGCCCACCAGGCTCCTCTGTCCATGGGATTTCCAACGCAAGAGTACTGGAGTGGGTTGCCATTTCCTTCTCTGGGGATCTTCCCAACCCAGGGATAGAACTCTCATCTCCTGCACTGTAGGCATATTCTTTACCACTGAGACATTTCAGGGAAGCCCCATGTATATTTGTACCTATGTATCTATTTATTTAAAATTTTAACTTGAGCATGTTAAATTTGGTAGGAAAGGGGCTTTTAGACTCATCAAAGTGGTAAGAGGCAATTTAGAACACCTATAGAAAAAGGGAACATTTGCCAAATTTAAATACAGTAAAATAAGGAAGGGTTAACTTAAGTAGGAAGTACGGGGCCCAGCATCATATCTGGGGTGGATTGTGTATGATGTAGTGACATGTGCATGATGTCATGTAGAATAACAGTGGTCAGAGGAGGAGGAGAACGTTGAGGCTTGTAGGCACCCAGTGCCAGGCTCTGTGCCGTGTGTTCTTTATTCATTATGTCCTTTGACTTCTGTAGCAACACTGCAACATAATTGTATTATCCTCCATTTATGGAGGTGTGGAACCCAGACTCACAGAATTAGATAGTTTACCCAGGGCCACATAGGAGCAAGCAAGTTTGGGGGTTAGAACCATAACATGACTGATTCCAAACTCCTGCCCCTTCCATGATACCCCAGCTAATGTTTATCACGTGCTCACTAAATATCAGACCACCCATAAGACTGGTGTATAGTATGGCAGCACCAAGCAGGGGCTGTGAATGGCACCCAGGCAGGGGGATGGGGTGTCCACATGTGTTGAGTCTGAGCCCCACCCTAGTGTGAGATGGAGCTGTGCGTGGGAAGAGAAGGGGTCAGGCTGTGGGGAAGTGGAGGGACTTCACACCCAACAGTGAGGATCCTGTGAGCTTGGACTTTGAGGTCTTTATACAGCTATTGAGGGCATAGAACAGAAAGGGTGAACCAGCTATCTGAGTTACACAGTGGGCAGGAGCTGGAAACCATCTTTCCCGAAGAGTCAGATTCCTCGAGCTCAGCCTTACCTACCCCGCTGGCACTCTCACACCCTGGCTCTCATTTATCTTCATTAGAGTTAGGGGACGAAAGACAATAGACTCATCTCTTTTAAATCACTCATCTTGAATCTAAGGAAGGGCAAGGCCTGCCGCTAACAACTGTAAGGCCTGGGGCAAGAGTCCAGATGAGGCCTGTAGACCTTGTGTCTCAATAATTAAAGTAATAAATCATGTTAACAATTAAGTACAACACAGTCTTTCCTTCTCCCTTGACAAACACAACTGCATAAAGACCTTGAAGTCCAAGTTCATAGGATCCTCGCTGTTGGCTGTGGAGAAAAAGTCCCTCCACTTCCGCATAGCCTGACTTATTCTCTTCCCACCCACAGCTCCATCTCACGCTTGGCGGGGAGGGGCCCTCAGATTCGCACATGTAGACACCCCATCCCCTAGCCCAGGCTCCATCCACACCCCCTGCTTGGCACTGTCAGTAACAGAGGCGTCTTCAAGTGGATGGACCTGAGTAGAGGCCCCGAAAGACCTAGAAGTGGCCTTGGCACTTTCTGGGTGGGTTCTGGTGGGCACACACCCTTGGCTTTGCTGACAGCTCACCCCACCACGAGGAGCAGTCAGCCGGGGGGAGGGGGGGCCTGTTTATGAGCACTGTGGGGTCCTGAGCCTGGGCAGGGTACTTCTTACCTCCAAGAGCGGCAGTAAGGAGGGGACAGGAGCTAAACCTGCGGCCTTTGTGCAGAGTGCTTAAGTAACCACTAATTCAGGACCATGTCTTAGCAGTGTCTTTGTCCCCAGTTCTTCTCATTTCCTGCTTTCCTTACAGCACCCATGCCATCAGTTTTGTGTTTCCCACAGCCAACTAAAGCTACCACCTTACACGATGGCCATCTTCCTCACTGTCCACCATCATCACCAGAGCCTTTTGGTCCTAGTTCTTCCTCCTCTCTGACCTCACTGCCACTGGCTTCATTGAATTGGCCACTAACTCCTGCAGGAACAGTTCTAAGTCACCTCGCTTGCTCCATCTCTCCCTACTCCCCAGTCTGTTCAGCACACTCATGTCATAGGTCATCCTCTGGGCTCCCATCACCAGCCCATCCAGAGCTTGTGAATAATCCCCTTCCTCCAGGAATCTACAGCCCACAGGTTGGTCAGCAGAGCTTAGGATGGATTTCCTCCTCTCCTCAGCTGCTTAGCCAGGCACACTCAGCAGTGAATTCCATGCCCTGTCCCATGTGGCAGCATCTCTTCCTCTCTTAGCAGCTTTCAAAGTTTCCCTGTGTCCTTTGGGATCAAGTTCAGACTCTTTGACATGGCACATAAGGCAGCTTCTCCCTTCCTTACCCCAGTCTCCTGGGCTGGACAGGCTGGATGATCCTACAACATGGAAGCTTGTTGTTGTTGTTCAGTCACTAAGTCGTGCCTGACTCTTTGCAACCCCATAGACTGTAGCACAGCAGGCTCCTCTGTCCTCCAGCATCTCCTGGAGTTTACTCAAATCCATGTCCATTGAGTTGCTCAAATTCATGTCCATTAAGTCAGTGATGCTACCTAACCATCTCATTCTCTGCTGCCCTCTTCTCCTTTTGCCTTCAGTCTTTCCCAGCATCAGGGTCTTTTCCAATGAGTTGGCCCTTCCCATCAGGTAACCAAAGTATTGGAGCTTCAGCTTCAGCTTCAGCTATCAGTCCTTCCAGTTGACTTCCTTTAGGATTGACTGGTTTGATCTCCTTGATGTCCAAGAGACTCTAAAGAGTCTTCTCCAGCACCACAATTTGAAAGCATCAGTTCTTCATTGCTCAGCCTTCTTTATGGTCCAGCTCTCATATCCACACATGACTACTGGAAAAACCGTAGCTTTGACTATATGGACCTTTGTTGGCCAAGTGATGTCTCTGCTTTTTAATATACTAGATTTTTCATAGCTTGCCTTCCAAGGAGCAAGCATGGCAGCAGGGGTACCTTAAAACCCTGTAACTAGTGCTCCCTCTTGCTGAGGAAGGCTGTCATTCCACTCACTCTGGTGAAAACCTGTTCTTCCCCTGGAGCTGATCCTGATGCCCCTGTCTTTACAAGGCCTCAGATGTTTCATGCAGATGTCGTTCAACTTCTGGGTCAATAGCCTTTGTAAATGCTTCAATCATGGCATTGATTATACACATTTATTTGTTTTCACCCATGTCTGTGTGTTGCACAAAGCTCAGTGCAGCAGCCAGAAGTTGTTAGAGGGGAGTTCCAATCTTTGCTTGAGTTTCTCAGAGGACGCAAAGACAAGCTGAGTACATAGTCCTCAGCAACTTCTCATCGCTCTCCTTCCTTCATACCCTCCTGTACTCAGGTGTCGTGTTTCTTTTCCCCAGGCAAATGCATTCCTCCTTCACTGCAGCCTGCACAGCATTTCTTTCCTTCCCATCTCTTTTATTGTTCCTCTCTGCCAGCCTCACTCATCTCTGTCATCACTTTCTTGAGGACTAACAGAGCTTTTCTTCCAGGAAAAAAAGATGCACCCTTTTCAGGAGAGGGTAAATTAGGCCATAAATTACAGGGTCGTCTTTGTTGGGATAGAGATTGTGCCAGTTGGATTTGCTAGGTTCTGCTGCAGGAACAAGCAACCCTCACATCTCAGTAGCTGGCTTATTTATTGCTCATGTAACACATTAACTGTGGGTTGGCTGAGGCTCTGCTTCTCATGTCTCCTTTCTTATGAGATCTAGCCTAATGAAGCAACTTGTGCCTAAGGCATGCATTCTTTCTTTTTTTAATTGAAAAATAATTGATTTATAATGTTATGTTTAGTTCTGTATGGCATAGTGACTCAGTTATATATATATATATATAACATTCTTTTTATATTTTTTTCCATTATGGTTTATCTCAGGATATTGACTATAGTTCCTTGTGGTATACAGTAGGACGTTGTTGTGTATCCATTCTATATTTAATAGTTTTGATCTAGCCCAAACTCCCAGCCCAGCCCTCTCACCACCTCGCTCCACCTTGGCAACCACGAGTCATTTGTTTTCTATGTGAGTTTGCTTCTGTTTCATGGATAGGTTCATTTGTGTAATATTTTAGATTCCACATGGAAGTGATATCACATGGTGTTTGTCTTTGTCTTTCTGATTTAATTCACTTAGTATGTAAGGCATGCATTCTCACAGCAGAGGGAAAAAGTCATAACTGAGCCACACAATGGCTCTTACAACTTCTGCTCAGATGTAGCATCTGTCACTCCTGCTCGTATTCCATTCGCCAAACAAGTATCACAACCATGCATGGAAATGGGCAGGAGAATGGGACTTCTCCCCAGGGAGGGGGGCTGCAGGTCCATGATAACAGGTAGGGATATGTAATCCTCACAAAGAAAAGCAGCCAATTAGGAATAATCAATCTACTCAGGAATACCCCATGATAATATTTTTTGTCCTGTCACATTTATATAACACAGTAGTGTATGGGCTCTTTCAGGACTTAGATTATGTCATACCATTTTGCTTTGTTTTTAGTACAAAACCTTCTAGGTTTTTAGAAAAGGAAGTTTCTGTGAAAGTTAGCAAATACTCCGGCAGAAGAGAGTCTGTAGGACAGAAATTAGACATGGGACTAGAATTTTTCAAAATTCAAATTCATAGAGCATCTTCTTTTTTAATTGAAGTATAATTGATTTACAGTATTATATTTCAGGTGTACAGCATAGTGATTCAGTATTTTGCAGATTATACACCATTAAAAGTTATTACAAGATGATGGTTATAATTCCCCGTGCTATGCAGTATATCCTGTTGCTTATCTATTTTATACATAGTAGAGCACGGAGAAGGCAATGGCACCCCACTCCAATACTCTTGCCTGGAAAATCCCATGGACGGAGGAGGCTGGTAGGCTGCAGTCCGTGGGGTCGCTAAGAGTCAGACACGACTGAGCGACTTCACTTTCCCTTTTCACTTTCATGCATTGGAGAAGGAAATGGCAACCCACTCCAGTGTTCTTGCCTGGAGAATCCCAGGGACAGGGGAGCCTGGTGGGCTGCAGTCCATGGGGTCGCTAAGAATCGGACACGACTGAAGTGACTTAGCAGCAGCAGCAGAGCATCTTTATACCATGGTGATATTTCTTTCAGATGCACAAGCAGGATGGATAAATGGCTGCTTGTGTGGTATGATTTCTAAGAGAAAGCCTTTTTCAAAACACCATGTGATATCACTTCTATGTGGAATCTAAAATATTGCACAAACCTATTTCTTTCTTTACCTCTCAGTCTCCATTTAGGAAAACTGAAACTCAGCAATTATTTTAATAACAGGTTAACATAGAGAATTGATTAGATAGGTATTAGAGGACGAACATATCACAAAGGGAGCATGGATGCCACACAGATAATAGCTTCAGGAAGTGAAGCAACTACTGCCCCAGGGCTAGAGGAACAGAAGGAAGAGGGTAGGATTATCAGAACCTCAGATTATCAGAAGCTCAGAGGCGGCACCCTGGGCCTGAGCCCTAGACCTCTGAGGAGATACTGCCCTGCTGGTACCTCTGGGGCATGGGGCAATGCAGTGAGTTTACTTTGAGGTGTGTTTTTAAAGATGAAAACTGGAACCAGTTGCCACTATGAGATTGCAGAATCACTGCCGGGATCACATCCACAAGGACAGCAGGCAAGTAGGAAAGACCAAGTCCCTTGATCTCCATGTTTTTCCTTTCCAGTGTCCCCTACTGGCAGAACACATCAGAGAGCCAGATGCAAAATAGAATTATCGTTGGCAGAGTCCCTACTGCAGCACCTAGAGGAGAATATAGAACAGCAAAGCTAGGAAGTGACTTAGTAAACAGTACACACCCTGATACCTAGAATTTTACAGTACGAATATTAATCCTTTGGCTAAAGTCATCTGCATTAAAAAAAAAAAGTGTCCCTGGGAAAGGTGAAAAATGCTAACGTTATTTTTCCTTTATACCCACTATGAAAAAGTTTATTAGATCCTTTCTAAAGAGTTAAACGGGGCTTCTCAGGTGGCATTAGTGGTAAAGAACCCACCTGCCAATGCAGGAGCCATAAGAGACATGGGTTCGATCCCTGGGTCGGGAGAAATCCCCTGGAGAAGGAAATGGCAACCCACTCCAGTATTATTGCCTGGAGAATCTCATGGACAGAGGAGCCTGGCGGGCTACGGTCCATAGGGTCACATGGAGTCAGACACAACTGAAGCAACTTAGCGCACAGAGTTAAATTCAAGGGGAGGAAGGAAGAGTAATAGAGGGGATACTTTCAGTGTAGTAGGAATAGATGGAGGATGCCTCTAAGGTGGTAGAGGGGGAAAATGGTCAAAGAAGAAGACAAAAAAAGACAGGGATTAAGGAAGACACATTTTTTACCAACTTACAAATTTTATAGGTGCTTGCCAGGGTTTCTAGGTCTTTGCCGATTACAACAACAAAAATAAACAGCATGGAAATACATAGGCCTTTCTGTCCCTTCAGTCAGCACTCAGACCTAATCAGCTTCAATAAGGGAAAATAAAAGACAAGACCCATGACCAAGACCAGACAAACCACAGTAGCCATGGATGAGTCGTGGAATGATTTAATTCATACACTGACAGTCACTTAGTTAATCTGGGCAAAACCTTTCTAGTGACTGAATGACAGTAGCATCCTAATTAGTAGAAAACTAAGGCCAGGGTTATCCTAATTGGGTTTTTCTTGTCTGAGGATTAATTAGGAAATCACTTATGTTTCCAAACTTGTGTTTGCAGATTAAAAAAAAAAATTTATTTCCTCTTCATTCTGGCTGATTTGGATAGCAGATAAAATGGTCTCTAATAAATTTAAAGATCATAATACTTTCATATGTTCATTCTGAATATCCATTTCAATTTAGTCACAGAAATGGCAACTTGTTGCTGACTCGATCTAAATCTGCAAACACAAGTTTGGAAACATAAGTATAGGGCTGAACAAAGATGAACGTATCTTCATTTTTGTCCTTAAGGGTTGACAGTTGAGCTCACAAAAGCTCTGGTTAGGAGCACATGCTGGAGTTTGTAGGACCTGGACCCCAAATCCCAGCTCTGCAACAAACAAGCTGCATGATTCTGAGCTTTGATTTCCTAACTCATAAATTGGGAATAATAATAATACCTGTGTAATATTGTAAAAATTAGCAACACAGTATATAAGTATATATGATAAATGTTCAATACATTTTCTATTATAGTTAATATATACCCCTGATAAATAGTTAATTTTGATATTTCAAATAGTTAAATTTGATATATGTGAACTTTTTCACTGTCCAGTCCTAAAGATGGAGATAGTTTAGGATTGGCCTGAATTGATAATTCCAGAATATCATTTTTTTCTCTCTTCCTCTTTTCTCTTCTTTCCTACAACATTCCTTCTTTCCTCCACCCTTTGCTTCTCTTCTCGCCTTCTCTTCTTCCACTTCCTCCAGAATTATCCAGATTACCACCCATCTCCCTAGTTTATTCAGTTCTGTGTACACCTAGCCAAGATCAGAGATACTGTTTGGCCCACTGTGTCTTACCAATAGGTGTTCAGTCTCTGGCCAAGTAAATGCACATCCTCATGTTATGTAACTGACATTTTGAAAATATTTATTAATTCAACCAATGTTTCTTCCACCTTTCTCTGCCATTGATAGGCAAGAATGGTTACTTATGCAGCACACTCCTTTGTGCTGTACTCTTCTTCTAGACAGTACATTGGAATAGATGAGAGGAAGTTAATGTCTGGAAGAAACACAAGCTGGAATCAAGATTGCCAAGAGAAATATCAATAACCTCAGATATGCAGATGACACCACCCTTATGGCAGAAAGTGAAGAGGAACTAAAAAGCCTCTTGATGAAAGTGAAAGAGGAGAGTGAAAAAGTTGGCTTAAAGCTCAACATTCAGAAAACGAAGATCATGGCATCCGGTCCCATCACTTCATGGGAAATAGATGGGGAAACAGTGGAAACAGTGTCCGACTTTATTTTTCTGGGCTCCAAAATCACTGCAGATGGTGACTGCAGCCATGAAATTAAAAGACGCTTACTCCTTGGTAGGAAAGTTATGAGCAACCTAGATAGCATATTCAAAAGCAGAGACATTACTTTGCCAACAAAGGTTCGTCTAGTCAAGGCTATGGTTTTTCCTGTGGTCATGTATGGATGTGAGAGTTGGACTGTGAAGAAGGCTGAGTGCCGAAGAATTGATGCTTGTGAACTGTGGTGTTGGAGAAGACTCTTGAGAGTCCCTTGGACTGCAAGGAGATCCAACCAGTCCATTCTGAAGGAAATCAGCCCTGGGATTTCTTCAGAAGGAATGATGCTAAAGCTGAAACTCCAGTACTTTGGCCACCTCATGCGAAGAGTTGACTCATTGGAAAAGACTGTGGTGCTGAGAGGGATTGGGGGCAAGAGGAGAAGGGGACGACAGAGGATGAGATGGCTGGGTGGCATCACTGACTCGATGGACGTGAGTCTGAGTGAACTCTGGGAGTTGGTGATGGACAGGGAGGCCTGGCGTGCTGCGATTCATGGGGTCACAAAGAGTCGGACACGACTGAGCGACTGATCTGATCTAATCTGATAAATAATACATCATCTACAAATTGTGACAGTTTTACTTCTTCCTTTCCAATTTGAATGCCTTTTATTTCTTTCTCTTGCCTAACTGCTCTGTCTGGGACTTCCAATACTATGGAGGGGTGGGGGGAGTTTGGTGTTTCTTCTCCTTTTTTTTCAGTTATTAAGATGTCATTGAAATATAGCACTATATAATGTGTATAGCATAATGATTTAGCTTACATCATGAAATGATCATCACAATAAGTATAGTAAACATCGAACACTATGTTGAATAAAAGTTTTGAGAGTAGACCTCCTTATCTTGTTCCTGATCTTAGAAGAAAAGCCTTCAGTTTTTCACTGTTGAGCATGTTAGCTGTGGGCTTGTCATGTATAACTTTTATTCATAAAGATTTCTTAAATGTTTCATCACTTTACAGAGCCTAATTTTCTCTAACATATTTCTTTCTCATTGTGTTTTTGTCTTTGTTTTATTCACTTTTATGTTAACGGATTTCTTCAGATACCTGGTAATCTTTGGCTGACTGTTCATATTTAAGAATAGGAAATGCAAAATAAGAGAAGTTCAGAGTATAATGTGGGAACTGTCAACTTATGTGGGCTTTATGGCTGAGGAGTTTCAGTTTAGATTTTTTTATCTTAGGCTGGTCAGATTCCTTAGAGACGTATTTGCCACTCTTCTGCCCAGAAAGTCAAGGCCTAGCTGCTAGCATTTTAGAGCCTAAATGGTTGAAGATAGTTGAGTCTCAGCTTCTAGAATGCAAATATTCACTTGATCCTCCAGTTTTTACTATGGTACCCGTACTCCTAACTATGCCTGAATGTCTTCAGTTCAGAGATTGTATTATCCTATTTAAAAAAAAAAAAAAAAGTGTACGAGACAGCAAAAGAGACACTGATGTATAGAACAGTCTTTTGGACTCTGTGGGAGAGGGAGAGGGTGGGAAGATTTGGGAGAATGGCATTGAAACATGTAAAATATCATGTATGAAACGAGTTGCCAGTCCAGGTTCGATGCACAATACTGGATGCTTGGGGCTGGTGCACTGGGACGACCCAGAGGGATGGAATGGGGAGGGAGGAGGGAGGAGGGTTCAGGATGGGGAACACATGTATACCTGTGGTGAATTCATTTTGATATTTGGCAAAATTAATACAATTATGTAAAGTTTAAAAATAAAATAAAATTTAAAAA
The DNA here is from genome assembly GCF_029407905.1 of Bubalus kerabau. Classification (NCBI taxonomy): domain Eukaryota; kingdom Metazoa; phylum Chordata; class Mammalia; order Artiodactyla; family Bovidae; genus Bubalus; species Bubalus kerabau. The sequence goes on along the minus strand of NC_073624.1, from coordinate 57,230,754 downwards.
AAAAAAAAGGAAAAAGAAAAAATCTCCAGTATTCTGTTAGAGAGAGCTTCCCTGGTAGCTCACCTGGTAAAGAATCCACCTGCAATGCAGAAGACTTGGGTTCAATTCCTGGGTTGGGAAGATCCCCTGGAGGAGAGCATGGCAACCCACTCCAGTATTCACGGCTGGGGAATCCCCTTCAACAGAGGAGCCTGGGGGGCTACAGTCCATAGGATCACAAAGAGTCGGACACAACTGAGTGACCAAGCACAGCACAGTGTTCTGTTAGAGTACAAATGAGGACTTGGGGATCTAACATCTTCCTAAACAACTTTCAACTAGTACTTATTTTAGCATTCCTTGCAGACTACTTCTAGAGGTCACTGTGTCCCAGTTCTGAGATTTTGTAGCATAAATACATAGTTTTTCTTGGTTTTCCCCAGAGCTGGGTTAGCATTTGGCTCTTTCTGGTCTCCTAACTCTGTTACCACTTGTCTGTCTGCTTTTCACACTCCAGTGCTTCTTTGCTGCTGTTTTCCGCTATCCCTGTCCCTTGAGTGTTACACCTTTATTTAAACACAAACAAATATTACTCTTGTTTTCATGGGGTTTTAAGAGAGAAAAAAATTGAATGCAAGTGTTTAATTTTCCATCTTTACCTAAAAGTCTCAAGAGCAAGTATTTCTAATTTGCATTTAATATTCAAATAGCAAAGGTAAGATTGTGAAGTATGATTAGAAATGACCATTGGAATAAAAACATCTCACATTGCTTTTTATTCCAGTAGCTTATCACCTAAAAAGAGGTTTGAAAATTTTTACCAATCAGATAAATAGTATATATTTAGTCTGAGAGTCGTTTTATCCTTTTACTCATAACAGTATTCTTAAGAAGTTAGCAGAATTCCCTGGCTGTCCAGTGATTAGGACTTGACACTTTGACTGCCAAGGGCCTGGGTTTAATCCCTTGGCTGCATGGTGCAGCCAAGAAAAAAATGAGTTAGGTATTGCCCTGCAGTAGCCTAAAACCCACAAAACTATCAAAATAGGCCTTGTCGCATAAAAAATTAATTGGTTGCTTGCTTTGTTCCTACTTAGATTTTCATTAACTTGAGGACATACTTTAAGTGACAATTAACTGTATCACCTTTGTTTCTGCTTGTTAAAAAGAGGTGTCTATTTAAAAGTCTAATTAATAAGGTTCCTGAAATATTTATCCTTAAGGCATTAACCTTCACTTTCCTTTTTGTATTATGAATAGTACAATTGCAGCCATCATGAAAGACTGATCTGTTGGTCATCTACTGCCATGTAAGGGTAAAACTCACTGACTTAAAACAATGCATGTTATATTTGCTTATGATTCTTTGAGCATTTTGTGCTGGGTTCAGCTGATCAGTTCTTCACTGGATTTAGCTGGTCAACAGGAGGTTGAAATCATCTCTTTGCTTCGCCAGACTGGACAGTCTAAAATTGTCTCCCTTTGGGTGGTGCATGCTTGTGGCTGGGTTTCTCTTTTCATGTGGTCATTTATCTTCAGAGAGGCTAGTCAGACTTCTGTATGTTGGTAGCCTTGGGGCTTTGTTCCAAATGGACAGGAGTGGGTGCTCAGAGCCTGGGCCTCAGCTCATGAAAATCACTTCTTCCACATTCTGTTGATGAAAGCTAATCACAAAACTCACTCAGAGAGGTGAAGAGAGAGACTCTACCTCTTAATGGAAGAAGCAAGAAATTCACATCGCAAAGGGATGTGTATATAGGAATGGGAGGAGTTGTGGCTGTTTTTTTTTGTTTGTTTGTTTGTTTTGCATTCCACCAGAGCCTTCCTTCTGGCATAAAATTTATTTATGTTTTTCCCACATAGAAAATATGCTCATTCCCATTTCCAGATCCCCAGAGGTCTCAACCCAATATGACATTAGGCTCAAAGTCCAGGATCTTTTGTTCCAACATCAGGTTCAGTTGAGGATGAGAATCCCTGGAAGCAGCTCTTCAGGGATAGTTCTTCTTGGACAAGAGGCCTGTTCATATAAAAAGCAAATTAACTGCCTGTTATGTTTCCAATAGACCATGAGGAGAGATGCGGGCATGCTCAATCATGTCTGTCTCTTTGCATCCCCATGGACTGTAGCCCACTAGGCTCCTCTGTCTGTGGGATTTCCCAGGCAAGAATACTGAAGTGGGTGGCCATTTCCTTCTCCAGGGTATCCTCCCAACCTAGGGATTGAACCTTCATCTGTCTACTGCACCACCTGGGAAGCCCAAGGAGCAATGGGCCCAGGATAATTACAATAGATGCTTCCATTCAAAATGGAGGGCAGCAGGAACAGAGCGGTTCTAACACCCAGTGGGGCAGTTGCTTCAGGCCCCTGTACTCTAGGGCCAAGAGCATACCCTGATTAATTATCTGGTTCTGTTTCTTTCTTTACCGTATGTCTTAGATTTTTAATTTATAAGTCAATAATATAGCTATAAATCTAACGTAATTAGACAGCACCACCTATAGGTAGTTAAATGCTTTTTGAGAAAGTTTCCACCTGAAGTTTTAAACCATGGAGATTTTCATACCTTGGAGGACCCTTGTTTATTTTTACCAGTTGCAGAAATTTCATAAAATAGGCATTAAGCCAAATTTTTCAAAACCTCTTCATTGCCTTTTTTTTCCCCAAAGTAGTAACAATTACAAAGAAACCATAATTCTAACATAAAACTGATTTTCAGAATCTTTAAGTTAGAGGGAAAAAAGTAAAATTTATCTGTGATATAATTGGACAGTTTCTGCAACATTCAGTGGGTCTCTAGAGACCACAGCCCCAGGAGGTTTGGAGTTAAACCTCAGTTTCACAGCATATTCCTAACCCTAACCTTCCATTTTGGAGGAAAGGAGATTGGCGCCTCCCCAAGTAAAAATGGAGGGCTGTTCTCCTCCAGGGAAGGCAGGAGAGGAGAGACCCTGGAGGGGAGTTAGTGGGAGCTTCAGGCTCAGGCCCACGCAGTACTTAGTGAGCAGGTCAGCAGGGCCTCCTTCACAGGGCAAGATGGAAGCATCGAGAAAGTCCCCTTCACACACGCATGCATATTAGCAGACCTGGGCTTCCAGTGGTTCCTTTTACAAAAGAATGGGAAGATTTGGAGGAAGGCATTTGGTTTTTGAATTGCTGATTGTATGACTTCGTGTGTAATATAGAATCACTCCAGTGGGGAGGATAAGGAGATAGATGTTTAGAGCCTTAATCCTATAGTTGATCCTCCACCAATTCAGCAGTTTATTCCTCTCCTCACCATGAAAATTGTTCTTATTCTGCAAGTAAGAACAGACCTAGAGGAGAAATTGCAGTTTTCCCTTTAAACTTTCTTTTTTCTAAAATGTCCATTTTTTGTAGGTAGTACTTATGATAAAAATTTCTTAAGTGTATACAGTGAAGTTCCCTTCCTACCTTCCCAGTCACCTAGTCCTTCCCAGAGGCAACCAGTGTATCCAGATGTCTATACATCCTTCCATAGTCCTTCTGTACATGCACTGGTAAACATATATGTCATTATGTATGTCTGTGTACTTCTTTCCATGTATACACTTTTATTTTGGACACAAATAGCTGTGTGACTGATCTGAACCTTGTTTTTGCCCTGTACTATCTTGCAGATTTTTAATATCTGCACTGAGCATTGTTAATCTCTCTATAGCTGCAGAGTGTTCCATCGCAGAGCTCTACCAGTATTTGTTTATCCTCTCCTCCACTGGTGAATTATTTAGATCATTTCTGGAGTTTTGTTATGGTAAACCATGCCACGATGAACATTCTTGTACATCTGTTACTTGCCATGTGGGTGAGCATACTTTTAGAATAAAATTTTAGAGGGGAATTGCTAGGTCAGAGGAGATGTGATGACGATGTATGAATAATTCTGATAGACCTGGTCAAGGTACCCTCATAGAATTTGTACTTGTTTGCTGCCCCATCAGCAGTGTGTGAAAGAAGAGCTGAGTTTCTAAGCCCGGGTAAGAGTCCTGATACCTCACAGACTAAGCATCAGGTCTTATGTTTGTCAAACAGCTCAGCTTACAGGGTGTGTAACAAACACATGCATGCATGTGTTTGTGTCTGATTTCATTTGGAGAGGGTTGTTTTGTAAGTGGCTAAGAGAAGCTTGAGAATCATGATGCAGGACATCATCACTGTTCTTCCTCTTAACCCTCCAGTTTGAAGGAGTGACAGAGAAAGTGAGATGGCTCCATGCACTACAAGAATATCCTTAGACAAGTAACATGGAGAGAATGGTTCATGTGGTAGCTGGAAAGATGAAGTAGGAAGCAGGCATGGAGGTCACGGTCTAATGAGATGAGATTTAGTCTCCTAGACCCCCATACTGGGCTTCCCTGGTGTCACAGACGGTAAAGAATCCGCCTGCAATGCAGGAGACCTGGGTTCGATCCCTGGCTTGGGAAGATCCCCTGGAGGAGGGCATGGCAACCCACTCCAGTATTCTTGCCTGGAGAATCCCCATGGACAGATGAGCCTGGTGGGCTAAAGTCCATGGGGCCACAAAGAGTTGGACACAACTGAGCGACTAAGCACAGCAGCACAGGAGCAGGCCCCCATATTAACTAGGGGTCTCCAGAAGATCTCATTTGTTCTCATTGAGCCAACTTTAAGAGCTTGTCATGTGCCAAGCCCTGTATTAATACTGGAAATAGAGATGCACATGGCCAGTCCCTGCTCTAAAGAAGCTCATATAGAAAAGTCATGTAAGCAGAAAAGTTCTATATAAAAGTTACATAAACAACAAGAGTGGTAACAGCTGACTCTGAGAGCCTATTAAATGCCAAACAGGGCTCAGCAGTGCTCATCATCTCACCTGCTGCTGCTGCTGCTAAGTCACTTCAGTCATGTCCAACTCTGTGCGACCTCATAGATGGCAGCCCACCAGGCTCCGCCATCCCTGGGATTCTCCAGGCAAGACTACTGGATTAGGTTGCCATTTCTTTCTCCAATGCATGAAAGTGAAAAGTGAAAGTGAAGTCGCTTAGTCATGTCCGACTCTTTGCGACCCCATGAACTGCAGCCCACCAGACTCTTCTGTCCATGGGATCTTCCAGGCAAGAGTACTGGAGTAGGTGCCGTTGCCTTCTCCATCATCTCACCTAATTCTGCAAAAATCTTATTGGAGGATGATTCAAGTTTTATCCCATCCCACAGATGAAGAAACTGAGACCCAGGGAAGTTGAGGGATGGTCCCAACACCCCATAGTAAGTGACAAAGCTGGGATGCAGGTTGAGGTCAATCTCACTTCCAAGTCTTAAGGGAAATCAGGAGTGATGTTGGAACTAAAAGCTTATCTCCCTCCTCCATGAAATGGTTTTATGCTCCCTTCTCTTTTTGTAGCACCATAATACTTTTGAGGGTGAGGGTTGGGGGTCAGGGAAGACTTTTGGAGGGAGATATGACCTGAGCTGGGGCTCTGAGGATAAGTAAGAAGCAAGGAGAACAGTTCCAGCAGAGCTGACCTCCAGGAGTCAGAAGTTTGTCCCAGGGAGGCAAGTGAGTGGCATGGATAAGATGAGAGCTCTGGAGCCAGACAGCCTGAGTTTACATCTGGGCTCTGCCCCTTATTAGCAGAGTGACATTGGGTATATCACTTAACCTGTCTGATTCTATTCCTGTAATATGGGGGCTATAAAGTACTTTTTTCCCAGGTTATTGTAAGCATGGCATGAGTTAACATATCTGGAGCTAGTGGCTGGCAGCACAGGTTCTCTATATTTGTTCCCATTATAGAATCTCTAGGATCCAGGTATGACCTAGATGTAAAGGAGAGGAAAACAGAATTATGAGGTTCGCCTGTGATGCTTATTACAGAGAATGATTACATGAGCTCACAAAATGTAATGCGATGCTATTTAAAAAAAAAAAAAAGAAGAAGCAGAAAATCATTTAATGGAGGAGCAAGAGACACGGTCTTTTAGCCCAGAATTGTCTTGTCAAGCATGGTTGTGCTTATCAGCTTTCAGTTATCTAAAATTGTAAGTCAAAACGGACTTTTTTATTTATTGTCTACTTCTTTATGATATCTTTATGGGTGTTAAAATGTAATAGTCTATCTCAAATAAGGTGAAAAAGCAGAGGAGAATAAGAAAAGGAACTACATTTGCTGTAACTCTCAGTTTTCCCCTCTTCCCCTTTGACGCCATAAAATGTTTTCAGACAACCCTAAAGAAGAGATAAGATAAATGCTGCTGCTTTCCCATTTACCCACATAGCATTTATCTCTCCTGTATCAAGTCAAGTTACTTTATTCTGAGAAGTAAATTCCATAACAGAATATAAGAGAAGTGCAATAGAAGTGAACAGAAAGCTCTTATCCAAAAAATCCATTCATGTGATTTACATTTTGTCTTCATATTATCTGACTTTTTTCTCCTTTATCCCAACCTCACATTCTCAATTCTGTTCCACAGTCAAACCCCATGCCTGGACCACTCTTTGTGTAGGCCAGTTTTATCTAGATGACTTGAGTAACTCCCAAGAATTCATCTTATTTTTTAAAAATTAATAGCAATTTCCAATATAAATTCACACAAACCCTCTCTTACTGCTATTCAAAAACCTATACCTTTTCTGTGTACTAGCCACTCACTTGGAGAAGGCAAGGGCACTCCACTCCAGTACTCTTGCCTGGAAAATCCCATGGACAGAGGAGCCTGGTAGGCTGCAGTCCATGGAGTCGCTAAGAGTCGGACACAACTGAGCGACTTCACTTTCACTTTTCACTTTCATGCATTGGAGAAGGAAATGGCAACCCACTCCAGTGTTCTTGCTGGAGAATTCCAGGGACGGGGGAGCCTGGTGGGCTGCGGTCTATGGGGTCGCACAGACTGAAGTGACTTAGCAGTAGCAGCAGCAGCCACTCACTAGCTCCTGGGGCTACAGAAATTATTACAATTCAGCCTTTGGTCTTATGTGGGAAAAGGCATGAATAAGGAGGTTGATTCTGCCCATATCTGCCTCATGTTCCTTTCCTTTGTCGTTTATCTTTCCCACTAGACTGTAAGCCTCTCAAGGTCAAAGATTGTGTCTGCTTTATTTTCCACTGGATAATCATTACCCTATAGAGTGTTCTCCATAACCATTTACTGATTTCATTAATGAAAATAAATACATGACTATACAGAATGATCAGTAAATTGATGTGTTTGCAAGATAAGAAATAGCTTAGAGGAGAGAATGAATAGTAAACTCCTTGGAGGGCAGAAGAGTGGTTGGAGGGGTTGGGAGATCTGCTGAGGAAAATGACTTCTGAGTTGAGTTTTGAGGGTGATGACTGCCACTATTGATAAGCCTTACATAGTGTCCAATTCACGCAACATACTATAAAAGTCTGCTGAGGTAATAAACTATAATTTATGAAGTAATTATACTTACAGTATCTCTCATATTCGACCATTTAACCCATTACTGGGTAGGAGGACCTGGCCATTTCATGCTGCATTGTGTGGTCCTGGAAGCTCTGTCTGTTGGCTCAGGGTAGGAATACCTACACAGTGTTGTGTGTGTGTGTGTTCATGAGTCCTGTGAGAAACAATGGAGGCTGGATGGGCCTTTGGCTGAGAGAGAAGCAGTCTTAAGTATGTGCTCTAGAAGAGTGGTGGTCCATCCAGGAGAGAAGGTGGGAAAGGAACGGACAGAGGCCGTTTCTAGTGACTCAGCCCTGAGCCAGGCCAGAGTGATTACCTAAGACCTGTGTCCATCTCCCAAGCCAGTTTCAGATGTTAAAATTCCTGAAAAATCATGTGATTATGACATGGGAGAGGATGAAGTGGAATACAAAAGGAGATAAAAGCAAAATGAATTTTTAGTTGAATTTATCTGTTGACCTTACTGAGGGAAAAAACAGGATGCATGGACTTGCTATTAGTTGCAAGTTTCTTAATTGTAGTTAGCTCCAGCCCTTTCCTAACATAATGATGTAAATGACTGGGAGGTTGAGAACCAAAACTGCTAAGATTCATGAGCCTCTTGCCTCTGGTGTGATCTTGGGGTGGGGGGGATTCCTCATGCTATTCCAGACTTACCGTCTCTGTGACAGATGGAAGACATAGCTCTCTAAGTCACACCAAATTATATCAAAGATTAGATCCCTCAGCTCCAATTAATCCTTAACTTGTGTTTTCAATATGTGTGTACAGCTTCATCATACACAACAAAGACACTTTCTTCAACAATGCCACAAGAAGTAGAATTGTACATCATATTTTACAAAGAATAAAGTATGAAGAAGGAAAAAACAAAATTGGTAAGTAGTATATCAGTATAACAAGTTACATTTGATTTGGAGGATTACAGACTTTTCCCTTTGGTTTTATTACATTGATATCAATTCTAGAAATACTTGTGATTTATAAAACCTCTAACTGCACAGTTCCTTGATGGATAACTCAGAAGTGTGAAACCTTAATAGATTGCTTTTTAAAAGATAACACATCATCTCATTTATCTTAGACCATGGAAAAGTGCTCTCAATTCAACAGATATTTAAGGAGTGCCCATTATGTGCCAGGTGGGCTTCCCAGGTGGTGCTAGTGGTAAAGAACCTGTCTGCCAATGCAGGAGATGTAAGATACCCCGGTTCCATCCCTGGGTCAGGAAGATCCCCTGGAGGGAGAGCATGGCAACCCACTCCAGTATTCTTGCCTGGAGAATCCCATGGACAGAGGAACCTTGCGGGCTACAGTCCACAGGATCGCAGAGAGTCAGACACAACTGAAGTGACTGAGCATGCATTGTGCGCCAGCCACTGAGCAAGATGTTAGGGAGATGAGCACAGTTCTCTCCTGAAGTGTATGTTCAAGACGTTAAGAACAGACAATAAATAAGTAAATACAGTACATAACATGAAGAAATTGAAATGGATGATGTTATAGAGATTGACTAGGGGGTAGAGATCATGCTGAGATGGCATGGTCAGGGAATGCTCTTCTAAGAAGCTGGAATTTGAACTAAAACCTTAATGACAAGAGGGAGCCAGTGTATGGCAAGATGCAGAAGCAGGCACAGGGAACTGCCATACATAAGTACATTCTCCAAATAATCACCACCTCCAGCAAATAACCTCCACATATTACACTGGGGATATTTGCGTGAGAATCTTTCCATAATATATTACCAAATTTCCTGCCTTATTAAGTAGAGTACTATATACTGGGAAGATTTGGGAGCTTTGTCCATATCTCTGTCCCAGAAAGACTTTTATTTATGCTTTGAATGATGACCTGTGTCAATCATGGTCTAATCAAGAGATTAAAAAATCACACAGAATTTGAACAGGAGAGTGAAAATGAAAGTTGCTGTGTTGTGTCCAACTCTGCAACCCCGTGGACTATACAGTCCATGGAATTCTCCAAGCCAGAATACTGGAGTGGGTAGCCTTTCCCTTCTCCAGGGGATCTTCCCAACCCAGGTCTCCCTCATTGCAGGTGGATTCTTTACAAACTGAGCCACAAGGGAAGCCCAAGAATGCTAGAGTGGGTGCCTATCCCTTCTCCGGTGGATTTTCCCAACCCAAGAATTGAACTGGGGTCTCCTGCATTGCAGGTGGATTCTTTACCAACTGAACTATCAGTTTGATAACTTTTCCTGAAACAGGAAAAGTTAATGTAAATAATTAATTGTGATGGAGATTTGGAGTAACAGAGGACTGACTAGTAAAGAGCAAGAAGAATTCTAAAGAATAGAAGAGAAGATGCCCCACAACAAAGCTGAGATGGAGACCTTGTTAGAAGGGGGGCAGTTGTGGATCACTGCGCGGCAGAGCAGTTTGCTCGGGTTTCTGTGCCAGCAGGATTCTCTGTGAATCCGCCCTCTCAAGTTCTGGGAGAAGCTGGCTAGAGGGGTTCCAAAGGAACCCCTTCACTGGGAGTTGTTGCCCAGCGTCATCATCCTATGAAGCTGTTCAAAGGCCCACCTGCCCTTGAGGAGATCCCAGGGCTTCTGGCTACCATGAACTACACGTGCCGGGTTCCACAGAAGCTATGAGTTGCAGAAGCCTGCTGGGAGGAGCATACTAGTACCAGGAAAACAAACTCCTCCCTGCCCTACTGTCCCTCTAGGGCCTTCTACTGACAAAGCTTAACATTGCAGCATCTGGCAAATGAGAAATATTTACAGGGTCGAACTGCATTACTGCAAAGCTAAGGAGCAGTCAACTGATAACTGGCACAGAGCCTAAACAGTTTGCTCATCAGGCTTTCAGGTGGAGTGGAGACTGGAAGGATGCATTATGTTAGTCACTTGGAGTTAGGATCCTGAAAGAGCTCAGTGATCTGGAAATCTCAGCCACATCTGAGAGATGACTTTCAATAGTTTGTAGATGTTAAGTGCTATACTCAAATTCAGCAAAATAGCTATCTTGGCACCGTGTGGGAGAAATATTACTCAACACATCATAAAGAGGGACAAACTTGGGAGGTTTAGTTGAATGCAAGTGTGAGTCACTAGTATGGGGAAGCTGCCAAAGACTACTTTGATTGCAAGCTGTGTAAATTAAAATATAATAGGGAGAATCAGATACCTGGTCCAGATCTGAATACACCTGGAATATTATGTTCAGTGAGAGTCAGTGTAGGTGGGTATGGTGACATTGAGCCAGATTTAGGACTTTCTTGACTTACATAGGGTTATGGGTTAGCACGTCCTTAAATTCTCTGCAGCAGTCATCCATCCTTGAGACACATCCTCTTCATAATGTCCTCCATAGCCACTCCAGCTCAGAGGAGTCTTTTCTTCTTCTGAATTCCTATGGAAATTATTTTTGCAGTCTATATGGTAATTAGCCATGTACAACTCTTCTTTTATTATCTTGAATTATTTACTTTCAATGACAATGAAAATTCTACCAACTAAAGAGAACCAATGTTAACATTTTGTGTACTGAATAACTTAAATATTACATTAATTACTCTCTTCATCTTTATACCTCATTTGTCCATGTGATTTTTTTTAAACAAACTTAAGATATGCTACACATACTTTTTTTCAACCTTTTCTTGGTTAACAGCATATCAGGAACATACTAGAAAACAAGTGAGTAGAAGTGAAATGATTAGGGCAGTAGCTCTTCTGGATTATTTCATAGCATGCAAAGAATTTTTAAAACCAGTCTCTTCACTAGTATTGGTAGTATAATATTAGCACACCTCACAACTCATAATATATTAGGGTGTTGAGAATCTGCAGTTAAAAACTGCTAGTCTAGATAATAAGCTTCTCAATTATAAATGAGTTGCCTTATTTGTCTTTGTATCATCATTGCCTAGGACAGTATCTGGCATACAGGCAGATTGCTTGTTGAACCAAATTGAAAATCTTTTAAACATGATCAGCGTCTAACCATCAGAATTCTTACACAATCAAAGACTATGCAGTGAGGCCATACAGCAATTATTGTGCTTAAATTTTTGCAGCTAAAAATGTGGGTTATTTTTATAGCTCGTCAAGATGGAGACAGAAAAAGGGCAGAGAGAATGATTTGTAAATGTTCTGAAAAAACACAGGAAATGTAGTACTAGTAAGAAATGATTGTTGTAAAATTTTCTCTTATTTGATGAAAGAAGAATTCTATCAAGAACCCCAGTGCTTTGAAAGTCAGTGAGGAACTGAAAAAATGTCTAGTTAGAAATAACCAACTACAAAGTAAATTACTAACCAAGGATCAGACATTATGATGAAAAATTTGAAGTTCAAATATAAATGTTCTGTTGACCCAATGTTTCATTATCATCTTCAGTTTCATAATTAAAAGAAACATGTTATAAGACAATTTAATCCATCAATAGAATTAATGTTTATCTTATGTTATTATCTGGCTGAAACTCTTTCTGAAAGTGCATCTTGCATGGGTCAACATGGATTAGAGATGATACAAAAATATGGTTTGTAGACATGATTTATGAGGGTATTTCAGTGGAGTGAAAAACTACCACAATATTCACTCTGAGATTATTACAACTCCGAAAATCAAACCTAGTGAATTCCATTTTCAAAATAGAGCAATTAATAGATAAAAAAGACTTATTTAACAGTATAAGTACAAAAAATAAATCTTGATATTAATTCATAGTTTCAAAACTGATGCTTAAAGGGGAAGACTTTTAATATTAACTGTTTTCTCATTTTTCAGGACTTTGATAAATTATCACAAATTCACACGAGAATTTCATCATCAGAAGTCTCTTATTAGGTCCCTGTGAATCTTTTGTTATTATCTGGAATATTTGAAAGTGATTGATGATATATGTAGAATTCTTATAGAAGCTCCAGGAAGTCAAAGTTTTCTACATAATCAATCATTTATTCATTCATTACAAAGGTATTTATCGAGGGCCTCCTCTGTGCTAAACAAAGCCCTACGGATATTTATACTTCAGCTGTCTTTCTTAGGCATTTAGAGTTAATGTCAAAGCACCTTAAAATACATTTAATCATGTTACCATGATTAAAAGTACCTAAACATTGATTGATCCTCCATCAATAAAAAGTGAATTGGTGCATGTTTCATTTTCCAGTTAGGCTAAGCCTCTTGCCTCTAATCAGGATCTGAAACATGGAAAGCACTTATCAAAAAGTTGCTTGAGAGACATCCTTCCAGTCATCTTCTTTGAAGTACATTTTAGGAAGTAGTATCTTGATCTGAGAGAAACTTTAAAGATCAAAACATATTTCCACTTCTGGCCAAGATGGAGTAACAGGCACAAGATTACTCTCCCACCTGAAACAATCAGAAAAGACAAAAAGTATGAGACAACTATTTTCAAGACACTGAGCACTAGGCAGCCAAGAACAGGGATCCCTGAGAGACAGAAAACAAATGAGGTGAACCCTACAGTTGCCTCAGCTTACTATCTTGAGATGATTTCTAGACAGCAACAGAGGGAAAAAGAACCCGCACTGAACCTAGTAGACTCCCCAAGTTGAAAAGATGCTGCTGAGAATCCAGGGAGACCAAGGCAGCCAGAGTTCACAGGGCAACACACCAGAAAACAGAGAGCTTCACAGAGAACCCTAAAGATCTGCAGAGAGCCTCTGCAAGTATTTAGAGTACTGATTAGTACACACATCAGAAAGCTACCCAAGGCCAGAGAAAGAACAACCCAAAGGGATTTCCAATGAGACTAGTAGAGCACCTCATAATTCAATAAGCATTAAATATAGATGGTTTGAAAATCCCAATCCAGAATTCAGAAGTTGACATTAAATAATAAAGCAAGACCTATTTTTTTTTTTTTGCTGCATGCAAAAAACACTCTTTAAAGACACAAATAGCTTAAAGTAAAAGAATCAAAAAAGATATATACTGTGCGAACCAAAAGAAAGCTGAAAGGCCTAAACTGACATCAGACAAAATAGATTTCAGAGCGAAGACTACTACTGGGGATAAAGAAGGCTATTCTAAAATGATGGAGTCAGTGCATCTGGAAAACATAGAAATCCTAAATGTTTATGCACTTAATAACAAAGCTTCAAACTACGAAGTAAAAACTGATAGAACTGCTAAGAGAAATAGGCAAGTCCACAGTTATAGTCAGAGGTTTCAATACCACTTTTTCAATAATTAATGGAACAAGTAGACAGAAAATCAGTGGAGGTTAGAAGACCTAAACATTATCAATGAAATTAATTGATCTTTTAGACCACTCTACCACTGGCAGCAGAATACCCAACTTTTTTAAGTAAACACAGAGTATTACCAAGAGACCATACTTGAGGAACATAAAACAAAACAAAAATTCTTTGACCACAGTGGAATTAAATTAGATATCAATAAGACCATCTCTGGAAAACTTACAAATATTTAAAACTAAATAATATATTTTTAAATAACTCATGGATGAGAGAAATCAAAAGGGAAATCAGAAAGTTGCCATATTCAGTGAAAGTGAAAAAACAGTGTATCAAAAAGTGTGCAGTACAGGGAGAAATTTATAGCACCATATGCGTATATAGGAAAAGAAATGGTCCCAAATTAATGACCTCTCCTACCTTAAGAAACTAGGGGGTAGGGAAGGAAATTAAAGTAGTCTAAAGTTGGTAGATGAAATAATAAAAATCAGAAGAAATCAATGAAATGGAAAAAATAGAGAAGAATAAATGAAACCAAAAGCTGATTCTTTGAAAGAAAAAAATCAAATTCATAAACCTGTGATAGACACAGGCTGGGGGTGACTCCTGAATGTGTAATCCCTTCCCCTTAAGTGTGGGTGGAAACTGTGGTTTATACCTGACCAATAAAACCATTGCAAATCCACATGTCCAATATCCTTCCCCCACCTTATGGATGAGACAGTTGAGGGCTGAGAACAAGAGGACTTTCCAAAGTCATCCCACTAGCCCAATGCAAAGGAGTTGGCTTCATCCATATTGAAGCTTCTGGATGAAAATAGGAGAGCTCAGGTGGAAAGTCATCTTTTTGGCGTGATTAATTCATCCACTTCTCCCAGCGCGCTCCCTTCTCTATGCCAAGCCCTATGCTAGGTATGCTTCATCATGTTTTTCCTATTTGAAAACTTGATTTTCTAGTCTTTGTTTCTAGTTTCCTAGCAGATAGAAAAACTTTCTAAACTGTTGTCCCCCAAAAGTATTTGAACTACTTTTGAAGATATAGGTTGTTTTCTCCAAAAAGTATGACCCTTACATTACTTTTACATTAGGAGGATTTAAACTCAGTATGGATTCACTTTGGACTTTTTTATTGTTGTAGGTCTGAATCGTTTGCTTACTAATGGCTCCTATGAAGCTGCATTTCCTCTGCATGAGGTATTGTCCTGCCTTTTCTCCTTCTCTGTCAATTCCTTGTTAATAAATCAGCTTCTGGGGATAGTCATTAATTGCGTTCATTGATAGGACATTTGTTTAGAATGAATCTAATTTGTTCAGTGAATAGATGGGGAGGCCCTACTTGCATTGTTACATCTCTCGCCCAGCACAGATTTATTTCTCCATATCTTTTTTATGTAACTGCAAGAGTACTCGAATCAAGAGTCACTCAGCATGAATTTAGAAGAATGGCTGAGGGACTCCAAGTCATAAAATTAAAGAGGCATTGAAAATTTGTATGACGTGCTGGACCCAGGGGGAAAATGTCTCTGAAATATATAGTCTCTGCAACAACAACAAAAAATTTATAGCTAATCCTTAAAGAGTGGGAGGAAGCCATCTTGTGAAGGCTCTAGTAACTAAAAGATGATAAATGGAAATTAATAGTAGTGTATTTATTGTTGCTTATTTAAGATGTATAAATTTTTATATTCTCCTTATTTACTGCACAATCTTTGTCATCTATAAGGACTTTTATAAATGTAACTGTAATTACCCTTACCTCTATTTTTCCCACTAGATTTTAGGTAATTTAATCCAGAATTATCTTTACATATATGGTAATTTAACCTCTAATTCTCTTTGCATATATGGGTTTTCAGGGCCATAATTCTCATGATTGGTGAGAGATTAGTGTCATTTTCATGGTACCTACTCCATACCAGTCATAGTATGACACCGAGAACATAGCCAGTGTCCTCTAAGACCTCACACAGTGGCAAGGTGAAATTACTGTTAGATTTTCTTAACAATCTTCTATTAGAAACAATGTTTCTTAACAATCTTCTATTAGAAACAATGTTAACAGTTTGTCAGTTCAGCTCGGAGGACAGTTCCAGCTACCCAGCAATGGCAGGTCTTCCCAAAATATATTTCTTATATGGCTTACGGAGTTTCTTCTCTTGATTTTAAACACCAGGAGGATGGAGAAGGTGGTATACCATTTTTTTTATTATTATTTTTTATTAGAGTATAGTTGCTTTATAATGTTGTGTTTATTTCTACTATACAGCAAAATGAATCATCTATACGGATACATAAATTCCCTCTTTTTTGTGTTGAGGTCACCACAGAGTATTCAGTGAAACTTTTAAAACCTCTTTCATTAAGAAAACTAGAGGCTTTGATCCAAGACCATATTAACAGACAGTCATGAAACCTTTTGTGTGATAGAAGCAAACATTTTGACATAAAAGTTTTCTCAAGCCACACACAGATGTTTCTGAACTCAAAAGACACCTGTCCCCAGAGGATTAGCACAGTCAGTTCAGTTCAGTCGCTCAGTTGTGTCCGACTCTTTGCGACACCATGAGTTGCAGCACGCCAGACCTCCCTGTCCATCACCAACTCCTGGCGTTCACTCAGACTCACATACATCAAGTCGGTGATGCCATCCAGCCATCTCATCCTCTGTCGTCCCCTTCTCCTCCTGCCCCCAATCCCTCCCAGCATCAGAGTCTTTTCCAATGAGTCAACTCTTCTCATGAGGTGGCCAAAGTACTGGAGTTTCAGCTTTAGCATCATTCCTTCCAAAGAAATCCCAGGGCTGATGTCCTTTAGAATGGACTGGTTGAATCTCCTTGCAGGCCAAGGGACTCTCAAGAGTCTGCTCCAACACCACAGTTCAAAAGCATCAGTTCTTCGGCGCTCAGCTTTCTTCACAGTCCAACTCTCATATCCATACATGACCACTGGAAAAACCATAATACCATGTGGTTATTAGTTGGCATTGCCCCCAATAAAGGGTTTCAGTGAGAACTGCATTCTCCCACTGCCTACCCCTTGCCCACAGTAAGGGCAGTGTTGAGCAGTTGTGGGTGAACAGAGTCTCTATGCAGACGAGTGGGTATGGGCTTGCCGATATCTGAGGAGATGCAACTGTGAAACCCCAGAATAACTCCAGGTCTTCTCTGTGGTTTTCATATCTTGCTAAATCCCTGCACTGTATGAAAAGAGGATTTTTCAGTTAGTAATTGCAGCTGCAGTAATAACATAATCGCTCTTTTGACTTTTGCTCTCAGTTTAACCTTATTATAGTATTTGACCGCATAACAACCTTCAGAGGCAAGAAGGGCAGCTCCTGTTGCCTTGTTTTATGGTGAAAACTTAAATAGAGGTTTAGAGAAAGCTTAGCCCACCCCCAGTTATGGAGTGAGTTGGTAGCTGAGCTGAGACTAGAACCTGAGTGAGTTCCTTGTCTCTCAGGCCTGTTCACTTCCCCCTAAGAAAGGACTTCTCAAGTTAAAATGTCAATAATTTACCTCCAGACAGCATACCTTTTCTGTTGTTGAAACTAGCATTAACACTAACTGAACTTAAAAAAAAAAAAGCCTACTCCTCTGACCCATGGTATCCTCATTTGTTCCATGAGGATGTCAAATTATATTTGAATTATTGTAAACTTGAGGTGACTTACAACTCTTACATTGTAAAATTTTCTGCCCTTGGTCACAAGGCCATGTGACCAGCTGTTTACCAACTATCGATACTTTAGTCTTGAGACAAGTAGGAAAGAGAACTCCTAAGTCTTGGGCATGGCCTCTGAGCAAGATGCTCTGTTCATTCAAATCACAGAAGAAACCTAATGAGGCAGATGTTGTTAGTTCCACTATGAACTGGGAATCCAAGGCTCAGAGAGTTTAAGATATCCTAGCTAAAAAGTAACAGAACTGAATTTTAACTCAGTTCAGACCTGCCTGATTCCAGCAAGCATGGGCTTTTTACTGCATGGCATCAACATCAAAATTATGTCCAGAATAACTAATCCTACTCTTTTCCCTTCAATAGAATGGATCTATCCTTATATCATCCCTATTGCTACTCTTGCCATAAAAACTAGTATTACAGCTCCCTACATGTATAGCTTCTCCCAGTATCCCCCATAAGAGGGGAACATTTGTTTTAATTAATGACTCTACATTGAACCATCATAACCAACCAAAGTTCATAGTTTATTTTAGGGCTTACTCTTGGTGTTGTATTCCATACATTCTATGAGTTTAAACAAATGTATAATACACATGCATCTACAATTATAGTATCATACAGAGTATCTTCACTACCTTAAAAAGATAAAAACAAAAAGAACTAGCATTACTATCAGTTTTTGCTCTTGGCTTTTGTGGGTATTACCTCACTGGCCATGGTGTTTTTATCCAGGGAAGTTACAGAAGTAAAAACTCCATCAGAACCCACGGAGCGGTAAACCACCGACATCTGCTCTATGAGTGCTGGGCGTCCTGGGGTGTGTGGTATAAATACCAGCCTTTGGATCTTGTAAGGTGAGTTCTTAACCGGCTGTAAATATAAAGCTTATGCAGAATAATTAGGGCAGACTGTGAGCTGGGACAAGCCAACACTGGGCAAAAAACAAACTGAGATGCACAGCCGACACTCAAATCTGGCTTCTTCCCAAGAGGGCAGCTCATCAGAGGACATGGATTGTTCTTGGTAAACCTGACCTCCTCCTGCCAAGGCTGGTGTTTCCTCTAAAAGGGACTTAGAAAGGGGTGTGTGAGATTAAACCAGGCCTCTCACAGGATTCCGTAAGAAGCTCATCACCCACGTGACTGTTAGTGACAGAGTATCAACAACAATTGTTGAGAGGTAACACCGCTTACATGTATTAATGACAATGGACTATTAGTAACTCTTAGGCAAATAGGAAACAGAGGGTGCTGTCATTCTAATAAATTTTAGGCTTACTTTAATTTTCATTTCAAACTAATAACCTTTAAAGATTGTTTTAATCCTACAGGTCAAAAAAGTATCTGCTTTTAACTTGAGATAATCATTCATTGATTGTTCTTTAATGGTCTATATATGCCCAACATTCTGCCATGGCAGTATTTATTCTGTTTAGAGACTGATAATTCAGATTGGGTAATGACAATCCACACTTCACTGATTCCTTATTAAAAAGAAAATCATACTTTATTTCTTAGACTAGGTGGATTAATATCACTTTTCCCTGAGCCCTTAAAAAATGAGCCCAGAGGAAAATGAAATAATAAGACAACTCACCTTACATTTCATCTCCCTGGGTAGTCATTCTTCCTTCCAGAGTCCTTGTTACAAGGGTTTACTCCTGTTGACCCAATGACATTGATGAATTGTGGCCCCTTCTGGGTATGAGTAACAAATGATCCACATGACCTGAGAGAGTGAAAAATGTTTTCTGAGATGAGACCATTTACTTCTGACCAGTCTCAATATGTGATAGAATAGAAGGGGGGAAAAAATCAAAGTCAGTCCTGGCAAAGCATCTCCCATCCATGACAGTTTCTTGATTAAGATTTTGCAATTTTTCGATGAGTATTAATTAACTATCCATTGTGTTCCTAGTACAAAACTAAGTACCATTGGCAAAGACAGAGAACCCATGGTCTCTGGCTTTGAGAAATTCATGCTTTCCTTCAAGAAAACCAGCCCTGAAAACTTGAAACAACTGGAAAACAAGGCTCTGCATAATTTGGTAACGTGTGATAGAGGCCAAAAGTTTGACAGCAATTAAGAAAAATGGAAGGATGGATATGGGCCAGTGCCCCTGTGTAAGGCTCCATAGAGCTGAGGCCTAGAAGAGCAGTGGGATTGGTGTTGGCCAAGGAGAAGGGGCATGAAAAACACAAGCAAGATTTGAATGGAATGATGTTGAGCAACTGGGGAATCACATATCTTAAATAGTTCCTCCCCTATATCTAGATTTTGCTTCCTCCACATCTCTCAAATCACACTGAGTACCTCCTCTGCCACTATTGCCTTCACCTGTGACCTGGACTATGACTGTTTTCCTCTACCTGTCTTCCTTTTTCATCTCTGGCACTTCCATATCATTCTCTACCCTGGAGACAAAATGTGAATCTGGTCATGTCCCTTCTTGTTGTTCAGTCACGAAGTTCTGTCCAACTCTTTGCAAACCCCATGAACTGCAGCACACCAGGCTTCCCTGTCCTTCACTATCTCCCAGAGTTTGCTCAAACTCATGTACATTGAGTCAGTGATGCCATCCAACCATCTCATCATCTGTTGCCCCCTTCTCCTCCTGACCTCAATCTTTCCCAGCATCTAGGTATTTTCCAGTGAGTTGGCTCTTCACATCAGGTGGCCAAAGTATTGGAGCTTCAGCTTCAGTATCAGTCCATCCAATGAATATTCAGGGTTGATTTCCTTTAGGATTGACTGGTTTGATCTCCTTGCTGTCCAAGAGGCTGGACTGGCTAAAATCCTTTCACCATTTTTCAATTTTCTCAGGACAAAAGTCAATGTATGGTCTGCAAGGCCCATCAAGGCTTGGCCTTTGCCTACCTCAACAGCCTACTTTTTTTTTAATTAAAGTTTTTTTCTTTTTTAATGCAGACTATTTTTAAAGTCTTTATTGAATTTTTTTTTTACAATATTGTTTCTGTTTTATGTTTTGGTTTTTTGGCTGCGAGGCATTAGCTCCCCAACCTGGGATCAAACCTGTACCTCCTGCATTGGAAGGAAAAGTCATAACCACGGGACAATCAGGGAAGTCCCAGTCCATTTCTTGTTGTCAGTGTTCCAGCCACACTGCCCTTATTTCACCAACATCACTCCTACCACAGGGCCTCTGTTTCCTCTGCTGGAAAGACTCTATCCCTAACCCTACCTAGTGAACTTTCATTCATCAGCACAACAGTCACCGCCTCAGGGAAGAAGTCTTCCCTGGCTAAATTTGCCAGATTGCCTTGTTATACATGCTTATTGCACTGTGTCCCTCTCCTCTCTTTTCCCGGTTTTGTAACTAGAAGCTTATTTCTTTAATTGATTTATATATGTCTCCTCTGTCACCCGCAAGCTTCAGAGGAGTAGGGACCAAGCTTATTTTGCTCACCATTGTATTCTCAGCCCTTAGCACAGTATTTGGCATAGAGCAGGTGTTTTTTAATTTGTTGAATGAATAAATGAATTTATGTGTATATGAATATATGCTGTAAAAGTCTTCTGAAAGAGGAAGGTTTCTGTTGAGACATAGTAGGAGATATGATAAATAATTCATGATTTTTAGGAGCCATTGTTTGGAGGAGAGCAGCAGACAGTATTCAGAGACAGATGGTCAACATTTGTCAACATTTGTCTAAAATGAGAATAAAAAATAATTAGAAACTTCTTACACTGGACTAAGAAATAATTAAGCTCTAAGTTATGAAATGTGAGATAGAAAACACAATAATAATATTTAAGGAATAAAAAACAAAGAATTCCCTGGACACTTTCAAACTTCACAGACCACAGGGCAGTAGGCAGACTGGTTAGTCTCAGAAAAATATTTATAGAGGTAGATGTTGATGCCTGTGAAAAGTCCTCACTTAAAAGGGAAAGTTGCTCTCAGTATTGATTCATACTGAGTCTCAGTAGAGTTCTTTATTAGTGATAGCTTATGATTCTAGCATTGTAAACATCTTATAAAACTACAGACTATTAAAAGGGGGTGTTTAAAGGTTTTTGCAGTAATTTTGTTTACTAGTCTTAAAATATATATATAATACATACATTAACAAACACACACTCAGAAATGGCAAAAATATTATATGTTGGCACCAAGTCTTCAGATTCCCCTGATTCCTCATAATTAACAGTATTATACATAATTTGCTGAATGAACTGGGTTTATCCTATGTTTTCAGAACAAGCTTGTGTATGATCATGTTCTTGTATGAAAGGGTTCATACTATTTCTTTTTTAGAGTAATAGGAAAAGAAGTTTAAGTCTAGAGCCTAGATTTGGTCAAACATTCCATTCTCTTGGCTTAATTTGTCTGTATGGTTACCAGTAAGGCTACCACAAAGTAAAATGACTGGTCAAAGTGTCAGAATGCCTGACTATAAACACTTCACTATAATTGGCAAGACTTTTATATCATAAACAGGCGGTACTTTGGAGAGAAGATTGGGTTGTATTTTGCCTGGTTGGGCTGGTACACCGGCATGCTCTTCCCAGCTGCCTTCATTGGATTGTTTGTCTTTTTGTATGGCGTCATCACTCTGGATCACTGCCAAGTCAGGTATGGAGAGCTCTGGGTGAGCCTGCCTTTGCTTATGTTTGGAGATGGGTATTTGTGGTTTGGGAGTGTTTACAGACTGTGGGTCCACTTAGCTATTCATTTTAACGTCTTTCCAGTCTCCTGGGAAAATTCTAAAGGTTCAATTCACAAAATCTGTCTATCCATTGCCCTTGCTGCTGTGGTCTCTAGCTACCAAGGAGCTCACTTTTATGGGTATACAAGTCACTGTGAATCCACAGAGGGCTTCTCAGGTGGCTCAGTGGTAAAGAACCTGTCTGCCAATGCAGGAGAGGTGGGTTCAGTCCTTGGATTGGGAAGATTCTCCTGGAGGAGGAAATGGCACCCTGCCCTGGTATGCTTGCCCAGAGAATCCCATGGACAAGGAGCCTGGTGGACTACAGTCCATGGGTCTTAAAGAGTCGGACACGACTGAGCACACAAATGTATATCCACAGAACAAATGGCTTTGATTCACTGGCTCAAAGTTGTTCTCTTTCTGACTTTTTTACCTTTTTTTCCTACTACTACTGCAAATAGTGGGTTAATTATCTTTTTATCAATTATGTGTTCTTACACAGACCTGTAAGCTAGACACCTGTAAGAAAGACATCTCACCAACTTGCTGGGACCTTGAGAATGAGTCAGTGTCAGCAATTGTTATCTTGGCTCTTTCACTAGAATATAGTCTAAGGTATTCATCGAGATCTTAATACAATGCTGGACAATGTCCTTAAATAAGAAATGTGCCTTTTAGAAATGATTGCAAAAATAGAAGTGACCCAAAAAAAATTTTTAATTTCTGGGGAAATTGTTAATGAGATGTAATTTTCTCCCAGAACTAATCCCTAATATTTTTTCCTCCATAATTCATTCTTATTTATCATACACATAGAAATTAAGGCTGGCACTTTTTTCCCCCATTGTTTTCCCATCTATTTGTCAGGAAGTGATGGGACTGGATGCTATGATCTTAGTTTTCTGAATGTTGAGTTTTAAGCCAACTTTTTCACTCTCCTCTTTCACTTTCATCAAGAGGCTCTTTAGTTCTTCTTTGCTTTCTGCCATAAGGGTGGTATCATCTGCATATCGCTGATGGTAAAAGCAACAATTTATTCTCCAGGGAAATTTGATAGTCCTTAACCTGTGTTCATTTTAACACAATATAATCAAAGTATAAATTGTCAGGATGGGGGCCACATAAGGCTGGCACTTTAAGGTGTCTCATTTTTCCCATAATTAAGTATGAAATGTCTTCAAACCTGTGCAATATTGTAAATGACTCCTGTATAATCTGAGATATAACCATCAATGTTTTGCCTCATGTGTTTTCCTGAGCTTAACTTATTAATATGGAAAAGCCAAGAAACAGCCTCATAAAAAAGTAGGCTTATCAAACTATAAAACTGTGTAGGCACTTGATTACATTAATAACTAAGAAAAGGCTAAGAAGCTTCCAAGGGCAAAAATTTGATCTACTGACTCTTATTTACTGGTCGACTATTCTGGTGAAATTGAAGGGAAAGAAAATGCTGTTATGTCATCAAAAAGCATTCCTTTTCTGTTCTGTTTTCCAGTAAAGAAGTCTGCCAAGCTACAGATATCATCATGTGTCCTGTGTGTGATAAATACTGTCCATTCATGAGGCTGTCAGACAGCTGTGTTTATGCCAAGGTAATTCCAAATATGCAGTATTTTAATTTTGCAGGATTAAATTTAATATATATCTTCCTGAGAGACAGTGGTGACCACATTCTTTCTGTCCATTTTGATCTTTGATTCTCAAGTTTATTTTGTAGGAGAGATTTATCTTTATCATTTAGTACTCTAATTCAGATACCTTTTTTATTGCATATGTGTTTTCAATGTTATAGCTCTGATTATCTTCACAGGGAGCAAATAGAACAGTTGATAGAATCAGCGAAAGTTAAGTTCAGATCTTGACTGTGCTCTTTACCACTTGTCAGCATAGGAGCCCTCGTCTCAGTTTTCTCATCTGTGAAGTGGAGAACATGATGACTGTTTTATTTTTTAAATGTGATAAGGTGTATGATGAGCATGAAAAAAGTGAAAGGGTTAGTCACTCAGTCGTGTCCCACTCTTTGTGACCCCATGGACTGTACTGTAGCCCACCAGGCTCCTCTGTCCATGGAATTCTCCAGACAAGAATACTGGAGTGGGTAGCCATTCCCTTCTCCAGGGGATCTTCCCAACCCAGGGATTGAACCCAGGTATCCTGCATTGCAGGCAGATTCTTCTACTGTCTGAGCCACCAGGTGGGTATGCTGCTGCTGCTGCTAAGTCGCTTCAGTTGTGTCCGACTCTGTGCGACCCCAGAGACGGCAGCCCACCAGGCTCCCCCGTCCCTGGGATTCTCCAGGCAAGAACCCTGGAGTGGGTTGCCATTTCCTTCTCCAATGCATGAAAGTGAAAAGTGAAAGGAAAGTCGCTCAGTCGTGTCCGACTCTTAGCGACCCCATGGACTACAGCCTACCAGGCTCCTCTGTCCATGGGTTTTCCAGGCAAGAGGACTGAAGCGGGGTGCCATTGCCTTCTCCGAGGTGGGTATAGTGCTTGGCAAATGACAAGATCTCAGTAAATGACAACTGCTGTCATTTTCCTCCTCTTCGCCATCATTACTATCCAAAAGACCTAGACTGATGGCTAGCTCAGCTGCTTACTGCCTTGACCTTGCACTTGTAAAACCTCTTTGAGCATAAACTTTCTCATCTTTAAAGTGCAAGCATTGATAGCTGCCCTCTCTGCCCCATGGCATGTCATGAGGACAA
The DNA here is from genome assembly GCF_029407905.1 of Bubalus kerabau. NCBI lineage: Eukaryota > Metazoa > Chordata > Mammalia > Artiodactyla > Bovidae > Bubalus > Bubalus kerabau. Next base: position 57,206,098 of record NC_073624.1, on the reverse strand, counting down.
AAGAAGACAGTAGATGTGAAAGTTTTTTGAAAAAATTACATAGAACCATTCTATGTGTTATTACATACCTCTTTCTGATATTATACCTTACTTTATTAAAGTTTTAGACATGTTCATTGAAATTCTAGGGTTTATTACTGAAGGGTAGTATCATTAATGTAAAGCAATGGCTGAAATATAGACTGATGAAGACTTTTCCAAGACCCACTGCCTATCAGCTTAGCCAGATTTCAGGTGTAAAAGGGGTTGGCAGATTTTATGTAACCTCCGCAATCACTGTGACTTGGATTTTTCTGTGTATACAGCTGGCATTGCAGAGTTTAAAGGTAGGAACATTTGATCGGCAGCCCAGGAGCCCGCCTGCCCATTCATGCTGTCTCTAGCTCTGCAGGTGGCCAGTCTGGTGGGAGGATAAGCAGCCAGCTGTGATTTTAGAAAGATCTAGGCTCTTAGTATGTGCTACAAAGATCCAAAAAAGCCCCAAATACTCTCCCTTCCTTTGGTGAACATGCAGATAGACCTGCCTGGATGAGGACAAATTCAGTAGAGTGAGCTTGGGAAATAGAGAGGTGGTGCTGAGAATCAGAAGACTTTGTTCAGTAATATAATTTTGTTTAAAGATTGTGAGCTAAGCACAAATGACTCAGGTGTAAAAATCCTGCTTTTGAGGAATCTCAGAAGCCCATTTATTTTTTGCTTGGGGGTGTTTGTTATGTGAAAGGTCTGCCTTGAGTAAAAATCTTTTTTTAGGGGAGCTATAATAATTCCTTAAAAGGAACATCATGAATAGTTTCAAGTGCTCAGATTTCATCAATGTCTGTTTCAGAAAGTGCATATTGCCTAGTTTGGTGTTTTTTGGAGGCAGCTGACTTCCCCAGATATCCTGTTGTTTTCACCCATGAGTGCTGGTCCCATGAAGTATCAGTCACTTAGGGTGAGGGTCAGAAGCCGGGTCAGTCCTGTTGAGTTGAAGAATCGGTCACTTAGGTGAGGATCAGAGCCAGGTCAATCCTGGTGAGTTTACACAGAGAAGAGAACAGTGTGTTCCAGGCACCGAGTGTAGGAATTTTCTGGCCAGTTTCATTTTTAAGCCTGCTTAGAACAAAGCAGAATTGGGAGAAGGCTCTCCCCCTTGACTGTAAGCAACCATCCCTGGGGTTTAAGAGGGAAAACACTGAGAAGTGAAAGCCTGAGGCCAAATGGCCAGGCTGCACCTGCATCCCTCATTTCTCCAACAAAACAGGACTCTGCGCATCCCTGACATCACCCCCACAAATACCTGCCCTCGTGGTTTGACCTGCTGTAGTTGATTGCTGAGGGAGGGGAAACTAATTTTCCAGTGACCGCTGAGGTAGGGGCTAGAATGGAACTCATATATTTCTCTATCCTGTGTTCTCACTCTGCTCGGGAACCACCTCCACCCCCACCATCTCACACACACACTTTAAAACAACCTTCTAACTCCCCCAGCATTTCTCAGGCTCTTTGTTTCTGTGTTTTTGTTCTGTCAATTCCTGAAATCGACTATCCTGTTTCTCTGACTTTGATTTTGGCAGAGGGAGCCATCAGCTTATCCTAGCTCACCATCTTAGGAGGGACTGGATGTTCCTATTCACCCTGATAAACATATTTCCAGATTGGTAACTGCAGCTGGAAAACGTGTCTCTCCAAGTGTTTGCATACCAATCCCAGGGAAGGACTCCTATGGGCTGTATTTGAGCCACGTGACTCCTAGTGACCTACATGAGAGAAACCTGTTACCTAGAGGAGGAAAGCTGATCCACACAGCCCAAAACAATGACAACCACAATCCATTCCAGAATCTTCCCTGGTGGTGCAGGGAGTTTCCACCACGGAATACCCTAGCAAGGGGCACAAACTAACCACCTACCATTAGGACTTTCAGGCTTGATTTGATGCTGACCACCTGATGTACACAGTGTAACACTCTTCTGGCATCAAAATAAATTGGCTTTAGACTTGTCTCACACTAAGTATTTAAATGCTCCCTATCTCTCCTATGTTTAAAGAAATAAGTCATAAACTTGTGGAAAATTTTGAAATATTTTGTACTCTGATATAATAGGAAAAGACTTGCTTATACTTGGCATGTTCTCCAAGGGACAGTAAAGTATACTTTATAGAGAGCTATAAAGCACCAAAAAAAGGTTATGCTTTATGAACATATCAGTCATCATTTCAATTTGGCCTGACACTGGTATGATTTATCCAGGAGGTGGAAATGAGCTCAGCAGTTTTGCAACAAAAATAGATATTTTTGTTTTCTGCCATGGTGACTACAATAAAATGTATTATTCTAGCAATAAAGTATTTGCTAGCTGTCTCTGTGTTATGAATAAGAGGTAAATGTAGTGATTACCTGAGGTTTTAATACAGGTAGAAGTGGTTTGTGTTAATGGGTTGCTCTTCTTTACAGTGCTGAAGTCCAGAGGGCAGCCCAGCAAATGTTTGTTCAAAACTGTACACACAAAATAGACATGTTTTCAAAGAGAATAAATGAGGCATTAAAACCAGTGCTGGGAAAATCAGAAACCTTTACAGCAACATGAATACCTACCGGTCTTAAATACAAACCTATCCATAAGTAGATGCGTGTTAGTTTTTATAATGCACAAAAGGAAATTCTTAATAGCACCACTGGGGCTGCTGATCCATGCTCAACTAAGTGATACTCACGTAAATGGAGCAAATTCTCTTTTCCATATCTGAACTATTTCACAGTTTGAAAAAAAACTTCTTCCTTATGATCTAAAAGGAATATCCCCCAAAGAAACCCTTTAAAATTCATTGTATCATCAGAGCTATTTTTCCAGAATGTGAAAAATGTGAATTGGAATATTGTATATAAGACATTGGTTTAACTGTCATTCATGTTCCCAGGTAACCCATCTTTTTGACAATGGAGCCACTGTTTTCTTTGCTGTTTTCATGGCAGTCTGGGGTAAGTGTTCTACATTTGTATGACTTGAGTTCCCATCATTTGCTCTATTATATGTTCCTTTAAAATCTGATTTTGAATATGAGAGGAAGAAGCAAAGTGAATTCAGTTTGGCTGTTCTGTTAGACACAAGTTATTTAATAAATAATTCATTTGGTTTATTTTTAAGGTGATGTTTTACAGGACAACATGTCTTCTTTCTCTTAAGCCTTCCAACAATTTCATCAGCATTCCATTATTGGAGTAAAATTCACCTTCTGTTGGAGACAAAAGTAAAGGTTATAGTATACCAAAAAGTCTGATGGTTAAGACCTGATTACACATCTCAGTGTATATGGGACTTTCTAATGTGAGTGGAATATTTTCATCTGACTAGTGTGTGAATACTCACACACTTTTAAATAGTGTGTGATACTCACAAACTTTAAATACTCACAAACTTTTAAATAGTTTCAAGCCAATAGCCATATAATAACAAGGTATGATGGAATGTTCACTGAAAGAATTATTTAGCCCAAAGGAGTTACTTCACCCACGTTTGGGTTTAATAGTATCTTCCTCAGTACCATGCATTTTAGTCACTCAGTCATGTCCGACTCTTTGCAACCTCATGGACTGCAGCATGCCAGGCTTCCCTGTCCATCACCAACTCCCAGAGCTTGCTCACACTCATATCCATTGAGTTGGTGATGCCATCCAACCATCTCATCCTCTGTTGTCCCCTTCTCCTCCTGCCTGCAGTCTTGCCCACCATCAGGGTCTTTTCCAATGAGTCAGTTCTTTGCATCAGATGGCTAAAGTATTGGAGTTTCAGCTTCAGCAGCAGTACTTCCAATAAATATTCAGGACTGATTTCCTTTAGGATGGACTGGTTGGACCTCCTTGCAGTACAAGGGACTCTGAAGAGTCTTCTCCAACACCACAGTTCAAAAGCATCAATTCTTCGGCACTCAGATTTCTTTATGGTCCAACTCTCATATCCATACATGACTAACTGGAAAAGCCATAGCTTTGACTAGATGGACCTTTGTTGGCAAAGTAATGTTTCTGCTTTTTAATATGCTGTCTAGGTTGGTCATAGCTTTTCTCCCACAGAGCAAGCGTCTTTTAATTTCATGGCTGCAGTCACCATCTGCAGTGATTTTGGAGCCCAAGGAAATAAAGTCTCTCACTGTTTCCACTGTTTCCCCATCTATTTGCCATGAAGTGATGGGACTGGATGCCATGATCTTAATTTTCTGAATGTTGAGTTAAGCCAACTTGTTCACTCTCCTTTTTCACTTTCATCAAGAGGTTCTTTAGTTCTTCACTTTCTGCCATAAGGGTGGTGTCATCTGCATATCTGAGGTTATTGATATTTCTCCCAGCAACCTTGATTCCAGCTTGTACTTCCTCCAGCCCAGCATTTCTCATGATGTACTCTGCATATAAGTTAAATAAGCAGGGTGACAATATACAGCCTTGATATATCTTCCTAGTAAAATAATTATAGAGCTTTAATTTAATCATATATAAAAGTCTGAACAAATTCATAATAAATGATGAATGGTGGTTTCCTTTGGAGAGGAGGTTATCTTCATGGAAGGGTAAGTGAACAGTGAGGAGAGACCTTTTACACTATATATTTTCAATTTGGTTTGAATGCTTTTTACAACATTTATGCATTTCTTCTAGTACATAAAAGGCCAGAAATCTTAATTTTGAGGTTATTGAACTCTACTCACTCAAGGCTTAGGTTCATGATGTTCCTTATGTCTAGAATGAATATTAGAATCTTTGCCAACTTTCAAGGCCCAGCTGAAATGGCATCTTCACCAGCCAGACAGTGTCTTCCTCCTTTGAACTTTCATAGCATTTGGTTTATGCCCATTGTTTGGGCACTAATAAGAATTTGCATACACAGTTTCTCTCATAGGTTCATGGTCCACAAGGCCCATTATGGTCATGGGAGTCCTTATACATTTCTTTTAAAGACAGAGAGATTAATGTTTATTGGATGGATGGACGGATGGATAAATGGATGGATTGGAGGAAAAGAAGGAAAAGAGAATAAAATTACCAGAAGAATTTATTTAAAAAACACTTATTTGGTTGTATTGTTTTTAGTTGTGGCACATGGGATCTTCATTGTGTCATATGGGATTTTGTGGTGCATGGCCTTTGTAGTTGTGGTGTGCGGGCTTAGTTGCCCCAAGGCATGTGGAATCTAAGTGCCCCAACCAGGGATCGAGCCCACATCCCCTGCATTGCAAGGCAGATTGTTAACCACTGGACCACCAGGGAAGTCCTACCAAAAGAATTTCTTTATGAGACAATGAATATGTTTAAATGGCCTCTTTGACAAGTCAAACCCTTGTTCTCTTTAGGGGGCTTGTCCTATATATTTTATGTCTTCTTTACCTCAAGCTCGGCACCCCACTCCAGTACTCTTGCTTGGAAAATCCCATGGATGGAGGAGCCTAGTAGGCTGCAATCCATGGGATTGCTAAGAGTCGGACATGACTGAGCAACTTCCCTTTCACTTTTCACTTTCATGCATTGGAGAAGGAAATGGCAACCCACTCCAGTGTTCTTGCCTGGAGAATCCCAGGGACGAGGGAGCCTGGTGGGCTGCCGTCTGTGGGGTCGCACAGAGTCAGACATGACTGAAGTGACTTAGCATAGCCTTACCTCAAGCTCTTCAAAAGAAAATTGTCCCACCCACCACAGCTCAGTTGAAGGGACTTTTTTGAACCCTATGATACCAGTTCCTCTCACCCAGTGGGTGTTTGTCCCAGGAGTAGTCAAACCATAGGTTGGTGAAAGTGGCCTGGGAGAAGTTCTAAGGTTCTAGCCAAACAGGAACTGGTAGTCCACCCAGAGTCTTATTCTTAAGAATGGGACTTGGAGAATGTGGAAGGACACTGGGAATTGGTGGTAGAAACTGACATGGAAAGATGCAGAGAGGGAAGAAGGGAGAGAGACTGACAGTGGCTAGCAGTGAGGGCCAGGAGGAATCCTGAGCAGACTGAAGTTATGACCAATCAGAACCTAGAAATAAGCAGAAACAAAGAACTAGTGGAAGAAAATTAGACTAGAAGGTACAGAAACCAACTGGTAGCCAACTTGGAGAAAACGTAAGACAATCCCCCAGAGAGAAGCAGAGAGAGAATGTACCCATCTCATGTGGACTATCAGGGTGAAGCCCCAGGGTCTCTTATGTCTATAATCTCTCAAGCTGTTGGCTTCCATATCCTGTCTGAATAGGTCCAGTCTTTTAATTCCTGTGGGATTTCTGCCTCCTTTGGTGGGCCTTGCAAAAGCCCTCATGATTTGTGCTACCCATTACTGTATCTCTTGCAAACAATGGAAGCTAACCATAATAGAGTTTTGGTTACAGGAATGACCTCTCAGGTCAAGAATGTGTATATGGCTTTTCTAGAATGTATTGGTAACCATGATCATGAAACATAATAAGCCATCCAGTACTGCAGTTTTGTCATGGTTACAAATGAGGAGACTGAAAAATGTACTCATTTCCTAAACCAATGGTTTCCAAACTTTTTCAAGTCATGATACGTAGAAAATGATAATACTTGTACAATATGCTAATGTCCATGAAGGAGCCTGCTTGTGGCCAGGTAGAATACTGCCCTAAACCTCCTAGCCCTAGTCGCCTCCCAATCTGATGGGATTAGTACCTCTTGCAAACCTATAATCTATTCCTGGCACACATATGGGGAAGCTGTGCTTTGGGCTACTGGTCTTCTGTGTAATGAGTTAACGCTTCTGTAGAGAGAGTAGTGTTCTGGAAGAATTAATACCTAAAACTCCCTTGACCACTTCAGTGTCCCATCAATTTAACATACACTTGACTGAAATCATATTTTCTTCTCCCATAGTTACCCAGAACTAAAATTCTGGTAGAATGATAATTGTCTATAAGGTAGAGGTTGTCATCGCCACCCCTCACCCAGTACCACCATTATAAACGGATGGCATTCCTTCCTTGCAAGTTGGACCATTTTATACTGGGGACAATGGATAGATTTTATTATTTTATCTCTGCCAACCTCAGTGGACTGAAGTGAAGCCTGAAGCATGGAGGCTGCAAGTAGGTGGGTTGGAGATCTGACAGCACTCGTGCGTTGGAGGGTATTCATTAAGAATCTGATAGATGTTGTGTAATAACCATTGAGCACAAGGGAACATTTTGGGGCCGCTCCAGGCAAGGCAAGCCTGGAATAATTCATTTTCTGAATCACTTTGTCTTCACTGACACCTTCCTGTTTAAATCCTGTATTGTTCCCAGAAGTAAGCTAGTTTGAGAAAAAGAATGATTTACCCCAGGTGTTTTCTTTGTAGATAGGACTTTGCCTCTTGCAGAAATCTAGACTTGCCAATAAGAGTAACACTTACAATAACACAAGCCTTTACTAAGGGCTTACTGCATCCTGGACACTGTGCTGAGCATTGTACAGCATCACTTCAGTTAATCTGTAGAGCAACCTTTGACAAAGGGACTGTCACTATTCCCGTGTGATAGATGAGAAAATTGGGCAATAGATAGACAGTGGTAAGGCCAGGAGTTAAAACTGGACAAGCTTAGCTCCTCCACTGCACCGCTAGGATCGTGTGCTGTCTGTAATCCTGTTTGCTTCTGCTTCAGAGAGCTGGATTTTGAGATAAAGCACTGTTACACTCATCCTGAGCCCACTATAAATGCCGCTTTGTGATGGCAGTGTTCTGTAAAAGCGTGTCAGTTCTAACCAAGCTTGGTTTAATGGCCTCAGGACCAGCCTTTACGATTGACAAGTTACAACATTTAGGAAAACACATGCACTTTATTTCGGGAAATTGCTGGATATGGAGATGACAGAACAGATGTAAGTGGTTTACAAGCCCTCGGAAGGGATGAAGTTGATGTGTTTGCTTTGTTGCCTTTTGCTTTGTGTTCACCAGAGAAACAATACAGTTCCATGTGGAAACCATCTGTAGTGCTCGGGAAGGGCCTTTGTGTTGGGTTAGAAATCTTGACAGAGCTCTCTACCACCTTTGTTCTTATATGTATGTACATGATGGCAGGGCCTCCTGGGGACCCGAGAGGTACTGGATTGGCCAAAAAGTTTGTTTGGGTTTTTAGTAAGCACTTACAGAAAACCTGAATGAACTTTTTGGTCAACCCAGTGTACTATGAGCCTAGGGCTCTGGGCTTGAATCAGAGTGGTTTAGAAAGATTCAGGGACCATAACATTTATGGCTTAAATTAGCTCTCTCCCTAGGGGAAAATAAAATGAGTCGTTGGAGAGTTTGATACCGGCAGAGATTCACCAGGAAGCATATTATCTCCCTCTGTTCTCTTTTTGTTCTCCTTCCTCTGTTGTTTGTTTCTTCCTTTTTTAGCATTGCGGAAAATTAAATTATCCCCAGTAAACAAACAAATCAAGCTCCTCAGAGCTTTCTAATCAAAATAAAAAGTTTGTGGTTGTTTAAATGCAAATTCAAAGATTCTGTATATGGTCTCATCAGTGATTGATGAATGCAGTATGTCTCATTTTTTTACATGAATTATATAATTTGTCTTTGTTTTTAGATATTTACACTAATTTTATTTTTTATACTCATATCATCCAACAAAAACTGGTGATTGTATATTCAAAAAAAGAAAGATACACATTTACTAAATGCCTATTAGGTACATAAGTACAGTCACATATGACATGTCATCAATTTCTTATAACCCACCAGAAAGAAATTAGTATTTCCCTCTTGAAGATATTGAGGCTCAGAGAGGTTATGTTTATGTAACTTGACCCAAGATTACCTAGCAGCTGGTAAGTGGCAGAGTCTTGAATTTAAACCAGATCTAATCTTTATTTTCTTGGGCTCCAAAATCACTGCAGATGGTGACTGCAGCCATGAAATAAAAAGACGCTTGCTCCGTGGAAGAAAAGCCGTGACCAACCTAGACAGCATATTAAAAAGCAGAGACATTACTTTGCCAACAAAGGTCCGTCTAGTCAAGGCTATGGTTTTTCCAGGAGTCATGTATGAATGTGAGAGCTGGACTGTGAAGAAAGCTGAGTGCCAAAGAATTGATGCTTTTGAACTGTGGTGTTGGAGAGGACTCTTGAGAGTCCCTTGAGTTACAAGGAGATCCAACCAGTTCATCCTAAAGGAAATCAGTTCTGAATATTCATTGAAAGGACTGATGCTGAAGCTGAAACTCTAATACTTTGGCCACCTGATGCTAAGAACTGACTCATTTGAAAAGACCCTGATGCTGGGAAAGATTGAAGGTGGGAGGAGAAGGGGACAACAGAGGACGAGATGGTTGGATGGCATCACTGACTCAATGGACATGAGTTTGAGTAAACTCTGGGCATTGGTGATGGACAGGAAAGCCTGGTGTGCTGCAGTCCATGGAGTCACAAAGAATTGGACATAACTGAGCAACTGAACTGAATCTGCCAAACTCAGAGTTGTACCAAAGTATGTCCATGGTGGCATGCACCTTCTATAGGCTGTTATAAGATTTCATTACTCAGCAGACAGTGTATATTCTCTGTCTCTTGGCACTGGGTTTACCCCCCAAAATGAATAAGATGTGATCTGTGCTTTCAAAAGTTGGTAATTATAATAGTGGGCATTAAGTCTGATTTATGAAGGGACAGTGAGGATCCATGCAGCCAACTTCCTGAGGCAAAAAGGAAAAGGAGAAAAATTTTCACCCAAGGACAGATATTAGAACCAAGTCTTAAATTTGCCAGACAAAGAAGTGAGTCAGGGAGAAGTTTGAATAACATTCTGAGCTGAAAACTGTGTGGACAAAACTCTGAAAAGGAATGCTTGAACACTCCATGTGCTAGGGACATAGAATTTATCTTAGTTTCCTAAGGGTGCTGTAATAACATGCTACAAAAGTAGGTGGCTTAAAACAACAGAAATTTATTCTTTCACATTTCTGGAGGCAAGATGTCCAAAATCAAGGTGTGAGCAAGGTGGGTTCCTTTGGGAGGCTCTGAGGGGGAACCTGTTCCATGCCTTTCTCTTAGATCCTTGTGATGCCCAGTGATCCTTGGCTTGTTGACACATCAGCCCAATCTCTACCCCCACCTTCACGTGCATTCTCCCTGTGTCTTCACATGGCAGTATTCTTATATATGGACACTAATCATATTCAGTTAAGGGCCCACCTTACTCCAGGATGAACTCAACTAGTTAATCTGTAGTTACTTTATTTCCAAAGAAAGTGACATTCTGAGGTTGGGGTTTGAGACATAAAAATATTTTTGCCAGGGGGGACAAAATTCAACTGTAACAGTGCATGTTGAAGCCTGAATCCTGCTTACCACAGGACATCTGTACCACAACAGAGAACCATGGCTTCACCCTGTGGGCAATAGAAAGCCAAGTTGACATTGTAAACTTGGATGTGGCATTATCAGTTGTGTTTGGGAAGCAACTATGGCAACAATGGAAATGGTAAAAGTGGGGACCAGTAAGTAGCAGGTAGCCACTTAGAAGGTTGTTCCCGGGCTCAGTCAAAATTTTATGCAGAATTGGGTATCAGCTTCTGCTGCTGCTGCTAAGTTGCTTCAGTCGTGTCTGACTCTTTGTGACCCCAGAGACGGCAGCCCACCAGGCTCCCCCATCCCTGAGATTCTCCAGGCAAGAACACTGGAATGGGTTGCCATTTCCTTCTCCAATGCATGAAAGTGAAAAGTGAAAGGGAAGTTGCTCAGTCCTGTCCGACTCTTAGCGACCCCATGGACTACAGCCTACCAGGCTTCATCATCCATGGGATTTTCCAGGCAAGAGTACTAGAGTGGGGTGCCATTGCCTTCTCCACAGAATAAGAACATAATACATAAAAATGTTTTCCTTGCTTTGTTTATATTAGGTAAAGACTGAAAATAACCTAAATATCCAACAATAGAATGGTTAAGGAAATTGTAAGTAGCCATTAAAAATTCTTTCAAAGCACATAATAACATAACACAAAGCTGTATTTAAGTTTTCTTTAGGATGCAAAGTGTACAAATAAAGTGTGATTTGGAGTATTTTAGTGTTACTGTGTCCAAGTTCCTACTGCTCACTGCTCAGTTCAGTTCAGCCGCTCAGTCATGTCCAACTCTTTGCAGCCCCATGGACTGTAGCACACCAGGCCTCCCTGTCCATCACCAGCTCCTAGAGTTTACTCAAACTCATGTCCATTGAGTCGGTGATGCCATCCAACCATCTCATCCTCTGTCATCCCCTTCTCCTCTCGCCTTCAATCTTTCCCAGCAACAGGATCTTTTCTAATGAGTCAGCTCTTCTCATCAGGTGGCCAAACTATTGGAGTTTCAGCTTCAACATCAGTCCTTCCAATGAATATTCAACACTGATTTCCTTTAGGACAGACTGGTTGGATCTCCTTGCAGTCCAAGGGACTCTCAAGAGTTTTTTCCAGCACCACAGTTCAAAAGCATCAATTCTTCGGTGCTCAGCTTTCTTTATAGTCCAACTCTCATATCCATACATGACTACTGGAAAACCACAACCTTGACTAGACAGACCTTTGTTGTCAAAATAATGTCTCTGCTTTTTAATATGCTGTCTAGTTTGATCATAACTTTTCTTCCAAGGAATAAGCATCTTTTTATTTCATGGCTGTAGTCACCATCTGCAGTGATTTTGGAGCCCCAAAAAAGATAAAGTCTGCCACTGTTTCTACTGTTTCCCCATCTATTTGCCATGAAGTGATGGGACTGGATGCCATGATCTTCGCTTTCTGAATGTTGAGCTTTAAGCCAACTTTTCCACTCTCCTCTTTCACTTTCATCAAGAGGCTCTTTAGTGCTTCTTCGCTTTCTGCCATAATGGTGGTGTCATCTGCATATCTGAGGTTATTGATATTTCTCCCAGCAACCTTGATTCCAGTTTGTGCTTCATCCAGCCCAGCGTTTCTCATGATGCACTCTGCATATAAGTTAAATAAGCAGGGTGAAAACATACAGCCTAGATGTACTCCTTTTCCTATTTGGAACCAGTCTATTGTTCCATGTCCAGTTCTACCTGTTGCTTCCTGACCTGCTTACAGGTTTCTCAAGAGGCAGGTCAGGTGTTTGGTATTCCCATCTCTTTCAGAAGTTTCCATAGTTTATTGTGATCCACACAGTCAACGGCTTTGGTATAGTCAATAAAACAGAAATAGATATTTTTCTGAATTCTCTTGCTTTTTCAATGATCCAGCAGATGTTGACAATTTGATCTCTGGTTCCTCTGCCTTTTCTAAAACCAACTTGAATACCTGGAAATTCACAGTTCACATATTGTTGAAGCCTGGCTTAGAGAATTTTGAGCATTACTTTACTAGCATATGAGATGAGTGTAATTGTGCGGTAGTTTGAGCATTCTTTGGCATTGCCTTTCTTAGGGATTGGAATGAAAACTGACCTTTTCCAGTCCTGTGGCCACTGCTGAGTTTTCCAAATTTTCTGGCATATTGAGTGCAACACTTTCACAGCATCATCAAGTTTCTACTGCTCACTGCTCAACAGGCCATTAAATTGAGAGATGAGGTTTTGGGGTAAGGAATAGCGACTTTGGGCTTCCCTGGTATCTCATCTGGTAAAATCTGCCTGCAGTGCAAGAGACCCCAGTTCAATTCCTGGGTTGGGAAGATCCCCTGGAGAAGCAATAGGCTCCCCTCTCCAGTATTATGAGGAGTCTCCCTCATGAGGGCTTCCCTCATGGCTCAGACAGTAAAGAATCCACCTGCAATGCAGGAGACCAAGTTTGATGCCTGGGTTGGGAAGATTCCTCTGGAGGAGGGGATGGCAACCCACTCCAGTATACTTGCCTTGGAGAATCCCCACAGACAGAGAAGCCTGATGGGCTGCAGTCCATAGGTTGCAAAGTATTGGACATGACTGTACGACTAAGCACAGCACAGCAGCTTTATTTGAAAAGCCAGCAGGCTGAGAAGATAGTCGACTGGTATTTAAAGAACTATCTTGCCTGGGTTTGGATGCCAGTTTCATTTTTAGAACAAAGCAGGGAAAGTGAGGAGGTAAAGTAAAAGAAGCTATAAGTCGTTGCAGGTATTTCCTGGTTCTGGCCAGACTCTGGAGAGGAATGTGTTAATTTCTTCCTTCCTGCAGTCATTCACTGGTGGGCCTGGTCAAGATTTTTCCTGTGAGCTAAACAAAGGTATTTTATAATGTATTAATGGTGGTTTTCTCTGGGTGACAGAATCATGAAATGTTTTTGTCAGCTTTGGTTAGGTATAATTTACATAAAATAAAATCCAGTGATTTTAGGTGAACATTTTGACAAATCATGTCAAATTGTCTATAGTCATGTAACTGTTACCATAATGATGACATAAAACATTTTCATCCTCCAGAAAGTTTCCTCGTGCCTCTGAAGTCAGCCTCTTGGCAACCTCCAACATGCTTTCTGTCATTGTAGTTTCATCTGTTCTAGAATTTCATACAAATAGAATCTTTCAGTATTCAGCATTTTGTTTCTTCCACTAAGATTGATGCTGTTGAGATTCATACATGTTGTTGCATATGTCTATAATTTGTTCTTTTTAATACAGAATAATATTCCCTTGCCTGAGATGTACTGAAATTTGCTTATTCATTTTATTCATTTGTTTATCCAAATGTTAATAAGTATTTGGTTCAATCCAGCTTTTATTCATCTAAGACTTAATGGCTTTTATAAACTTCTTTTGGAGAAGGCAATGGCACCCCACTCCAGTACTCTTGCCTGGAAAATCCCATGGACGGAGAAGCCTGGTGGGCTGCAGTCCATGGGGTCGCTAAGAGTCGGACACGACTGAGCGACTTCACTTTTCCCTTTTGTGCACTGGAGAAGGAAATGGCAACCCACCCCAGTGTTCTTGCCTAGAGAATCCCAGGGACAGGGGAGCCTGGTGGGCTGCCGTCTATGGGGTTGCACAGAGTCAGACACGACTGAAGCGACTTAGCAGCAGCAGCAGCATAAACTTCTTTGGACATTTTGCATAAAAGTCTTTGTTATCTATTTCTCCTGGAAAAATAATTGAGAATGGCATTGCTGATCATAGAATAGGAGAATGTCTAACTTTATTTTAAAAAAATTATAGTTATGCAATTGTGCCATCCCCATCACCAACTAGATGGACATGAGTCTGAGCAAGCTCTGGGGATTGGTGATGGACAGGGAAGCCTGGCGTGCTACAGTCCATGGGGTCACAGAGTCGGACACGACTGAGTGACTGAACTGAACTGAGGGCAAAGGGGAGCAGAAAATAAGGAAGTCATTATCTCTCTTTGGAATGAACATTTGGATGCATACTTTTCTCCATGAAACAGATTCCAAACATAGGACATTGACATATTTCTCTAACCTGACTACACAGTAAGACCCAGTAGAGATGGATCTGACAGTTCCCTCTCCTAGGGTGTGTCTGTGATTCTTAGTTGCAGCCATCCTCTGAGTGAGTGAGTGAATGTGTGCAAGTGTCCCCTCTTCTGGCTTGTGGCTTCCTAGGCAACAGGAATATGTCTTGATCATTTTTTGACCTGTCATTTTATAATACTCAGCAATTCGTTTGTGTTGATATATTTAAACTGAATTGAGTAGAAAGTTACTTTGGCTAAATGAGGATCACCATCTGCTTTACATGGGTAGTAAAGGTAAAGGTTGAAAAAGGTTCGAACAGGTTTGAAAAGGTTTTTTAATACAATTTACACACTTTGCCTTTAATATGAGGATATTTGTCTTGGGGAGGATTGGAGGGAATGAGAAATCTCTGCCAATTAAATACATGTGACCTGCTAAGTTTTGTTTTCGCTTTTCTGTCCCTCGCTTTTTAACACATTATTGACCAGGGGATTTTTGTAGAAACTAACACCTGTAGCTGGCAATTTGTTAGTAGTAGTAGTTTAGTTGCTAAGTCGTATTGGACTCTTGCAACCCCACCGACTGTAGCCTGCCAGCTCCTCTGTCCATGGGATTCTCCAGGCAAGAATACTGGAGTGGGTTGCCATTTCCTTCTCTGGCAATTTGTTATGTAAGTGATTATTGATTCGTCTCTAGTCAATAATGTTCAGGTAACAAAAGATGTATTAATATATCTCTGGTCAATAAGTTGTTAAATACTCTATCAGATAGAAAGATATTGGTAACCTAGTTTTCTGTATTCTTACATCCCAGAAGCTTTGTCATTCTAATAAGTCTGTTCTGCCATGACTTGCAAATCAGCTTAATTTAAATCTCTTGAGTTTTCATTATGTTTGACACAGGCTTAGAAATTCTCAGAAAATGATCTTTGTTAAATGATGTTTAGCTAGAAATTCTGATATTCAAGAATGCTTACACAAACAGCTGTCATTCTTTACAATGGCTTCATTATCTATTGACACAGTTCAAGACATTGTTTTATTTGAAAATATCTGTCTTTCTCTGCTTGTTCCAGCAACAGTTTTCCTGGAGTTTTGGAAAAGACGGAGAGCAGTAATTGCTTATGACTGGGATTTGATAGACTGGGAAGAAGAGGAGGTTTGTATTATTTACCTCAATTAAAAAAAAAAAGCAGATAATCAAGAAATACACAATCCCTTTTGAGTCATCACTTTCTGCTCTGTGATAGAAGTCAAGTTGACTCATAAAGCATTTTTATACCTGTCTCTGCAGGAAATTTCAAGCATTATAAAAATATAGCAGAAGAATAAAAAAAAATACATTTTGATTTCTTAGTGGAGTAAAAAGTTCATGGCTAAGTAAAGCATTTCACTTGTATGCAGAGGCATCAGAAGAATTGGTAGTAAGATTTGTTTAGTTTCCTTAAATATTATCCATTCTCTTTACTGTGTCAGAAGGAGAATATTAGTTTACAGTTATAGGCACTTGAAAGCAGACCTCCTAAAGTTCTCCAAGGAAATGATTAAGTCTTCAGGACCCTGGACAGCTCAGAAGGATTCTCACATGAGGGGGAACCACTACGCATGCAAGCTCTTTGGTTGATGTGCTAAAAGCCGGCCACCGCTAGATAAAACTGTCCAGCAGAGGTAAACTCGGGCCCTCAGACATGTTACTCTCCCTTCCTGGCCAGTACACCATGCCCTTTCCTAACCTGTGTCTGGTCTTTATGTCAAAAGTCTTGAGGCCCCATGCTGAGTTTGGTTATCGTATGTCTCTCGGACCCTGCTTTCCCTTGAGAGTCACTCAGGCCTGAACTCGTCTTTCTTTCCTCTCATCCCCTGCCTCTCCTGAGTTCCATTTCCTGAGAGCCTACAGGTGCAAGTAAATCCAATGCAGTCATCATATATGATATGACCATGGGTCTTAATGGGTGTTTTCCTTCCAGGAGACACATATGTTTATTTTTATAAATTAAATGGAATCGTCTGTAAACATAACTGAGAATTTTAGCCCTGGGATAGGTTTGGTAGGGGACATAATTTTGAGAGGAATGTTTCTTCCTTCAAATCATACCTTGTGGATGGATGCCTTTTCTCCTCAAGCCCATGAACATATTTGGGTAATTTTTAAATATAGACATGATACTGGGATTTTCAGCAATCCTTGTTCCTGTGCTAAGGCCCCTCTCAGGCTTGTATAAGCATTCACTCTCTAGAAAATGGTTTTCTGAGTTGTAAGGGACCGCCCAGGTTTCTGAAGGCTACCAACTGCAGCAAGACTGCATTCGAGACATCCTCCTAGGTGGAGCTGTTCTGGTTTTTGTTCCATGTGTGTATAGGAGTAGCTTTCACATGGGATGGAAAATGCTCTTTCCTGGGTATCCAGGTCACCACCAAGAAGCTGTGTCATCTAAGGCAAATTACTTCACCTTTGGATTTTCATTTCTAAAGAAAAATGTTTCTAAATTCTCCCCTGTTGGCTATAAAGTGTAGCATTATTTAAGTAACTTTGATTAAACCAGTCTAAAGTCACCACTGGCACTTGTGGTGGGCGCACTATGTGGGTACCTTTAGGGTAAACGTATCTCTGGTAAGTCTGGATCCTTCTGGATTCCCAGCCCTGTTAAAAGCATGGAGTGCTGAACCGTGCTTCCACTCAGCACCCCTGTGTAGAGGTCAGGTCTGGAGCCGTGTGCAGTTTCAGTTCTGTTTGGGATTCAATGTAAAAATGCCTGTTACTCCTAGCCTGTGGCTCTCAGCTTGCTGTGCAGAAGAACCCAGATGAGCTGCATGCCTCCTTCAGGGGTAACCCAGAGTATTACTGGCTAAGGCTGCCATAACAAAGCACCACTGACTGGGTGGCTTAGTCTCACAGTTTGGAGGTGAGCAGTCCGAGATCATTGGCAGGGCTGGTTTCTTCTGAGGGCCATGAGGGAAGGATCTGTTCCCTGTCTCTGTCTTTGGCTTGTCGATGGCCATCTACTCCTTGAGTCTTCACATGGTCTTCTCTCTGTGCATGTCTCTAAATGTGCTCTTCTTACAAAGACACTAGTCATATTGGATTGGGGCTCACCCTAATGACTTCATTTTAACTTAATTACATCTGTAGGACCCTGACTCCAAATACAGACACATTCTGAGATACTGAGGGTAAGGACTTCAGCTTATGAATTGGGAGGTAGGGTGAGGACAAAACTTAGCCTATTGTACCCAGGATGACATGTCTGCCTCCATGATTGACCTCAGTTTCTGCATGATTAACTTAGTGACCCTTGATGACACTTATAGCCTGATGAATTGAGTTTCCTAAAGAAGCAGAATATTCTAGATCTGATATATCCTAAGGTATAACTACCTGAAATAAAGGAGGCAGAGGCTGTTTATAATTGTCTCTCCCCATGACCTTCCTGATTATCTGCGTGAAGCCAGCATCGGGCTTATCCTGTGGAGGGAGTCAGGCTGCCTTTCCTCCTACACAGGGTGGCCCCTACCAGACCCTCCATAATTTCTCTCCTGTCAGGTCCTTCTTTGCTTTCTGTCAGTACCTTCACCCAGCTCTTGAGTGATTCTGCCTGAATTAACTCAAGTCTCCCTTGCACCAGAGTTTCTGCTCCTTTTCCTGCCTCTTCCAAGACACTCACATAAAACAAGTTCCTAATTAGTCAGAACCACTTCAGCACACCGTTTTGTTGCTTATCTTTTCCTAATCCTGTAATTGCTTTTAGTCAGAAGCCATTCACATTGGATAGGGCTCAACTCAATGAAATAAAAATCTCAGCTTGATTTAGAATTAGAGGAGCCTTGATTTTAACTGGATTTGAAAGGCGTTTACCTTGTTTTCAATACCAATTAAGAATGCATTAAAATCTATGGTTAAGGGTGAATGACTCCTATAGGAGCTTATTTAAAAAATAGATTCACCAGGTTTTTAGCTGCCTAAATTGAAAAACTAAAAATTGTAGAAAACTAAGACTTATATTGCCATTATATCTCATAAAATGAATTCTGAACATTTCACTCTTGAGAAGTTTTCTTTGTCCTGGTGTTCATATCATTCCTCAATAATAAATAAAAGCTTGTTAGTTATTTCAAACTACTGGGGACAGGGACAAATTGGCCCCTTTCTCAATATCATTTAATAAGATAATAGAAATACTTAACTATTAGTCTAAATCACAGAGCCATGATGATAATAATTGAAGATCATCATTCTTTAGATTTTCTTTAATAAGTGGCCAATTTCAAAATATTTAAACCTGGGTTTCCAAGTGTATATCATTGAGTGAGTGATGACTGTGGCATTTGTTGACTGTTTTCCTGTTGGGTAAAATGATTTTTTTTTTTTCTTCTTGACCAAGTACCTCTTCAGTATGTAAAAATGTGTCTGCTTGTTTTTCAGGAAGAAATACGGCCCCAGTTTGAAGCCAAGTATTCCAAGAAAGAGAGGATGAATCCCATTTCCGGCAAGCCAGAACCATATCAAGCATTTGCAGATAAATGCAGCCGACTTATTGTTTCTGCATCTGGAATATTTTTTATGGTATGAACCCTTTTTTTTTTTACACAACTATGTTTCATAAAGTACAAACCTATAGCATGGGAACAATAATCATACCAGGTATTTAAATACATTCTTTGTACGTTCTGATATTTAGACCTCACAACAGTTCTATATGATGACCAGGGGTGACACCGCTGTCCCATTTTACAGGTGGAGTAACTGAGACTCCAGGAGGTTAAGGGGCTCACCCAGGCTAGCCAGGAAATAGCCAAAAGCTCAGGTTCTCTAACTACTGTTCTTTCCATTTGTCTATGCCATAATGAAAGGAACTAAAACTATGAGATGGAACTTACAGCAATGTCGTTCAAGCTTTCATTTTTACAATGCTCATATAATAAGAAATACATTCTTTGCCATTACCCAGTATATGCTATGCAAATAGATGTATAAAACTGAAAATAGTTATTGAAACAATGCCCATATTTATAATATTCAAGGAACTCTGATTTTTTTTTTGTTTTATTAGTCTGTTTTTTAATGCCAGCTCTAACTCCCTAACATTTATTTTGCTGATGTATGCCGCTGCTGCTGCTAAGTCGCTTCAGTCGTGTCTGACTCTGTGTGACCCCATAAGACAGCAGCCCACCAGGCTCCGCCGTCCCTGGGATTCCAGGCAAGAACACTGGAGTGGGTTGCCATTTCCTTCTCCAATACATGAAAGTGAAAAGTGAAAGTGAAGTCGCTCAGTCGTGTCCGACTCTTAGTGACCAAATGGACTGCAGCCCACCAGGCTCCCCCGTCCCTGGGATTTTCCAGGCAAGAGTACTGGAGTGGGGTGCCATTGCCTTCTCCGGCTGATGGTTATATCAGTTTTCAAAACACTAATCTGAAGCTGGATTGTTAGCTTTTCCTAAAAAGAAGTCATTTTGTGACCCACTTTGACCCTGTTGGTTACTGAACCGCACACATGCGATTTGTCAGAAATGTCATTTTAGAACAGGAAGGAATGGTTAGGATTCTCTGTTTCCTCTTTTCAAAGAGCACATGTGCATCAATACATATCCTAATTGGCTCAAATGGGAAGGACAGAACAACAGAAAATCCAGACAATCTCCCCGCTGTGGCCAGGAAGAACCTGGGGAGATGGTGGGGTAGGCAGATTGCCCAAGTGTCCCTCAGCTTGGATCAAGACTCAGATCCTGCCCTATCTACAGATTCTGCTTTGTAAGCAGTGGGGTCAGGCTTTGCCTCCTGTAAGTACATGTATATGTATTATTTTGGGTTGTATTTCTCACAGTAAGACCTGTAGAGGCTAAAGCCCTGGAGAGGAGAAGCTACTTGCTCAAGGTCACACTGCCAGGTTGTCGCTGAACCAGGACTCAGCCCCCACTTTGACTCAGTACAGTGAACTGTCCATTGTAGCATATCGCCACCCTTGTCTAAATTCAGTGTAGGTCTCGCCTATCTCCCTATCAACAGCTCCAGGATTCAGGCATGGGCGGTTTTTTGTTTGTTTTCTATTATTACTACTATTATTATTTTTTGCCAGTTCAGCTAGGTTTTATACCTGGGCTTTTAGAGCATGTCTCTCACGATATACCAAAGACAGAGTCTATGCAAAACATAGGAAAGCTCCTATAAAAAAAGGAAGCTCTAAGTTGCCAGAGCACATCCTGAAGCCCCACTTTAACATCTAGTTTTTGACGGCCATGTAAGCTAAGGTCTCTTCTCTGAGACACAGTAAGCGAGTCATCTAATGAAAGCCACAGCATTTTTTGGAATCTCAAATCCCCATTATTCACAGAGATAGAGATATGCTATATTCTTCTCAAACACCATCAAGTGTTCAGAGGAAGATGCCTCAGTTCAGTCTGTGTATCTATCTGATAAATAAGAGTATGTACCTTTCATAGGCTTATTCAGCAACAAATAACTGAGCACCTGGCATGATGCTAACATGTTGCAGAAACCATGAACTGCAGAAACAACAGTCACCATCCCTACCTTGGTAGAGCTTACTGTCTGAGTGGGGGAAACTGACAATAAGCTGACAGTTGTTAGAAATTATAAGTTTAGCAACTGAATAACAACAACTAAGCTGCATATTGCAAGAACGCATAGGTACCATGAGCATGCTCAGTTGCACAGTCATGTCTGACTCTTTGCAACCCTACAGACTGTAGCCCACCAGGCTCCTCTGTCCATAGGATTCTCCAGGCACCTGGAGTGGGTTGCCATACCATCCTCCATGGGATATTCCCAAACCAGGGATCAGACCCATGTCTCTTCTGTCTCCTCCACTGGGAGGCGGGTTCTTTACTACTGAGCCATCTGGGAAGCCATTGGTACCATATAACAACAACAAAAAGCCTGAGGAGTGGTGGTGCGGGGAGGGGGGGAGTTCATGAAAAGCATTAATTATGAAGTAGTTCTTGAGATGTGAAGAATGAATAGGTATTAAGTAGACTATGGATGTGCATGTGGGTGTGTCATGTGTTTGGCAGGGGAATGGGCAGGTCAGCGTTTTGGGCAAAGGAAGATTAAGTGTGCTTAGCCTATTTGAAACAACAAGGAAAGGTCTAGAGTCTTTGGAATGAGTGGAAAAACAGTGGGGCTGGAGAGACTCTTCAGGCCACCGTAAGGGCTTTGCTTTTATCCTAAGAGTAAAAGGAAACCAAGAAATAGCTTTAAACAGAAGAGCAACATGATAAGATTTCCATAATATTTGTTCATTTGCTTAATCTAATATTCTGATTTAAAAAGTGTCATTCTGTAGCCTAACAGTTTATCAACTCTCAAGTACCATGGTTTTTCTATTTGGAGAACAAAGAACATACAAACCGATGAGAGGAAGTATCAGCCACATGGAAAGTGTGCCTTTTGTTATGGTGTCTCAAGTCAGGACCACCATGACTGTATCTCCTTTTCCTGTGGGAGGATCTTCTTGGGGTGGGGGGCCCTCCCTGAAATATCCCACCACTGTGCTCACCGGGTGTCCTCTATCTTCCTGCCAGATCTGCGTGGTGATCGCCGCTGTGTTCGGGATTGTCATTTACAGGGTGGTGACCGTCAGCACTTTCGCAGCCTTTAAGTGGGCGTTAATCAGGAATAATTCTCAGGTTGCAACCACAGGAACTGCTGTGTGCATCAATTTCTGCATCATTATGCTGCTGAATGTGGTAAGTGAGCATCTGGGTAACTAGTCACGTGGATAAACTATGTGCAGCAGGTGACTGTGTCTTCTGTTTCTAAAGGGACCTGGCCTCAGAGAGATTGGTCAGTTATGTGACACCTGTGGCTGGCATGAGGTGTACCTTTTGGGGGTATAGAAGATTTGAGTCAAATCTGGCCTGTAGAATTTCCTACAGTATAAGATTGAGCAAGGCATTTGCCCTCTCTAAACCTCAGTTACCTTATGTATCCAATAAGGTAACACTATAAGCCCATTGGGGAAATTTAGAGACCAAAAAAAAAAAAAGGGGGGGGGCTTCCCTGATAGCTCAGTTAGTAAAGAATCCACCTGCAGTGCAGGAGACCTCAGTTTGATTCCTGGGTTGGGAAGATCCCCTGGAGAAGAGATAGGCCACCCACTCCAGTATTCTTGCCTGGAAAATTCCATTGACTGTATAGTCCATGGGGTGGCAAAGAGAAAAAATATATTTTAAGGCCCAGCTCAGAATCGGACATAGCTCAACAGTATTGGTTCCCATTTCTTTTTTGATTCTGAATGATGGGAAGTTAATCTGTATCCAAAGCATTCCTAGAGATAACTCAGCAAGGAGTCTTCCAGGGTGGTACATGTTGCTTGTGTTGATTTCAGGCTTTTTTCAAGTGTGTTTTTCAGCCCATCTGTCTCCCTTGAATCCCAGACTCCTCTTCACCTAACACATTCAACCCCCTTACTCCCCATCTTCTTTCCAGAATCAGCTCCTCCCATAGTCTCCCCATCATAGCTGCCCAGGCTGAAAACCTTGTTCTCCTTGACTTCTCTGTTTCTCTCACCATGAAAATGTATCCAGAGTCTGACCACCTTTCACACATCCCAAGTCCCACCTTGGTCCAAGTCCTCAGGATCTCTCACCTGGGTTATTGCAGTGCCTTCCCCACTGGTCTCCCAGCTTCCCTGTCTGCTCAACCCAGGCTCATCACAGCAGCCAGAGCAAGCTTCACACGAGTAAGCCAGCCTCTCTCACTGTATCTAGTGGCTTTCCTCTCACTCAAAGTTCAGGTCTTCACATGGCTGCTGGGGTCTCCCTCATCTGGCCCCAGTGGGGTCTTTGACCCTGTCTCCCCCTTCTCACCCTGACTCCCCTGCTCCTACTTGGCCTTCCTTTGGTTTCTCAGATGTGTGAGGCATGCTCTCACGCAGGACTTTGGACTTGCTCTTCCCTCCACCTAGAACCTTTTTCCCTGTGGGATCTGTAGACTTTACTCCCGCACCTTCTTCAGGTCTTTGTTCAAAGGTTACTTTTCTAATAGAAGGCTTCCCTGGTCACTCCATGTAAAACTGCAACCCACTCCTGCTTTCTGACCATTGCCTAGCTCCTCGCCCACTTCATTTTTCTCTATGGCGTTGTGCTATGCTAAGTAGCCTCAGTCGTGTCTGAATCTTTACAGCCTTATGGACTGTAGCCTGTCAGGCTCCTCTGTCCATGGGATTCTCCAAGCAAGAATACTGGAGAAGGTTGCCATGCCCTCCTCCAGGGGATCTTCCCAACCTAGGGACCGAACCTGCATCTCTTACATCTCCTCCATTGGCAGGCAGGTGTTTTGTTTTGTTTTGTTTTTTACCATTAGTGCCACCTGTGAAGCCCTCTATGGCATTAATCACCATCTAATAGGCTATTTTTAAACATTTATTGTGTTTATTATCTATCTTCTCCATTTCAGAGTAGCCCCAAGAAGGCAGAAACTTTTGCCATTTTTTTTAATCTCTGTTGTTATTTCCCAGGGACAAAACAGGCTCCGGCTCATAGTAGGCACTCTGTAAACTGTTATTACTAATTACAGATCAAAAGGTAATGACTGACATTGTTAGACTTGAGGTTTGTAGGAGAGAATAAATATATGTAGAGTGCCATGTATAGTGTTTGGCATGGAATAAGTGTTCAATTATAGTTCCCCTCTCTCTTATTTATACTGCAACTTAAATCTGGGCCATAGTGCTGAAATCACTGAGATAATGAAGTATATGTAATTTATTATTAAATATACAGGAACTTTATTATTGTAGGAAAAAAGTTTAAACATCCAGAAAGTAGGAAAAAAAAAGGAGCACTTGCTGATCATTTTGACAGGATGGCTGTGTAACTGTTTGGTCCAGTGGAGACTGAAAGTGGATGTCCGTCACTCCCTAGCACTGCCCCCTCCACAGTTCAGCTGGTCTTAAAGTTAACTGTGGAATAATCTTTGTAAAGGGGAGTGATTCATAGTGAAATGAACCAAAGAGCCAGAGCACTGAAAGATTCTGCATCCAGGTAGGATGTGGTGCATTAAAATTTACTGTATTTTTATCATCTCTTTTCTCCAATGTCTTACTAAAATTTAATTTATTCATCTTAAGAAATAAATTTCTGTGTACATGCCTTGGGTCTATAAACACACACTTGATGATACATTTTGACCAGGTGCCAATGCTGTCAGAGTAATAATTCATGTATCCAACAATGAACTTAAAATCATGTATCCAACAATCTCTACTTCATGGAACACAGCCAAGAAAAAAAAAAAGAAGTAAAAATGAAGCAGGAGGGGAGTTGAAATAGTATATAATTAGGGACAGTACAAAGCACCTACTGTGTGTTAGCAGCTAGACAGGTGTTTTATATGTTTAGTAAAGGGTTTCTGAGTCACCAAAATGGATGATAAAGTCCATACACTGAAGCTTACATGTATCATCATATTTTTGAGAAAGGTTGTCTGAACAGTTAAATTTAATTTTCCTTGATAATTAACTTTAATGATATGATACTTTTGTAATATTAAAGTACATTTGATTAACATCAAATATATCTGTCCTAATATGTTGTTAACCAGTATTTTATATTTATGATACAGTTGAGATGTATGACTCATCTATACCACAAGACTTCATATTGAAAATTATACCAATCTCTTTTAATGCTGGACTCTTACAGAGTCTGAGGTTTCTATACATAAAATGTGTTACTATGGCTATATGAATTGTATTTTACTATAACAAACCATAATTATTGCTGAAAGTTTAAAGTCATACAATCTGAGTATTTTGACTTTAAGTAGTTAGCCCAGAAATCTGGGGTAAGAGAGTTCAAAAGTTAGTAAGGACCTCAAAATGAGTGAGTCTCAACCACGTGTAAGGAAAATGATGATATTAAGAAGAAGTGAGGTAACATGCCTAAGACCTACAGCTTTCTGGCTGGTAAAGCTCTAATTCCAGCCTGGGGAATTTTACCCAGTGTGATTTTACTATTTTAGTTTAAACGTGATCTTCATTTCCATATTTTCCAAATCCATTTGACTAGTTTTCTTTTTCCTCTTCATTTATTACATTTCATTTTAGAGGAAGAACTTGCTCTTTTTCTTTTAATGTATGCCCTCCTAGGAAACCTCTTAGAGGAGGGTTTGCCCTTAACTCTAACCCCTCCACTTCCATACACGCACACATGGGCACACTCCCCTTCTGTCGAGCCATCTGTTTCCGTTAACCAGATGGTTAGGTGAGTTAGGGATACACCTAATTAATGAATGGAAAAGCAGAGTACCATAGGTTTGGTGGTTCCTAATAATGTTTCATCACTTTATTATTTATGAATGCTATCATCTAGAAAATACAACAGCCGGTAAAAACAATGGGATTACAGACTCTTTTCAGAAGCAGTCTTAGAGATTTTACCCTGAGGATGCAGAGTCCCAGGAATATTATGACTTGCCCAGCATCACTTAACAAGTTACTAATTATGGCATCTGGCTTGTTGTCACAGAATTATTCATCCCAATCAAAAAGTGAGATTTCAAAAATGGGCCCATTTCTTTCTTGCCCTGAGAAGACATAATTGTAGACAGTATTTTCATTGTTTCAACAGGGGGATGGTAATTATTTTGATTCATGACTTAATTATCCATTTGCTTCATAATTACCTATCTTAGACCATCTACAGTTTGTTAAATGTAGGAAATTTATTTTACAGCTCTATGAAAAGGTTGCTCTTCTTCTGACAAATTTAGGTGAGTAGAACCCTTTTAATTTCATGATACATTATTGTGGTCTGAAAAATGCCTTCTCAAAGAGTCGTATCTGAAACACTGCTGAAAAGAAGCATTCCCTTTATTTTGAATTGTGTACAACAGTTTGCTCTTTGCTCTCAACAGGACATGTTAACTATGTCTAAGAGCTGGGAGAATCTTTCCTACCTAAAGTTTTAAAAGCTCCCACAAATACTATCCTTTCATGAACTAACACAATTTAAAGTAGGTTTTCTCTTAATGCCCCAAAACTATAACATCACAAAAATACATGTGTATGAAGTACCTATAATCATTTAGGAAAGGAGTCATTTGCTACAGCCTACAATTTTCATTTAATTAAAAACATAGCCAGTCTTCATGGCATATAAAATCATAGCAAAGTTAGTTGCTTTGAAGACCAGGAGTCTTTTACCAGGAATATAGGCAGGCTAACTATCACAGACATTTGTAGAAATATTTATCTGAACAGTTACGCCTAAGACCCTGTAAAGCACCAGAGCAGTCTGGTGCCAGCTATAAGCTGTGCATTCACTACATTTTCAAGACAGAGGAACTGTCCCAATTTCATTAATGAGATATTAGTCATTTTACTCTATGCAGTCTGTGAAAATTATATGCTCCCACACAGAACCTGTTTTAGTGCATTCCCATATGTAGCTTCTCCAAAAGGGGAAAAACACAGAAGTGTTTTTATTTATAATAACCATTATAATAAAAGATGCTGTTTATTTAGCCCTTCTATGTGCCAGATACAGAGCCAGGCACCTGGCATATCTCCTGTAAAGTCACAGAAATCTTCCATCACCACCACTCTTTTTCCCAAAAGATAAAAGTTCATGTCCACAGAAGAGATAACTGCCCATTGATATAGTCTTTGTCCAGTGGCAACTTGATGCAGGCTGGAAAAGATGCTGATGGAGATCCAGCCCTGGTCAGTCTGGTCCATCTGGGAAACCACCAGTTGGTTGATGACCTAGGAGACCTTCCTGTGTAACCAAGAATTCAGTAGCAGAAATGAAATGAAGCTAAAGCCCTAAAGCAGCCTTTGTCATTTCTTCCCTCCACGGGAGTACAGCCTTATTCTGAAATGGACATTTAAACCATTTTAAATAAGATTCCCTTTGTCTCTCCCCTCCCTTCTCATATATGCTCCTCGGAAGCATTTTGAGTTATCATTTGTGGGAAAGGAATTGATGGAGTAAAGTGGTAAATGAGCAACTAGAAGCTCAGGGAATCTATGTAGAAACAGAAAGTACTGTTGCATTAAATGCATTTTCTTTGATGTTGTTTGAGGTGAGGATGGAAGTCCTAGTGAAGGAGAAGTGCATTTGACGTGAGATTTCAGGTTGGAGGACTGAGCCATATTTTTGGCTGTATCACAGTATCCAAAGAGCATTTGCTGTATGGAAGTTGAAATATGAGGAGATGAGAACTGGTGCCTGACTGAGGTCAGGAAATTGTAAAACAAAGATACTAGTAAAAGCTCTGGAGGTGAGGTCATCTGGGTATTTGTACATGAAGTTGAAAATGATGCTGGATGAGGGTGACAGGTAAAGGAGTCAGATGCTCATTCTGAGATGGGGGTCTGATTTCTAGTCCAGTAGCATCTCACATCACAGCAGAAATAGAAGTCAAGACCACAGAGTTATTAGGAGCTGGGAGGGGACCTGACCCCACATAATTTCCACCTATGAGGTGGGTCCTAAGAGCAAAAGAAAGGCTCCTGCAAAGAGCCAGGGCTAGGCATGTGGTGCCTTCAGCCTGGCTGTGTCTGACCCAGGCTCTTGGGGCATCCTAGAACAGAGGAACAAACCACATATCCCCTCCCCTCAGACAAGTATAGCCACTTGCCACCAAATCCTTCTTGGGGCTGGTCTGGGAGCTTGAGGATCCCACGGATGGTCCATTCCATTGCACGCCATCTATGGGTCTCCTGCAGCCTCCTTGGACCTCCTGTGCACCCACCCCGTGTGTCTGGAGAGTGACAGAGGGAGCTGAGAGGGAGTCAGATGCAGCCTCTCTCAAACTCTGCTCCCCTTGTGTCCACAGAACAGCCTCGCACAGAGTCCGAGTGGGAGAACAGCTTCACCCTGAAAATGTTTCTTTTTCAGTTTGTCAATCTGAACAGCTCCACATTTTACATCGCGTTCTTCCTCGGAAGGTAAGAACCCCGTATCTCCGCACATCCTGGGGCTAGGAACAGCACGCAAAGGTCATTGACCAGGGATGACAGAGAAGGCAGCCTTTAGAGTAACCTCATAAAGTATAAAAAGATCAGTCTCCTTTCTTTTACCTTCCCATTCCCAGGATGGTCTCTGTCAGAGCCCCTTGTACCCTTTCTTGCTAAGGTGAGTAGAAAAAAATAGTTTGCACATGTGAAGGATGAGTGTCACTCTTGCAGGCTCCATCGGTATCTGAATCAGGCCCCTGGATCTTGTACCTGTAAGAGCAGGTGACATCATGGAGGACGGGGGGGAGCATGTCCTACGTCCCTGACCACACAGAGTGGGGAAGGATATTCACATGGGAAGGGGGGCTAACCCATGCCGAGGGAGCCTGGGTTATTTCTGAATCCAGCAGTTCTGAGGATCTGGAGTGGCCGTGTCCCATGAATTCCATCACCACGAATTATGTCTGAGGAGACGAGAACCAGGGAAGAGCCAAGTGTTGGGTTTTGGTGAACAGGATGAGCAGCCTCTCTGCAGTTTCTAGCTACTTCATGGCATTCTAGTCAAATAGTTTTCTTTAAAAAAAGCATTACTAATATTCCAAAAGATCAACTGTACCCAACCTGCTGCTTACACAACAAGCACTTGATATTAAGCAGAAAATGTTAAAAGTTACAGCATGCAGCAAAAACTGGCCTCTGTGGTCAGCAGCCAGGCAGAACACCCAGAAGAGAAATACCCCCAGAGAATTCCAGAAGTTGCCATTATGCCATTTCTGGGGAGTTTTCCTAATTCCATCAGACCTGTTCCTTACTGCACCATAATTTTCACTGGAGGATGTGCTAATCTGAATATAATCTTCATTGAAGGCTACAGGATGCTAATGGTTTGTTTTTCTGTGTGTGTTGAAGATTCACAGGACACCCAGGTGCCTACTTGAGGCTGATAAACAGGTGGAGACTAGAAGAGGTCGGTATTCTCCCATCACTCCTGCTTTCCTACAGACTTCTATTAAACAGCCTGAGGGCAACTTTGTGCAGATTAGAAAGCAGACAGCCTTTCTGCCTGTCCATTGATTCTTGAATTTCTGTGTTTGCTTACCTCGCAGTGCCACCCTAGTGGATGCCTTATTGATCTCTGTATGCAAATGGGTATTATAATGGTGCTAAAGCAGACCTGGAATAATTTCATGGAACTTGGCTACCCGTAAGTACCTTAGGTATCTATACTTGAGAGGCAGCATGTCTCTTGGCTATTGGCTTTTCTAGGTGTGGCAAGTAAGATAAGCAATGCAGACTCAGCAGTTAAGCCCATGCATATTATACCTGGAGCTAGTCTTCATGCTTAGATATTCAGAGACAAATGATGAAAGTAATAAACATGGGCCCTTTTTGAAGATTTAGTACAAACTGCGTGAACAAAAGTGAATATTCCTTAAGAAGTCTCTGTGGACCCCTAAATATTGGATATCCACTTCCAAGCTGCTTTAAATGATGACACATTAACTGGACCTCTGTGCCTGCTCCCCAGCCCCTGCAATAAATCACAAATGGTCATTTTTTAGCTACTTTAAATTCAGACTATGTAGAAAAGGAATACCCCCCTAAAAATAGGATTTAAAAAAGAAATTGGATTATTTCTAAGTCAGCATATCTTAACCAGTTAAAACTGTGATTATCACTAATAACAGTTTATGTTGATGATTGCATCAGTTTTGTAAGGATAACCTTGAATTTGGCTGTGTTTACTCAGTTATGGTCAGTTAAGTTTTAAAGGGACATAAATCAACAGTAGTTCTATTTCTGTTTTAATTCTATACATATAGGTTTCCATGTCAGCCCAGTGTCCCCATAGAGAATTCTAGGTTTCAGGGAGGACCACTCAGCCAGAACAATTAGCTGGAGCTTAGTTCACTTCGGAAAGTCATCTCTCAGCTCCCTGTAAGAACCAACGTCAGTAATTTTCTCTTCTCAGATTTACTTTAGAAAACTTCTTCCAAGTGTTTCATGTTTTCTATAAAACTTTTAAAAAGATAAAGCATAAAATTAAAAATTAGAAACATATTCTTGTTTAAAGTATGATCCATAACTTATCAAAATGTCATAGACATCAAGGGAACTATATTTTATCTTCTATGAATATGGACATAGAACAATATTGTGAATTAGGCAGAATTGTCTTTGATACCCATTTTCTTAATTTCACATTTTTGTTTTGGAATTGGTACTCTCAGATACCCTTCAACTTTCTCCTTGCCTCCGACAGCATACAGACCTGATTCTCCCCACACATTTCTTCAACCCCATTCCATATCATAAGATGCACTTCTGAACACTGCTAAGGTTAAATGTACTAACCTCACCAGTGTGAGCTGCATTTTACTAGGAATCAGAGCCCCCATTGAGTTCAAGCCAAAAGCAGACAAGTCCAGTTGTAGACCTGCAGGCTTCTGTGTGCCAGGAGAGGAGGAAGCCTTTGTGGGTTTTCAGACCTTCTAGGATCCTCAAATCAGTTTGCAGGTCATCACCCTATGGTAAGACTGCTCATGGCTCCTTAAATAAGCCAGCAAGGCCAAACCCTCTTCTCCTCAGAGGTCTGAGTGTTGCCTTTACACTGGAGGATCAGTTTATCAACATTCTCAGTCCTCTAACCAACCCTTCAAGGCAACACTGAATAGGAGACAGTTTTGTGAATGATTAAAATAAGTTCATCAATCATTCTGTTCACTTTGAAGTACAAGTGCTTGAAGTATAGCCTCCATTGTTACTTCCTTCCTAATCCAAGGCTTTAGCTCCTAGGCAGCCTGTCCTAAATTTTTTTTAAACTACTGCTCTGTATTTTAACTCTACTTCTTATTACTTAAGTTATATATGTATATATATATTTTTTTAATAAATTGATTTTGTTGTGCAGGTTAATTCAGAATTGGTGGACTAGAAGAAAAGTACGACAAGAACATGGGCCTGAAAGGAAAATAAGTTTCCCACAATGGGAAAAGGACTACAACCTTCAGCCGATGAATGCCTACGGACTCTTTGATGAATACTTAGAAATGAGTAGGAAAATAGTCTATTTTATTCTATTTTAAAAATTTTATTGAATTTTAGTTGATTTAAGTGTTGTGTTAATTTCTGTTATACAGCAAAGTAGTTATACATATGTATAACTCAGTTATACACATGTATATTTTTCATATTCTTTTCCATTATGGTTGACCATAGGATATTGCATATAGTTCCCTGTGCTCTAGAGTAGGACCTTGTTTTCTGTTTTATCCTATTAATTATAAATGTGAATTCTAGCTCTCTGCTGCTACTGCTGCTAAGTCACTTCAGTCATGTCCGACTCTGTGCGACCCCATAGATGGCAGCCCACCAGGCTCCCCCATCCCTGGGATTCTCCAGGCAAGAACACTGGAGTGGGTTGCCATTTCCTTCTCCAATAGCTGCATTTAACCAGACATATACCATTATTGTTGAGGCTGACAGTGTGGAGGGATTCTTGAGCTAAATGCAGAGGAAGGGTATCTTGCTTTAAGAAACTTTATTGATAGAAATAGTGCCAAGTCACTTCACACTCTTCACGACATTGTGTCCTGTCCCTTGCAATAAATCAACAGAAAAAATAAAAAATGAGCTGAAAACCTGGAGAACCAAAGAAAAAGGAGTGATCACTCATGGTATGATTGATTCATTCAGCACGCATCTTTTTTTTTTTTAATTGAAGTATAGTTGATTTACAGTGTTGTGTTAGTTTCAGGTGTAAAACAAAGGGACTCAATTATGCATGCTGCTGCTAAGTCGCTTCAGTCGTGTCTGACTCTGTGCGACCCTATAGACGGCAGCCCACCAGGCTCCCCCGTCCCTGGGATTCTCCAGGCAAGAACACTGGAGTGGTTGCCATTTCCTTCTCCAATGCATGAAAGTGAAAAGTGAAAGGGAAGTCGCTCAGTCCTGTCTGACTCTTAGCGACCCCATGGACTACAGCCTACCAGGCTCCTCTATCCATGGGATTTTCCAGGCAAGAGTACTGGAGTGGGGTGCCATTGCCTTCTCTGCAATTATGCATATATATATATAAAAGAACAGATATTCTTTTTCATATTCTTTTCCTACAAGACATTTACAATAGTTCCCTGTACTATATAGTAGGACCTTGTTGTTTATTTTATATATAGTAGTTTGTATCCAGCAGACATCTTTTGAACCATGTTATGTCCAGACTTGATGTTTGGCACTAGAGATACAAGAAGGAATGAGGCGCAGTCGCAGCTCTCAAGAGCATTCTGTGGCGGGAAGTCAGAGATGTGAAATGTTAAGTGCAATAAAGTAGCAGAGATGCTTCAGGATGAGTTGCTAGCAGGTAGAATGGGCAGTCATTTCTCTTGGAAAGGGTGGCAGGAATCTGGGAATGTATAAGCTTAATGCTACACTTCCATTGAAGGAATCTCATTTCTCTGTAATCAAACCCAAGCCATTTATTTTACCATGTATCTGAGAGCATGGACTTTAGAAACAGATTGCTGTTGTTGTTCAGTCACTGAGTCATGTCCTACTCTTTGCAACGCCATGAAATGCAGCATGCAAGGCTTCCCTGTCCTTCACTATGTCGCAGAGTTTGTTCAAATTCATGTCCATTGAGTGATGCTGTCTAACCATCTCATCCTCTACTGCCCTTTTCTTCTTTTGCCTTTGATCTTGCGCAGAATCGGGCTCTTTTCCAATGAGTCAGCTTTTTGCATCAGGTAGCCAAAGTATTGGAGCTTTAACATCAGTCCTTCCACTGAATATTGACGTTTGATTTCCTTTAGGACTGACTGGTTTGATCTCCTTGCAGTCCAAGGGACTCTCAAGAGTCTTCTGCTGCTGCTAAGGTGCTTTAGTCGAGTCCGACTCTGTGTGACCCCACAGACGGCAGCCCACCAGGCTCCCCCATCCCTGGGATTCTCCAGGCAAGAACACTGGAGTGGGTGCCATCCCAGCCCCTCACTTATTAACTCTGAAACCTTGGGAAATTGCTTAATGTCTTTGTCTCACTTTCCACTTCTCTATCATGGGGATAAAAAGAGTAACCACTTCAGTGTATCTTTGTGTGGACTAAATAAATTAATGCATGGAAAGGGCTTAGAACGATGCCTAGTTCAGAGTATGTACTGGATATATGTTAACCATGTCTTTATTATTTTTCTTTGTGTCTCACAGGGGAGAAAAACTTAACAAAATATCTTAGCAGATACAATGAGTGTGGATAGATTTTCTTGTTTTGGGGTTTTTTTTCTAATTATGTTTAAGCTCTGAGACATTGGGGTGGAAGTGGGAGTAAGGGATGGGCAAGATGCATTAATTCTGAAAGAAGCAGTTGTTTCTGGGCAAATCTGAAAATTAAAGGAGTGGTAGAAGTGAAGCTTAATGTTTCTCAGATCGCTTATGTCCTACGTATCTACCGGTGTTTTTAGAGTTTCAATTATAGAATGGCATAATGGTATAACTTGGAGAAGAAATCAATTTGGGCATTAATAATAAAACTTAATAAAATGAATTCATTAAGAGAACTAACCACTTGGAGGTCTCTTAATGGATTCTTCTCCCATAAAGAAGGAAATGAACAGTAATGTTGGTATATAGAGTGCTTGAAAAGAAGCTGTTATGGGGTTAGAACTGGTAGTGCTCCAAATACCACAGTAGCTTTGCAGCAAGAAACAAATCTCTGAAGTATCACAAGAAGACTAGTGAATACTAATTGCTTGCTTCTGTTCTTGTTGTTGTTTGTTATTTTCTTAATGACCTTCCTGCTTTGTTATATTTTTTAAAATGTTTTCATTGAAGTAGAATATAAAGTGAGAAAGGCATATAAATCAAGTGTGTGTATCAATGAATATTCACACAGTTATGCATAGATGTAACCAACCTATGTAGGTGAGGACTTAACACACTACTGGCATCAGACCCAAAGCCGGCCCACTGCCTGGCTTTGAAAATCATTCTGTTGGAAGACAGCAATATCCATTTAGTTACATATTATCTATAGTTACTTTTTAAATTTAATTTTTATATTATAGTTGATTGACAGTGTTTTGTTAGTTTCGGGTGTATAGCACAGAGGTTCAGTTACACACAGTTGTTTAGTTGCTAAGGGCTATCCGGCTGTTTCGCCACCCCATGGACTGTAGCCCCCCAGGATCCTCTGTCCATGGGATTTCCCAGGCAAGAATACTGGAGTGGGTTGCCATTTCCCTCTCCAGGGGATCTTCCAGACCCAGAGATCAAACGTGTGTTTCCTGAATTGGCAGGCAGATTCTTTACCACTGAGCCACCAGGGAAGCCCCTCAGTTATATATGTATATATAGATATAAATACCTATCCATTCTTTTTCAAATTCTTTTCCCTTATAGATTATTACAGAATATTGAGTAAAGTTCCCTGTGCTATATATACAGTAGGTCCTTGTTGATTATTTTATATATAGTACTATGAATATGTGAGTAACAAACAATTTATCTCTTCTCCCCAGCTTTCCTGTTTGGTACCATAAGTTTGTTTTGGAAATAAGTTCATTTGTATCATGTTTTTAGATTCCACTTGTAAGTGATATCATATAGCATTTGTCTGTCTGACTTATTTTACTAACAATATTCTCTACGCCCATTAATGTTGCTGTAAATGGCATTATTTCATTCTTTTTAATGTCTGAGTAATATTCCATTGTATATATGTACCACATCTTTTTTATCCAATTCTCTGTCAACAAACATTTATGTTGCTTCCACGTCTTGGCTATAGTATATAGTGCTTTGATGAACATTGGGGTCATGTATCTTTCGGAATTATGGTTTTTTTATGGCTATATTCCCTGGAGTTGGATCGATAAATCATATGGTAGCTCTATTTTTAGCTTTCTAAGAAACCGCCATACTGTTCTCCATGGTGGTTGTACCACTTTACATTCCCACAAAGCATGTAGGAGGGTTCCCTTTTCTCCACACCCTCTCTGGCATTTGTTATTATAGACCTTTTGATGATGACCATTCTGACTGGTGTGAGGTGACACTTCACTGTAGGTTCGATTTGCATTTCCCTAATAAATAGCAACATTTAGCATCTTTTCATGTGCCTGTTGGTCATCTATATGTCTCCTTTGGAGAAATGTCTATTTTAATCTTCTGACCATTTTTGATTTGGTTGTTTTTTCCATAATAAGCTGCATGAGCTGTTTGTGTATTTTAGAAACTAATTCCATGTCGATCACTTCATTTGCAAATATTTTCTCCCATGCTATAGGTTGTCTTTTCATTTTATTGGTGGTTTCCTGTGCTCTGCAAAAGCTTTTAGGTTTAATTAGGTCCCATTTATTTTCATTTTTATTATTCTAGGAGGTAGATTCAAAAATATATTCCTGTGATTTATGTCAAAAAGTGTTCTATGTTTTCCTCTAAGAGCTTTATAGTATCTGGTCTTATATTTAGGTCTTTATTCTTTTATATGTAGCTGTCCAGTTTTCCCAGCACCACTTATTGAAGTCTTTTCTCCATTGTATAGTCTTGCCTGCTTTGTCATAGATTAATTTACCATAGATGCATGGGTTTATTTCTGGGTTTTCTGTCCTGTTCTATTGATCTATAACTGCTTTTGTGCCAGTAACATACTATTCTCATGACTGTAACTTTGTAGTATAATCTGAAGTTGGGGAACCTGATTCCTCCAGATCCATTTTTCTTTCTCAGGATAGCTTTGGCTATCTGGGGTCTTCTGTGTTTCCATACTGATTTTTAAGATTTTTTTCATTCTAGTTCTGTGGAAAGTGCCATTGGTAATAGAAATTGCATTGAATCTGTAGATTGCCTTAGGTAGTATAGTCATTTTGATAATATTAATTCTTCCAATCTGAGAACACAGTGTATCTTTCCATCTGTTTTGTGTCATCTTCATTTCTTTCATCAGCATCTTAAGAGTTTTCAGAGTCTTTTGCCACTTTAGGTAGGCTTATTCCTGGGTATTCACTTTGATGTATGGTAAATGGGATTATTTCCTTCACTTTCTGATCTTTTGTTAGTATATTCTGTTGCATTTCTGTATACTATTTTGTTTCCTGTGATCTTAACCGAATTCATTGATAAACTAGTAGTTTTCTGATAGCATCTTTAGGGTTTTTTGTGTACAGTATCATTTCATCTGCAAATAGTGACAGTTTTACTTCTTTTCCAAATTGGGTTCCTTTTTCTTCTTCTGATTGCTGTTGGCTAGAATGTCCAGAACTATGTTGAATAAAAGTGGTGAGAGGGGACGTTTTTGTCTTGCTCCTGATCATACAAGAAATGCTTTCAGCTTTTCTCCATTGAGTATGATGTTAGTAGTGGGTTTGTTATATATGGCCTTTATTATGTTGAGGTATATTCCCTCTAAGTCCACTTTCTGGAGAGTTTTATCATAAATAGGTGTTGAATTTTGTAAAACATTCTACTAAGATGATCATATAGATTTTTCAGTTTGTTGACACAATATATTGCACAGACTGATTTGCTCAGGTTGGCTTTAGGCAGTCTATCTGCTGATGGCTAGAGCTACTTTCCCACCCTTTTGGTTGTTTGAAAGTGAAAGTAAAGTTGTTCAGTCCTGTCCATTTCTTTGCAACCCTATGGACTGTAGCCCGCTAGGCTCCTCCTCCGCCCATGGGATTTTCTAAGCAAGAATACTTGTGGGTTGCCAGTTTCTTCTCCAGGGGGTCTGCCTGACCCAGGGATTGACCTCAGGTCTCCCACATTGCAGGCAGACTTTTTAGCCTCTGAGCCACCAGGGAGTCCCTAAGGCATCTCAACACTGGAACCTACCTGCTGTTGAATGGGGCCAGGCCTTGATGAGAAAAAAGGCAGCCTCCAGCAGAGCTCACATCAATGAATACTCCCCAGTACTTCTGCCACCGTTGTTCTTGTCCCCACAGTGAACCACAGCCATCCCTGGGAGATCTTTCACCCCAGGAGACACTCCAAGGCCAGAAGGTAGGTCTGGGCTAGGTTCCTATGAAGTCACTGCTTTTTCCCTGCCCAGTGCACATGAGACCTTGTTTATTACCTTCTAAGAGTGTTGTTTGCCTCAGTCCTGTGAAGTGCCTGGGATCAAGATCCACTGGCATTCAAAGCCAAATATTCTGCTGAGGGTTTCTCCTCCCAGTGCCAGATGCCCAGACTGGGGAGTCTGATGTGGAGCTCAGAACTGTTACTCCTATGGGAGAACCTCTGTGATACAATTATAATCAAATCCCATACCTGCTGGAAAGCGAAAATATCACAAAAGTGCCCCTCCTACCATCTTGGTGTAGCTTGTCTTTGGATACAGAATATGTTTTCTCATGGGGTGTAGTCTTTTTTGTTGATGGTTGTTCAACAGTTGGTTGTGATTTTGGTGTTTTTATGAGAGGAGGTGAGCTCAAGTCCTCTACTGTTTTGTCTCTAACTGGTATCAAGCCTTTTTCTTCTTCTGTCGTTGATTTTTAATTCTGCTGTGGTCAAATGATACTCTGTGGTATTTTAGTCATTTAATATATGCTGAGATTTGTTTTATGCCTCTGCATATTTCTGTTTTGATAAGTGTTTAAAGTGTGTTCTGCAATTGTTGAGTATAATCTTGTGTCTATTAGTTGGCAAGTTTAACTGTGTTGTTCAAATCTTACATTCATGTCCTATTAAACTTGGTCTATTTCCTCTACTAGTTACCAAGAAAAGTGTGTTAAAGTCCACAATCATACTTTAGAATTTTATCTTATGCTCCTTCTAGTTTGGTCACTTTTTACTTTATATACTTTGAAGCTGTATTTTTATGTCCAAACAGTTTAGGATTATTCTATTTTACTGTTGAGTTGAAATTTTATCTTAAAGTCATTCTTTATCTATAATAATGTAATATTTTGAAGATGTGATGGGCAAGCAGCTACGGACCTAACTGTAAAACCTCCCCAAGGACAGAACTGAGCCTCTGTGGTCATTGGCAGAGAAAAAGGTCCACCCTGTTCTTGGTCACAGCCAGGCAGGTGGACTGAGCTTTACAAAAACCATACCCAGGACCAACTTGGCTTAACTCATGGCCACACTAATCATCTCCTTCTTTGCTGCAAAAGAACATCACTAAGAGCAGAGATCAATAACTTATTCTTTTCATTTTATTTTTAAACTTTACAAAACTGCATTAGTCTTGCCAAACATCAAAATGAATCCGCCACAGGTATACATGTGTTCCCCATCCTGAACCCTCCTCCCTCCCCATACCATCCCTCTGGGTCGTCCCAGTGCACTAGCCCCAAGCATCCAGTATCGTGCATCAAACCTGGACTGGCAACTCGTTTCATACATGATATTTTACATGTTTCAATGCCATTCTCCCAAATCTTCCCACCCTTTCCCTCTCCCACAGAGTCCATAAGACTGCTAGACAGTAAATAATTTTGACTTTGGGGGTCATGATGCAAGATTGAGGCTATTATATTTTAAATGGCTGTATATGTATTTACATAACTACTTAAAATGTAAAAACTATTCTTAACTCACAGGTAGGTTTAAAAAAAAAAAAACAAAGCAGAGAGTTATCTAGATTTGGCCTTCAGGCTATAATTTGCTGACCCTTGATCTAGAACTTCTATATGTCTGGCATACAATAGAAATTACTAGACTTAAAGACTATTGAAAGAAGCAAAATAAGTATAAATTCTTAACTGGGGTAGGTGTCTGCTACTTCAAAGATGAAAGCAGAAGTGTGTGTGGTCAAACACCATGAAAAATCAAGGAAATGTGGTATTACATAAAGAAAAATATTTCAATCTAAGTGGTAAAGAATTCAAAACAGGTGTAAAGAAAATCATTGAGCTACAAAAAAATCATGGGAAGGTAATTCAATGAACTTGCGAATAAAATAAATGAACAGAAAGAGTCCTTTACTAAAGAGACTGAAATTATAAAAGGGAACCAAACAAATTCTGGAGATGAAGAATTCAATGAATGAGATGAAGGTAACAGGACAGACCAGATGGAAAAAAGAATAAAATGACTGGAGGATGCTGCTGCTGGTAAGTCGCTTCAGTCGTGTCCGACTCTGTGCGACCGCATAGACAGCAGCCCACCAGGCTCCGCCATCCCTGGGATTCTCCAGGCAAGAACACTGGAGTGGGTTGCCATCCTTCTCCAGTGCATGAAAGTGAAAGTGAAGTCACTCAGGTGTGTCCCAACTCCTAGCAACCCCATGGACTGCAGCCCACCAGGCTCCTCTGTCCATGGGATTTTCCAGGCAAGAGTACTGGAGTGGCCTTCATTGCCTTCTCCAGACTGGAGGATAGGAATATAGAGATAATTCAGTCAAAAGAAGACTGAGAATAATTGGTATACCAGAATAAAGTGGGGGGTAGGAGCCAGAGAGCTTATTTAAAAAAATAACTGGGAACTTTCCAAACCTGGTTCCTCTGCCCTCTTGATTAGAAACCTGAGATCAAATTGCCAACATCCACTGGATCATACAAAAAGCAAGAGAATTCCAGAAAAACATCTACTTCTGTTTTAGTGACTACACCAAAGCTTTTCTTTGCCTGTGTGAATCACAACAAACTGTGGGAAATTCTTCAAGAGAGGACTAATTATTAGAGAAATGCAAATCAAAACTACCATGAGGATCAGAATGGCCATTATCAGAAAGTCTACAAATAATAAATACTAGAGAGGGTATGGAGAAAAAGGAATCCCTCCTGCACTATTGATTGGAATGTAAGTTAGTGCAGCCACTATGGAGAACAGTATGGAAGTTCCTCAAGAAATTAAAAATGGAGTTGCTATATGATCCAATAATCCCACTCCTGGGCATATAATGGGACAAAACTAGAATTCAAAAAGATACATATACTCCTATGTTCATAGAAGCACTACCTATAATAGCAAGACATGAAACAACCTAAATGTTCATTGCCAAATGAATGGATAAAGAAGTTGTGGTATATATATACAGTGGAATACTACTCAGCCATAAAAAGAATGAAATAATGCCATTTTCAGCAATGTGGGTATCTAAAGTAAGCCAGAGAGAAAGAAAAATACCATATGATATAACGTAGAAAAAATAGATAAGTTTCTAGAAATACACAACCTACCAAGGCCGAATCAGCAAAAAATAGAAAATATGAAAAGATCAATAATGATTAGAGAGAATTAGTAATCAAAAGTCTCCCAACACAGAAAAACCACAGGACCAGACATTAAAAGAATACAAATCCTTCTCATTTACAAAAAATTGAAGAGGAGGGAACACCCCCAAACTCATTCTTCAAGGCAAGCATTACCTTGATACCAAAGCCAGATAAGGATACCACAAGATAACATTGGACCAATATTCTTGATAAATACAACTTCAAAAATTCTCAAAATATTAGCAAGCCAAATTCAAGAACACAATAAAACCATTGCATACTACAGCCAAGTGGGATTTATCTGTGATGCATGACTGGTTCAACATATATACATTTTAATGTAATATATCAGATCAATAGGATGAGATACAAAAATCATATGATATCTCAATAAATACAGGAAAAGAATTTGCAAAATTCAACATTTTTTTATGATTAAAAAAGAACCCTTGACAGATTGTGTATAGGTCAAACAACTTTAGCCACATACAACAAACTCTTGACTTTTTCCTGCCATAGCTCTGGAATCAATCATTTCTCTAAAGAGCCCTGGTTCCTT
Source organism: Bubalus kerabau (assembly GCF_029407905.1). Lineage (NCBI taxonomy): Eukaryota > Metazoa > Chordata > Mammalia > Artiodactyla > Bovidae > Bubalus > Bubalus kerabau. The sequence continues at coordinate 57,165,149 of NC_073624.1, read as the reverse complement.
TTACTCGAGAATGGTATTTAGAAAACAAGATCTAGACTTGAGATATGATTACTGCTCCTAGGGTGCCATTGCTTCCAGGCTCAGGGAGCAACTCTTTTTAAAGTGTCCTAGCCCTATTTCTAGAAGATATGTTACCTGTGCTTTGGGTGAAAATAGGGCTTCCCAGGTGGCACTAGTGGTAAAGAATCCACCTGACAAAAGCAGGAGATTCAAGAGATGCAGGTTCAATCCTTGGGTCACTTACTTCAGTATTCTTGCCTTGGAAATCCCATGGACCGAGGAGCCTGGTGGGTTATAGTCCATGGGGTCGCAAAGAGTGGGACACAACTGAAGTGACTTAGCACATGCACAAGCATTAAAACAGTGACATATTCAGACTACTAAGCTTCTGAAAATAGTACTGGAAAGCCAATATGCTCTGTTCTTTTTCCTTCCCTAGTTCTTCAGTTTGGATTTACAACTATCTTTGTGGCAGCTTTTCCCCTAGCACCACTTCTGGCCTTACTGAATAATATAATTGAAATTCGACTTGACGCTTATAAATTTGTCACACAGTGGAGGCGACCTTTAGCTTCAAGGGCCAAAGATATAGGTAAGTTGGATTTGGGGGTGTTTTTAAAAGATATTAATCGTCTGGTAGATAAAAGAGCCACTAACTTGAGATATTTACATACAGTTTCCATGTAAGATGACTAAATCTTGCAAAATAATTATATTAGCTTTAAATAATATTAGGTAACAAGTACAGTTACCTGTTTGAAAATTTATAATTTCCAGTGCTAGAGAATATGTGCTTAAATAGATTCTCAATTTGGTTGTTTCTATCCTAGGATGCTAGAATTTAAAAATTTGATTTATTACCACTTTTGAAAGTAGATCTTGCATTTGCTTCAGTTTGTTTTGCTCTTTCCTAAATGTATGCCTGACTCACAGGAAGCAGCATCCCATTTTTCTAGAGGCAGAGATGGCTTTTGGTTTTTGACTAGAGGTGCTAAGTTGAACCAGGTGTCTTTTATTCATTTCTGCATTCGGTGCTTCATATAGAGCTAGCAGGTGCCCAGCCAGTGTGTGTGGAAGAGAATTCAGTGTGGATGTTAGCTCAGTGGCCTCTTAACCTCCAGATGAAACAGACAGACATTCAGTGAGCACCCACCTTGGGTCATGCATCAGGAACTTGGTCCATAAAGATGAACTGGAAGGATCCTATACTTACCCCGAGGATCTCCTAGTCTGGTGACAGCTTGACACTGCATATGCCAGCCAGTCTTAGCAAATGGTATTTGGTACCTTATCATCAACCAGAATTCTCTCCTTATTTCTGAAGCTGATTGAGTTTTAAGTCATGAGTATTGGCACTTGCAATCAAACTCCTTCAGTGCCAAGGTGTTTGCAAGTAGAAAGTGTTCCTTCTGGTTGCAAGTATCAGTATTTGGAATGATGGAAGGACCCATGGAAAGGACTATTGAAAATTAGTTACCCCAGTTTTCATACTTATTTGCCTCTGCTGTTGTATCTGGAATTAACTAACACTTCTCTTTGAATAGGAATTTGGTATGGGATTCTTGAAGGCATTGGAATTCTCTCCGTTATTACAAATGCATTTGTGATAGCGATCACATCTGACTTTATCCCTCGCTTGGTGTATGCTTATAAGTATGGACCTTGTGCGGGCCAAGGAGAAGCTGGGCAAAAGTAAGTTTGCCATAAAGCCATCATGCAATCCCCATTAGCTAGCCATTGTGTATGGTTGGACACCCAAACAGAAGCCTCTGCGTTGGAGTACATGGGACACAAGTCCAAGACAAGAAGGCTTGTTGTGGGGGAGGTGGGATAATAATATAACAATACTTTTGGCCAAAGAAAACACATCTTGTTCTACTGAAGGGTTGGGAGTCATATAGATCATACACGTTTTAGATGGAATCAAATGTGAGAAGAGCAATTAATCAATTAATCATTTTTCCCACTCTTGCCCACCATAAATTTACAAATGTGTGGTATGCTGTGTAGCAAAAAAAAATAGTAGTACATGATGTATAGTTATTCCATTTTTATGAGTTTGTAAAAATATAATTTGATTCCCCTTGTGTCATTAGGTAGACTCTGCAAATTTTATATGGGAAATGTGCAACCATGTGCCAGGTACCCATAAAGTACTCAATAAATACTTGTGGAATAAGTAACTGTATGCTTCTTTCCTGGCTACTGACTTGACCAGTGTCATTATCATCATAGGCAAAGTGGGTAAACTTTTAACTCCCTGAGAGGTCAGTTCTATAGCGTCACCTCAGTGATCCCCAAAGCTGCATTTCTGGTCAGATAAAGCCTTGACAATATCATAACATGTCCCCTAGCTTAGCTTCCCTGATGGCTTAGAGGTTAAAGCGTCTGCCTCCAATGCAGGAGACCCAGGTTCGATCCCTGGGTTGGGAAGATCCCCTGGAGAGGGAAATGGTAACCCACTCCAGTATTCTTGCCTGGAGAATCCCATGGATGGAGAAGCCTGGTAGGCTACAGTCCACAAAGAGTCAGGCACGACTGAGTGCAAAGGGTCGCAGAGTCAGACACGACTGAGCTACTTCACTTTCCCTTTCCCTTTGGGAAAAAAAGATATAAAAAGTCCTAACATACTTCAATGGGAAATAATACAACAACCCTGTTTGGTTAATGTCAAAATAATCTAATTGTGGGGTTTAAATGTCTGTAGGTCGGAGTGGAACGTGTGTTGGTGTCACAGGATCATTTCAGTGCCCCAGAAATCATCTCACTTGGGCTACTGCTTATTCACACAAGCAGCCCTGCCTCTTGGCTTACTGGTTGAGCCAAATTAATTCATCCTCTGTAGCTATTATAGTTCCATCAGCCCTCAAGGAGGACAGTGCCACCAAACGAAGTTGGCTGAATTCATGCATGTGTAGTCTAGGTCCAGCTCACAATCCAGTTATTTGAGGAAATTTCTATAAAGTTCATTACTACACTAGCCATGTGGTTGTTAAACACGTATACTCTAGCAGCTTTAAGTGAGCATACCATCCCATTTTAAGAAATATTTTAAAACTTATGTTGTACTACGTATGCACTTCTTTCTAACTGTAACTGTTGTCAACATTTTGTGCTTGACTTAGCCTAGAAAAGCTTACCTATGTTCAAACCACATTCACGTATGTTTTGATTCTCAAAACAATTCAGGGAGCGAGGACATGTATTATTACCCTCATTTTGAAGAGCAGAAAGAGATTGAAAGATTAAATCCAGAATCACAAGGCAGGACTCATCCTGAACCTCATAGCTCTCAAGGCCTGTGCCAATAAGCCAACTCATCAATAGTCAACTCCGTGGGGTTTAAATTCCAGTGGTTATTCCCATTCTCCCCTATTTCAAATATTGTGAAACCTGTCTTATTCTAGAGGGAACCAAAAAACAAAGTAGCAACATTATGAACAGTTAATAGCGAATCAATTCTTTAGACTTTTGGCAGCCTATTAGATTTAAGACAGTGTTCATGGTGATTAGAATTATATCAAAATAGCCTCATTTCAGTTTTATTGTGCTCTCCAGGCACCCCCCCCCCTTTTTTTAAACAACCTTTCTCTTAACCTTTGCCACCTTCAATATTTATACATCTACTTTTTAATCTTCTACTCCATTGTTCATTTTTCTTGTTTTTAAGTAGTTACATTTGTCTGTTTCTCCATGAATCTTATTTTCTGCCCCACCAGCTACTCCATTATCCTTTTTAGGTTTCTTTTTTTTCCAATTTAAAAATGCTTCAGAGATGACTGAACTCATAGAGGAGCAGCATTGTCAGACTTTAGATGTCACAGGCTTCTTGGGTAGCACGTGCGGTCAGAGTCAAATCCCACTTATGATTAAGTCTAGTTGTAGAAATGTCATATTTCAATTAAAATTGACCCTAAGTTAACAGTACACCAACGGGACCCATTACCTTCTCCAAACCTCCAGGTCTCCTTACCTTTCAGGCTTCCCTGGCTCCTCCACAGATGAGAATTTCAAGCCTACATCCAGGGTCATTCAGTTCACAGGCCCCTTGTCCCTGGGACAGCGTGCTCCAGTTATTCCTAGTCGTGTGTTCCAACTAGTCTCTCCACCAGCACAGATGCTCTGCAGACAAGCCTTCAGTGACACAGTGGGGAAGATAGTCTCATTTTCAGCCAGATCTGGAACACTGTGGTTTGAGGCATGGTCTCCACACAGTGGGTACACAAGAGTATTTCAGATGTTGTCACCTTCCCTCTTAAGACACTCTGTCTTTCCTGCTGCCTGTGATCAGACTGTTTATTGTTTGTTTATAAAATGAAGTCACTTCCTCTTTGAGGGTATCTTCCCAGGGCCCTTTAGAAAAGAGCTTAGATAACTGAAATCACCTCTGGGCAGACATCAGGAGGCAGAAATTGTGAAATAAAATTGAAGGTGCAAATTATAAAATTGTTCCTGCCAATCAGAGTTAAAATTTAAATCAACAAACTAAATTTTTTTCCCAGAAAGCACAAATAACCAATTTTATCAGTTTGATCCCTTATCCTCAATGAATGCATCAAACTAATTACTTTGGTATCAGATAGACATAGATTACAGTTTGGGAACTTTCTCTTACAGTTTGGCAACATTCTCTAAGGATATATGCAGGCCCAAGAATTACTGTGAGGTATGTACCTGGTGTACATGATGTAGTGATAAATAAAATCAAGCTAATTTTCCTGTAGAAATAGTGATCTCATAAGGAGTTACACACTTGATCAAGGACACTGCTCAAATTTTCACAGAATGGATTATGAATATCTGAATGAACTATATTTATAAACTATAAATCAATTACATAGATCAACATCATAATCAGTTGTAAAGTTGTATTTCAAAAGATAAAGCTGATGGTTAAGTGAAAGTGTTAGTTGCTTAAGTCATTTATTATAGTCATTTAAAAACATGTCTGACTTTAAATGCACAGACCTGATCTAATTTCCCCTGGATTTTTTGCCCTTTTGCCCCATGCTTTGTGAGTCACAATGCCTAAAACCTCAAAAGCAAATTTACTTTGGCAGAATTCAAAGATACTCTGCAGTGAGTTTGACCTGGAATCAACAGATTCAAAGGTCAACTTCTCATTCTGTTCTCTCCCAAATAGTTGTAGTAAGTATAATAATGAGTGTGTGTGTTAGTCGCTCAGTCGTGTCCAATTCTTTGCGACCCCATGGACTGTAGTCTGCCAGGATTCTCTGTCCATGGAATTCTCCAGGCAAGAATGCTAGAGTGGGTTGCCATTCCCTTCTCCAGGGGATCTTCCTGATCCAGGGATTGAACCCAGGTCTCCTTCACAACATGTAGATTCTTTACTGTCTGAGCCACCAGGGAAACCAAGTATAATAATTATCTCTAGTTCATCCTTTTCCCCCATAGTAAAGGATGGAAAGCAATAAATAATGAATAGTGTTAAAACCAAAATTCTCACATTTAAATATGTCTTCTCAGACATTATTTGGACAAGGTATGCATTCTAATTCAAACAATGCTGCCTTTTCATAAGACGTTTTTCTGAATCTCCTTTCTTAGAAATGTCTGCAGAGGCTACCTGCCAGCCTCTTAAGGAAATTATTATTTTATGTTCCCAGGAAACACCTCTTTTGTTTGATACCTTTTCCTCCATTCCTCTCACTTCTCCCTGATCATCAGTGTAGCCTCATCTTCCCTGTGTCTCACTTGGATCTGGGGCTGAGTCACCCTGAGGGTACACAGACCACCTGGCAGCAAACTGAAGAGTAGACATGGGGTCTGCCGCTGCCTGTGGCCTTCCTCCTGTAATAGGAGGCCGCTGGGAATGAAGCACACCATACAGTGAAGCATGGGAAACTTCCCTGAATGGATGGTCGTCCCAACTATGTGATGTTGGCAAGCCAAGATTCTCCCACAGTGGAAACAGAGAAATGCCTAGACAGTTCAGCATCAGCAGTCCTCCTCCTTCTCTGATTATGAAAATAACATGGAAAAAAGACTTACAGAGTTGACAGTTATGTATATATGGACTAGCTTCACATGTAACGCTTTGGACCCAGGAGGAGTACACGCCCACTAAAGGCACATTTTCAGCTTGATTTATGAGTGACATCAAATGAATATGCTTAATAAATAGTTCAGTGGCATACCCCCTTTTATTTTGAGGCTTTAAGGTATTCAGCCCATGAGACAGGTATTTCATTTGAATTTAAGTTCTCAATTGAGGTTTTTTAAACAGAGCCTCCATTAGACAAGCAGCTTTAATCTTAGTAAAGCTCAGGGCTGCTTTAGGAGAGAAAAGTGTAGGAGGGCCTGGAAATAATTATTCCATTTCAACAATGGCCTGTTTTTTGCCAGTTTCCATAGCACCTTTCCCTTCCCACAGCCCAGCTCCTAGGAAGACTGCTCTATATTTCACAAAACCGGCTCCCTCTCTGACAACTAATTATCATCAAGATACCGATTTGTTTTCATGTCATGTTCTAGGCAGTTCATATATGAGGGAGAAATCATTTCAAATTACCCTTTTAAGGAGTGATGGGGAGGCCTGCTGCCAGTGAGAGAAGGGCATGTTACACACACCCTGACCATTACTTTCACTCATGAGTGACTTGATAAATGAGCCCTTCTCCTTGGTTCACTTAAGGCCAGCCTTTTCTTGAGCAAGACAACACACATACAGAACCCATGTGCTCTCAGAACAATATCTGTGTCATCACTTGGGTCTGATATTCAGCAACTTTGAATAATCACATCAGACATATTAATGAAAAGAGTCTGAAAACCATTATTTATTCTTTCAGTTGATAATTATTTGTTGACCTCTTGCTAGGTGCATGCAATAAAATGAATAATAGCCACTCACGTTTATTAAGATCTTGCTATATGCTAAGCAGTATATCAGAGTATATAAGCAGTACATAAGCAGACATGTTTTACACATATCATTTTATTCCCACAATGACCCTATGAGGTGGCACTTTTGTTGCTTTAAAGAAGTTGCATAATTCGTCAATATGACATGGCTAGAAAGCAGCAAAGCTACAATATATGACCCTAAAACCCAAGTTTCTTGTACCAATATACTGAACCCCCAGCACAGGCTGAAAGCCATGTTCTCAAGAAGCTTATAATCCTAGGTAATAATTTTATTCCTGATCCATCTTCTAGACCTTGATAGAACCCCTGGTACTTTATGTCCTCTCCAATCAAATCCATTAAATTCAATATTTAATGGATTCCTACACTGCATGAGACTATCCTAGGATACCAAAGTATGGATGACACCTCTTTTGATCCAAAAATAAAAAACACTACAGTTCAAAGGAGAAGACATACACACATGCAGCCAACCCTAGGATAAGCTGTATGGCCATTAGGAAGTAAATACAGCAGCACCACAGACAGAAGGGAATGAAGCTTCTGACTACATACATTAGGACATCTTCACACACGAGATGGCATCTCAGCTGGCCATTGGAGGATGTTACCACTTGTACAAAATGAGTAAGGAATCCCAACAGAAAAGACAACATAAGCAGAGGCATGTAAGCATATGATACATGAAGGAAACATAATCTACCATGATTGTAGCATGGATGAATTGGGAAGGGGTGTCGTATCCATAGCAATTATATTCAGGTCATTATAAGGAAGTATGTGCTGTGCTCATTCACTTCAGTCGTGTCCAACTCTTTGCAATCTATGGACTGTAGCCCACCAGGCTCCTCTGTCCATGAGATTCTCCAGGCAAGAATACTGGAGTGAGTAGCCATGCCCTCCTCCAGGGGATCTTCCTGACCCAGGGATCGAACCCATATCTCTGGCATCTCTTGGATTGCAGGGAAGTTCTCTACCTACTGAGGCACCTGAGAAACCCCATTTAAGAAAGTATAGACAACCAGTAATGAAGGAATGTGATTGTGTGTACATGTATGTGTGTATTTATGAAAGAAGTAGTGACCTAATTTATACTGATTATGCAATGCTATCACCGTTTCACTGAAGCATCGATTGGGGTAGTGCTGTTCTATATGATGATTCTGCACAAAAAGGACCAGAACAAAAGAAATGACTTGTCTCTCATTTAACATAGCCAGGGTTTTTCAGTGTATTCCAACTTGAGTGCTGTGACAAGACAGGGTCAGATAAGACACCTATAACTGCAGCAATTTCTAGCAAGTAGACCCTTGATGAATTGGATGCAAAGGTGATCCGAGTCCTAATTACAGAATCTGTTTTCATCTTTAGGTGCATGGTTGGCTATGTGAATGCCAGCTTGTCTGTATTCCGAATTTCTGACTTTGAGAACAGATCTGAACCCGAGTCTGATGGCAGTGAGTTCTCGGGGACTCCTCTCAAGTACTGTAGGTAAGTGTAGCACACTGTGCCTCAGCTGGGCTGGCTCTGCCGTGGGGAGGTGTTGCTCAGGTAACAGCCTTTTTGACTGAGCGGCTTTAAAGCAGGGGTCCTCAAACTTAACTATGCATTACAGCCCTCTGGAGGATTTTTAAATCTCTTCACCAAGCTGTGACCCAGACCGATTCAAACACAATCTCTGAGGTGAATCCCAGGCTTCTAGATCCAGGAAGCCCATGTAAGAGGAACCCAAAGAGATCCCCACTAAGACATTATAATTAAAGTGTTAAAAGTTAAGAAAAGTAGAGAATATTAAAAGCAGCAGGAGAAAAGCAACTTGTTACACACAGGCATATCTCATTTTTGTGCACTTCACAGATACTGCATTTTTTAAAAGTTTAAGGTTTGTGACGTCTCTGATAGCTCAGTTGGTAAAGAATCCTCAGGAGACCCCGATTTGATTCCTGGGTTGGGAAGATCCACTGGAGAAGGGATAGGCTAATCACTCCAGGACTCTTGGGCTTCCCTTGTGACTTAGCTGGTAAAGAATCCTTCTGCAATGCAGGAGACCTGGGTTCAATCCCTGGGTTGGGAAGATCCCCTGGAGAAGGGAAAGGCTACCCACTCCAATATTCTGACCTGGAGAATTCCATGGTCTGTATAGTCCATGGGGTTGCAAAGAGTTGAACATGACTGAGCGACTTTCACTTCACTTCACAAGGTTTGTGGCAATCCTGGGTTGAGAAAGTCCATCAGTGCTGATTTTCCAATAGCATTTGATCACTTTGTGACTCTGGCAACGTTTTGGTAATTATCACCATATTTCAAAATTTTTCATTATTATATTTGCTGTGGTGACCTATAATCAGTGGTCTTTGGTATTAGTAATTAGTAATTACAGTAGTAAAAAACTACTGTAACTGTTTTGGGGTGCTACAAACCATGCCCATGTAAGAAAGACAGTGGATTTACTTGATAAATGTTATATGTGTTCTGACTTACTCTTTTTTTCCCTGCTCTCCCTCTCCTTGGACTCCCCTCTTCCCTGACACAACAATATTGAAATTAGGCCAATTAATAACCTTTCAGTGGCCTGTAAGTGTTCAAGAGGAAGGAAAGCCTCATACCTCTCACTTTAAATTAAAAGCTAGAAATTAAAATTAAAAGCAAGAAATGACTAAGCTTAGTGAGGAAGACATGTCGAAAGCAGAGGTAAGCCCAAAGTTAGGCATCTTAAACCAAACAGTTTGCCAGGTTATAAATGCAAAGGAAAAGTTCTTGGAGGAAATTTAAAGTGCTACTCCAGTGAACACCCAAATGAGAAGTAAAACAGCCTTACTGATGATCTGAAGAAAGTTTTAGTGATCTGTAGAAAAGATCAAACCAGCAACAACATTTCCTTAAGCCAAAGCTTAATTCAGGGAGAGACCCTCACTCTTTCAATTCTGTGAGATCTGAGATAGATAAGGAAGCTACAGAAAAGTTTGAAGCTAGCAGAGGATGTGGGAGAAGGCAATGGCAACCCACTCCAGTACTCCTGCCTGGAAAATCCCATGGATGGAGGAGCCTGGTAGGTTGCCATCTATGGGGTCGCACAGAGTTGGACACGACTGAAGTGACTTAGCAGCAGCAGCAGAGATTGGTTCATGAATTTAATGAAAGAAGCTACCCCTATAACATGCAAGTGCTAATGTAGAAGCTGCAGTTATTTATCCAGAATATCTATCTAAAATATTTAATGAAGGTGATTACACTAAACAACAGATTTTAAAGATAGATGAAACAGCCTCTATTTGGAAGATGTCATCAAGAACTTTCATAGCTAGAGAGGAGAAGTCAATGCCTGACTTCAAACTTCAAAGGACAGGCTGACTCTCTCATTAAAGAGTTAATGAAGCTGGAGACTTGAAGTTGAAGCCAGTGCTCATTTACCATTCTGAAAGTCCTAGGGCCCTTAAGAATTATGCTAACTCTACTCTGCAGGTGTTCTATAAATGGAGCAATAAAGCCTAAATCACAGAAAATCTGTTTACAACATGGCTTTCTGAATATTTTAAGCCCACTGCTGAGACCTACTGCATAGAAAAAAGATCCCTTTCCAAACATTGCTGCTTAAGACAGAGACTAAATGATAAGAGTAGAAGGACGTGAACTCACCTCTTCTTACAAAAACACCAAAATCACGAATAACTGCTGAACAACCATTAACTAATAACTACAAAATAGAAACCTACAAAAATAGATATTCTACACCCCAAAATAAAGAAGAAACCACAACAGGATAGTAGGAAGGGTGCAATCATGATAAAATCAAATCACAGCCACCACCAAGTGGGTGACCCACAAACTGGAAAAGAATTAGGCCACAGAAATTCTCCCACAGGAGTGAAAGTTCTAAGCCCCATGTCAGGGTCCCCTGCAATGGCAGCAGAGCCCCAGAAAATCTGGCTTTGAAAGCCAACAGGGTTTGATCACAGGAATTCCACAGGTCTGGGGAAAACAGAAACCCCCACTCTTAGAGGGCACACACAGGGTCTTGTGTGCACCAGGACCCAGGGAAATAAACAGTGGCCTTATAAGAGCCTGGGTCAGACCTACCTGCTAGTATTGGAGGGTCTCCTACACAGGCAGGGGGCAACTGTGACTCACTATAGGGACAAAAACATAGTCAACGTAGTTCTAAGGAGTACTCATTAGCATCAGCCTTCCTGGAGGCCATCATTTTCTCACCAAGACCTGGCCTCACCTAACAGCTGGCAGGCCAGGACACTTCAGGCCAAACAACCAACCGAATGGGAACACAGCCCCACTCATCAGCAGACAGGCTGATTAAAGTCTTCCTGAGCACACAACTGCCTGATAAACATATCTCTTGACATTGTCCTGCCCAGAGTGACAAGACCCAGTTCCACCCACCAGTGGGCAGGAACCAGTCCCTCCCACCAAGAAGCATGAACAAGCCTCTTAGACCAGTCTCATCCACCAAGTTGAAGACAGCAGAAGAAGAATTACAGCCCTGCAGCCTTCAGAATGGAAACCACAATCACAGAAAGTTAGACAAAATAAGACAGCCAAGGAATATGTCCCAAATGAAGGAACAAGATAAAGCCTCAGAAAGATAATTAAAGGAAGTGGAGATAGGCCATCTACCCTAAAAGGAATTCAGAATAATGACAGTAAAGATGATCCAAGAGCTTGGAAAAAGAATGGAGGTATAGATCAAGAAGATAAATGTTTAACAAAGACCTAGAGCTAAAGAACAAACAGAGGTGAACAGTACAGTAACTGAAATGAAAAATCCACTAGAAGAAATCAATAGCAGAATAACAGGCAGAATAATGCATAAGTGAGCTGGAAGACAGGATGGTGGGAATCACTGTCATGGAATAGAATAAAAAAAAAAGAATGAAGAGAAATGAGGACAGTCTAAGAGACCTCTGGAATAACATTAATTATGCCAACATTTGTATAACAGGGGTCCAAGTGAAAGAGGACAGTGAAAAAGTTGGCTTAAAGTTCAATATTCAGAAAATGAAGATCATGGCAACTGGCCCCATCACTTCATGAGAAATAGATGGGGAAACAGTGTCAGAATTTATTTTAGGGGGCTCCAAAATCACTGCAGATGGTGATTGCAGCCATGAAATTAAAAGATGCTTACTCCTTGGAAGGAAAGTTATGACCAACCTAGATAGCATATTCAAAAGCAGAGACATTACTTTGCCAACAAAAGTCCGTCTAGTCAAGGCTATGGTTTTTCCAGTGGTCATGTATGGATGTGAGAGTTGGACTGTGAAGAAAGCTGAGTGCCGAAAAATTGATGCTTTTGAACTGTGGTGTTGGAGAAGACTCTTGAGAGTCCCTTGGACTGCAAGGAGATCCAACCAGTCCATTCTAAACGAGATCAACCCTGGATGTTCTTTGGAAGGAATAATGCTAAAGCTGAAACTCCAATGCTTTGGCCACCTCATGTGAAGAGTTGACTCATTGAAAACGACTGATGCTGGGAGGGGATTGGGGGCAGGAGGAGAAGGGGACGACAGAGGACGAGATGGATGGATGGCATCACTGACTTGATGGACGTGAGTCTGAGTGAACTCCAGGAGATGGTGATGGACAGGGAGGCCTGGCGTGCTGCAATTCATGGGGTTGCAAAGAGTCAGACACTACTGAGTGACTGAACTGAACTGAAGGAAGAGAAAGGACCTGAGAAGATATTTGAAGAGATAATAGCTGAAAACTTCCTTACATGGGAAAGGAGTCACTCAAGACCCAGAAATGCAGAGAGTTCCTTATGGGATAAACCCAGGGAGGAACATGCCAAGACATATAGTGATCAATTTGACAAAAATTAAAGACAAAGGAAAGATAGTAAAAGCAATAAGGGAAAAACAGCAAATAACATACAAGGGAATTCCCATAAAGTTATCAGATGATTTTTCAGCAGAAACTCTGCAGGCCAGAAGAAAGTGGCACAGTGTATTTACAGTGATGAAAGGGAAGAACCTACAACCAAGAATACTCTACTCAGCAAGAATCTCATTCAGATTTAACAGAGAAATCAAAAGCTTTACAGACAAGCCAAAGCTAAGAGAATTCAGCACCACCAGACCAGCTTTGCAACAAATGCTACAGGAACTTCTCTAGGTGAATAAGAAAAGGCCACAACTAGAAAAAAAATTATGAAGATAGGAAATCATCCCATACACAAATATGATATCAAAACCAGCAATCTTGATAAAAGGTGAGCACAAATGCAGGACACTGGAAATGCATGTGAAATTAAGAAACCAGCAACTTAATCTTTTATAAGTATGTGTGTGTACATATATAGATTGCCGTATCAAAACCTCATGGGAACCACAAACTGAAAATCTACAATAGATACACACAAATAAAGAAAAAGGAATCCAAACACAACTCTAAAGATAGTCATCAAATCACAGGAGAACAAGAGGAAGGGAGGAAAAATAAATTACAAAAATAAATCCAAAACAATTAACAAAATGGCAATAAGAACATACATATTGATAATTACCTGAAACAGAAACAGATTAAATACTGCAATCAAAAGTCACAGACTGGATGAATGGATGCAAAAAAACAAGGCCCATATATATGCTGTCTACCAGGTGGCTCAGTTGATAAAGAACCCACCCGCAGACACAAGAGATGCAGGTTCGATCCCTGGGTTGGGAAGATCCCCTGGAGAAGGAAATGGCAGCCCACTCCAGTATCCTTGCCTGGGAAATCCCATGAACAGAGGAGCCTGACAGGCTATAGTCCACAGGGCTGCAGAGAGTCAGACACGACTGAGTGCACATGCACACACACACACATAAGACCCACTTCAGATCTAGGGACACAGACAAACTGAAAGCGAGAGGATGGAAAAAGGTATTCCGTGCAAATGGAAATCAAAGGAAAGTTGGAATTGCTGCTGCTAAGTCACTTCAGTCGTGTCCAACTCTATGTGACCCCATGGACAGCAGCCCACCAGGCTCCCCCGTCCCTGGGATTCTCCAGGCAAGAACACTGGAGTGGGTTGCCATTTCCTTCTCCAATGCATGAAAATGAAAAGTCAAAGTGAAGTCGCTCAGTTGTGTCCGACCCTCAGCGACGCCATGGACTGCAGCCTTCCAGGCTCCTCCATCCATGGGATTTTCCAGGCAAAAGTACTGGAGTGGGATGCCATTGCCTTCTCCGAAAGTTGGAGTAGCACTACTCATATCAGACAAAATGGACTTTAAAGACTGTTACAGGAGACAAAACAAGAGAACTACATAATGATCAAGAGATCAACCCAAGAAGAAAATATAACAATTGTAAGTACATATGCACTCAACAAAGGAGCACCTCAATATATAAGGCAAATACTAACAGCCATAAAAGTAGAAATCAACAGTAACACAATAATAATGGGGGACTTTAACACCCCACTTTCATCAATGGACAGGTCATCCATATAAAAAATCAATAAGGAAACACAGGCCTTAAATGACAAATTAGACCAGATAGACTTATTTATATTTATAAAGCATTCCATCCAAAAGCAGCAGAACACACATTCTCAAGTGCACATGGAGCATTCTCCAGTTTGACCACATGCTGGGTACAAGGCAAGCCTTGGTAAATTTAAGAAAACTGAAATCATATCAACTATCTTCTCTGATTATGAGATTATCTATCAGCTACAAGAAAAAAAACTAAAAAAACACAAACACATGGAGGTTAAACAATATGCTCTTATACCACCAATGGATCACTGAAGAAATCAAAGATAAAATTGAAAAAATAGAGACAAATGAAAACAAAAGCATGATGATCCAAAACCTATGGGATGCAGCAAAAGCAGTTCTAAGAAGGAAGTTACAGCAATGCAGTCTTACCTCAGGACACAAGAATCTCAAACAACCGAATCTTTCACCTAAAGCAACTAGAGAAAGAAGAACAAACAAATTCCCAAAGTTAGTAAAAGGAAAGAAATCATAAAGATCAGAGCAGAAATAAATGAAATAGAGACAAAGAGAATAGAAAAGATCAACGAAACTAATATCTGATTCTTTGAAAAGGCAAACAAAATTCATAAATCTTTAACCAGACTCAGCAAGAAAAAAAGGGAGAGGGCTTAATAAAATAAAATAAGAAATGAAAAAGGAGAAAATTATGATGGACACGACAGAAATACAAAGGATCAGAAGAGACTACTACAAGCAACTATATGCCAATAAAATGGACAACCTACAAGAAATGGACAAATTCTTAGAAACTATAATCTTCCCAGGAGAAAATAGAAAATACAAACATACCAATCACAAACACTGAAATGGAAACTGTGATTTTAAAACTCCCAACAAACCAAATGAGTTTGAGCAAGCTCCGGGAGCTGGTGATGGACAGGGAAGCCTGGTGTGCTGCAGTCTATGGGGTCACAAAGAGTCAGACATGCCTGAGAGACTGAACTGAACTGAACAGAACAAACCACAGTCTGGGGCCAGACTGCTTCACAGGCAAATTCTATCAGATATTTAGAGAAGAGTTAACACTATCCTTCTGAAACTGTTCCAAAAAATTGCAGAAGAAAGAGCACTTTCAAACTCATTCTATGAAGCCATCATCACCCTGATATAAAAACCAGATAAAGATACCAAAGAAAATTACAGGCCAATATCACTGATAAACATAGATGCAAAAATCCTAAAACAAAATACTAGCAAACTGAATCAAACAATACATTAAAAGGGTTATACACTATGATCAATTAAAATTTACCCCAGAAATACAAGGATTTTTCAATACTGGCACAATCAGTGTGGAATATAACATCATATATTGGAGAATAAAAACCATATGGCCATCCCAATAGTTTCAGAAAAAGCTTTTGACAAAGTTTAACACCATTTATGATTAAAAAAAAAAAAACTCTCCAGAAAATGGGCATAGAGCAGACATGAGTACATGCACAGCAAGTTGCTTCAGTTGTATCTGACTCTTTGTGACCTAAGGACTGTAGCCTGCCAGGCTGCTCTGTCCATGGACTCTCCAAGCAAGAATACTGGAGTGCATTGCCATGCCCCCTCCAGGGGAACCCAGGGATCAAACCCATGTCTATTACATCTCCTGCATTGGCAAGCATGTTCTTTACCACCAGCGCCACCTGGAAGGCCCAGAGGGGACACACTTCAACATAATAAAGGCCATATATGACACAGAAGAACTATACAAAAAAGATCTTCATGACCCAGATAACCACAATGGTGTGATCACTCACCTAGAGCCTGATATCCTGGAGTGCGAAGTCAAGTGGCCCTTAGGAAGCACCACTACAAACAAAGTTAGTGGAGGTGATGGAATTCCAGCTGAGCTATTTCAAATCCTAAAAGATGATGCTGTGAACATGCTGCACTCAATATGCCATCAAGGTTGGAAAACTCAGCAGTGGCCACAGGACTGGAAAAGGTCAGTTTTCATTCCAATCCCAAAGAAAGGCAATGCCAAAGAATGTTTAAACTACCGCACAGTTGCACTCATCTCACATGTTAGCAAAGTAATGCTCAAAATTCTCCAAGCCAGGCTCAACATTACATGAACCAAGAACTTCCAGATGTTCAAGCTGGATTTGGAAAAGGCAGAGAAACCAGAGATCAAAGTGTCAACATCCATTGGATCACCAAAAAAGCAAGAGAGTTTCAGAAAAACATCTACGTCTGCTATAATGACTATGCCAAAGCCTTTGACTGTGGATCACAACAAACTGTGGATAATTCTAAAAGAGATGTGAATACCAGACCACCTGACCTGCCTCCTGAGAAATCTGTATGCAGGTCAAGAAGCAACAGTTATAACTGGACATAGAAAAACAGATTGGTTCCAAAGTGGGAAAGGAGTACGTCAAGGCTGTATATGTCACCTTACTTATTTAATTTATATGCAGAGTACATCATGCAAAATGCCGGGCTTGGATGAAGCACAACCTGGAATCAAGATTGCCAGGAGAAATATCACTAACCTCAGATATACAGATGACACCACCCTTATGGCAGAAAGCGAAGAACTAAAGAGCCTCTTGATGAAAGTGAAAGAGGAGAGTGAAAAAGTTGGCTTAAAGCTCAACATTCAGAAAACGAAGATCATGGCATCTGGTCCCATCACTTCATGGCAAATAGATGGGGAAACAATGGAAACAGTGACAGACTTTATTTTCTTGGACTCTAAAATCACTGCAGATGGTGACTGTAGCCATGAAATTAAAAGATGCTCCTTGGAAGAAAAGCTATGACCAACCTAGACAGCATATTAAAAAGCAGAGACATTACTTGACTGACAAAGGTCCATCTAGTCAAAGCTATGGTTTTTCCAGTAGTCGTGTATGGATGTGAGAGTTGGACTATAAATCAAGCTGAACACTAATGAATTGATGCTTTTGAACTGTGGTGTTGGAGAAGACTCTTGAGAGTCCCTTAGACTGCAAAGAGATCCAACCAGTCCATCCTAAAGGAAATCAGTCTTGAGTATTCATTGGAAGGACTGATGCTGAAGCTGAAATTCCAATACTGTGGCCACCTGATGCAAAGAACCGACTCATTTGAAAAGACCCTGATGCTGGGAAAGATTGAAGGTGGGAGGAGAAGGGAACGACAGAGGATGAGATGGTTGAATGGCATCACCAACATGATGGACATGAATTTGAGTAGGCTCTGGGAGATGGTGATGGACAGGGAAGCCTGGTGGGGCTGCAGTCCATGGGGTCACAAAGAGTCGGACACTACTGAGCAACTGAACTGAACTGATGACAGAGTTACAGCTAACAACATACTCAATGGTGAAAAACTCAAAGCTTTTCCTCTCTGACCAGAAATAAGACAAGGATGTCCACTCTTACTACTTTTGTTCAATATAGTTTTGGAAGCCCTAACAAAAGCTCACAATCAGTGACAAGAAAACACATGAAACTGTAAAACTCCCTGGTAAAGATCAATATATAGAAAACGTAGTGGAATAATCAGTTATAAAGTTAGTATGAGTTACAAGAAAAAAGTCCAAAAAATGACTATAACTACAATAATTAGTTAAGGGATACACAAGATAATAAAAATGTGAATTGTCGCATTAGAAACATAAAACTTGGTAAGGGGAGCTTTAGAATGCTAAAAATGTAGCACTTTAGAAAACATTCAAACTTAGGTTGCAATCAACTTAAAATTGACTGTTATAAATACAAGCTGTTATGTGTGTGCCTTATGCTAACCACAAAGCAGAAGCCTATAGTACAACACAAAAGATAGTAGACTCTAATGATAACACTGAAAAAAGTCAAACCCAAAAGGAAGAAAGAAAGAGAAAGGGAAAGGAACAAAGAGAACTATATGACAGCCAGAAAAGAAGAAACAAAATGGAAATAAGTACATACCTATCAATAACTATTTTCAATGTAAGTGAATTAAATTCTCCAATCAAAAGACATGGAGTGGCTGAATGGAAGAAAAAAGTAATATATCTGTATGCTGCCTACAAAGACTCATTTCAGATGCAAAAACACAAATAACTCAAACATGAAGGGATGGAAAAAATATATTTTGTGAAAATGGAAATCTAATGAAAGTTGGAGTATCTATACTTACATCAGACAAAATAGACTTTAAAACAAAATTACAAAAGAATGTCATTACATAATGATAAAGCGGTCAACCCAACAAGAGAATATATTTCCCAATACAGGAGCACCTAACTATATAAAACAAATATTGACATACCTAAAGGAAGACATGAACAGCAGTACAATAATACTAGGGGATTTTATACCACAGTAGATCATCCAAACAAACCACCACCAATAACAAATCAATAAACATTGGTCTTGAAGGACTTTAGACAAAAGGACTTAACAGATAAGTACAGAACATTCCATCAAAAGCAACAGAATTTACATCTTCCCAAGTCCACATGGAACATTCTCCAGGATAGATCATGTTATGTCACAAGTCTCAATAAATTTAGAAGACTGAAATCATATTAGGCATCTTTTCTGACCATAATGGTATGAAATGAAGCAAGAAATCTCAATTACAGAAGGAAAACTGGAAAATTTACAAATATGTGGAAACTTAATTATGTAAAGTTTAAAAATAAAATCAAATTAAAAAAAAAAAGAAGGCAAAAAATAAAAAAATAAACAACATGCTAGAGAACAACCAAGGTTCAAAGCAATCAAAAGAGAAATCAAAAATTACCTTGAGACATTTGAAAATGAAAAATACAACATACCAAAACACAGGATGCAGCAAATGCAGTTCTAAGAGGCAAGGTGACAGTAGTCAATGCCTACCTTAGGAAACAAGAAAGGTCTCAACAGCATAACTTTACATCTCAAGGAACTAGAACAAAGTCCAAAGTTAATAGAAGGAAGGAAATAAAGTTCAGAGTGGAAATAAAACTAAAAAGATGAAACTAAGAGCCGATTCTTTTAACAATGAACAAACTCAACAAATCTTTAACTAGACTCACCAAAAAACAAAGAGGACTCAAATAAAACCAGAAATCAAGAAGAGATATTACAACTGATACCATAGAAATACTAATGATCCTAAGAGACTATTAAGAACAATTATATGTCAACAAATTTGACAACCTAGAAAAGATGGAAAAATTCCTAGAAACATACAACCTACCAAGACTGAACCAGGCAGAAAGAAAATATGAACTGAGTACTACTAATAAAGAGACTGAATCAGTAATCAAAAACCTCCTAACAAACACAAGTCCAGAAGCAGATGGCTTCACTATGAATTCTTCTAAATAGTAAAATAAATTCTACTATTAGTCAAATTCTACTAATATTCTATTAATACCAATTTTTCTCAAACTCTTTCAAAAAACAGCAGAGGAGGGAATGCTTCAAAGTCATTTTATGTTGCCAGCATTACTGGGACAAGGGCACCACAAGACACAAGACACTGTAATAAATTACAGGCCAGTGTTACTGATGAATATAAAGGCAGAAATTCTCAACAAAATACGAGCAAACCAAATTCAACAATATATTAAAAGGCTCATATACCATAAGCAAGTGGGATTCATCCTAGGATTGCAAGGATGGCTCAACATATGCAAATCAATGTGATATACCACATTGACAAAATAAAGGATAAAAATCAATCATCTCAAAAATGCAGAAAAAAATTTGACAAAATTTAACATCAATTATGATAAAAAAAAAAAAACTCAAAGTGGTTGAGTGACTACGTGCACTTCAACATAATCATGGCCATATATGACAAACCCATAGCTAATATCACACTCAAAGGTGAGAAGCTGAAATGAAAGCTTTTCCTCTAAAATCAGCAACAAAACAAGGAGGCTCTCACCACCTTTTTGCAACCTAGTATTGGAAGTCCTAGGCTAAAAAAATAAATAAATAAAAGGCATCCAAATCAAGAAGGAAAAGGTAAAATGGTCACTATTTGGAGATGACATGATATTCTATATAGAAAATCAAAGCACTGTTTTGAACTAATAAATTCAGTAAAGTTGCATGATATAAAATCAGTATACAAATAATTCTATACACTAACAACAAGTTGTCAGAAATAGAAATTAAGAAAACAATCCCATTTACAATTGCATCAAAAATAATGTCTAGGAATAAATTTAACCAAGGAAATGAAAGACCTGTACACTGAAAACTATAAGACACTGATAGAATAAACTGAAAACACACATTTTTAAAAATGCTTCATACTTATGGATTATAGGAATTAATATTGTTAAAATGTCCATACTACCCAAAGCAATATACAGATTCAGTACAATCCTTATCAAAATCCCAATGGCATTTTTCACAGGAGTAGAATAATCTTAAAATCTGTGTGGACAGGGAGGCCTGGAGTGCTGCAGTTCATGGGAGTGCAAAGAGTCGGACACAACTGAGTAACTGAACTGAACAAAAGACCCAGAATACCCAAAGTAACCCTAAGAAAGAAGAAAAGGCTGGAAACATCTCTCTTCCTTATTTCAAAGTATATTCTCTCTTCCTTGTTTCAAATTATATTACAAAGAAATAATAATCAAAACAGTCACAGTAATTAGTACTATTAGCTGACATGAAAACAGACACACAGATCAGCAGAACAGAATCAAGAGCCCAGAAATAAACCCACACAAATAGAGCCAATTTATGACAAAGGAGTGAAGAATATACAATGGAGAAAGGATAGCTTCTTCCTTTCTGGTGTTGGGAAAACGAGACAGCCTCATGCAGAAAATGAAACTGGACCACTGTCTTACACCATACATAAAATTTAAGTCAAAATCGATTAAAGATTTTAATTTAAGACTTGAAACCATAAAAGTTCTAAAAGAAAACATAGGCAGTAAGCAACTTGACACCAATTTTGGTGATGATGTCTTAAATCTGACACCAAAAACAAAGAAACAGAAGCAAAAATATACAAGTGGGAGTATATCAACCTGCACAGCAAAGGAAATCATCAACAAAATGAAAAGGCCATCTCCTGAACAGGAGAAAATATTTGCAAATAGTTTTTCTGATTAGAGGTTAATATCCTAAATACATAGAGAACTCATATAATTCAATGGTGGGGGAAAATGTTATTTTTAAATGGGCAAAGGATCTGAACAGACATTTCTCCAAAGAAGGCATAAAAATAAGTCAAGAGGCACATAAAAAGATACTCAGTGTCACTAATCATCAAGGAAATGCAAGTCAAAACACAATGAAATAGCACTTCACACCTGTTAGAATGGCTATTATCAGAAAAGGCAAAGAATAACAAATGTTGGCAAGGATGTGAAGAAAAGGGAACCTCCATGCACTGTTGGCGTGAATGTCAATACAGGCAGCCACTATGGCACTAGTATTGGAGAAGGAAATAGCAACCCACTCCAGTATTCAGAGAAGGCAATGGCACCCCACTCCAGTACTCTTGCCAGGAAAATTCCATGGATGGAGGAGCCTGGTAGGCTGCAGTCCATGGGGTCACAAAGAGTCGGACACAACTGAGTGACTTCACTTTCCATTTTCCCTTTCATGCACTGGAGAAGGAAATGGCAACCCACTCCAGTGTTCTTGCCTGGAGAATCCCAAGGACGGGGGAGCCAGGTGGGCTGCCGTCTACGGGGTCACACAGAGTCAGACACGACTGAAGTGACTTAGCAGCAGCAGCAGCAGCAGCAGCCAGTATTCTTCCCTGGAGAATTCCATGGACAGAGGAGCCTGGCAGAGTACATAGTCCATGAGGTCACAACGAGTCGGACATGACTGAGCAGCTAACACACACACACACACACACGGCATTAGTATGGAGGTTCCTCAAAAAGTTAAAAATTGAACTACCATATGATTCAGCAATTCCACTACTGGATATTTATCCAAAGGAAACAAATCCCTAACTCAAAAAATAGGCTGCACCCCCATATTTACTGTAGCATTATTTACAATAGCCAAGACATAGAAAAAATCTTAAGTGCCTACTGACTGATATACATGTATAAAGAAAATGTGGTGTGTTTATACAATGGAATGTTATTCAAACATAAAATAGGAGGAAATCCTATTGTGATAGCATGGATGGATTTTGAGGGTATTATGCTAAAGTGAAATATGTTAGACAGAAAAAGACAAATACCATATAATCTCACTTATATATAGAATCTAAATAAAAATCTGAACTCAGATTCAGAGATCAGACTGGTAGCTACCAAAGGCTTGGGTTGGCATGGGCAAAATGCATTATAAAGTAAGTTAATTCTTGGGATGTAATGCACAGTATGATGACTATAGTTAATAATACTGTATTATATATTTGAAAATTGCTAAGATTGCCTTAGGTGGTATAGTCATTTTAACAACACTGATTCTTCCAATCCAAGAACATGGTATATCTTCCCATCTCTTTGTGTCATTTTTGACTTCTTTCATAAGTATCTTACAGTTTTTGGAGTACAGGTCTTTTGCCTCATTAGGTAGGTTTATTCCATTAGGTAGGCTTATTTATAATTTTTGATGCAATAATAAATGGGATTGTTTCCTTAATTTTTTTCCTTAATGACTCAAGGCAATCTACAGTTTCAGTGAAATCTCTATCAAATTACCAATGACATTTTCCACGCAGCTAGAACCAAAAAAAATGTTAATTTATATGGAAACACAAAAGACGCTAAATAGCAATAGCAACCTTAAGAAAAACAGAGCTGCACGAATCAGGCTCCTTGACTTTAGACTATATTACAAAGCAAGAGTAATCAAAACAATATGGTACTGGCACAAAAATAGAAATATAGATAGATGGAACAGAATAGAAAGCCCAAAAATAAACCCACATATTTGTACTCAATTAGTCTACAACAAAGGTGGCAAAAATACACAATGGAGAAAAGACAGTCTCTTCTATAAGTAGTGCTGGGAAAACGGAAAAGCTACATGTAAAAGAATGAAATTAGAACATTCTCTAACACCATAATAGAAATAAACTAAAAATAGATTAAAGACCTAAATCTAAGACTGTTTACTATAAAACTTGAAGAGGGAAATATGAGATTCTAATATAATATGAGATCAGGACTCTCTTTAAGATAAATCACCACAATATCTTTTTGGATCCATCTTCTACAATAATGGAAATAAAAACAAACAAATGGGACCTAATTAAACTTAAAATCTTTTGTACAGCAAAGGAGACCATCAACAAAATGAAAAGACAACCTACAGAATGGGAGAATATTTGTAAATGATTCTACTGACGTTGGATTAATATCCAAAATATACAAACAGCTTATACAATGGCTGCAACAACAAAAAACACAATCCAATCAAAAAAATGGACAGAAGATATAGACATTTCTCCAAAGAAGAGATACAGATGGCCAAAGGCACATGAAAAAATGCTCAGCATTACTAATTATTAGAGAAATGCAAATCAAAACTAAAAGGAGGTATTGCCTCACACTGATCAGAATGGTCATCATCAAAATGTCTACAAATAACACATGCTGTTGGTTGGAATGTAAATTGGCATAGCCAATATAGAGAACAGTATAGAGGTTCCTTAAAAAACTAAAAACAGAGTTACTTATGATCCTGCAATCCCACTCCTGGGCATATATCCAGGGAAACCATAATTCGAAAAGATACCTGCACCCCAGTGTTCACTGCAGCACTATTTACAGTAGCCAACCTGAATGTCCATCAACAGAGGAATGGATAAAAAAAGATGTAATACATACAATCGAATATTACCCAACCCTGAAAAGAATGAAATAATACCATTTCCAACAACATGGGTGGACCTAGAGCTTATAATACTAAATAAACTATGCCAAACAAAGACAAATATCATATGATATTGCTTATATGTGAAATCTTAAAGAAAGATACAAATGAATTTATGTCCAAAACAGACTCATAGGCATAAAAAACAAACTTATGGTTATCAAAGGAGAAAGAGTAAGGGATAAATTAGGAGGATGAGATTAACATATACACACTATTATATATAAAATAGATAATCAATAAGGACCCACTGTATAGCACAGGGGAGAAGGCAATGGCACCACACTCCATTTTCCTGCCTGGAAAATCCCATGGATGGAGGAGCCTGGTGGGCTGCCATCTATTGGGTCTCACAGAGTCGGACACAAGTGAAGTGACTTAGCAGCAGTAGCAGTATAGCACAGGGAACCATATTCAATATTTCATAAAACCTGTAATAATTATTATAAAATCTGATATTTATGTATATATGTGTGTGTGTGTGTATATTTTCTGAATCTCTGTGCTTTCCATCTGAAACTAACATGATATGGTCAACCAACTATACTTCAATTTTTAAAAGTTGCAGGGACTTCTCTAGTGGTCCAGTAGTTGAGAATCTACCATCCAGCGCAGGGGATGTGGGTCTGATCCTACTGCAACTAGAAAAAGCCTGTGCGCTGCTATGAAGACCCAGTGCAGCCAAAAATTAATAATATTAAAGTTGCAGAGGAAGCAGATCTTAAAAATTCTCATCACTGGAAAATAAATAAATAAATAAAAGCAGAACCCAGAGTGCTATGCAGAGCACTGCAACCAACTTTTACCCAAAGGGCATTTGCTGAACTGACTTAAGCTTTATTTTTCAAAACTTTGATGCTTAGGGAATCTGAAAGAAAAGAGAGAAATTACCAGCTTGTGAATATAAATCTAAACACATACTACATAAGACAACAACAATATTCATACTACAGTTTGCTATACAGCAATGGCCACATGCAACAGCACAGATAAATCTTAGTAGCACAATGGTGGGAAAAAAGAAAGTCTCAGAAGACTACATACAGGATAGCATACTTTCTAGAGAATTCAAAACACACTGAACTGAACAATATCATTCAGACAAATGAATATACATATACCCTACAAAAATACATGTTAATGATAAAAATGAAGTTCAGGATAAGGGAAGCAAGGAGATGAGATGAAGAACCCCAAAGGTAGATAAAAGTTGCCAGTAATGTTTTAATTCTTAGTTTGCATGGAGGATTTATGAGCATTCATTGTGTTATTACAGTATTAAATACATAAATATAAAAATTAGAGAAATAACATGAATGGACAAATAAGATTAGTTATAAAAACTAAGAATCATAATTAGGCCAATTCTCTGCATCTGAGGGCAAAAATAACATTATAAAGAAATGCAGAGAATGAAGAACAGTCAAGATATTTTTGAAGAATAACAAAGTGGCAATTTACCTTACATTAGACACAGTATAAAATTATAGTAATTATGTCAGTATGTTGTTTAACATCTGAATAGAAAATGGAATAGAATTGAAAACTCAAAACTTAAGTTATGTAATAAAGATTTAATCACAAAATAAAACATACAGTATGATTCCATTTATATAGAATTCAAAGCAGATAAAACTAAGCACTGCTGTATTTAGGAACACTTGCATGAGTAGCATAATTATATAGAAAAACAGAAAATTGCAACAGTTGTCTCCTCTCAGGGTGTCTGGCATTGACAGTAAGACACTGACCCCACTGTTTTAACTTGGATGAGTTTCACTTATCATTCTTTTAAACATACGTATGTTTTTATTTTCACAGTTCACAAAAAAAAAAGGGAATGACTTAACTAGTTCTAGAATATACCTAGTGCTAGAAAAATAATATTTGCAAGCCTTTTCCTGTGAAATAAAAGCAACTTTAGAGAATATACTAATTTAAAAGGGAACATCCTGCCTTCCCTATGTGTCAAGTTGAAACCAAGAAACTTAAAGCTTTACTTTCAAAAAGAAAATTCTGACTCACTTGGGAAAATTCCTCCACATGTTAACATTACTGGACTATTTAATGTCCTGGAAGGTACTAGGCTAAAAGATCAGAAAAGTGACACTGATTTATTGTTTAAGGTTTGGTTTCCTGGCTGTTTCTACAGAAAGGCAAGGAAGTGTTTTCTTCGTATTGATACAAGTTCCAGAGAACATGTAGCCAACCATTTTGCAAAAGAAAGATTAGACTTTGCATCAAAAACAAAGACATGGGACACAAATGACATCTGAGCACAGCCCTCTCCAAAACATCTGTCAAGTGGAAAAAGCAAGGAGATCAGGGGGAGGTGCTGGAGCAGGAACTGAGAGCTCCACTTATAGTCATTCTCATAAAAGTCAAGCTCATAGAAGAAAAGAACGAGTCCAAAATTTTAGAGCAGGGTGAGACAGACCCTAAGTTTGTTGAAAGGGAAAGCTCATGTCCAGAGATGCTTTATGCATCATTTAGTCAGGCAAACCCCGAGCATGGTTCTAGTATACTCTCTAGTGCGTAATTCTGGAGACAGTTGCAGGCAGCAAAGAAGATGACAAACTCATTGCTACCACTGAGTTTTAATTCCCTTAGGGAGCAAGAAGAAATTTCTAGAGAGAAACTTGACTTTATGGTACAATGGCTTAAGAGAGTTGGAAGCCAGAAATCTGCTGCTTCTGAAAACGAACTTCCTAAGAATTTCACAACTTCTGATTCTTGTTCTTAGAACCTAAGTGGCCACACAGACATGTTGTGTTCCTCTGGGTACAGGTTTTCAGAACTCTGTGATCTATCACAAATGGGCATATATGACTCACAGTCTAAATAAATAGATGCATATTCTCAACAACTTGAATCCTGCATAGAAATTTTCGAAAATGTTGCCAACTCACCATAGCCATGAGTTTGTGTTTTCTAAATATGAAAAAGCATATAGTAAAGATCAATTTTTTAAATTTTGAAAAAACATAAATTAACATTTAAAACCACCACCTACAACCTTTTGCTTCCCTTGTAGCTCAGTTGGCAAAAAATCTGCCTGCAATGCAGGAGCCTGGGGTTCAATACCTGAGTTAGGAAGATCCCCTGGAGAAGGCAACCCACCCAGTATTCTTGCCTAGAGAATCCCATGAACAAAAGAGCCAGGCAGGCTCCAGTCCATGGAGTCACAAGAGTCGGACACAACTTAGCAACTAAACCAACCAACCTAAAATCTTTTAAACATACATATGTTTTTATTTTCACAGTTCAAAAAAATGGGAATGAATAAATTAGTGCTAGAATATACCAAGTACTAGCCCGTCAAGCTCCTCTGTCAATGGGATTCTCTAGGCAAGAATACTGGAGTGGGTTGCCATTCCCTTCTTCAGGGGATCTTCCTGACACAGGGATCAAACCCAGGTCTCCTACACTGCAGGGAGATTCTTTATCATCTGAGCCACCAGGGAAGCCCCAAAACCTTTTATCTTTTATGAATTTACAAATAGTCATTGTGTTTGATAATCTATTCTCGTTGGGTCAGGAAAAGTATTTTATTATTCTAATTTTCATACTTATATTTAATGGCTGTTTATATTTGACATGTCCCTAATTTATTCAGCTATGCTGAATGAAGGAATTCATTTATTTGCTATGAATTTATAGCAGGACTTATAAGATGCATATGGGGCTTCCCTGGTGGTCCAGTGGTTAAGAATCTGCCTTGCAATGCAAGGGACATAGGGAATGATCCCTAGTATGAGAAGATCCCACATACTGCGGAGCAACTAAGCCCATTTGCCACAACTAAGACTGTGCTCTAGAGCCCCTGGGCCAGGACTACTAAGCCTGCCTAGAGCCTGTGCTCCACAACAAGGGAAGCCGCCACCACGAGAAGGCCATGCACGACAAGGAAGAGTAGCCTCCACTCTCCGCAGCTAGAGAGATGCAGCATCAAGACCCAGAGCAGCCAAAAAGTAAAATAAATAAATACATCTTAAAAAAATGATACATCTGAATTGTATTTTACAGAAATAGTCAAGGAAAATAGTCCACAAAAATCAAGGAAAAGCCATGATTTTCTACTCAGCAAGTTTAGAAGGTATCTGGGGAAGAAGAGATTTGTCAAAATTCTTTAAATGAAAACCCAAACAAGGTCTGAGAAGCTACAAAACAGAGCAGGCAAAACAAAGGACAAAAGACAAGAGCAGAGAAGAGGCATAAATAGGAAAGAGACGAGTGGGTCCTGAAAAGAACTTCCTTTTCTAGTGAACGCTATTGTGGGAAAAGTTTAAGGGGTCAATGAAGGTGACTCTTGAAACATATAGGCTCACTCCTCTTATATATACTTTTGTCTAATAATTAAGTATGTGTATAATAAAAAGCACACTGCTATTTTTCTTCTAGATTGTTGACTTGGACTATATTTGAAATACGTGTAGCTAAAGACAAACAAAGGAACTACATTCGTTGTCTTAACTGAAGAAAACACAATTCTGGGTTCTTGACTAGCTGTGGTCTGCAAAAAGTAAAAGGAGTTTACAATAGTCTATGCAAACCTTTAATCTTAAATAAAATTATTCTTCCTAAAATTCCAGGCATTGTTATTGGACCTATGGCAGTAACAGATTATTTAATCTTACCAAATCCTCACCATCATAGAGAGAATCAAGTTTGAAGGCACTAACACACTCATTAATTTCTGCAGTATAGTGATTTACAGTGTTTTATTATTTTCAGGTGTACAACACAATGATTTGATATTTTTATAGATTATCCTCTATTTAAAATTATTATAAAATACTGGTTATATTTCCTGTGCTGTATATTACATCTTTGTGTCTTATTTATTTTATACTTACTCTTTGTACCTCTTAATCCCCTTCCCCTATCTTGGCCCTCTGCACAGCCCTCTCCCTGTTAGTAACCACTAGTTTGTTATCTGTATCTATGAATCTGTTTTTGTTACATTTGTTTTATTTCTTATATTGCACATGTAAAAGAAAACATATGGTATTTTTCTCTGACTTACTTCACTAAGCAGATGGATATATATCCAAAGAAAATGAAAACACTAATTAGAAAAGATGCATGTAGAAACCAATACAATATTGTAAAGCAATTATCCTCCAATTAAACATCTAAAAAAATAAATATAAAGAGGCAAAAAATATATACGCACCTCAATGTTCATAGTGGCATTATCTACAATAGCCAAAATATAGAATCAACCTAAGCATCCATCAACAGATGGATGAATATGTGATATGCAATTAGATAGATACATGTGTACATACATACACACAATGAAATATTACTCAGCCATAAAAAATAATGAAATTTCACCATTTGCTGCAACATGGAGGGTATAATGCTTAGTGAAGCTGTCAGAGAAAAACAGATTCATTCTTAATTTCAGTAGCAAGTACTCATCAAAAATATCACTTTATTGGCAAAATAATCATAGTACAATACTATTAACATTCCATAGACACTAATAATTAAGATGATTGTATTGATTATTGTAATAGTCACAGCTCATATTTTTGTAGTCTGATACTTTTCAAGGATGCTCTGCATAGGAAGTGCCCTATATCCTCCATATACAAATTAGTGCCAACTTTAAGTTAGGTACTGTCTTATAAGAAAGTTAAGTCGCTCAGTCGTGTCTGACTCTTTGCGACCCCATGGACTGCAGCCTACCAGGCTTCTCCATCCATGGGATTCTCCAGGCAAGAATACTGGAGTGGGGTGCCATTTCCTTCTCCAGGGGATCTTCCCAACCCAGGGATCAAACCCAGGTCTCCCACATTGCAGGCAGACGCTTTAACCTCTGAGCCACCAGGGAAGCCCTATAGAAGAACCTAGGCAATCATAATTTTTATTCAGATAAAGGAAATCTGGTATGTCTACACAGCAGACCTGTTGTAATAACCAATATTTCTAGATCTTTTCACATTTCTGAAGCTAATGAAAAGAACATTCAAAACACATGAAAACACTAAGGCAATGACAGTCACTTCTTAGTTTCCCCATGTAATAGTACTAATGGATAGTAAAGGATAAAATGTAGTCACAAGGATTTAAGTTCCTAGGATAAGACTTGGTACTTAGTTCGTAATATTCATGGAAGTTGATGACTCACAAGTTACAGGTGGAGCATGTACATATTAGGAAGGACTCTAGTGGCAAGTGACAGAAATCCAGTATAAACTGATTTAAACAGAAATCCATTGGTTCAGGTGACCAGGAGGTTGTTAATGATATTAACATTACTAACGACTAGATTCCAGCCCTCCAGTAGCATCAGTGAGAGACTGCCTTTGTGCTGGCTCTGCTGTTATTTGGCTGCATTCTCAAGCAGGCTGGCTTCACGTGCATCTGTGACACCCACCCGAAGCCCCAGGCTTTTACTTTCTGTGGAGTTAGTAATGATTTGCTAAGTGATCATTCTTAGCAGAAGACCCGGTAATGAGTTTCACTGACCAGGTCTGATTCATCTTCTGAGCTGGAATCACCGAAGAGGCAAACCCTGCCCAGCCCACAGGGATGATTCCCCAGAGAAGGAGAGAGAGTCTTTCACCAGAAGAAGAGATGCAAAACCACACATGTCTCATATACAGAAACTTTGTATACTTGTCTCCCGTGAATGAGGGTTACATAGTAGGGAGAAGAGATTTGGGAGGCAGGAAAATCATAATTTGGACTGTAAGATTCTCCTGTGTGTTTATAGATACCGAGACTACCGTGACCCTCCTCACTCACTGGTGCCCTACGGCTACACACTACAGTTCTGGCACGTCCTAGCAGCCCGACTGGCTTTTATCATTGTGTTCGAGGTAACTTTTCTCACCCAGTTCCTTGATTTCCTTTGACCTAATGAAGTAAAGAGAAGAAGCAGATGAATATAAGTTACAAGAACTTTCAATGTGATTATGTATTGTCTAGAAGCAGGATAAGTAATTCTGTGCAATCTTTTTCTCATTTTCTTCTCTTTAATTAAAGTACTTGAATTTTCTGAGAAATATTTGAAAGTCCACTGTTGATTGTTAATGGATAAGTCAGGAATCTTTGGTCCTATGTTTAATATTCTAGGGCTGTGGTTCTTAAAATTCAGGAAAATTGCCATTTTTCCATCCCCACGCCCAGAGATTCTGATGCACCATGCCTGCAATTTGCTTTTCAGAGTCCTCCAAGGTGCTTCTGATGTTCAAGGACAGTGTTTAGAAAACACTGAAATGACCGTTACAAGTGGCAGCCTCTGGTTGCGCATCATCATGACATTACTTATGAACGTATAAAGTGTAATCTACCTAGACGATTATGCCTGTATTGTGTGTCAGTAAAATTATATCATCTATTTTCTCCTAGTCTTTAAGAAAATTGTACTAAAAATAGTTTGCATTCCCATAACTGTATCCCAAAATGGAAATTTCATCTCTCATTACATATATTAAAGCCAGATTAATGCAAGCGAAGGCTGCCTCTTGGCTCAGACTAAAAGTTCCTATACAGGCATACCTCAGAGATACTGCAGGTTTGGTGCCAGACCACCACAATCAAGTATTTTGCCATCTGTGGAGCCTTTTAAAATATTTTCTTACAATTATCATAATGACACCCATTTTGTGGGTGGAGGAATTGAGTTTCAGAGTGACTTATCCTCAGGTAAACCGTCTTCAGTGCTAAAAGTGGAGCTGGGATTCAGACCTGGCCTCCTGGTTCCATGGTACTTTCTTCTGGCTCTCCTTTGCAGTCTCTGGCCATTGCTTCTCCACCTTCCTTCCCGAATCCTCATTTCCTATGTGGTGCCATCCCACCAGGTTCAGTCCTTGCCTACCCTGTGACTTTCTCTCCTCACACACACCTCCCCTGGCTTCATCCCACTTTCCAGAAACTCCAGAGGCTCCACATCCCTGGTCTTGACCAGCTCCCAGAGCTCTTTCAGTTCAGGCTGCACAGTAGACCTGACTCTGCTGTATTCTCCCCTGTGTTTTTAGCACCTCGTGTTTTGTATAAAGCACCTCATTTCATATCTGATCCCAGACCTCCCAAAAGATCTAAGGGATCGAATGAGAAGAGAGAAGTACTTGATTCAGGAGATGATGTATGAAGCAGAACTGGAGCGTCTTCAGAAGGAACGAAAGGAGAGGAAGAAAAATGGAAAAGCACACCACAATGAGTGGCCGTGACCAGGTCGGTGAGAGGTACGTTCACGCTCTGAAATCTCTCCTTGGCTGGGAGGGGTGCTTTTAACTCCTTGAAACAGAGCTTGCCATTGTTCTCTTGATAGGGATGAAAATAAATCCTTTAAAGTTAGTTGCACAGTCATGTCCAACTCTTTGTGATCCCACGGACCACGCCAGCCAGGCTCCTCTGCCCATGGAATTCTCCAGGCACGAATATTGGAGTGGGTTGCCATTTCCTTCTCCAGGGGATCTTCCTGATCCAGGGATCGAAACCAGGTCTCCTGCATTGCAGGCAGGTTCTTTACCAATTGAGCCACTAGGGAAGCCCAGTAGTAAATAATCCTTTAGAAGTTTCCAAAACCAGCCTATTTCTTACTTTAATTGCTAATTTAACCGAATCTTCCCTTTGCACACAACTCCTGCAGCTCTTCTCTGCCTCCATGTCACACTCTGGCCTGGCAGCCAAGATCTTCACAAGTTGGCCTATGTGTCCCCCAAAATAACCTTGCCCCACTACCACATCCACTCCAGTCTGGCTGTTCTCTTTCATCAGAAATAAGGGGCAGATTACCCTGGGGATATTAAATCACCTTTTCATCTCACCCACAATGGCCTCCCCTCCATTACCCAAGCATCATTTCTTCCCAGGTTGACCCATGTCACACCACACCTTCTAAAAAGGTTTCCCCAGACTCATCAGCCCACAGAGACTCACTCCTGATAAATATCTCTGGTTACTGCATCAGTACCACATGTATTGACAGATATTGATATTAATTTGTGATTTTCAAACAGTTATTCGGCTTCCCCAGCACAATTGTAAGCATCTTTAGGAAAGTCCCTATGGCTTGTAATCGATTCTTCCAACTCTCAGTGCAGTGTTAAGCACACAGCACCTATTAAATAAATTCACATTTAGGGGCTTCCCTGGCAGTCCAGTGGTTAAAACTTTCACCTGCCAATGCAAGGAATGCAGGTTCCATTCCTTTTCAGGGAGCTAAGATCCCACATAAATTGTGGCCAAAAAAATAAAATATAAAAAAATAAACTCAATATTGTAAAAAATTCAATAAAGACTTTATTAATTAAATGTGCATTTTTAAAGGTCAGGTGCATTACACTTAAGAAAGTTCCATGATGCTCCAACATATCTTATGCAAAAGTTCTTCTGAAACCTTTCTAGCAAGGCAGTTACTATCTGTGTGTCCTTGGACAAGTCACTTTGCTTTTCTGGGCTCAGTTTCTTCAGTGATAAGATGAGCCCTCAGTTCTGATACTCCGTGAAGCTAATGTTGCAGCATTTGTTTTGCCTTCCTTTCTCTCTCCACTTGTTTGGAGACTAACTGAAAATTTGGCCTCCAAAAGAAAAATGAAATAAACAGGAAAAAGTATGTCTTTTTACTTTTCACATAGGTAAAAATATAGCAGATATCTGCAGAAACGTTTGTTGTTAAATTAGTAAAGTTCTGTCAATGCAGATCTGTATTAATAGTCCAGGAGTTTACTGTGAGTCAGGTATGACGGTGGACTTGGGGGAATGCCCCTAGCCCCAGGCCACAGGATAGTAGTGGTATATGGATGCTGATGGTGATCAGAACCATTCCCCAAAAAAAAGAAAGGCAAAATGGCTGTCTGAGGAGCCCTTACAAATAGCTGAGAAAAGAAGAGATGCAAAAGGCAAAGGAGAAAAGGAAAGATATACCTATCAGAATGCAGAGTTCCAAAGAATAGCAAGGAGAGATTAAAAAAAAAAAAAAAAAAAAAGCCTTCCTTAGTAACAATGCAGAGAAATAGAGGAAAACAACAGAATGGGAAAGACTAGAGATCTCTTCAAGAAAATTAGAGATACCAAAGAAACATTTCACGCAAAGATGGGCACAATAAAGGACAGAAATGGTATGGACCTAACAGAAGCAGAAGCTATTAAGAGGTGGCAAGAATACACAGAAGAACTATGCAAAAAAGATCTTCACCACCCAGATAATCACGATGGTGTGATCACTCACCTAGAGCCAGACGTCCTGGAATGTGAAGTCAAATGGGCCTTAGGAAGCATTGCTATGAACAAAGCTAGTGGAGGTGATGGAATTCCAGCTGAGCTATTTCAAATCCTAAAAGATGATTCTATTAAAGTGCTACATTATGCCAGCAAATTTGGAAAACTCAGCAGTGGCCACAGGAGTGGAAAAGGTGACAGATTTTATTTTCTTGGGCTCCAAAATCACTGTGGGCAGTGACCACAGCCATGAAATTAAAAGAGGACTGCTCCTTGGAAGAAAAGCTATGACCAACCTAGACAGCATATTAAAAAACAGAGACATTACTTTGCCAACAAAGGTCCGTCTAGTCAAAGCTATGGTTTTTCCAGTAGTTGTGTATGGATGTGAGAGTTGGACCATAAAGAAAGCTAAGTGCTGAAGAACTGATGCTTTTGAACTGTGGTGTTGGAGAAGACTCTTGAGAGTCCCTTGGACTGCAAGGAGATCAAACTAGTCAATCCTAAAGGAAATCAGTCCTGAATATTCATTGGAAGGACTGATGCTGAAGCTCCAATACTTTGGCTACCTGGTGCGAAGAACTGACTCATTAGAAAAGACCCTGATGCTGGGAAAGATTGAAGGCAGGAGGCAAAGGGAACAACAGAGGACGAGATGGTTGGATGGCATCACCAACTCAATAGACATGAGTTTGAGCAAGCTCTAGGAGATGGTAAAGGACAAGCCTGGCGTGCTGTGGTCCAAGGGGTCACAAAAAGTCAGACAAAACTGAGCAACTGAATAACAACAACATAGATGCTGAACACTGGTTCTGCCCTCAATTCCAAAAGTAGCCCTTGACTTCACTAAAGGCAAGAGATGTTTTGCTACTTAGTAATTTTGCCATTTTCCCCAGCTGTCATTTGGCTATGTGAGTTCAGGAAAATTACATTTTTCTGAGTCTGCTTATTTGGTGGAACTAATATACAGCTCAAATAAGGCAAAATATGTGAGACATGTACAAAACAAAGTGCTCTAGAATACTATATGGGATTTGCACTGTGGCTGAGCACCGTGTTCTAGTCCCGTGGATTGCAGATCTGGCTTTTCCATTCTCTGTCTGGCCTGAGTTGGAGCATTCCTGTGGATTCAGTTTCCACATTTGCAAGAAAAAAGGAGTTGGACTAAACAATCCTTTAAGAGCCTATCTGGCTTTAACCTTCTGGGATTCTATAATTTGCTCCAACCCCCTGGCCCACGCACCGTTTTGACCACCTTTTCTCTGGCTCTGGTCAGCTCTCAGAGAAGAAAGGCTGACCATCCAGACATCTTGAGTTGGAGTAGGAGGCAGACATTAGTGAAGAGAACTGCTCCAGGGCCCAGAGACCAAGGTGCTGCTGTGCATTATCCCCACCTCACACCCCAGGACAACTCTGCACTGCAGGGCCCTTCACACTTGGGAGCTGGGAGTTCCTTCTGGCCTCATCATTTGATTTGCTTTCTCCCCAAAGAGGCCATTTCTCAATTTTTCTTAAAAGCGTAGTCTTTGTCTCTGTTTGCCCAACAGTTGGCAGGAAGCCACCTTCCTCCAGACTGTGCCTCCATCTGTTCATCTGTAAAGTGGGCACAGTAATGTTATACCCTACCTGACTTGGTTCAGGATTATAGATTCTTTAAATATCTTTGATTTCATGCTAACAAGTATAGACCATTGCACATTCTGTCCTTTCAGCCATCATGTATACTTAGAATCTTAATACTTTCTCCTTTTTTTCCAGATAATCGTTCATTTCCAGGCCTAGGACCTGAATACTTGTTTACTTCTCCCAGCTGTGCAAAAGCACATTCAAGTGAATGACTATAATGCAACCGCAGTGCATGTCGCCGAGGTCGGCAGCAGCAGAGGGGTCAGCACCCTGAAAGGACTGCCTGGGAAACCACGCTGCTGTGAAGTCACATTGCAGCCCAGCACACAAATGCTATCTATTCACAGACCATTCTTGACCAAGCAAGCATGCACATCATGGGCAGTTACATTCTCAAGTTTTTAAAACCAAGGGGAACTTGTATACTGGGCCTGTTTTTCAGCCTGTTTGCTATCTTTTTTGCATTCTAACCCATGTGAATTTTACAGACACTGGGCTAAAAAGGGTATTCGGACACCTGGACACATTCCTAGAATGTCATCATATGGTCCTAATTCCGTGTCATCAAACAACACAAACAAGACCCTGTTTACAACTTTTTCTTTTTTTAATTTCGGATCTTTCTGAGGAGATTATTATATATGACATATCTATAGCTATGTGTATGGCCATAGATGTATTTCTGTGTGTACATATGTATAGTCATATATTCTTACATATGTACATACAAATACAGAGATATATAAAGTACATAGAACTTCCTTAATTGTAAATAGCCAAAAGGTACTGACATGAATGACAAATTTTCACATTTAAATAGTCATCAACGTGAAGCCATGTTTAATGCTTGTATAATGTGATGCAATAAAATTTAAAATAAATTTATGCACATGGAATATTTTTAGCTGGGTCTTCTGAAATTTTGTTGTCGTTTCTCCTCACAGAATAAGAGGAATCATAGTGTCATCTTTAAAGAAAGTCTGTCACTCCCAAACACGCCTGAGAAATGACTTCATCCTTCAGAGAGATTGCATTTTTCTTCCTAAGGCCCCTTTTCTCTTTCCTGATGCTGCCTTCTTAGGGTACCAAGCTGACTAATTAGAAATTACTCAGAAGAGGACATAAAATGCCACTGACATACTTTGTGGAGGAAATATGGAATACAACCAATGATACATACAATGCTTTTGATTACCCTGCCTGCTACTATGCTCTGCTAATCCTAGCAAAGGGACTGTCTGTCTGGATGGGCCATGAGGGGCAGGTCGAGGAGTGCACTTCTAAGCAATGCTTGTTGTTATAATTACTCTTCTTCCAGAGATTGCAGAACCTGACCTTGAATTATTATATCACCTTGCTTGTGCCAGTCAGGGAAATGGGAGTGCACCTCATCCATCAACACTGTCTCATTCTGGCTGTGGAATCCTGAGCTGATGGAGTCCCAGGATCCTTAAATGTTCCCTTACATGGGGACAGTTGGTCAGCGTGGCTTTGGGCAGGCTAGAACTTGAGCCATTTAGTAGTTTTATCTTTTTAGTATTCCTTCTGACCTGCTGTTGCTGGGAGTGAAATGCAGTTAACCCTTGAACACCACAGGTTTAAACTGTGAGGGTTCATTTAGCAGATTTTTTTTCAATAAATATACAGTCTAGTACTACAGTATCTGCTATTGGTTGGATCCATGAACCCTGGACACAGAGGGCCATCAGTATAGTAATATCCAGATTTCTGACTGGACAGAGATTGGCGCCCACAGCCTCTGCATTATTCAGAAGTCAACTATACTAACCCTAGCAGAGCCTAAACTAAGGATATGTTGGGAACTGAAAACAAGAGGCCACTGGCAGAGTTTTCAATCATGGTTAAGAAGTCTGAAATATTTCACACGTTGGCCAGAGGAATTTCCATGGAAAGTCTCAAAAGATGAAATATACTGAGATGCTCCAAACAGACAACTTGCTCTACTGACCCAGTCCTGTGGCTTTTGCTTGTTATGCCTAAAGCTCTATCTTGAGCATCATGGCCCAATAGGTCCCTGCTTTTGACCTGGCCATAACTTCTCTCCTGTTCCGTGGAACAGGAAGAGTTGTGGGGGCAGAGAAAGGAACCAAACAACTTATTGGGTTTGCAATGGACTGTGAATATTCAGAACTACATAGACGACCATGCAACACACTGGTCAGGATAAGGAAGCATCCATTTGGTACCAGTTTATACCTGGTCTGAGCATAGACTGAACTTCAGACTCTCTGGCCAGAAATATATTTTCCCCCATGGAATTCTGCCTTTGCTATTGCAAGTGCCTCTGGCAATCACAATTCTTGATAATGTTTCTAAAATAAAACCTCTTCTCTTTCCTCCTCCCATCTCTCCCTTCATTTTTTTCTACCAGCACAGTGAATGCACTTATTCATCTTCCCTGTTTTTGGAACAAGGAAGACATAGTGAACATCTTACGATGTTTGTAAGTTTGTAGAGGCAGAAAGGCAAAGAAGGTTGCAGAGGGGAACTTCTGAGGGACTTTGTAAGAAATCAAGTGTTAGGAGTGACAATGACATAGGTAGTTTCTGACTTCCCTCTCCCTCTCAAGAAAAAAAACGAACATTTATGGGTAAGACACCACTAAGAAAATCCTAGAACATGGGGGTGGGACTGAAGCATCTCCTCCACACCACAGGGACCAAGACTGGTGACAGTATGCAGGTTCCTTAAAAAAACTAAAAACTACCGTATGATCTGGCAATCCCACTCCTGGGCATATATCTGGAGAAAACTTGGTTCGAAACGATACATGCACCCCAGTTCACTGTAGGGCTGTTAACAGTAGCCAAGACATGGAAGCAACCTAAATGTCCATTGACTGATGAATGGATAAAGATGTGGTACATATATATAATGGAATATTACTCTCCATTAAAAAGAATGAAATAATGCCATTTGCAGCAACATGGAAGGACCTGGAGATTATCACACTAAGTGCAGTAAGTCAGACAAAGACAAATATCATATGATATTGCTTATATTCAAAATCTTTAAAAAAAAAGTGATACAAATGAACTTATTTACAAGACAGATATGAATACAATGTTGTAAATCAATTATACTCCAATACAATTTTTTAAAAAAG
Source organism: Bubalus kerabau (assembly GCF_029407905.1). Classification (NCBI taxonomy): domain Eukaryota; kingdom Metazoa; phylum Chordata; class Mammalia; order Artiodactyla; family Bovidae; genus Bubalus; species Bubalus kerabau. The sequence goes on along the minus strand of NC_073624.1, from coordinate 57,126,063 downwards.
AAACAGACTCATACATAGGCTTAGAGAACAAACTAATAGTCCCCAAGATGGGAGGGTGGTAGGGAGGGATAGATTAGGAGTTGGGGATTGACATGTAGACACTGCTATATTTAAAATAGATAATAAAGACCTAAAGTATAGTGGCAGGGAACTCTCAGTATTCTGTAATAACCTAAATGGGAAAAGAATTTGAAAAAAAAGAGACACATGTATACGTATAACTGAACCACTTTGCTGTACACCTGAAACTAACACAACATTGTTAATCAATTATACTCTAAAATAAAAATTTAAAGAGAAAGAAAATCCTAGAACATAGAGGTGAGGTTGAAGCACCTCCCTCACACCATGGAGATCAAGACATGAAATTAGGAGGGTAAGAAGAATGGCCACATGCTGACCACATTGCCCTTCCCCCAGGGCAGCACAGCACCCCATTAAGAGGTCTTCCCCTGAGCCTAGCATTTCTCTATTGGGAAATAAGAGCCTAGAGTGAACCTCTAGCCTCCACAGTGTTGTGGGTCACTTCTTGGTAGCCCCAGTCTGGTCTCATTCCACAGGAATTGTGGGGAAATCTGTGGGGCTTGATCACAGAAATTATGATTATGATGGAGAAGGGGTAGGGGCTTGCAAGAACCAGCATTTGCATCTTGGCAGACCCAAGTTCCTACTTGCAGGGTCCAACTAGTTGTCCCAATCAGGGACAACCTATGACCAGGGAAACCTATGGGATGCAAGTCTGCCCGATTCAGATCCTCAAATGAAGAACCTTGCTATCCCTAGAGTCTGGTCTGCTCCACTGCAGCAGAGGAGCTGAGTCATAGCCCAACCCGCTGCTGAGTGCAGTTCCAAGTACCCCCTGACCAGAAAGCCTGGAAGCTACACAGCTTAGGAATACAGAGCTATGTAGCTCTGCTTGAGCAGAGAATGGCAGGCTGTTATGATTGTTGCAAAGCAAAGTCTATCAGTATAGGGCCAGGGTTCTTGGAAGGACCAAGTCAGACTGAGTCAAAACCACACAGAATATTGCCGGGTGTGGGTGTATTCTGGGCTCCATCAAAGCAGGGAAACCAATTCATACACCCATCCATTACTGAGTATAGCGTCTGGCCTCTCCCAACCAGAAAGCCTGATCCAGAACACCTGAGAACAGCTTGGAACTGACCTTTCCATTTCACCCAGGCAGAGGAGTTAAACCATCCCTTTATCAACTGGTAACTGTACCTCCTGGCCCACCTGGCCAAAACACCTGGAAGCTGCATAGCTCAGCAACACTCAAGTAGAGAGTATGGCAGGCAGAGATGATAGGCTGCAAAGCCAAGCCAGTGGCCTTGTTTGGCCAGGGAACTTGGAGAATGGGTTGACTTGAGTCAAGACCACAAAGAGCCTTGCCAGACTTGGAGATGATTCTCCTGTTCTACCTGGGCAGGAAACTGATTTGTTCCCCTCCCATTGCTATACACAGCATTCAGCTGGCCCAGCCAGAAAGCTAACCAGAGCAGACTGGAAGCTGTACAGCCCACCCAACAACCTTGCTTACAGTGATGCTTGAACAGAGAACACAGGCTGTGGCTTTTCGGTCTGCAGGGCAGAACCAGTGACCTCATCTGGCCATATAATTCAGTGCACATACCTGCCTCATTCAGATCCCCAAATGATGAGTTATGCAGGCCCTGGAGCCTGTCCTGCTGCCCTACCGAGGAAAGGAAGCTAATTTATAGTTCTGCCTCCTGTGGAGAATAGTATCTAGTTTCAATTATCTAGTAAGTCTGACCAGAGAACTCAGGTAACCTTGGAGCCCATCCTACTGCCTTACCTAGGAAGGGAGCAAAGCCAAAAGTCCTATCTAACATTCTCAGTCAGAAGTACCACCCCAGACCCCAGCCTGAACAGTGGACTCATCTGAAAATACACCCTGATGGCAAGTCCCACCTGTCCAAAGATATCATCATCAAACATGTCCAGAAACCAAAATGAGCCAACTGGTAAAGAACTGTCTGTGCCAAAGTAAATTTTAAAAGTCTGGAATTAGAGACTTTTTACTAAAATGCACAGATGCCAACATAAGGAATCAAGGATCAAAAAAAATCAGGTAAACGTGTAAATGTGACACAAAAGGATATAAAGTTCCAATAACTGAACCTAAAGGAAGGGAGGTATATGAATTGTCAGACAAGGAATTTAGAATAATCCTCCTAAAGAAATTTAGTGAACTGTAAGACACAGAAGACAAGTAAACAATCAGGAAAGCAATGACAAACAAAACAAGTTCAACAAATAGAAACCATCAAAAAGTCAGACAGAAATCCTCGAGCTAAAAATTACAATGATTGAACTCAATGACTAAAAAGTCAAACTGTCAAAAACTGTTAACTCAAAAGTCAACGACTTGATCTAACAGAAGACCTAGAAGACAGAACATTTGAAATAATCCAGTCAGAGAAGCAAATATAATAGAAAACAAAGAATGTAAAGAGTGAAGAAAGAATATGTAACTTATAGGACACAATTGAAGGAAACAATATTGGCATTATGGGAATTTCAGAAGAAGAGAAAGGGAAAGAAAGCATATTTAAAGCAATAATGACTAAAAACTTACCCAATTTGGGGGAAAAAATGAATGCCCAAATTCATGAGGCCCAAAAGTCCCCACATAGGTGAACTCAAGTAGGGCTACACCAAGACACATTATAATTAAATTGTCAAAGTGAAAGCTAAAAAGAAGTCTGAATGCAGTGGAAAAAAAGAGTGGAGCTACACACAAAAGAACACTCATAACATCAGCAGCTTTTCCTACAGAAGCTTTGAAGGCCAGGAGAGAACAGAACGATATATTCAAAACATTGAAAGAAAAAACTGTCAGCTGAGAATTCTATGCATGGAAGAGCTGCCGTAAGTAATGGATAAAGACTTTCCCAAACAAAAGCTGAGGGAGTTCATAAGCACTAGGCTTGCCTTCTAAGAAATGCTAAAGGGACATCATTCAAGATACTGTCTCTGGAAGAGACAGAAATCCATGGAAGCTCTTCCTCTGGAAAAAATATAGAGTCTTTTAGAGAGTGAGATGATCAACAAGTGCTTATCCAGAAAGTTGTTCACTAACAAACTGTAAGACTTGTAAACTTGTAAAACAAGATGTAAGACTCACATACTGGAAAAAGAATCTGTGAAATCCAAGCTGTTGACAGTACTGCAATCTCCTCATTTACAGTGAGAGAATGTGAGCACTCCAGTGGGATGGACCCAGCCCAAGGCGCTACTTATTCACAGGTCACACAAACGGCCGCATTCAGGTGTGGGATATGACCACCACCATGGATACGGTTAACAAAAGTGAGGAAAAGGACGTAGGCGGTCTAACTGAAGATTGGCTCACAAGACTGGATCGGTGTGATCTATGCACATCTCACTGCGCTACTCCTAAGATCAGTCTGGCAACTTCTGTGGTTCAGCATAGCCATCTTTGGATATCAGATTCTAGTCTTCAGCTTCAGTACCATGAAACCATCCATGAAGCAGTTGCTTATGGTTCCATGAGACCTTACCAGAGAAAGTCCCTTGTAAGCAAGAGCAAGGAGGACTGAGAGCTTTCACAGTTACAGGGATTTCCAGACTGTAAACTTCAACAGAAATATAGAAAGTATTGTCCCTAAAATAGTAATTTGGGTCCAATACAAGCTGAAGTAAAGCAGGCAATAGGGTAATGGAATGTATCTAAGAGAAAGTCTCATGGAACAGAAATTTAAAAGTTTGAGAGGCTCAGATAGGGGAGTGGAGGTGTATAAAATAGCCAAAGATTTTCTAGAATCCAAGAAAAGGTCATCAGAAGATGAAAATGAAAACAGAGTTATAGAAGAAAGGATTTGAGGGAGGAGGAGTCCTTGGAAGGAAGAAAGTCCCCCACATGGCATCATCACCAAGTATGTCTGATGGAGGAGCTGATTCACCTGGTACTGCACCCCCATCCCCTACAGAGGTCACTCTATCTCCTCAGCACAAAAAAGTGATTCTTCAGGTCAAGAGTACAGCTTGTGAAAACTCAGCAAAGTGAGTAATTGTTACATTAATTCAGACAAGAGTTAAACTTTACTGGATTTCAATACATTAGCTTTTACATCAAAACTTTACAAATTAAGACTGGACTTTATTTTGTATCATTTTATCAGAAACACCTGGGGTAAGGAGATAAAATAACCATATTTCTTTCAATCTTTTGGGAAATTTTTTTAGTTTTACAGGCACATTTAATAGATTATTTGTAAAGCGGGAGTCTATTTCAATGTTAATCTACTTTAGAATATACTATGTCTTAAGAAGATGATTCCCATGTAGACAAGCATCCCCTTAGAGTGTGGAAACCAACAATTTGCATTCCTAATATTGATTAGGTAAATTTCAAAATTCCCTTTGGAACTTAGTCTCCCAACCCTTATTGTGATGGCAAAGTGGTTTACCAGGTATTTAATAAGGTGCTATGTTTATGAAAAAAACACCATGTAATTCAAAAACACTATTAAATTGCTTTGGTGTGTCAGTAAGTCCTTTAAGATAATTTTAATTGTGGTCATTTTCTGAGTCTCATTACTGAAATTCTTAAATGTTAGCAAACATCACCAATATTAAATGTCAAAAGTTCATTTAAACGTTCTTTAAAGTTACAGCAATTGTCTGTGCTTGAACAAATGAAGTAAGAATAATAAAGACGGCTTTGAGTGCCCAGAAAGAACACTGCACCAGTTGCTAGTCTGCCTTACGTTAGAGCCACCATAGTTTTTTCCTGTGTTAATAATTAGGATAATTAAATTAGAATGTAGCCATTTTGTTAAGCTTAAGAGATTGAAGTTCTGAATTTTTGGTTAAAGGTTTTGGCTGCGGCAGAAATGTTATTTTAAATATATTTTGAATTATAAGAACAGAAAAATTGTACTTTTTCCCCATTTAATTAGAATGATTTCCAAGTTTCTGTAAATAATTGTACACTTAAAGCATTAAGCATTTATTGGTAAATAATGTACATATTCCCATTCTGAGAAATATAAGTGGGTCAAGTCAAAATAAACTCTTTCAAGTTTAAAACAAAACCCAAAAAACAAACAAACGCTAAAGGGAGTTCTTTATGTGGCGGTAAAAGGACACTAATCAACATTATAAAAACATAAGAAAGTAGCATTCAACTCACTGATCATGTTAAATATAAAGTCAAAGAAAGATTCTATAATACAGTAATGGTGGGCCATAATTTATTTGCAACTCTAGTTTAAAAGTTAAAAAACAAATGTAGTGAAAAGAAAAAAGAAAATGACCATAATAATCTGTTATTTGATACAAAACATAAAAAACACATAAACTGTAACATCAATAACCTAAAATGTGAGAGGCAAAGTATAAAGTTTAGGAGTGCTATCAAAATTAAATCATTATCAATTCAAAATAGGGTGATAAAATTTTTAAATTTTATATTCAAGCCTCATGATAACCACAAAGGAAGAGCCTATAGTAATCACATTCACACCATGATAAAGAGACTCATTTAGTCTTAAAGACACACAGACACACAGAAATTGAGAGTGAAGATATGGAAAAAGATTTTAGCAAATTAAGAGTTAAAAAGGTAGCTCTATCAGAGAAAAAAATATATTTTAAATTAAAAATGGTTATGACGAGTCACCAGTCCAGGTTCAATGCATGCACGATACTGGATGCTTGGGGCTGGTGCACTGGGACGACCCAGAGGGATGGTATGGGAGGGAGGAGGGTTGAGGATAGGGAACACGTGTATACCTGTGGCGGATTCATGTTGATATATGGCAAAACCAAAACAATATTGTAAAGTTAAAAAAAAAAAAACTGGAAAAAAAATTTTTTTAAAGATAAAATAAAAATGGTTATGAGGCAAAAATCATTTCATAATTAAAAAAGGGCCAACCTATCAAGAAGATTTAACAATCATAAATATTTGTCCCCAATATCAGAGCACCTAAAAATGTAAACCAAAAACTAACAGAACTGAAAGAAGAAATAAACAGCAACATAATAATAGTTGGGGACTTTAATACCCCACTCTCAATAAGACAGATCATCTAGAGTCAGTAAGGAACCAATAGGTTTGAACAATTCTATAGTCCAAACTAACTTAACACACAGAATATTGTGTCTGACAACAGCAACGCTCATTCTTCTCAAGTGCATGTGAGCATTTTCTACGTATATCATTATTTTAGGTCACAAAACAAATCTTAGCAAGTTCAAAGAGACTGAAATCATACCAAGTATCTTTTCCGATCACAATGAGATGAAACTAGAAATCAGTAATAGGAAACTGAAAACTTCACAAATACAGGGAAATCAAACAACACTCTCCTGAATAACCAAGGGATCAAAGAAGACATTAAATGGGAAATAATAAAAATATCTTGAAATGGAAACAGTGTACCAAAACTTATGTGATTCAGCAAAAGCATTTCTAAGAGGAAAGATTACAGAAGTAAATGCTTACATTAGTAAAGAAGAAAAACCTTAAAACAACCTAACTCTATGCCTACAGGAACTAGAAAGAGAAGACCAAACTGAGCCCAAAACTGACAGGAGGAAGGAAATAAGATTAGAGTAGAAATAAAATATAGAACAGGAAAACAATAAAAAAGAGTAACAAACTAAAAGTTGACTGTTTGCAAGAGAAAACTGAGAAAACTTTAATCAAAGAAAAAACAGGAAACAAATCAACAAAATCATAAATGAAAATGCGACATTACAACTGGTACTACAAAAACAAAAAGATAAGAGACTACTGTGAACAGCGATATGCCAACAAATTAGACAACCTAGAAAAAATGGAAAAATTCCTAGAAACATACAACCTGTCAAGACTGAATTAGGAAGAGACAGAAAATGTGAACAGACTGATTAATAGTAAAGAGACTAAATCAGTAATCAAAAGTCTCCTGATGAAGAAAATTCTAGGACCAGATGGCCTCACTGGTGAATTTTACTAGACAGTTAAGAATTAATGCCAATCTTTATTAAACACTTCCAAAAAGTCAAGGAGTAGAGAACACTCATTTTAGGAAGCCAGCGTGGACCCAATGTCAAAGCCAGAGGAGGACACTACAAGAAAATAAAACTATAGGACAATGTCCCTGATGAATATAATTACAAAAGTCTTCAACAAAATAGTTTCAAACCAAATTCAGCAGCACAATAAAAGGATCATTCACCATGATCAAGTAGGATTTATCTTTGAACTACAAGGATGGTTCAACTTACACAAATCAATAAATGGGATATATCCATTAATAGAAAGAAATAATTATATGATCATTTTAATAGATACATAAAAAGCACTTAACAAAATTCAACATCCATTCAACAAACTATAAACAGATTCATGTATCAATATAATAAAGTTCATATACGACAAGGCCACAGCTAACATCGTACTTAATGATGAAAAGTTAAAAGCTTTTCCTCTGACATCAGGAAAAGACAAGGGTGCCTGTTATTTCCAATCCCATTCAACACAGTACTGGAAGTCCCAGCTAGAGCAAATAGCAAGAAAATAAATAAATAAATGGCATCAACATTGGAAAGGAAGTAAAATGGTCTCTATTTACAGATGATATGATTTAATATACAGAAATCTTGAAGACTCCAAAAAAAAAAATAAACTGTTATAGCTAATCACTGAATTCAGTACAGTTGCCTGACAAAAAATTAACATACAAAACCCAAAGTTTTTCTATACACTATACAAATTATCTGAAAAGGAAATAAAACAATGCCACTTAAAGTGGCTAGAAAAATAAGATACTTAAAAAATAAATTTAACTAAAGAGGTGAAAAACTTCCACACTGAAAATTATAAGATATTGATGGAAGAAACCACAGACAACACAAATATATGGAATTCTTGTTTAAGGACTAGAAATGTTCATATTGTTTAAATGTTCATATTTAAATGACCTCCAGTGGCTAAGAATCTGCGTGCCAGTGCAGGGGACACAGGTTCTATCCCTGGTCCAGGAAGATTTCACAAGCTCAAGGCAATGAAGATCACATGCCACAACTACTGAGGCCTTTGCACCTAAACCCCGTGTTCCACAGCGAGAAGCCACCGCAATGAGAAGCCTGAACATGGCAACTAGAGGGTAGTCCCCACTCACCACAGCTACAGAAAGCAATGAAGACCCAGTGCAGCCAAACTAGCTAACATGAATATTTTTAAAAATCAATTAAGCCATTTATAGATTTAATGAAATCCCTGTCAAGACATTAATGACATTTTTTTTACACAAGTATAAAAAACAATCTTAACATTTATATGGCACCATAAAAGACCCTGAATAGGCAAAGAAGTCCTAACAAAAAAGAACATGGAGAGGGGCATCACATTTCCTGATTTCAAGCTATATTATAAAATTATAGCAATATGGCTGGTTCAAGATCATAATGTAGGAAGTCCCTGAACTGATCTCCTCCAATAGACGCACCAAATCTACAGCTAAATATGGAACAATTTCTTCTGGAAAACAACAACAACAACAAAACCTAAAACTAGGTGAGGAACTCCTACACATAGGGAAAAAGAAGAAAAAAACCCCCACAAAGTGGGTAGAAGAGGCTGAGATGCAATCTCACCATAAACCCCATCCCCAGTGTGACAATCTATAGTCAGAATTCAAAACCAGGACCTTCTCCCTGAGAAGGAACAAGTCTCAACCCCACATCAGGCACCACAACTTTTAAGACCTGCACCTGAGGGATGAAACATCTCGCTTTCAAAACCAACAGGACTCACATCCTTAATAGCACAGAAGAACTTCTCTGGTGGTCCACTGGTTCGGAGTCTGCCTGCTGGTGCAGGGAACATGGGTTCAATCCCTCGTCCTGGAGAATCCCACATTTCTCGGGGAGGATGAGCCTATGTCCCACAACTGCTGAAGCCCGAGTGCCCTAGGAGCCCATGCTCTGCAACAAAGGAGTAGCCCATGCTCGCCACAACTAGAGAAAGCCTGTATGCAAGCAACAAAGACCCAGTGGAGCCAAAAATAGTTAAAAAAAAAAAAACAAAACTTTTTAAAAAAGAGCATAGCAAACTGATAAATGATTCAGAGGGCTCACATGCTCAGACTCACTCGTCCCAGGGACTAACACATAGGCAGCCAATTACAAGGTGCTCAGAATACATGTGGGCTTCCCTGGTGGCTCATCGGTAAATAATCCACCTACCAATGCAGGACACATGGATTCAATCCCTGGGTCAGCAAGATCCTCTGGAGTAGGAAATGACAACCCACTCCAGTATTCTTGCCTAGGAAATTCCATGGACAGAGGATCTTGGTGGGCTATAGTCCAAAGGGTTGCAAAAGAGCCAGACCTGACTTAGTGACTAAACAACAGAATACATACACAGAGAACAACTTGGTGGCAGCCAGGGGTGGGGGCAGGGAACAGGTGATACGGGAAAGAGAAAGTGGCGTCGCTCAGTCGTGTCCGACTCTTTGCGACTCCATGGACTGTAGCCTACAACACTCCTCCGTCCATGGGATTTTCCAGGCAAGAGTACTCACTCAAAAGTTACAAACATCTAGTTATAAATAATTCATGGACATATAATGTACAACATGGTGATTACACCTAATAATACTGTTCTGTATATTTGTTAAGAGAATAGATCTTAAAGTTCTCATCAAAAGAAAAATAAACTGATAACTGTAATGGATCTTAACTAGGCATACTGTGGTCATCACTTATTAATATACATACCACTTACTAATACACACTATGTATCAATGTAATATATAGAAATATCAAAGTATTATGTGGCATACGTGAAGCCAATGTATATGCCAATTATATCTCAAGAAAAGTTAAATAAGTATTAATGTTAGGGATATACTGCACAACACGATGGCTATAGTTAACACTGCTGAATGGCATATTTCAAAATAGATCCCAAGAAGTCTCACAAGGGGAAAAAAACTTTTTTTTCTTCTTTTATATTTACATGAAATAATGAATGCTAGCGTATATCGATAATCATTTTACAATACATGCAGTTAAATCATTATGCCGTACATCTTAAACTTATATAGCACAGTATGTTAATTATATCTCAATAAAACTGGGAAAAGAAAAAAGAAAAATCAAGTGTTTATTGGATGAATAGATGCAGAAACAACATAGCGAACAAAAGATTAGCATATATTTCTGATGAATTCCGTTTCCCAGTGTTGGTGGAGAATGATTTTAAATATCATGTATAATGAGTATGCCATAACTTGAGGATTTTCTAACATATATAATCTTATGAGTCTTCATAAAACTAGAATATTGGAAATACACAATTTCAACACTATAATCTTCATTAAAATCTAGACTGTGTGGATATAAAGTTATCCATTAATAGTTAACAGTGGGCATTAATCTTGGAACTGACTAAATTTTATTTTAGCTGATATTTTAAAATGGAAATCTCTCTAGAAATAAATTCCTATATAACTGTTCTATAAATACACTTTCCAGGGGTTCTTAACTAAAGGAAACTGAAATTTATCCTTCTTTTGATAATTTATTACTCTATTACTACTTATTACATTATATTATCTCATGCATGGTGGAAATATTAGTTGCTCAGTCACCTCCGACTCTCTGCAACCCCACTCCTCTGTCCATGGAATTCTCCCAGGCAAGAATGCTGGAGTGTGTTGCCATTCCCTTCTGCAAGGGATCATCCCAATCCAGGGATCGAACCTGGTCTCCTGCATTGCAGGTGGATTCTTTACCATCTGAGCCACTAGGGAAGCGCTAGAGTATGGTAGAGGCAGATTAAGAATACAGCAAATACACCTACCAGGCCAGCAGACCCTCCTGGATTCAAAGAGAAGATCTGGTAAAAGTCCTAATTCTACATTCTGCTCCTTCAAACCAGCCCCTTTACCTGTACAATGTTTCTTTATCTTAGTACCAACCTCCCTGCTAGCCAAGATCTCCTTAACTCCCCGAGAAAAGCAGATTTCCTCACTCTTCCCAAAGCATTACTTATACCTTCCTTCAGGCACCATACACCCTGGAAAAACATGTTTCCTTTCCTCTTTGCCCTTTCCTATCATCTCAGGTTTTAAGGTCCAGCTTGGACTTCAACTTTTCAGTGTGCCTCTCATCTAGTCCTGTCCACTGGGATTCCTTCGTCCCAGAAGCCTCCTGCTGGAGAATGTGCCTTACTCATTCGGACTCTTTCCCATGTTTTATTCCTCCATCAGTGCATGAATATCTGTCTTATATCCTCAGATAGCTTGTAAGTGATAAAAGAAAGAACCCCACTTTTGCTTTCTCCAGCACCTAACAGTGTATGATGCCTACAGTCAAGTGTTTAGTGCTTACAGGATGCAATGCTAACTCACTTTCCTGTAAGTAAATTTCAACATGAAAGAGCTAAGTGTAAAACCTCAACTTCACACAATCCATGAAAAATTTAAGCCCACTCAAGTCCAGCTATTGTTTTCCCAGCAGGAACATTAGTTTCCCCAGATCGCACAGAGACTCTCTAGCTTTGAAACAGGCTTGTGACCTGGGATCCTTTGCTGCTGTGCTCTAATGCTTACACCTGGATACACCACTCCTTGAGCAACAGAATACAAAGAAACTGTGTGGGACTAAACCTAACCGCACGCATGCAGTTGGGACAAATTCTGGACCTAAAAGATATAAAGAGACACCCCCCGCCGGAAAAAAAGACTTTAAAGGTCATCTTTAACTTTCATTAATTCAGACCTCACTCACTAGGATGTTGTGACTATTTAGGAGGGCTGAGATCCAACATGAAAGCAAATCCAGCGAACAGAGGAAACATTCAAACCATTTAAAAAGGAATCAGTTATATACAGTTTATTTGCTAATTGCTTGTTTCTCCTACTAATTATCAGTACCATCTGTTCCAGTACTTCTCAAACTAACTCTAGCTTGCAATAGAATCACCTGAGCCTGCCCACCTCAGTTTTGAACTCAGGAGTTTCCAGGAAGGCCCATGAATTTCAATTGACACAGTACCAGGTGGTGTCAATACTGTTGGCTGGGAACCCATACTTAAAACCACTGATCTACTCAATATGTTGCCAAAATTAGAATATACAATGCAAGCTAAACTTTTCAGTTTTATATGACTGTATGTTTTCCAGAGTACCACCCTGATGGAAAGGCAGGCAGGTACCAACTTCAAACTGTAGTAGTTGTTAATCACATCATTCAACACACAACACTATCACAACAGTTTTCTTGCTGAGCAGAGCAATGGGGGTTTCTTAAAACAGGGGTACCCAACCCAGGGGATCTAGTGCCTGATAATCTGAGGTGAAACTGATGTAATCATGATAGAAATAAAACACACAATAAATGTGATGTGATTGAATCATCCCCAAACCATCCCCCACCCCCAACACCAGCCTGTGGAAAACATGTCTTCCACAAAACTGGTCCCTCGTTCCAAAAATGTTGGGGACCACTGTTAAAAGATTGAGTCAGGACCATTCAAAGGTCTGTCACCTTGACTTGCACTTTGTATCTCAGAAGCCCGAGAATAAGTCCTCCCAATTCCAACTCCCAGCTCTCACCAATTTAACAGTGAGCTTACATCAACGTGTGCAATAAAGTAAAATATCAAGATCATGGGCTTCGGCGTCAGACATAACTAAACTTCAAATCCAAGCTGTACGACCTTGGACAAATGATTTAACGTCTCTAAAATGCAGTTACCTTGGGAGTGGACACCGTAATACATGCCGAGATACCCTGCACTGAAGGACGTCTTGCGGCAGCCATTGCAAGCTGCTCCTACTGCAGACAGCCTTGCTCTCAGCTCTTCAGGATGGACTTATGGAAGAGGATCACATGGTCCAAGACCACGCCCCTTCCCGCCACCGCCCCAGGTGTGGATCCCAAAGGCGCCTCTTAATAAACATTAAGCGCACCAAACTCCATCTCAGATTCTGCATCCCAGGGAATCAAACCTGTGACGCTCTTTTAAAAACAAACAAGTGGATGAAAACTCCAACAGGCAGTGATTTTATAGATTCATTCATTCAGCAGTATGTATTGGGCCAAAGTGTTTTAGATGCTAAGAATACAGTAGTGAACAAAGATGACTAAGTTTAAGAAGAGAGATCATGAAAAGCTTTAAGAGGTTGAAATCAATTGTTAGCTGTTGTATTGATTGAGCTTCCGAGGTGGCTGTAGTGGTAAAGAATCTGCCTGCAAATGCAGGAGACACAAGAGACTCGGGTTCTATCACTGGGTGGGGAGATCCTCTGGAGTAAGACATGGCAACTGCTCCAATAGTCTAGCCTGGAAAATTCCATTGACAGAGGACCCTGGTGGGAGTCACAACATCAGACACCACTGAGCACAGCACGCATGCATTGTTGACTACTTGCTATTTAAAAAAAAAAAAAAGAGAATATTACTTCTTTCCATCCTCACTCCCCTATCTGCCTAGGTTTTTCTATTTTTTTATCTAAGCTTATAATATTTCTATTCTGTTCAGAAACCAAAAAATACTCGTCAGTCTCAGTAGGTCTCAGGTGTTTGAGCCTAATTCCCCTATTGGTTTCCTTCTTTTCATCCGTCCTGTTCTTATACTACCCTAGGTGTGCAGGTTGTCGGAAATTGTTAGGCTAAAGTCCTAGTCACCTAGACACTTTATGTACTCATTTCTGCTTCATGCTTACAAACCACTGTAGAGTCTCTCTAACACCCCAAGGTCATATGCCTGACCTGTGTAATTATTGGGGTAATTTCACAGCTCAGCTGTGTAATTATTGGAGTCCTATGACTCTAAGCTTTAACCAGGAGATGGGGCACAAGTTTTGCTGTTTTTCTCAAATCCCACAAACCTATGGCAGTTTGCTGTGACCACTTCAGCACTCACCACATAAAGTAGGACACAGGCCCTTCCTCAGAGACTCATTAATATATTGACTCTCATGGTTTCCTCTAAACCCTCCCAGCATCAGAAATCCATTTCTATTTTAGGGGTTTGAGAAGTTAGCTCTTACCTTCCAAGATATTTTGACTCTGTCAACCAAGAGGTTAGATTTTTGACTCTCAAAAGTCAAGAAGAAATCTTTTTTTTCCTCTGGTATTTGTGGAAGCATCCTTTTTCTGAGCTAAAAACACCAAATGCTTAATTATTTGAATGTGAAAGAAGAGGCAAGGAGGCAATCAAATGCTCCAGGGAGTGGAGAAGATCATTGGTTAAGTTTTCTGAATATCTTCTCTACTTGATCACTTCCCCTGCAGATGGCCTCCTTGATCCAGCCTCTTACCTCTCTGTTCGTGCTAAATTGCTTCAGTCATGTCCAGCTCTTTGCAACCCCATGGGCTGTAGCCCACCAGGCTATTCTGTCCATGGAATTCTCCAAGCAAGAATACTGGAGTGTCTGCCGTGCCCTCCTCCAGGGATCTTCCCGACCCAGGGATCAAACCCATGTATCTTAGGTTTCCTGCATTGGCAGGCAGGTTCTTTACCACTAGCGCCACCTAGAAAGTCTCCATTACTGTCTCATACCATTTTTTTCAGTCTTATCTTTGCCTGGGTATCCTGGCTTCCACCCATGCATGACTTTAGCAGGAAGATAAATCTATGTATTTATCTTTCTCCTATTGCTTGTCTGTCCATCTCCTTCACCTGTCTCCTACTGTTTCTCTGTCTAGGGCCAGTCGTGTCTGACTCTGTGTGACCCCATAGATGGCAGCCCACCAGGCTCCCCCGTCCCTGGGATTCTCCAGGCAAGAACACTGGAGTGGGTTGCCATTTCCTTCTCCAATGCATGAAAGTGAAAAGTGAAAGTGAAGTCGCTCAGTCGTGTCTGACTCTTCGCGACCCCATGGACTGCAGCCTACCAGGCTCCTCCATCCATGGGATTTTCCAGGCAAGAGTACTAGAGTGGGGTGCCATCGCCTTCTCCAAGATATGTTTAGATCTTGTCATTTTACTCTGTAATTAAGAGACTTTGAATTATAAGAAAACTCTCCCCCAACCCACAGAGTGGAAGAAAATGTAAATTTTATCTGATAAGAAACTTGCATCTTGAATGTGCAAGGAACTCTTATAATTCAATAAGAAAAAGATATATAAGCCACTGGAAAATGGGCAAAAGATCTCAATAGACATGTCACCACAGAAGATGTACAAATGGCCAATAAACAGAAAAAGATTCTCAATATCATTAGCTATCAGGAAACTGCAAATCAAAATCACAAGATACTACAGCTATAATCAAACATATAGTTAACAACTGGTCATCAGGATATGGAGAAATTGGACCCCTCATACATTACTGATAGAAATGTAAAATGGCACAACCACTCTGGAAAGAGTCTAGTTGTCCCTCAAATGGTTAAGTATAGGGTTACCATATGACCCAGGAATTCTCCTGCTAGTATATACTTAAGAGAAATGAAAACACACATCCACACAAAATCTTGCACACAGCATTCAGATTAGCGTTATTCATAATAGCGTAAAAGTAGAAGCAACACAAATGTTTATCAACTAATGCGTGAGTAAATAGAATGTGATATAGCCATACAATGGAATATTGTTAGACCATAAAAATGAATGAAGTACTGATGTCTACAACATGGATTAACCTTGAAAACATTATGGTATGTGAAAGAAGCCAGTCACAAAAGACCACTGTGGTCACAAAAGACATACTGTGGTTTTTCAATTTTCATGTGATTTCATTTATATGAAATTTCCAGAATAGAAAACTCTGTGGAGACCAAAAGGAGATTAGTGATCGCTTAAGGCTAACTGTGTTGGGAGGAAATGGGGATGGACTGCTTATGGATATGGGGCTTTTTCTGGGTGATTAAAATGTTCTAAGATTTTAGTCGTCCAATTCTGTGACTATAAAAATATGAAAATATAGAAATTATGAACTAGATTAGAAGAAATAAGGGATGAGACAAAAAGTGACACCATTCATCTAATAGGAGTAAAGAGTTACGGAATAGAGAAAATGGGAGATGGGGGGAGATTAAAAGAGAGAACAGCTAAGAAATTACCAGTATTAAATATGTTACTCTCTATTTTCAGATACAGTCTTAATTGCTTAAAATATAAAGTATTCTTCCAGTGACAAAAGTATTACATGTTTATTTGCTTACACATTTATAACCTACACATAGTACATAGGAAGAGTCCTTTGTGTGGTAGGGTGGAAATAACTTTCCATAAAAGCTGATAACATTAATTAAATTCAATTTGACATTTAGTCCCTAAGAACAAACACCTGCAGACACTTGTAGAGTTTAATCAGCAAGTTGAAATATCAGAAATGCAATCATGTTTTTATATTATGATGTTCAATCTCAAGTTTTTTACAAACAATGGGCATGTAACTTAAGTGTGAAAGTCAATTTTACAGTTATTAAATTATACAGCAAATTTTCAGTAACTAAAGGGTCATGCAGTTTGTTGACTCTGTATCAACAATCATTATTGGATGAAACTCAGAATTTCATGTAAGGATCAATACAAAAGCTACTTCCTCCATCTCAACCACATCCCTGTCCCATGTTATCTACATTGTGGACAGACACTCATTTTCTATACTTTCTGGAGTTATCATAAATAAAACAAAATTATGAAACCTTCATATTCATATATTAATATTTCCTTTATCCTAGAGCATGTTAATATTGAAAACCATGTTGCAAAATGAAACTCTTTTAAGAGTTGTTTTCACATTTACTCACAATTCTACAGGCCTTACTATTTTCAAATGCTGTGGAAAACATATGGTTATTATTCTGCATCATAACATTCCATATGCTAGAATACTTTATCCTCACCTGTAGATGAGAATAATCAGATAAGTCAAGGCCACTTTCTAAAGGAACATAGCCAAGGTATGTGACTTTGGGAAAAATCAAGATTTCAACATTAGCCTCTCGGGCAGGATTTCTTGAACTCAACACTATCGCTATCTGAGGCAGGATCATCTTTTGCTGTGGAGGAGATGGTGGATCTGCGCATCATAGAACATTTAGCAGCATCTCTGAATTCTATCCACCAGATGCCAGTAGCACCTCCTCACCAGCTGTGACAACCAAAAATGTATCCCGATTCTTTCCAAATGTCACCTGAGATGTAAAGTTGCCCCATGGAGAACCACTAGTTGACAGGGAAAATGAACGCATTAGCAACTAAATGGATGAATGTACATATATCCTGTTTTACATCCTACATATAAAATTTTCTTTTCTCTATGGAGTGAATGTGATTGGCCTGTAGCCTTTTGATTCTTACCTATATTTTAATATTTCTATGGTAGATATCTTTTAGAGAAAGGAACTATCACCACATCATTACATTGAAAATTATTAACAGCTTAACTTTTTTCAAAACTAGCAATAACCTTTGTCTCAACTTTTGTTTTTGTTTTTTTTTTAATTTAATTTTATTTTTTAAACTTTACATAATTGTATTAGTTTTGCCAAGTATCAAAATGAATCCGCCACAGGTATACATGTGTTCCCCATCCTGAACCCTCCTCCCTCCTCCCTCCCCATTCCATCCCTCTGGGTCGTCCCAGTGCACCAGCCCCAAGCATCCAGTATCGTGCATCGAACCTGGACTGGCAACTCGTTTCATACATGATATTTTACATGTTTCAATGCCATTCTCCCAAATCTTCCCACCCTCTCCCTCTCCCACAGAGTCCATAAGACTGTTCTATACATCAGTGTCTCTTTTGCTGTCTCGTACACAGGGTTATTGTTACCCTTTTTCTAAATTCCATATATATGCGTTAGTATACTGTATTGGTGTTTTTCTTTCTGGCTTACTTCACTCTGTATAATAGGCTCCAGTTTCATCCACCTCATTAGAACTGATTCAAATGTATTCTTTTTAATGGCTGAGTAATACTCCATTGTGTATATGTACCACTGCTTTCTTATCCATTCATCTGCTGATGGACATCTAGGTTGCTTCCATGTCCTGGCTATTATAAACAGTGCTGCGATGAACATTGGGGTACACGTGTCTCTTTCCCTTCTGGTTTCCTCAGTGTGTATGCCCAGCAGTGGGATTGCTGGATCATAAGGCAGTTCTATTTCCAGTTTTTTAAGGAATCTCCACACGGTTCTCCATAGTGGCTGTACTAGTTTGCATTCCCACCAACAGCGTAAGAGGGTTCCCTTTTCTCCACACCCTCTCCAGCATTTATTACTTGTAGACTTTTGGATCACAGCCATTCTGACTGGTGTGAAATGGTACCTCATAGTGGTTTTGATTTGCATTTCTCTGATAATGAGTGATGTTGAGCATCTTTTCATGTGTTTGTTAGCCATCTGTATGTCTTCTTTGGAGAAATGAAGCAATTTCAATTGAAATTTTAAGCACACTATTTGAGTTAATAAGGTGTCAAATGACCTCTGATACTCATACATATTTTTGTAAGGTAGGTATGTGTTTAGTGTTAACTTCCATTAATAGAGATTAAGTATAAATTCAAGGTGATACAACTTGTTAGTGGCAAAAAAAAAAAAAAAAAAGGCAACTTACATGGCTTTTTGCTCCCATTAGCACTTTTATGATTCAAAATAATTAAGAACACTTGATTTTTAAAAATTCATATTATATTAACATTTTACCTTCATTTGGTTTAACTCAAAGATTTAGACAAGATAAATAATTTTTAATACTTAATAGTAATATTACTTTTATTTCTTAAGAATTCCATCTGGTTCTCTCACGTTTATAAAAGTAAAATATCTACAATCCCTAATGTCACAAAGACATAGTTTATTAAAAGAAAATGAATAAGAATCAAAGTATTATATTTCTCATTAAGAATATATTGCATGAAAAAAGTATATATTGCATAACTCCTTGGCGGTCAGATAAGAAAAAATTATTTAAATAACTTGATTTTTATTTCCTAAATTAAAGCAGTCTATACATATGTGCATTTAGAATTACTAAATAAATAACAATAGTTCAAATCACCCTCACATGAAACAAGATTATATCTTGTTTCATTCTACTCATTAAAAAATTACAGAAAGGTTTACAAAGTTTGATATATGCTTACAAATATGTTGATTAAAAGTAACAACTTTACATATACAAAATATATGAATATATCATTAATTTAAATGTATAAATCTCTTTGTTTTAGATTAATGTTATTTCCTATTTTTTAATTTATTAATGTTTTTAATTGGCAACCTCTAAATGTACACAGCATAGTCACTAAGTATCAAAAAATAAGCAAAATTATCTAATTATAAAATATTTTAATGTACCTAAATATTTCATACATTATTACTTTAAAACAGTGTGAAGCTAAAAAAAAAAAAACCTTCTAAACAGTATCTAATGTGTGAACTATAGAAAAAAAGTAAACTATTGATGAAAGCCTGTAACCAAAGTCTTAGCTAGAATAGTAGCAAAAGAAACAAAATAAACTTTGAGATTGCTACTTGAAATTTTAAAACATGGAACATAGCATATACTCAGTAATTCCAGAACACTAAAGAAAAATATTTGCCTATGTAATTTAGCTTTTCAACCAGGTGGGTATACTGGAATTCAGTATGTCTAAGCATTGCTGTTTAGTCACTAAGTCATCTGACTATTTGAAATCCCATGGACTGTAGCCTGTCAGACTCTGTCCATGGAATTTTCCAGGCAAGAATACTGGAGTGGTTTGCCATTTCCTTCCATGTCTATGCATGCATGCTCACTTCAGTCACATCCGGCTCTTTGTGACCCTATGGCATCAGGTCCTAATCACTTCATGGCAAATAGATGGGGAAACAGTGACAGACTTTATTTTTGGGGCTCCAAAATCACTGCAGATGGTTACTTCAGCCATGAAATTAAAACACGCTTACTCCTTGGAAGAAAAGTTATGACCAACCAAGACAGCATATTAAAAAGCAGAGATATTACTCTGCCAACAAAGGTCTATCTAGTCAAAGCTATGGTTTTTCCAGTAGTCATGTATGGATGTAAGAGTTGGACCATAAAGAAAGCTGAGCGCTGAAGAATTGATGCTTTTGAACTGTGGTGTTGGGAGAAGACTCTTGAAAGTCCCTTGGACAACAAGGAGATACAACCAGTCCATTCTAAAGGAAATCAGTCCTGAATATTCATTGGAAGGACTAATGCTGAAGCTGAAACTCCAATACTTCGGCCACCTGATGCAAAGAGCTGACTCATTTGAAAAGACCCTCATGCTGGGAAAGATTGAAGGCCAGAGGAGAAGGGGAAAACAGAGGATGAGATGGTTAGATGGCATCACTGACTCAAACGGACATGAGTTTGAGTAAACTCCAGGAGTTGGTGATGGACAGGGAAGCCTGGCGTGTTGCAGTCCACGGGGTCACAAAGAGTCAGACACAACTGAACGACTGAACTGAACTGGACTCTAGTCCTTCAGGCTCCTCAGTCCATGGGATTCTCCAGGCAAGAATACTAGAGCGTGTTGCCATTTCCTTTTCCAGGGAATCTTCCAGACTCAGGCATCAAACCCACATCTCCTGCATTGCAAGCAGATTCTTTACCACTGAGCCAGGTGGCAACCCATGTCTAAGCGTATGTACCTTTAAATTTAAATGATTGCAGGTTAGTTGACTTTCAAAAATGCAGCTTAATAGTATTCAGAGGAATCTTCTAATTCCATGGAACTTAATCATTTTTAATTCTGTGTATGTTCTTGGACCACCAAATCTGTAAGTACCTAGTTGACAGTACTTTGGTCAGTATAAGGCTCATGGGAGGGAGTTTATATTTATAGGCTGGGATGCAGTGAACCAGGATCTGGGGTAACAGGATTCACACTGGGTGTCTTAAGACATATGCAAGCACGAGGCAATAGAGTGAATGGGAAATTATGAATAGGAAGGCAAGCAAGCATGAAATGCACAACAAAACCAAAGTCGATGGGTCAGAAAATTGGAGTCCAGATAAGAACTAGAGTCTAAGAAAGGCAATACAAGCAGCCAGTGGCCAGGAACTATAGATAACAATCAAAAAGGCCTAAGAATAGATGTGTAGTACCAAGAAGGCCTTGATTATTGGGCCCATGTTCTGTCCCAAACAGGATGCTTCTTGATTACCACCCTCCTGAGCAAGAATCAATTCCAAGATTAATATGTGCCCTGGGCTGATAGGGATTGATGGGAAGCAAAGATTTAGATAGCATAGACCCACTATTTCATTGCTCCCTAAAAACAGAGTATGATAGGAGGGAGAAAGATCTTTTTCAACATCAATTACGATTTTAGCAAACTCTAAAACATGCTAGCACCAAATGCATGGGAAATATTTTTAACAATGCCCTAATTTAAGAATATTCTTTTAACCATCAAGCACATGTTATACGTATGTATTAGCTTTTCAGCAAATATGTAGTCACAACTTTCACAACTACAGCTTCACTGAAATAAAAGAGAGTTATAGGGAAATGCTGATGCTGAAACTTTCACCTCCAGAGTTGCATCAATTAATGAGTGTAGAAAGTTAAAAAAAAAAAAGTCAGGGCTTTGCTTAAACAAAATGATCCCCCGAAGTTCCCTCCAAAGTACTCACTATAGACCAAAAAAAAAAAAAAAAAAAATCTAAAACCTGATTCAAGTATTTTAGAAGACATAAAACTGGCATACTGCTTAAGGTCATTTAGCATCACAGCTGCTTCACAAACGAGTTCCATTGATCTTGCTGCTTTGATCTGTGCCATTCAATTCAATATGGTTGAACGCAGGATTATCAGTTCCACCATCTTCTACTGGATGAGATTTATAGCCTAAAACTTGCTTCTTCTAAAAGAAAATGTTAACATGATGATTAGAAAAAAGAAACTGTTCATTCACCTCAATAATTATCACTACTACTTTTCTTTCTCTAAATCTTATTCACAGTCTACTGAAGCAGAGATAAACAACAGAAATCAATCATTTTAAAGAGGAAGGCAAATACCTTCCTTGTCCATCAGAGTTCCAAAGAGAGTCTGAGGACTAATGAGTATTCTATACTGGTGATAAAAGCAGTCTTAAGAATTTAAGGAAAAAGAAAGCCAACTCACTTTCTTAAAAATGTCAAAATTAGATAAAAAGTCCTCTTTGGTTAGTAGGAATCTGCAGTCTATGTTTTGTTTTCTTCCTCCTGAAAAACAGACATTATTTACATCATTAAAAAGATATCTGTAACAACCCAGGGATGGACCATCATACACACATTTAACTCGAGCACATTCACTTCTATGCACTTACAAAACACAAAGAGTCTTTTAAATAGTGCTGGAGACTCAGCCCACTCTTTCTCTTCCTTCAGTCAGTCCCAGATTCTGCAAGCCTCTCACTGGGATCAATATGAGTCTAGTGTTTAAGGATAAATGAGATGGCTCTTAAATGTAAGCCAACTGCCTCATCCAGTATTAGCTAGGGAAGAGTCATCTGGCCCAATACTGGTAGGAAAACTGGTTTAAAAGCATTCTACATGTTCTATCAATAAAATATCAAACCATCTACCTCTGCTTCAGACAGCAGAGTTTCCTTTCCTTAATCTGGTGGCTGTGAATGTATGAAGAAATGTAGAAAACTGTGAATTGTTGGATAAACTATTCAAATGAAAACCAATATGGTTATCAGAATCAAAGCATTTAAGGGGGGGAGGAGCAAAGAAAGTATTATGACACTCACATTTTTTAAGGAAAAAAATGAGTTGAAAAAGACCAAAAGTCAAATAGTAAAAGGAGATGTTTGTTCCAGATCTGAATGGTTGGATTACTGGTGAGAAAAGTTTAAAATCTGTCTTAAAATATATCACAACAGATAAGAGAGTAAACCTGCCATGCTGGGAACTTTACTTAGGAGAAATAGCATAGTTCTTTTTGAAAAGAAAGAGAATAGTTTAAACAACTGTTTGCGAGGTAACAGAAATCTACAAACTTTATTATAAACTTACAATAATTATAGATTGTAATGTCTATAATAATGACAAGTATATAATGTTAATATAATCATTAATCTGTTATATTAATGTCATTATTAATATAATTTTAATAATAAATGCAAGTACCAAAGAAGTATCAAAGACAGTGCTATCCAGATGCCAAAAAATCAATGAGAGGTGGTAGTACTCTACAAAGTGGGCACCGTGCTGGTAGATTTGTAGCATAAAGCAGACATCACACATACTTGGATGAAGTGTAGGATTTCTGACTGATTATAACACATTTGATAAAGAAAGCAGTGGAGCTTTCTGCCCCTTGTTTGGCTGCTCTGCATGTGTACATGTGAGGGAACACAGGAAATTAGGGAGCCCAGCTTTTCTCCCAACTCCACACTACTGCTCTGCTCCAAACCACCACGACAGCTCACCTGGATAAGTGCAATAGCCTCTACCCACCCTCCTTTCCTTACGGACTACTCTCAAAACTGGATCAGCACTCTCCTTTGAAAATTATTGGAAAAGTATTTATAAAAATATCCCATGTAGTAGACCTAAAAGACATAGAGATGGAAAATAGAGAGAAGAGATAAGAAAATCAGAGGGTCTGTCCAAGTTTAAAACATTTGACTAATAGGAGTTTCCAGAAAGAGAAAATTGAAAATGGCAGGAAATTATAAAAGAAATCATGTAGGAAAATTCCCTGGAACTGAAGGATATAGGTCTTTAGACCCTCCTGAGGGTTTAGGGCAGGACAGTCATTGTGAAATGGGTCACATGTAAACAGCCAGTACATGACAGGGAACTGGTATTCTGAACAGCAATAAGACAAGCCGAAGAAAAGTAAGACAGGCTCCAGGAACAAGAAAGTTACTCTCAACCTAGGATGCTCTACTCACATTGCCAACAATTATCAAGCAGATATGCAATGTTTCCAAGATCTCTTGTCCATCCTTCCTCAAGAACATGCTATAGCATATACTCCATTCAGTTAAGGGCGTAAACAAGAATTAGGAGAAATGGGATTCAGGCAGCAGAGCATTGAACACAGGAAGGAGACCAAGGGAATTCACAGAATGAGGGCAAAATGAAGTCCCAGGATAATGGTTCTACAGCAATCCCAGAAAAGCAGGGTATACCATGTGTATTATTGATTTGATTTGATTTAAAATGTATTTTTTTAAGTTTACAGACATCTGAAAAAAAGCCTTCACACTATGTTTGGATATAAAGACCATAATTAGATATAAAGGCTACTCCTTACATGTACAGATATCTTCTTTCCAGTTTACAAAGAGTTGGTGCAGGACAATGAGAATATCATGGCACAGGGCTATTATAATGGTATGTATAAAACTCCTAGCATTGTAATAGCTACAAAAAAGCATTTTATTTTTATCTTACCACAAACTGTGAGATAGGCAGGTCAATTGTTATTACCCTCATCTTATACATAAGATAGCTAAGGCTCAGAGTAGCTATGGAGCAGCTATACAGACTTAGAGCTATAAGTTTATGCAGCTGGTAAATGGCGTAACAGATTCAAATTGAGACGGGTCTTCTGTTTTCAAGACTAGTCCCTAAAACTTCCCATGAGTAAAATGGAACAAATAATTGAACTAATAGTATTTCACTATTTTATATAGTATAATAACATAAATAGCTATAAAACAGATATAGTAAAAATTAATACAGAGGTAAATATAGCAATAATAAATATAGCAATACTAATACTAAATATAGCAATGTTAATGTTACCTGTTGATACACTGATAAGCATTCCCACAAATAATGTTACCAAAGTTCCAACAGTGCTGAAGTATAGATATGATAAAGAATACCAGTTATCCATCAGTGGAGTCCTAAGAAAGAACAAAAGCATAACTGTAAGATTTTATGCATGCTACTAGTAACTAAGAGTATGTGTCAATAAGCCTCATGGCAAACTCAGAAAATAATATTTAATCATGTTTCTAATGTCCAAATTTGCTGTCCCACTTTTACCTTATTGGATCAGAAATTAAGTGTGACCTAACTTTTGACTGTGTGGATCACAATAAACTATGGAAAATTCTGAAAGAGATGGGAATACCAGACCACCCTACCTGCCTCTTGAGAAACCTATATGCAGGTCAGGAAGCAACGGATAGAACTAGACATGGAACAACAGACTGGTTCCAAATAGGAAAAGGAGTACGTCAAGTCTGTATATTGTCACCCTGCTTATTTAACTTATATGCAGAGTACATCATGAGAAACACTGGGTTGGAAGAAGCACAAGCTGGAATCTAGATTGCCGGGAGAAATATCAATAACCTCAGATATGTAGATGACACCACCCTTATGGCAGAAAGTGAAGGGGAACTAAAAAGCCTCCTGATGAAAGTGAAAGTGGAGAGTGAAAAAGTTGGCTTAAAGCTCAACATTCAGAAAACTAAGATCATGGCATCTGGTCCCATCACTTTGTGGGAAATAGATGGGGAAACAGTGGAAACAGTGTCAGACTTTATTTTTGGGGGCTCCAAAATCACTGCAGATAGTGATTGCAGCCATGAAATTAAAAGATGCTTACTCCTTGGAAGGAAAGTTATGACCAACTTAGATAGCATATTCGAAAGCAGAGACATTACTTTGCCAACAAAGGTCCATCTGACTAGTCAAGGCTATGATTTTTCCAGTGGTCATGTATGGATGTGAGAGTTGGACTGTGAAGAAAGCTGAGCGCTGAAGAATTAATGCTTTTGAACTGTGATGCTGGAGAAGACTCCTGAAAGTCCCTTGGACTGCAAGGAGATCCAACCAATCCATCCTAAAGGAGATCAGTCCTGGGTGTTCTTTGGAAGGACTGATACTGAAGCTGAAACTCCAGTACTTTGGCCACCTCATGCGAAGACTTGACTCATTGGAAAAGACTCTGATGCTGGGAGGGATTGGGGGCAGGAGGAGAAGGGGACGACAGAGGATGAGATGGCTGGATGGCATCACCAACTCGATGGACATGAGTTGAGTGGACTCCGGGAGTTGGTGATGGACAGGGAGGCCTGGCGTGCTGCGATTCATCGGGTAGCAAAGAGTTGGACATGACTGAACGACTGAACTGGACTGAACTGAACTGAACCTTGATCTCATAATACCAATAATGTTTATTATAATACCAATGTCCATGTTTACTCATTCTATTCATGTTATTCACTCAACACTGCTTTTTTTCCCAGGCACTGTTCTCATTGGAAAGTCTGCCATTGAAAAGGTGGACAAAGGGGTTCCTGCTCTCAGGAAGTTTACATTCTAAAAGAGATATGTAATGATTAAGTAAACAAATTAATAAACATAATAATTCCCATTTTGATTGTAGAGAAGAAAGCATTTAAATGAGACATTAATATCAAAATGAGAAATTAATGTCAAAGATACTTTAAAAATTCCATGAATTTTGGAAATTAAATGTCCACTTTTAAATGATGTCTCCTGGCAATCTTGATTCCAGCTTGTGATTCATCCAGCTGAGCATTTTAGGAGTAAAATATAGTGATTCACAATTTTTTAAGGTTATATTCCATTTACAGTTATCATAAAATATTGGCTATACTCACTATGTTGTATAATATGTCCTTGTAGCTTATTTTATACCTAATTGTTTTTAATCACTTGCCCCTATATTGCCCCTCCCCACTTCTCTGCTTTTTTGTTATCTTCATTGTTTTGTGGTATTTTTTAGATTCCACATATAAGAGATATCATACAGTATTTGTGTTTGTCTGACTTATTTCACTTATATTTCCAGCGACGTGGATAGACCTGGTAGGCACATTGTAGTATTTTAAGTGGAGAAGTGACATGACCTGATCTGCTTCTAAAACAACTGCTCTAGGATTCCACATGCAGCTTTGATAGACCCACCATCCAGCCAAAAGTAATATTAGAACTTAAGGGGTCAAGATCCCAGAAAGAAGGGAAAAATAGAAGTTAGCTAGTGAACTTAAGATAATGTGATATATTGGGCCAAGGACAGACAAAATAGAACAGAATAGAAAATCGAAAAATTGACCCACAAAAAATAGTCATTGGGTTTATGTCACAGTTGCCACTGCATGGCAAAATGGTGCAAAAAGAAGATATTTTCAATAAATGGTTTTTGGCTAATATCCATATGGGGAAAAAATGAATCTTGATCACTTGAAATCAATTCCAAAGTGGATTACAATTCACAAATGGAAATGGTGCACAAGAAAGCTTTTAAATAAAAAAATTAGAGGAATATCTTTATGACCTCAAGGTAGGCAAAGATTTCTTAAACGGGACTCACAAAAGACTAACCATATAGGAAGAGACTGATAAGTTGAACTCAATTAAAATTAAGGAATTCTGACCACTAAAAAGCATCACTGCTGCTGCTAAGTCGCTTCAGTCGTGTCCGGCTGTGCGACCCCATGGACTGCAGCCTACCAGGCTTCTCCGTCCATGGGATTCTCCAGGCAAGAACACTGGAGTGGGTTGCCATTTCCTTCTCCAATGCATGAAAGTGGAAAGTGAAAGTGAAGTCGCTCAGTCGTATCTGACTCTTAGCAACCCCACGGACTGCAGCCTACCAGGCTCCTCCATCCATGGGATTTTCCGGGCAACAGTACTGGAGTGGGGTGCCATTGCCTTCTCCAAAAGCATCACTGCTGCTGCTGCTGCTGCTAAGTCGCTTCAGTCATGTCCGACTCTGTGCGACCCCAGAGATGACAGCCCACCAGGCTCCCCCGTCCCTGGGATTCTCCAGGCAAGAACACTGGAGTGGGTTGCCATTTCCTCCTCCAATGCATGAAAGTGAAAAGTGAAAGTGAAGTCGCTCAGTCGTGTCCCACTCTTAGTGACCCCATGGACTGCAGCCTACCAGGCTCCTCCATCCATAGAGTAAAAAGGTAAGCCACAGAGTGGGAGAAAAATATTTTCAAAACTTATCTTTTATCTAGAATTTATCAAGAAAACTTAAATAAATAAAAACAGAGAACTCATTTTAAAATGGACAAAAGATTTCAATAAAGTCACAGAAGTTCAAAAAAGTAGTTATACAAATGCCCAGTTCAGTTCAGTTCAGTCGCTCAGTCGTGTCCGACTCTTTGCGACCCCATGAACTGCAGCACGCCAGGCCTCACTGTCCATCACCAACTCCTGGAGTTCACTCAAACTCATGTCCATCGAGTTGGTAATGCCATCCAGCCACCTCATACAAATGCCCAGTAGACATGTAAAAAGGTATCAAACTTCATTAATCATAAGGGAAATGCAAGTTATGTACCCATTAAGTATTGGGAACTTAAAAAGTAAAAACTGAATCTGAGTAATCGAAACCTAATATGTAGGCAATGAGAGTAGCCTACTTCACCTTTGGCTGTGTGTTCACTCCCCTTGAACTCTAGTCATCCTGAACTGTGCATGATGTCCTAAGACACCATGTGGCTTCAGGCCTTCCTGATTTGCATATGTTGCCTTCATTCTGCAACATACACTCCTTCTTCCTTTTTTCCCCCTGTCTGATCTTGTTCACCTGATTATTTCACTCATGTTACACTCCTCTAGAATCGTTCACTCAGGAATCATTAGGCTCCTCCTCCTTCTGGTTGTCATGATAGACTGTGAATACTACTTTTCACAATGTGTTACTTGTTTATTCTCTTGTCCAACTTCCGTTTGGGTCATTTTCTGTGACAAGAATAACTTTCCAGACCTTCTCTTCTAGCCAACTTCTGCATTCTTCAAGTATTAGTGCATCCCTGAAGTCTGTGCTAATTTACATTTCAACTTTGCTTATAATCATTCTTGTGGGTACTTAGTTCATACTCAAAAAATTCTGATTTATTAGCTGAGCTATTTTATAAATAAGCTAACATAGAACAGTGATTATTATGGTACCAGGCACATAGTAAATCTCAGCTCATTTATGTATTTTGGAAATCCAAATAACCAATCTGCCTTTAAATTAAAAGATACATCTACATAATTAGGACAAACACTAAGAAAAATTGTGAAATGAAAAGCACAACTTCAACATCCTCCAATTTACCCTTAATCACTTCTCCCTTAACTAATTCATCACTTCTCCCTTCTCTCTAATGACTTTCTGAGCTCCACCCCATAAATGCATTCATTCTTATCCAGAATATGCCCTGTATTTCTGTGCCCCTATTGCCATAGCATCCCCATCTAGTCAAACCTTCCCCCACACATGCCTCAGGCCCTAGAACTACCTTTTCTCTTTACCCATGCAGATTACCAGCCCTGACTCCCACACAAGTATTCTCATAGCTGAATTCCCTCTGAATCACCAATGATGTTTGTATGTATGGTCACATTCCTTCTCCCAGGAGTGTGTCCCATTTTAAGAGGGAGATGCCATGTTTTGTCTCAAAAGAAATGATTCTCTAGTGGCTTCATTCAGGCAAGCTGGTACTGGGGCAATACTTTAGGGGAAGTACCCTCATCTTTGCATTCCTTGAATGCATCCATGGGTTTTGTGCTTTAAAGCTGAAGATGTACATACCCACTAAGGGTAGTCTTGCTCTCACATCCACTGTACAGTTTAACAGTGATGTACCAAAAGGTCTGTTGCTGTTTAGTCACTAAGTGAAACTCGCTCAGTCATATCTGAGTCTTTGTGATCCCATGGACTATAGCCCACCAGGCTCCTCTGTCCATGGAATTTCCCAGGGAAGAATACTGGAGTGGGTTGCCATTTCCTTCTCCAACCAAAAGTCTACATTATTTCATTAAATCAGATGACATCAGTAGCCAGAAGCTCAAAAATGTACTGCATAACTGAAAACTCTAACAGGAAGATCACAGCTGCAACTCATTGCCAATGCTCTAAAGATCTGGAATATTTAAAACTGAACAAATAGCAATCATCCAATGTATTTCAACGAATTGCAGCTTCTAGTTGG
Source organism: Bubalus kerabau (assembly GCF_029407905.1). Lineage (NCBI taxonomy): Eukaryota > Metazoa > Chordata > Mammalia > Artiodactyla > Bovidae > Bubalus > Bubalus kerabau. Next base: position 57,096,177 of record NC_073624.1, on the reverse strand, counting down.
TAAAAGTTATACTTCAAAGGCTATATATGCAATGTGTCTTTTATAATTTTGCTTTTCATTTTAAAGGTTTTTCAGTGGACAAAGACAACTTTTCATTCAAGTGGAACTAATATTTGTCAGCATTTACACATAGTAGAATTTTTTGTTACTATTCAAGTCTTCTCTGCATCTGTAGTTGAAGTGGAAGTTTTTATTGAAATTAAGAAAATATGGCTTTTTTTGTGTGCTATTTCTGAACAAAATATAGTAGCCAGAAAGCCACATGCACTCTCCTCATTTCAGAATTAGGCAAAATCACAGCACTGCAGGCAAGACAAAGAGCAACAGAGGTTTTCTATCTGTCACATTCATTTTTTAAAATATGACATTACAAAGCTCAATTCATTACCTTTCAATATTGTGTACTGGAGAAGCACTGGTAGAAAATGGCATTTCTGTGGTTGTCATCCAATTTGTTCCATTGTATGTGCTGTTACAGCCATAGGTTTCAAGTCTTAATGGCATCATTCTCTCAGGAAGTGGGGGATAAAGCTGAGCTCCAATTCCGACCCACAAAGAAACGGCAAATCCAGCCAGCAGACCCCCAAGTGCTCCCTGCAAAACAGAAGTGTTTTTCAAAACAAATAATACAGTTTGCTTTGAAATAGAAGTTAACATTAGGAGCTTAAGCTCAACATGTCCAAGTCAAATTTACCAGCTTCCTTCCTAAAACTCTTCTCCCTTGCAAGTTCCCTGCCTCTTGCCAAGGGCAGCATGGGTCCCAGGTCCCTCAGCCCAGAGCCCTTGTCTCTGGAGCCCCCAACCCCTATTTTATACCTCTATCTTGCCAATCACCAATTCCTCTTCATTTTTCTTTACATATCTCATAATTCCATGCCTTCCACTCTGTCTCCATGGCCAGACCTCTGTTCTGGTCTCTTCATCTCTTTACACCCAGTGACCACAACAGACAGATATGCAGCTGACTTCAAGCCAACTTTTCCCTCCACTTTTACTTAATTTACAAAAAAAATGGCATATCATATGAGCAACAGGGGCTTCCCAGGTCGCACTAGTAGTAAAGAACCTCCCTGCCAATGCAGGAGACCTAAGAGACTCAGGTTCGATCCCTAGGTTGGGAAGATCCCCTAGAGGAGGGAACACCAACCCACTCCAGTATTCTTGCCTGGAGAATCCCACGGACAGAGGAGCCTGGTGGGCTACAGTCTCTAGGGTCGCAAAGAGTCAGACAAGACTGAAGTGACTTAGCACACACGCATGCATGAGCAACAGGCTATGAAGAAGAAAGCATCCACAAAATTTATTCCTTTACTTAGCAACATGCATGATAAGTAAATTAGGGGACAATGCTGCTGCTGCTGCTAAGTCGCTTCAGTCGTGTCCGACTCTGTGCGACCCCATAGATGGCAGCCCACTAGGCTCCTCTGTCCCTGGGATTCTCCAGGCAAGAATACTGGAAAATAGCAAGGTGTTTTCACAAATGACTGCAACGGTACATATAACCAAGCCAAGTACTTCCAGAGATAAGTGGAAATGTCCTCTCTAAAGACATTTGGTTTCACAATCTTTGAAAGACTTGGGTTACCCTGCTCCTACCTTTCACCAGTAATCGAACAGTTTTTGATAGTCAGTCAGTCCTTGAATGATTTAAGCCCTAGTTCCAAATGATGCAGTAGAAAGCAAATCTTGCTGGAAAGCCCCTTTCTCTGTGGTGAAATTTCTCCCCTCACTTTAAGAATAATGATCAGATTATTACAACAGAAATAGCAGTATCTTACTTCCTCTGCTAAGGACAGGTTGGACCTAGTCAGCTATAGCATTTCTGGAGGCAACTCATGGTGGCAATAAATGTCAAAAATCAAAAGTCAATCTTCTTTTAATATTTCAGGCACTCAACCAACCACTTGCATTTCGCAAAGAATCTCATCGAAACTTCAACATTTTGAGGTGGACATGAACTGCCCTCTTTCTTTGTGATTCATTTCTACTAAGCTAGCATTTCATATGACACTTCATTGAGAATTATTATTAACAATAATAACAATGATAATAGCCCTTATTTGTATCTGCCTTACCAATTCCTAATGCCTCATGAGGAAAATGGAATTCTAAGTATAAAGTTCTACAGTTATTCTCCATCTGTCTGAAACAACCACATATACATTATAAGCTTTTCCTAAACTTCAGCTTTGTAGCTGGACTAAATTAGTAGTGTTCTTCCTGACTTTCAGAGAAATTATTTCAATTTCATTTATTCTAAACAAAACTTAGTACACCTCAAAGCACAGATATGTCTATATAGAAGAACAGAGCTATTACTTCTTTCTGAACTCAATTCTAAATTATGATCACCCCTTTGGGAACAGAAGCACGTTGTTGGAGCTACATCTTTAAATATCAGGAAAATAATTTCTGACCAAAGTGGCAAAGAATTTATCTTATTGCTTATCTTTACTGTACCTGGCTATTCACAGGTATCCTTGGCTCTGCCCTGAAATCTTTTATATCCAAGCCTGTAAATCTCCTTTAAATCTTAATGATTAATTTTAATGAAGGGTAAAAAATAAATGAAAGCAAAATGTTGTTCTTTAGTTATATAATATAATATTCATAATGTGCATGCTAAGTTGCTTCAGTCATGTCTGACTCTGTGAGACCCTAGGGATTGTAGCCTGCCAGGCTCTTCTGTCCTTGGAATTCTCTAGACAAGAATACTGGCGTGAGTTTTCGTGCCCTCCTCCAGGGGATCTTCCCAACGTAGGGATCAAACCTGCATCTCTTATATCTCTTGTATTGGAAGGCAGGTTCTTTACCTTGAGCACCACTTGGGAAGCCCAATATTCATAATATATTGTATTATATTATATATCATATTATGCATTATTTCATAATATATATCCTTTAGTTGTGCTTTATGATACTCTTTAATATTATATTTTGGGCTTCCCCAGTGGCTCAATGGTAAAGAATCTGCCTGCCAATGCAGGAGACACAAGCTCAATCCCTGGGTCAAGAAGATGCCCTGAAGAAGGAAATGGGCTTCCCTCATAGCTCAGTCAGTAAAGAATCTGCCTGCAATGCAGGAGACCTCGGTTTGATTCCTCAGTTGGGAAGATCCCCTGGAGAAGGAAATGGCAACCCACTCCAGTATTCTTGCCTGGAAAATCCCATGGACAGAGGAGCCTGGCATGCTACAGTCCATGGGGTCGCAAGAGTCAGACACAACTTGGTGACCTAACTACCACCACCACCACTCCAGTATTCTTGCCTAGAAAACCCCATGGACAGAGGAGCCTGGTAGGTTACAGTGCATGAGGTCACAAAGAATCAGGCACAACATAGTGACTAAACAACAATATTATATTTTAGTTATAATTATGTTTTTCTATAATTATGTGATAGTCACAATATCGGAGGAGATAATGGCACCCCACTCCAGTACTCATGCCTGGAAAATCCCATGGATGGAGGAGCCTGGTGGGCTGCAGTCCATGGGGTCGCTAGGAGTCGGACACGACTGAGCGACTTCACTTTCACTTTCCACTTTCATGCATTGGAGAAGGAAATGGCAACCCACTCCAGTGTTCTTGCCTGGAGAATCCCAGGGACGGCGGAGCCTGGTGGGCTGCCGTCTATGGGGTCACACAGAGTCGGACACGACTGAAGCGACTTAGCAGCAGTCACAATATATATCGTTCTGGCAGTTTCCATTTAGTTTCACACATGCAGGGTCGCAGTGCATAGTACATTCGTTGTGTGTCCCAGCAAAGTCAATACAAATAACTTAAGTCATCAAGATAAGCCACTAATGACAGGTATCAGAGGAACCATAACTCTGTAGTTGAGAAAAATTGTAGAAATTCTACTGAAGTTGGAAAAGTAGACTTTACATATATTCATCTTTTATACTTACAATTGAGTTGGCAAAGGGAACCAAAATCCCCAAAGAAAACAAGCCCATAAGTGGCCCACCAAGCATGCCAAATATGCTGAGTGCTGCCTACAAAATTAATAAGAAGTCATCAATCAGCAATCGGAAATCCAAAGTTAAAACATTTAAAAGTAATTTCATTGCGATGAGGATTTAAACTCAAGACTCCTGAAAATCATGGCAGCCTTGCCATTGACAAAGAGATAATTAGAACCTGGAAGCTTCTGCATCTCAGGCTCAGGTTCTATCTGTTCATTATGTATCCTCAATAAAAGAAGCAAACTATAAAGAGGACAGAGAATTATGAGGCAAGAGGGACACTACTCCTCCTAGCATTGTTCTTGTAGATGTTAATAATCACATCACTCCTTTGTGCTTTGGTAGTCTCAAAATGCTCTGCAAAACAAGATTGTGGATAAGTACTACTAAGTGACCAGAGATGGCAACAAAACCCAAAGCTATCCTTGATTTCCTAAGGATAGAACTAGAATGAAAAATATGATTTCAAAAAGAAAAAAAAAAAGATTGGTCAAATCATGTAGAAAGTTTTAACCTGATTGGCTAACTGCAACCTTTGCTTTGATGGACAGATGCCAAAATCATGATAGTGAAAAAAGTTTACAGTGTGAAGAATGCAAAAGTGCAAATAGCTGAAACATTCAAGAGATATATGTTCACAATATTCAAACAGCTAATTCTTGAGAGTGAATAGAACCATCAAAGAAGAATCAGGGACCCACTGGTTTGTTCACAGAGTAAAAGGGACAGATGGAACAGAATTAATACATTAAAGAAAAAATGTCAGTCAAAAAAATTTTAGAGGGTATAGACTGCAGCTCTGGGTTCAAAAACAAACAACAACAACAACAAAACAAACAAACAAACAAACAAAAAAAACAAGAAAAGAGCTCTACCTAGTGGACTAGGGAAGGAGTGATGATATGATGGCAGAGAAGAACTAGTGTTCAAGGAGAATATGGACTCGGAATATGGTCCTAAGGAATCATTTCACAATGTCTCTTGAACCAGAGTCCAGTTGGAAGGAAGGTAGACGTCACTGAAAAATGTGAAAAGTCACTTGGCACATGTGGTGGTCACCGTGACAGTGTGACCTAGAGCCAGTTCTAGAGATACAAGGAATAGTCTCCCCACCAAATACTTGTCTCAGGAAATAAGACCTTGGTTAGAGATGAAGCAAGGAAGAGCTGTCTTAAAGTCATGATGACTCTCCTAGAATATCTCATTACCTATACTCAGGCCAGAGCTGGTATATGAAAAAGGGGGGAAAAGGGGAAATCAATCATAATAAGAGCTCTAAATAATAATTCAGACTATGAAGGAAAGCATACTAACAGGAGTTTCGTTGGTTATAGCTTAGGTGTACCAGATAAGGTTAGAGTTTCTAGACCTAAATCATCCATTCATTCATATAATCAGAATGAGAGTATACTATTTTAACAGCTGGTATACACTAAGCAACAACCAACCAGAAAGGAACCAAATCTTAGGCCTGAAGCAGGAGTCTGGAGGACTTGTTATGCCTAGCATTAACCTTCAAGTTTCTGGGTCATGCTGAGGTCCCAGATTCCCAGAGTCGGACCCAGGTGGCCATGGAAATTCCATGGACTACTTGGGGGTGATCAGGTAAGTAGATATTTATGAACCAATACATAAATAGTTACATTCAACCTGAATGTATAAAATATCTACTTTGTCTTAGGAACTGTACCAGATATTTGGTATAGTATCAAAGAACAATGACATAATCCTCACCTTCATGAAATTTTAACCTATTTAGTAAAACAGACACTAAATAAATGACTGCAATAAAGTATTATAATGGGGATTACAAGAGAAATATGAGGTACTCTGGGAACATAATAGAGGGGAACTCAAACCTATCCAGGTAACAGAAAGAGCCTTTTCAGAAAATAATGTTTAAGTTGAAACTTGAAGGAAAAATAAGACTTAAACAGTTAAAGAGTGCTAAGCAGAAAATCAGAAGGATACAGAAGAACTCAGAACCACCAATGAGAAGATCTATTAATAATTGACACTTGTAGAATATATACTTTACAATAGCAGAGAACACATTCCTTTCTTGTTCCCCTGTAACAGATACCAAAATACTATATCCTGGGCTATAAAACAGACTTCAGCAAATTTTAAAGAATTAAAATCATACAGAATGTGTTCAGAATGACCACCTTGGAATGAAACTAGAAATCAATAGCAGAAAGATAACAGGAAAATCTCCAAACACTTAGAAACTAAGTAACATACTTTTAAACAATCCATGGGGCAAAAGGACATATCAAAGGAAATTTTAAAATATAAATACAAAATATGAAAAGTTGTGGGACACAGCTAGAAGTGCTGAGAGGGAATATTTTAGCAATTAGTGCATAAATTATAAATAAAATTCTGAAATCAATCATCTAAGGTCCTACCTCAAGAACAAAATCCAAAGTAAGCAGAAGGAAGAAAATAATGAAGATAAGAACAAAAAGCAATGATTTAAAACAGAAAAACAATATGGAAAAATCAGTGAAACAAGAAGCTAATTCTTTGAAAATATCAATAAAAATTGACAAAGCTCTAGCAAGACTAAAAAACAGATAAAAGATAAAATTACCAATGTGAAGAATAAAACAAGAGCTAACACTACAAACTCTGCAGATATCAAAACCATAATAAGGGAATACTATGGATCAAATCCTTGATCCATTTTATAATTCATCCAATATGAAGCAGGTAATTTGAATAGCTATAACTACTAAGGAAACTGAATTCATAATTTTAAATTCCCCCAAAAAGAAACCCCCAAGAGCAGATGGTTTCACTAGAGTATTATACCAAACAGCATTATACCAAACAAAGAATTAACACCAGTTTTGCACAATCTCTTCCAGCAAAAAGGAGAGAATTCTTTCCAGTTTATTTTATGAAGCTGGTATGAACCTAATACCAAATCCAGACAATGACATTACAAAAAAATATTACTACAGATCAGTACCTCTCATGAATATAGATGTAAAAATTCTTAATAAAATATCATCAAATAGAATTCAGCAACATATAAAAATAACTATATGCTATGACCAAATGAAATTTATTCCAGAAATGCAAGGCTGGATCAACATTTGAAAATCAATCAGGATAATATACCATGTCAAAGGACTAAAGAAGAAAATCATATTGTTATATCAAATGACACTTAAAAATCATCTGACAAAATTCAACACTCATTCATGATAAAAACTCTCAGGAAAATAGGAGTAAAGGGGAATTTCCTTAATTTGGTAAAGGGGATATACAAAACTCCTACAGCTAATGTACTCAAGAATGAATTACTAAATGTTTTCCTCATTCAGGGACTTCCCTTGTGGCTCAGCTGGTAAAGAATTTGCCCGCAATGCAGGAGACCTGGGTTCAATCCCTGGGTTAGGAAGACCCCCTAGAGAAAGGAAAGGCTACCCATGCCAGTATTCTGGCCTAGAGAATTCCATGGACTGTATAGTCCATGAGGTCGCAAAGAGTAGGACACAACTGAGCAACTTTCACTTTCACTTTGTTCCTTCAGACTGGGCAACAAGGCAATGGTGTTCACTCTCCTACACTTATTCAACATGATGTGTAAACTGAAGCCACAGGAATAATATAATAATAATAATAACAAATTGAGGCAATAGGGAAACAAAAGGTACATGCGCAGATTGGAAGAGAAAATATGAAACTGTCCCTATCTGAAGTTGAAGAAAATCCCTGAAACTAATAAGTAAACTCAACAAGGTCATATGATATAGACAAATATACAAAAATCAATTGTATCTCTTATACATTAACAAACACATGGACACCAACATTAAAAATACAATATCATTTAAATTACTCAAAAAATGAAATACTTAGGTATAAATCTAATCAAATATAAATGGGACTTATAAAAATTACACAGTTGGTGGTGGAAAAACTTAGGGACAATCTAAATAAATGAAGAGACATACTACATTTATGGATTAAAAGATTCAACGTGGTAAAAATGTTCCCGAGTTGTTATATAGGTTTAAGGCAATATTATCAAAATCTAAGCAGGGTTTATATATATATATATATATATATGAAGAGAAGATTATTCTAAACTTTATATAGGAAGGCAAAGGAGCTAAAATAGCTAAAACAATTTTGAAAAATAACAATAAAGTGGAAGGAGTCAGTAAATCTGGATTCAAGATTTATTACAACATGATAGTAATCAAGACTGTGTGATCTTGGCAAATGGATATACACACAGATCAATGGAATAGAACAAAGAAACCAAAAATAGACCCATACAAATATGCTCCATTGATTTTTCACATAGGTACAAAGGCAATCAATGGAAGAAAGATAGTTTTTACAAGTGGTACAACTGGACATCCACAGGGAAAAGTAACCTAAGTCTCTCACCATTGAGGAAACTAGCTAAAGGATATGTGGAGTCTCTCTGTATTATTTTTTACTATTACATGTAAACCTATGATTTTCTCAAAATGGAAATTTTAATTAAAAAAAATTTTAAAGACTTTAGTCATATCTGTTCCTTGGTATGTCTATGGGTAGATATATAAAGAGAGAAATCTAGAAGGATGATCACATCAACTTAAAAAAAAAAAAGAATTTAGTGATTATGACTTAAACCTTTGAGGATTAGCTCTTACCTGCAACAAGGCTCCCATTAGTGAAGCCAGTGCAGCCATGCCAATACACAGGGCCCCAAACAGCACACCTATATGGATGACATAAAAGCCATTGCAAAATCCACTCAGAGGATTAGAATTCTCAATAGAATAAACTACCATACTTTGATTCAAAGTGTGTAACGTGACTATAATGAAGAATGGCCACCTACCTCAGAGTCAGGTAAAAAGGCAATGGGCTATTTTTCTACAGCATCAGCAGTGTGCAAAGAGGAAAGAAAACACTGATATCATGTCCCAGGATTTATTACATTAGGTTATATAAGTAAAGAATCCCTAAAATTAAATATAGGTATTTTAAAACTAAAAACCATTGTGTTACTAATCTAATCCTCCATAAACATTTGTTTGTAAAGGAACGCTCAGGTCTCTTTTCAGTTTGGCAAAAACAGGACGCACTGCTCTGATGGGGCAAGGGAGTAATAAACATCAGAAAGTCTTCTGACTTTAAGTGTTCATTTCTCCTGGGAAGTGGAAATCCGCACCAGAGTATTTTAGGACCTTTGCTGCTGCTGCTGCTAAGTCGCTTCAGTCGTGTCAGACTCTGTGCGACCCAGTAGACGGCAGCCCACCAGGCTCCCCTGTCCCTGGGATTCTCCAGGCAAGAACACTGGAGTGGGTTGCCATTTCCTTCTCCAGTGCATGAAAGTGAAAAGTGACAGTGAAGTCGCTCAGTCGTGTCCGACTCTTCGCGACCCCATGGACTGCAGCCTACAAGGCTCCTCTGTCCATGGGATTTTCCAGGCAAGAGTACTGGAGTGGGGTGCTATTAGGATCTTTAGCCTTCTTATAATCATCAATATTCACAAACCTTTCCTGTTAAACAAAAGCAAAGAAAGGCAACTTGAAGATAAGTATTATAGTTTTCCCTTCTACCAAACTCTTTCCCCAAAACTTCTTTATAGAAATTCTCAAGCTATCACTGGTGGTCAGTTTATGGAATTTTTTTTGTCTTTTGGCTTTCAGTATTTTCCAGGTTTTCTCTAACTACACATTTTACTTTTGAAACTGCTTTAGGAAAACTCTGGATAAGGGAATGGCAACCTACTCCGGTATTCTTGCCTGGGAGATCCCAAGAACAGAGGAGCCTTATAGGCTATAGTCCATGGGGCTGCAAAGACCTGGACACAACTGAGCAACTAACACACATAAGAAAATTCCACCCCCCATTTTTATTTTTAAAGATTTCCATTCAACAAAACTCACCTGAAATCCATTAATATAATTTCCCACATATAAACTTCAAAATATAAAAAATAAAATGAATGAGAAATTTGTTCATAAAAAAATTAGTGCATTCCTTCCGTTATTTCTATCTTACTTACAAAAGCACTCACACCTTTGTTAAGCAAAGTGAGTAAATAATCTCATTGTGCCTGAATGGAAAACTTTACATTAATTTTTTTTTAAAAGAGCTTTATTGCAATGATTTTCCATGTCTCTAAGTCCTAATATAAATAGTATTTCCAACATACTAAATTCTTCTCTACTTGGTAGCTCATGAATGATCATCATTGTGGGTTTTTTCTACTCAAATTATCGGAAACATTCAAGTCATTTGCCATATTACATACCTCAACATAATGATTATATTCAACCCTTCAAAATGAATGAAAGCTTCATCTACACTAGTGGAGTCCATTTGTTATTAATCATCATCAACATCATTCCTTGAGTATCAGCTAGTACCTCTTGTTTTACATGGATTATCTCTAACTCTCACAGTACCTACAAAGTGAATAATTTTTGTTTTCATTTTCCATATAAAGAAACAGAGGCTCAACTGGGTTTGCTCAAGGCTTTGTTGTTGCACAGATACTAAGTCATATCCTACTCTTTTGCAACCCCATGGACTACAGCCTGTCAGGCTCCTCTGTTGCCAGGCTCCTCTATTCATGGAATTTCCTAGGCAAGAATACTGGAGTAAGTTGCCATTTCCTTCCCCAAGGGATTTTTCCCAAACCAGTGATTGAACCCACATCTCCTGCACTGCAGGCAAGTTCTTTACCACCAAGCCATCTGGGAAGCCCTTGCTCGAGGCTAACAGTAAATTAGTGAAGCAATTTGATGAGGCCAGCAAGTCTATCTGGCTTCAAAAGCTTCTATTTTTTCTACTAAACCACACAGCTTCAACAACCCCATAATGAGCCCATCTAAATATCCTTCAAGGAAGCATTACATCATTTTTAAAAAAATTGTGCTCTAGATTAAAATCAGGTACATAATAAAATAATTTAATGCTATTTAAATTTAGGGGACACTGAAGAATATAAATTAAGTATGTATTCCAGGCTACAGTTATGGCAATTACATACAGAATTGTGGTATAAAACAGAATATTATTTACTATTTCTTTGACAGTCTACTAGTGCTATTAAGTTGAGGTTAAAGATTCTTTTTTAAAAAACAAATTTGTTAGCCATTCATCCTGAAACAAGTATACCCAAATGAAAATGAAGAAGTGCACGAGCTAGGTTTCTCTGAGTCAAATACTGCATCTGGGACATTTAGCAATTGAGGTTAAATATCTTTCCATTTTGAAAGAGATGGGAATCCCAGACCACCTGATCTGCCTCTTGAGAAATCTATGCACGTCAGGAAGCAACAGTTAGAACTGGACATGGAACAACAGACTGGTTCCAAATAGGAAAAGGAGTTCGTCAAGGCTGTATATTGTCACCCTGTTTATTTAACTTATATGCAGAGTACATCATGAGAAACGCTGGACTGGAAGAAACACAAGCTGGAATCAAGATTGCCAGGAGAAATATCAATAACCTCAGATATGCAGATGACACCACCCTTATGGCAGAAAGTGAAGAGGAACTAAAAAGCCTCTTGATGAAAGTGAAAGAGGAGAGTGAAAAAGTTGGCTTAAAGCTCAACATTCAGAAAACTAAGATCATGACATCTGGTCCCATTACTTCATGGGAAATAGATGGGGAAACAGTGGAAACAGTGTCAGACTTTATTTTTGGGGGCTCCAAAATCACTGCACATGGTGATTGCAGCCATGAAATTAAAAGATGCTTACTCCTTGAAAGGAAAGTTATGACCAACCTAGATAGCATATTCAAAAGCAGAGACATTACTTTGCCAACAAAGGTCCACCTAGTCAAGGCTATGGTTTTTCCAATGGTCATGTATGGATGTGAGAGTTGGACTGTGAAGAAAGCTGAGCACTGAAGAATTGATGCTTTTGAACTGTGGTGCTGGAGAAGACTCTTGAGAGTTCCTTGGGCTGCAAGGAGATCCAACCAGTCCATTCTGAAGGAGATCAGTCCTGAGTGTTCATTGGAAGGACTTGTGCTAAAGCTGAAACTCCAATACTTTGGCCACCTCATGCGAAGAGTTGACTCATTGGAAAAGACCCTGATGCTGGGAGGGATTGGGAGCGGGAGGAGAAGGGGACAACAGAGGATGAGATGGCTGGATGGCATCACTGACTCAATGGATGTGAGTTTGAGTGAACTCCGGGAGTTGGTGATGGACAGGGAGGCCTGGCGTGCTGCAATTCATGGGGTCGCAAAGAGTCAGACATGACTGAGCAACTGTACTGAACTGAACTGAAGATCCTACAATCTATGAATTTGAGAATTCATATTGAATAAAGTTGAGCATTCCTCATACAATTTTATTGACTATCTCCTGGACAGCCTACACATGCAGATAGAACAATCAAGATTGGTTAAAAAAAATCATAACACTGTTTCTTTATCTTCAATCCATACACATAAGACTATATATCTTAAATTCTCAGTGCCCTCTTAGGTAATAGAGAAAAAGTGTGACTCTTGGCTCCAAACTAAGGATATCTCTTAAAACTGTGGTTGATGGAAAGGGGTTGAATTTTTAACTGTAGCTAAGAATTCTAACATAGATTTGGGATAGGAAGAAGGTAGAAAAGAAAGTTAGCCAAATAGGACCCCTTGAAATTGTTCTTTGTGGTCACTGGACAATTGTTTGAAGTATATCCCAAATCTTGATTGCAAATATGGCCATGACTGCATTAAGTCACATGCATGCATACATTCACACTATTTTCCATGGAAAATAATTTCTGGTATCTCTAAAAATGATCTCCCAGAGTTAAAATGGAATTGTGAAATGAAACCTTACTCATTCCTTGTGAAATCCAAGAGAGAGACTTTTCCGAGAGAGATGGGAAGCGAGGTTTCACTAGGTCTTCCATGGTTACTGCTGCTAAGGCATTAATACTGGAGGACACTGTGCTGTAAAGGGAAATCAAATTTTTAATGTATATGTAAACTTTAATAATACCTTAACTAGGAATAAGAAAAAGAAAACATATTATCACTTCTTAAATATAACCAGATTTCTACTACATTATTTTTTAAATTCTTTATTGAAGTATAGTTGATGTACAATGTTGTAGTAGTTTCTGGCATATAGCAAAGTTATTCAGTATATATATGTATATATTATATGTATATGAAAGTGAAAGTGAAGTCGCTCAGTCCTGTTCAACTCTTTGAGACCCCATGGACGGTGACCTACCAGGCTCAGCGGTCCATGGGATTTTCCAGGCAAGAATACTGGAGTGGGCTGCCATTTCCTTCTCCAGGGGATCTTCCCAACCCAGGGATCAAACCTGGGTCTCCTGCATTGCAGACAGACGCTTTACCATCTGAGCCCTATATACATATACATATATATATTCTTTGTCATATTATTTTTCATTATGGTTTATTATAAGATATTGAGTACAGTTTCCTGTGTTATATAGTAGGACTTTGTTTTTTTAAATCTATTTTACCTACTACATTATTTCTAATAATTACATCATCCTCTTTCTGGAAGCTGTCACCCAAGAATGATTCAGGCAAATCCATAGGCTTAATAGTGAGAAAGGATAATTTAATGTTGCTTCCATTTTGCAATTAATCCTTATTATCCATGAAAGAATCTCTTAGATCATGCAGTATTACTATATAATGACTTTAAAGCACATTTTTCTTTATGCATAGAAAGGACTATCATAAGTCCTCACTAACATTCATCATAAATATTAATAATCTTAATTTGCTGGATCTTCACTAACATATGTTGTATATGATAATAATAAGCATAACACAGGAACAAAGTACAATGAATAAGCTCAAACACAAAATAAGATTCTTTGGACTGTATATATTATTCAGCCTGTAATAGGAGATCCGTATTCTAAGTTTTCCATTTGACCATGCTTTAGTTACATTCATATTTTAAACTAAGACTGTAGGTCCTTATTTTTGACCATCGGCAAAACCTACCATTGACTGATTGTCATTACTGTGACTGTATGGGGTATGTGATGATGTTTTAGATAGTAGGGACTAAAGATAAAAGCAAAGACTTATGACAACAGACAGCCAACGAGGAGAGTCAGACTGACAGAAAAGGAGACATGGAATAATTACCTATTTAGGGCCATTTGTGCCCATGTCCAAAATTCAACTTTATCCCCCCAAATATCCAATAATAAAAGAAACATCCCAAGAGGGAAAACTTGTATTATTAGAGTCCTAGTTCATACCTTAATGTTCCACTGTAAGCACAGGCCACAAAAAGTCCAGGAAGTCCCGGATAATCTTGCAGAATGTCCAGTACCAAGTAAGGCATGAGCTGAAAAATTCCAAAATTTACTCTTGAATACTATTGGCTATGAAATAAAATTAATTAACATCTCATTTACTTTGTGGTATTCAAGAACTAAAGGAAGATATTCCACACAACTGAAATGTCCAAATATGAAAAACTAAACTCTTTACCTGCTAACATTTAAATAAAAGAATAGAATAGTAGTTAAGGGTACAGGCTCTGGATTCAGACAGATGTGGCTTTTGTTATTTAGTTTCTCTGAGCCCCAGTTTCCTCATCTGTAAAATAGGAATAATAATCCTAACCTCACAGAGTTGCTATAAAACTTAAATTAGATCATCTATGTAAGTTCTTAGTATAGAACACAGAATATAGTAAAGGCTCAGTAATAGGCAGCTGTTCTCATTTATTGGAATAACAAATCAATTTAAAGGAAATATTTTTACATACTTCTGTGCTTAAGTAAGAATGACTCAAGTTTATACCTGTGAACTTCAATCACTATTCGGGATTGAAAATGTAATTAGAGCTGCTTATACAGTTGACCCTTGGACAAAATGAGTTTGAATTGTGTGGGTCTGCTTATATGCAGATTTTTTTTAATATAGAAAAATATACATGTAGAACATCATATGCATGACTTTGTTGACGTGGATAACCTATCCTTACACAGGTATGGCGTGAGTGATATTTAATATGAAAACAACATGTTAGGGTTTTTTTTTACTGTCTTATTACTGATTTCAAAGAATTGTGTTACTGCACAGTATGTCTCTCTCTAATAACTGCAGAAACTGCAACAACCAATCATCACAAGTAAGTGATTTTTAAAAAAACACACAATGCTTCTAACACTATATTATGAATATGACTATTATACTGTATGCCATCAAGACTTTATAACAATTCATTCATTAGGGTATAGGCTAGGCTAGCATGAAGTAATCATATCAATTACACTAGATTACAAATAGCTCAGTTGGAAAAGAATCTGCCTGTAGTGCAGGAGACCCCGGTTCAATTCCTGGGTCAGGAAGATGCAGTCAAGATGGGATAGGCTACCCACTCCAGTATTCTTGGGTTTCCCTTGCGGCTCAGCTGGTAAAGAATCTGCCTGCAATGTGGGAGACCAGGATTTGATCCCTGGGTTGGGAAGATCCCCTGGAGATGGGAAAGGCTACCCACTCCAGTATTCTGACCCGGACAATTCCTTGGGGTCACAAAGAGTCAGAGATGACTGAGCAACTTTCACTTTCACCAATTAAGCAATCATATTGCAGCTTCTTTGTCAATGCATGAACTGCCTTGAAAATTTTTCCAGGTATTTCCATATATTTTTCTATTATTTATTTATTTATTTTCAGCACCGTGTCTTTGTTAGGGCACTTGGGCTTTCTCTAGTTGCAGTGCGAGGGGGCTGCTCTCTGATCGCACTGTGCAGGTTTCTCATTGCAGTGGCTTTTCTTGCTATACAGCACGGGCTCCAGTAGTTGTGGCACCCAGGCTTAGTTGCTCTGCAGCATAGGGGATCATCCCGGGACCAGGGATAGAACCCGTGTCCCCTGCATTGGGAGGCAGATCCTTCACCCGGGACCACCAGGGAAATCTCTCAGTATTGTAATATTGGAAGTAGCATTCTTCATTCTTGTTATGTCTGCTAAAATAAAATTTTCCAAATGCTTTATAGAAACTAAAAATGAATAATGTGCCTATTTGCTAGTACTTTACAAGAACATGAACACCGTCTCCTCCCAGCTAATAAACTTTGGGAACGTCATTACTGCATGTAAGAAAGACATAGTACTGGACCTGGTCTGGTGCAGACACTTTCTTGGCTGTCCAAGGATCACAGTCATGGTACCTGGAGTAGAGGGCAAGCCCACAAAGCACTGAGCAGACAAGGATCACCCAGAGTCCCAGGAGATTGATGTAGAGAGACCTAATGAAGTGAAAACAAACAAGTAAATGACAATTTTAACTTCCATCTCAAAGATGAGGAAAATTGTGAAACAGAAGAGACTTTCATGATTATATTCAATAGACATGCATTCTCTTTTGGGTGTCAAAAATGCTACTTCTTTTATTCTGGCCTAACCTTCTGTTTATGAGGTCAATAAACATTGTATTGGGAAATATTTGGAGTAGATGGGGTTTTGCCACTGAATGAATGTATCCTCCTGGTCAGAGTTCCATGGGCGTTATTAGCTTTATAATGTTTAACTACACTACTTTGGGCTTCCCTGGTGGCTCAGTAGTAAAGAGTCCAACTATCAATGCAGAAGATGCAGGTTCCATCCCTGGGTCAGGAAGATCCCTGGAGAAGGAAATGGCAACCCACTCCAGTATTCTTGCCTGGGAAATACCACAGACAGAGGAGCCTGGTGGGCTACAGTCCATGGGGTTGCAAACAAGTCAGACATGACTTAGCGACTAAAGAACAACTGTAACAAAATTACACTACTTCAGGACCTTTTGTCATGAAATAGAGACTTTAATAGTCAACAGAGCAGTGACTTATTCATTTTCCCTTTGCTTGACATTGTTAGCATCTACATAGCAACTCACCATAGTTGTTAAATGTGGTTTGTGATGCCATCCATTAAATAGGAAAGGCAAACCTGCATTCCTAGACAGGTATCTTCCAAAATAATGTTCAGCATTTCAATACATGGTATGTGCTCCAGTAGAATGTAAAGGTTTCTATAATAGCACTGGAGTCAGTCCTGAGCATAAATCTTAGCTCTACCATATGTGACGCTGGGCAAGTAAATTAACCTCTCTGATCCTCAGTTTCTTCATTGACAGCTAGAAATAACAATGCATACCTCACTGAGTTATAGTAAGACTAAATAAAATAGTGTCTATCATGTAACACAATAGCATGTAATGACCACTTGTTAAACGGAAGTTAGTGATATTACTAGTGTTAATATCATTGAATGCTATGTCTTATCAGGGAAGCCCTATTTTAATAAGCAGTTGATAACAAATATTTCTCCCACTAAGGTAGCTATGTTTTTTTTCCCCCCAAGGGTACTATAGTGGACACCTGGATTGAAGAGAGGTGCCCACACCACCACCAACTCTTATCTCCTTCCCCAGGGCAGCCTGCACAAAATGATGACTAGATTCAGAGGTTTAAAGGCTGAGTTCCCTCAAGCCAACCTGGAACAGCCTGAAGGGTCATCTCAGCTCTAAAGCTCCTGTTGAGGCCTCTGTTGAGACTGCATTTCAGTCTACCTTCTCCCTCTGGCCAATCTCCCCTTCCTTCGCTTCTACAGTGGTAATTCCCTAGGAGACTCTGGCATGCTAACCTCCATCTCAAAGTCTGCTTCCAGGAGAACCTAACGTGCAAGAAGTCCCAAACAACAGATTGCTAGTCTTTTCCCTTGATTGACTACATTCACTGTGTGTTTTGTTACTGCCTAATGAGTAATGGATAACCAACAAGAATCTACTGTATAGCACAGGGAACTCTGCTCAATACGTTGCAACAAACTAAATGGTAAAAGAATTTGAAAAATAATAGATACATGTATATGTATAATTGAGTCATTTTGCTATATCGTCAGGGAATGTTTAACAGGAGGATTGCTATGTGCTGTTTCTCACAAGTCCTTTGTTTCTTTTTAAGTGGAACAGCACGCTGCTCCCAGGAACTGAGGTCATTGTGTGAGACAGGCTTGAATCTCCTTTAGTAAATGTTCTCTTTATGGCAAAACTGCTTAGTCTTGATCCCCTTTCTTGAGATGTGGATTGTCTCCTGACCTTGTGACCGTTATTAATCCCTTGCTCCCGTGGTGACAGGTGCTGTACATTTGGTTTTCTGATCTTTAGCACTGTCGAAAGAAACTTCTTGTACCACAGCCTTTCTACACTCACAGAGAAATCATTAAAGCACCTTTGCTCCATCAGAGCTTGGGACCCCGTGTCTTTCTTTCTCTCTCTCTCTCTCTCTCCTCGGCTGATTCTTTGGAGTGCAGAGACCCGTCTTGCTCACTCTCCTGCCCAGGCTTCTAAGAAGGCGCCCTGTGCCTTCACCCTCCTCAAGACAGAGCCCGGTGCCTTTGTGAGAGATGCAAGTCCTGTGTCAAGGGCTTTATTGGTTTTCTGCGTAAACCAGGGAGTATCAGCCTCTCTCTCTTTCACTTTCTTATCATCGCCTCCTCCAGACCGCCAGGTCCTGGTCCATTAAAGGACCCCAACAAGTGGCGCCCCAGAACAGGGACTCTGGTATACGTGGCATTTCGGTCGGAGGGACTCAGGACCTATTGAGGTCAGGACCTATTGAGGTCGGTAAGTACTAAGATATGGGTCAAACGGCTGGAAAGCCCAATCATTTCTCTACTTTACTTCACCATTTGTTTAAAACTCAGACAGAACACTTATTGCATGTATATGAATTAGATGATGAAACTTTACAAAAGGCCCAATTAGAACAATATAAAATATTTCAAAATTTTCTTACTAGCCCTGCCCCGGCTGTTCCATTTGCTCCTCCTCTGCCAACAGGTGCAACTCCAAAAGTCTTTCCTTTGTTGGAACCTAGTGAAAGTTATGCTAATTTTTTTGCTAGATTAGAAACTGCTATTTCCCATACTGTAATCAGAGAAGAAACCAAGAAACAGCTAGAGAAATTACTTGCTTATGAGAATGCAAATCAGGAATATCAAAGAGCTATCGCTGCAATTCATGAGACTGAGGCTATTATTATTTGAAGGCTTGTCACAATCTAGGATCAGAAACTCAAAAGATGCAAATGCTAGCTAAAACAATGGCTACTGCCTTTAAAAAGGGAAATGAAGGATGCTTTACATGTGAAGATAAAAACCATTTAAAAGGGGACTGCCCTAAGAAGGCTAATAAAAAACCTCCAAGAATTCGCCCTCACTGTGAGAGAGGAATGCATTGGGCCAAAGATTGTAAATTTAAATTTGATATTGATGGAAAACCTATTCCAGGGAACTCCAAACAGGGGACCCCCCAGGTCCCCTACAACAAAAACCAGGGGCAAATTCTATCTTTTCCCTCAAACCCTCAACATCTGGCAATGCTACTGTTAATTACCAGCCCTAGATGATTTTTTCCTTTACCCTTAAGCAGTCCCTTCTAGAGTACCTACCAGACTTCTTGGACCCCTGCCCCCTCAAACCTTCAATCTTTTATTTGGCCGATCTAGTTTGGCTTCTAAAGGAATTACTGTTCACCCTGGAATAATTGATTCAAATTATAAAGGAGAGATTCAAATTATGATATAATCTCAGATTCTATGGCAATTCAAAAAGGAGGACAAAATTGCTCAATTACTTCTTTTGCCTTACATTTCTATTAACTCATCTAATAATGTACAGACAGGCAGATTCAGCAATACAGATCAAAAACAATCCTTATGGACATCATTGGTATCTGAATATGCCCAACCAAATATAAATATCAAAATTAATAATAAAAGATTTTCTGGTCTCCTCGACACTGGATCTAGTATTACTATTATTTCCAAACATTTATGGCCCAAATCTTGGCCTATACAAAAGGTCTCTTGCCAAATTGCAGGAATTTCTCAAACCTAAATACAAGAAATTTATCAAAACGTTTAGATCTACCCATATGAAGGGCCAAAAGGCCAACCTACAACATTAAGACCTTATGTGATAAATGCACCCCTTAATCTAAGAGAAAGAGACTTACTTATGCAATGGCAAACACAGATATACATTCCACATTTTTCCTAGGGGCCACTGCTCATTTAACAAACAAAGCAATTATTAAAATAACTTGGAAGAACAACGAGCCTATTTGGACAGAGCAATGGCCCCTTACGAAAGATAAATTACAGGCTACTAAAGGACTTATAGACACACAATTAGAATTGAAACATATCAAGGAATCTTACTCTCCTTAGAACTCTCCTATTTTTATTATAAAGAAGAAATCTAACAAATGGTATCTCTTAACAGACCTTAGAAAAGTTAATGCATCTATGAAACCTATAGATGCATTATAACCAGGGATCCTGTCACCTACTACTATTCCTCAAAATTGACACATTATTATTACTGATTTACAAGATTGCTTTTTTAATATACCTTTACACTCTTTAGACCGGGAGAAATTCACTTTCTTCCTTATCCTAATCACACCAGGCCTCATAAAAGATTTCAACAGACTATGTTACCTCAAGGTATGCTTAACAGTCCTAATATTTGTCAAAATTTTACATCCAAGGCTTTACTTCCTATATGACAGCTATTCCCTCATGCATGTATCATTAATAATATACTGTAACTACAAAAGGGAGAAATGATATTTTTGACACTGAATGGCCATGATATTCTTTAGACTCCAGAGAAAACTGATTAAAGTAAACTCTTTTTTGAAATTGCAAAACCAATTCTTCTTACACATGCAATTAGGAAAAGGTTAACTTGTTAAAATACTTTTTTGGAGCTCCAATTCTGCCTGGGATACAAAAACAAGCCTAAGAAAAAACCAAAAATTAACTCTTATCATGTCCTTGGGATACACAGCCCACTCTATCTAGGACTCCAGCCAAAAACGAATTGGTGGAATTAAAAAAAAAATTAAATTAAATTAAAAAATTAAAAAAATAAAAAATAAAACAAAAAGATATTTTAAATTTCAAGTAGAAAACTATGCCTATCTATCTAAAATTATCTATGTCTCACTATATGTCTTTGTTTTTGGATAATATGAAGTTAATAAGCTCTATTTAAATTCAAGTTAACATGAACTGAAAAATATTCAATATTAAATATAATATTTATTTAAATATAAATATATAATTTAAATATAATTGCTAATCTAATTAAGACGTGTCTTAAATCATCATTATGTAATACTTTTATTATGCCTAGGTTTAAGGTAAACTAAATTTGCCAACAAAAAGGTAACTCTTTATATATATATATAAAAATATATAAATGAAATAAAAACTTTTAGATAAACTCTATTAAAATAATTATATTTTAAATAAAATAATCTATTATTTTAATCTATTATTATAATCTAAAATAATCTCTTAAGATTGGGGTAACTTAAATTTCTAGAGTTGTACTAAACTAAATAATAAAAGTTTATTAAATAACTAGGTCATTTCCAAATGAAATAAGATTTTAAAACATTAATTACTGAACACTAACTTCCTCTTACAAAAAGTTTTTCTTACAGAAAAACTAAAGAGATTTTAAACTATTAATAAATATATATATTATATAAAATAAATATATATTATTATATATAATATAATAAATACATTCACCCATCTATAAAAATACTAACATATAAGACACTTCATAGTTGCTAAAGAAAAATAAGATATATGCTTTTAATAAAAAGATATAAGAAATGGCAAATAAGATGATGAATACAAAAATATAAACAGGGTTTATGACAAATGAAAGAAAATTTTATGACAAATGGATTTAACTCATTACCCTGAACTTTCTTCCTCTTCCTTCTTACATGTCTCAATCAATACAAATTCTTCTTTTATAGGGGCCACACCTCTCCAAGGTGAAACTACAGAACGTTATAACCCACTTATTACCTTACTTTGCAATAATGAGAATTGCCTAATTCTATAAAAACAGACAATGGCCCTACCTATATTTCTAAACAATTCAAACAATTTTTACATTCATTCTCTATTAAACAGATTACAAACATTCCTTATAATCCACAAACACAAGACATAATTAAACAAACACATTACACACTGTAATACAAATAGAAAATTAAATAAAGAAAAATACACAGGAACACTTTTATCTTCCTTATCCAGGGCTGACTTTTTACTAGATTCTGACGCAATATATTTTTTAAGCCTATAACTACTGTTAATATAGCTTTATTTCTATTTCCAGTCTGTAAGATTCTTAAAACAAAATAACATCAACTTCAATGCCTGTTTCACAATACAAAACAAAAACAACATAAAAAGGACACCATTTGCCAAATTAGTTATTTGTTCCTAAGAATATCAAAAGTGCAAAATATTCACCTTCTTTTCAGGTCTGTCTTGAAAGTATAATCATCTTCCTTGACACACTGAACAGAGAAATTTAACAGCTGCCACGCTGCATTTCTTTTCCAAGGACAAGGTCAAATATATTTGGATATGAGCAACATTTCATTTATCAAGTTGTTCTGCATCAACTTTCAATAATTTCACTTAGGAAAAAATATTTGAATGTTTGCTCCTAATCCTTTGCCCCAAATAACACAAACCACTTCAAACACAGTCAGATCCCATTTTTTTTTTTAATATCAGGAAAAATGTATATACTGAATGAAGAGAAAATCAACCCATTAATTCAAAACCACAGCCAAATACCAGTCCCAAACAGATTTCTAGATGATTTTTTTTTCTTTTGGACTGAAATATTTCCTAAGAATGTTTTCATCATTATTGCTTTCCTTTCTTTCTATAACTATTGTTAATATAGCTTTATTTATTTTAAATTTTTAAAACTTACTGCAAGGAGATATTTTGACAAAAGCAGAAAAACATTTTGAAACATTAAAGGACACCTCCCTTCCTTTGCCCATTTGATATCAAGACAGGTTAACTAATCTATGGAAATCTAAGAAACTAATCTTACAGGGAAAGGGATATGCTTCTATTTCTCCAGATGGATCCAACGAACTCATATAACTTCCTCTTCAGAAGATTCAACTTAAGGGGGCCCCCAACGTTCAGACTAGAAATGATACAACAAAAACCTCAGGAGGAAGCAATTCCAATACAAGCCATGGAGACTTTAAAAATTTCCAAAAAACACCGCACTCAATGTCATCGACCTTATGATCTCCCTACTTGGGGACAGATAAAAACCCTTACTAATCAAACGGAAAATCTGATTTCTCAACAGGGAATGCCTCGGAATCCTGAAAATATTTTTCTTCGCTATGCTTGCTTTGCTTGCTTTTGCTTCCCCCGCTCAGGCTGACTTGATTGATCACACTTAATGGACTTATGTACCTAACTCCCCTTTTTTATTGTAGGTTATAGAATGGACAGATATAGGACCAATCATATCCACTAATGACTCAACACATATGCCCCCTCCTTGGAAGTTGGAGGAGCCCTCTCATCCTGAAAAAGAAGAAAAACTAATTAATATGTCTCTAGGTTATGAAGTCCTTCCTTTTTATATGGGCCCAACAGAATTATGCATAAATGTTAGCCGACAAACTTAGGCTTTCACCCTGCCTCTAAAGGAAGACTTTCAGACACTGCTTGGATTATTTACTACCCTTTCTTTGTCCATGAACCATGTTTATACTACTGAAACTTTAGGGAAAGAGTTAAGGAAAGAACAAAGAACACTATGTAAAGGGTTTACTAACAAGAACTTTAAATATATTCCTGTTCACTGGGACAAATGTCAGGCCAAATCAGGAAAATTAATGTTTATGGCTAATCATACAATTGTTGATTGGGGACCCCATAGTATATGGTTATCTAACTGCTCAAATGATATTAACAACACTGTGTATGATTATGTCACTCAAATAACATAGAAGGTTACTAATACTACAATGGAACATTACCACGACAGAGGACTTCTTGGGTGACTTGACGGTGGAATGGCCACCCCCCTTGTCCTCGAATCGTCCTTGATAAACAGATTGGGCATAAACAATGAGACACCTGGAAACTTGCTGCAAGCACCGAGGAACTTGGGACTTGGACTAGACATTTCACAGGAAGCAATCATAGCCATAGAAACTATTTCTTTCATTATAATCAATCATATTTTATACAAGCCTATGTTCCACTTCCTTTTGTTGCAGCTATAGGAAATTTACAATTCAGTACGACTTTACGTTCTGTAACTTGCATAAATTGTAAATTATATACTTGTCTTAACTTCTCTATTTCCTTGAGAAATGACTCCCTTTTGATTCTTCAATCTTGACATAATCCGTGGTTACCAATAAATCTCCAGCAGCCCTGGGAAGAAGGTCCCATGGCTGGACTTGCTTCCCAGTTACTTACTGAATTGTTCCGACAATCTAAATGATTCATTGGATGGCTGATTTTTGGCATTTTGGGATTAATAGCTATTTGCACCACTGCTGCTATTACTGGTGTTGTTTTACAAACCTCAATTCAAATACATAATTCTATTCAAAATTGGACTAAAGATGCCCATACTATGCAGGCCACTTAGGCTCAGATAGATGAGGATATGCAAGATGAAATACAGAAACTAAAAACAGCTATCAGATGGGTTGGAGATCAATTAATAGATGTACAAAAACAGATGATGCCAAAATATGATTGGAATTCTACTCAATTTTGTGTTACTCCTGTTCATTTCAATAATAAAGCCTACAACTAGGAACAAATCAAATTTCATTTACAAAACATACATGAAAATGTCTCTCTGAATGTACAAATATTACAAAAAGACATATTTGAAACCTTTTCTAATAATCTGCCCTCTTCCACTAATTTGAAAACTTTAGCTGAACAACTAGCTGATCAATTATCTGGGCTAGACCCACGCAGATGGTTTCAAAGCATTACTCACAGCATCGGGTCTAAAACTGTAATTTTGGTGATTGTCTTAACAATTATATTTGTCATCTACCGTTGCCAAGATTCATGCCAAGATTGTTAAAACTAAACAAACTCTAATGGTCAGAACTCTTTTTACAAATATTATAAATAAATAAGGGGGAATTGTCAGGGAATGTTTAACAGGAGGATTCCTACGTGCTGTTTCTCACAAGTCCTTTGTTTCTTTTTAAGTGGAACAGCACGCTGCTCCCAGGAACTGAGGTCATTGTGTGAGACAGGCTTGAATCTCCTTTAGTAAACATTCTCTTTACGACAAAACTACTTAGTCTTGATCCCCTTTCTTGAGATGTGGATTGTCTCCTGACCTTGTGACCATTATTAATCCCTTGTTCCCGTGGTGACTGTTGCTGTACATTTGGTTTTCTGATCTTTAGCACTGTCGAAAGAAACTTCTTGTACCACAGCCTTTCTATACTCACAGAGAAATCAATAAAGCACCTTTGCTCCATCAGAGCTTGAGATCCCGTGTCTTTCTTTCTCTCTCTCTCTCTCCTCAGCTGATTCTTTGCAGCGCAGAGACCCGTCTTGCTCACTGTCCTGCCCGGGCTTCTAAGACTCTCTTGAGAAGGCACCCTGTGCTATAACCCCCCTCGAGAGGGAGCCCGGTGCCTTCGTGAGAGATGCAAGTCCTGTGTCAAGGGCTTTATTGGTTTTCTGCATAAACCAGGGAGTATCAGCCTCTCTATCTCTTTCATTTTCTTATTGTCGCCTCCAGACGACCAGGTCCCAGTCCATTAAAGGACCCCAACACTATATACCTGAAACTAAATTAATAAGTTAATTTAGTATACTCCAACATAAAAATGTTTTAAAAAATTAAAAGTAGTATAACTATATGTCATCTCCAAATCACCAGAAATATACCCAGACACTTTCCTACTCAGTCACCGTACCTCATTTATATATGAGTTAATATCTTATTTTATGTTTTATGTTACTTTAATGCCAGTCAGATAGACCACTTATCAACATCTGATACTATATCCAGTCAATCAGTGTCAGTAGGTCTTGACTCTTTGGCTGGGGTTCATTCTTTCCATGGAGCCAATGTTAGAAACTGGGAGAAAATGGTTCCCCTGAGTTCTTGTTAAAGAGACCATTGGACTATTTGGAAGGAAATTGTTTTCTACTAAGAAAGCTCTGATGCTATTCTTTTAGTTATAAAATTGGGCTTTTTGAGCTCCATATTCTCAAAGAAACATGTTCCCAAAGAAGAGCCTGTGCACAATTACTTTGGGAGGGACATCAGCTCTAATGTGGATAGATTACTGGATATATAAATTATATTTCTTTAAAGTGTCTTAAAATATCAGCATTCCTATGCTCACTTTGGGGGGATTCCATATCCAGTTACTATACTCATATTGATATAGATCTTTCATCGTGAAATTTACCAAACATAGATAATGTCTAAACCAACTTACTCTCATATGTTTATATCTGACATCACATATTTTTTTTCACACAATGGCAAACACCTATTTACTGTATTAAATACAAGCCTGAAACGTTAACTAGATACTACAGATTTCAAGAAAATTACATTTCAGATTCCCAAAATATCTTGCTGGTGCTTTGACAACTGAAACATTGTTTTAGAGGCTTTTTCTAAAATTCATAAAAAAGCAACACTTGGGGGATATAAAATACCCAAAATCCAAAACTTAAAAGTTTATTCAAAATTCTTTTGAATCCCTAAGGTGGCTGTAAACAGTCTGCTTTTACATGTTCATAGCTTAAAGGAATGTGACTATCACAGTTTATATGGATTTCTTACCCAGGAAGCCCACCAACTCTACACAGTAGTTTCGTGTTTCCATAACCCAGTCCTCACATTGCCAGTGCTATCCATACCCAGCAAGGGTGCCTCCTGCCCACTGCTTTTGATTGGCCCATTATGAATGGCCAAGTTCAGGCCATAAAACTTCTGCTGACTTTCAAGTTCAACTACAGTTGGCTTCCTTACTGCATCTTTTTTTACTACTAGTTGAAACAGGCTTTTCAAAATTCCTGCTGCTTTTGGGAAGCGTGCTACAGGCATCACTGCTATCTTGTTGCGTGTGGGGGGGAGGGTTGTACTGTCTCTCTCTGTAGGCTAAGTACGCCCTCCGACTCCGAGAGTGTCCTTCATTACTGCCCAGCCGACTTTTCGGCAGGCCATTCTGCACACTGCCTTCCACGCTCGTGGGGACGTCGTAGGCATATTCTCTGAGGACCGTGAGTCTACTGGCCCAATGCCCTTTACTTCTGTTTTTATGATGGCGGCTTGGGTGCACATTTGTTCGAAATGGACTGGCTCAGTGCCCTTTACTTCTGTTTTTATGATGGCGGCCTGGGTGCACATTTGTTCGAAATGGAACTTCTAAAGGCACCACATGCATTTTAATATCGTTGTCCATTGAATGTTCTGTCAGACTACTATCGAGCTGAGGCATGGCATTCAAAGGTAGGGAACTGGTGTGGCACTGGGCCGCAGCAGCCTGCATGTTGGTTTATTTGCAGCCCTGGGAGGAGTTTTTGAAGCTCGAAGCACTCTTGTTTGTGCATGAAGATTCTGCGCTGCTGTTGGTGCACTTGGGAGCCTCCCCACTGGGCCGGCTGGAGCTGGGGGGCTGCATGTTGACTTGGACTGAATAGGCGCTCCTTCCTGGGCAGCAAGTCATGATCTATGCGAGCTGGACATCCACCCTGTTGACACAATGGTGAATGAACCACTGAGGCTCAAACATGTGGCTCCAAAAAAGAAGCTAAAAACCAAGTCCAAAGGGTAATACAAAGAAACAGCCAAGGCCCCAAACATCCACAGGGCAACATACAAGAGCAAGGTAAGGCTGGCCCCCAGAAGCTGAGCATGGAAAGTGTGTTCGTTTTCCAGAGCTGATGTGGAAATCAGGGACAGAGACATGGAGTCCTGATAACTGACTTCTCCATTTTCATTGGCTGCCAGCCATTGCTGCTCCTCGGTGGGCTCCTTCAGCTCATATTTGCGCTCAGGGTGTCTTTTCAACTGAATAAATATGCTGAGAAAGTACATACAGTTTACAAAAGTAATGAAGCTGGCGGGCCCGTAGAAGGCTCCCAAGGAGGGTTCCCATGCCATCCAGCAATAGGGTGCATTTGGCCGACTGCGGTAATTCTTGATGTTTGCTGCTGCAGTGATGCCACAAACTATGATGGGTATACCACCACCGATCAGGTAGAACCTGAGCATTGGTGGAGGTGGCAGCTCATCAGGGTCCTGACATCTTTTAGCTTTTTTAGTGACTTGTTTGTAGATGTTCCGAGCTGTCATTCCCACCCATAGTACTGTAGCAAGAGTGGAATAATGAAGAATTATTCCAACTGCTTGGCAGACACTGGCATTTCTAGTTTGACTTATTCCTCCCACAAAGACCACACAGGTCAGAAAAATATGAAAGCACAAATTCACAAGCATGTGCCAGCCTTTGAGACTGATTCTAATCAAACTGTGCTGGTATATGTAACTGACGCTGACCGCTAAGAGGCACAAGAGAAGAATAGCAGCAGTAGTGTAGACCACAGGGTGCAGGAGATGGGCTGCCTGGGTATAGAATTCGGATCCCGTCAGATCCATTAAAACTGCATAGTTACTAAGGGAGTAGCACTGAATGGTAGTGATATTTTCAACCGAATAGAGTATATGGCACCCATCTGTCTTCCAGCCTCCTTGTCCATTCAGCAAATCGAAATCCCACTGGGCAGCCACAGCATCTGCTCCAAGTGCAATTCGACGCAGCGTCACATTAACGGGGATGTGGTGGGTATCAATGTTCACACCATAGGGTGACCGTGCGGTTCGGCAGCGTGTCCGGGGGGAGGACCTGTGCGAGCTCCAGGCTGCTGCACACCACCTTGCCCTCGGAGGCTCCCGCCGCCCTCCCGGTACCTCGGGGCCGCCCGTCGTGCTTGCAGCCCGGGGGCAGCGCCACAGCCCCGTTGCCCAGCAGTGCGAGCAGCGCCAGCCGCAGCAGCAGAAGGGGCGGCGGCGGGCGGCCCCGCAGGGGGCCGGGCGGCCGGCCGGGGCCTGCGGGCCGAGCGACGCTGCGCTGGCCTAGCAGGCCGCCCCGGTGCCCCGGCGGACTGGAGCGCATCGCGGGCCCCGCGGCGCCGGGAGTCTCGTGGTGGCCGGAGGACGCGCCCTCCTCGGCGCCGACATGCTCATTTGTCCGCAGCTGCCGCGCTGGGCCCTAGGCGAGCGGCGGGGTCACGGCCGCGTGGGTCCCAGCGCCGCTCTACTGCCGGGCGGGAGCGCCGCTGCTTCCTCCACCTCCTCCTATCACTTATTTTTAATATCCTCCCTTAATACAAAGAGAATACTACTCCTCCTACTTCAATCACCTTGTTACTCTTATAGTTTTAAAGCTTCAAAATGCCTGAAAGCCAACTCAGCCTTATTTATCAGTATTAAGAATGCTGGTCACCAAGTTTATCTGAGGCCTCCTGAGAAAAAACCAGCCACTGCTCACACTCTGCACAAGCCAAGATGGGCTGGAGACTCCCCTGACCATGCTGTCCTTCCGACCTCTGTACATGCATGTGCTAAGTCACTTCAGTAGTGTCTGACTCTTTGCCACCCCATGGACCGTAGCCCGTCAGGCTCCTCTGTGTACAAGATTTCCCAGGCCAGCATACTGGAGTGGGTTGCCATCTCCTACTCCAGGGGATCTCCCCGACCCAGGGATTGAACCCGCATCTTTTATGTCTCCTGCTTTGGCAGGCAGGTTCTTTACCACTAGTGCCACCTGGGAAGCCCTCCAGAGGGCTCATGATAAGAGGTCGGAAGCCAACCTCTGTGCTTTGGGCAAATCACTCTTCCTACCTGGAATGCTCTCCCATTCTTCTCCACCAGCCCACACGTGGTCTTCCTTCAGGACCTGCCTGCTCAGCAGGAATCTCTCATTCATCCCTGCCTTCACATCCCAGGATTTGAGGTGGAAAAGGGAATTCACATTTACTGGATCCCGGCCACATGCATGACACAGTATTTTATAATTCCTCCACAAGATGTGTGATATACTCATTGTATAAGTTTAGAAACTGAGGTTCAGAAAGTCTAAGAAACTCACCCCATTACTCAAGTAGCAAGTGTTAGAACCAGGTTATAAACCCATAACTGTGTCTGAATATAAAATGAAACAACACATCTGGCAGTACAATGCTCTAGAACATTTCCTCTACTGTTACATTGTTTCAGGGAACTGTTATACCTCTAGTGTTCTTCCACTTTTCACATAGTTGCATATATTTTCCTAATTTGATGCTATGTTCCTTCATGATTGTTGTTCAGTTGCTAAGTCATGTCAGACTCTTTGCAACCCCACAGACTGCAGCACACCAGGCTTCCCTGTCCTTCGCTATCTTCCAGAGTTTGCTCAAACTCAGGTCCATTGTGTTGATGATGTCATCCACCATCTCACAGACAAATCCTCTGTCCTTTATGATAAGAGCCACATATTTATAATTTTTATTCCTTATATTTCCTTATGCAAAGAGATACAAAATAAATGCCTATTTATTTGATAAGGTTTGTTTTACTTAATAATTGATATAAATTTTCTTTTGGCCACATCATGTGGCATGTGGGATCTTATTTCCCCAACCGGGGATCAAACCCTCACCCCTTGCTATGGAAACACAGAGTCTTAACCATTGGACCACCAGGAGCACAGCACCACCCATCAGGAGAAAACTGAATTAAAGATTTGCTGAGTGTGGCCCTGCCCACAAGAGCAAGACCCAGTTTTTCCCCACAGCCAGTCCCTCCATCAGGAAGCTTGCACAAGCCTCTTATCCTCATCCATCAGAAGGCAGACAAAAGAAATAGAGGTACTTGATATAAATATTTTAAAATATCTGATTCAAAACATACAGTACCACTTTGTTCTATGTGACCCTTTTGTAAGTATATCATTTATCTCTTAGAATTTTATGATACAAAAGACAAACTCCAGCAAAGCTTGACTTCTAAGCATCCATAAAGACAATTGATAGTTATTCACGATTCATATACCATAGTTTGGCTTACAATTTTGCCTGGAACCTGCTTTTACAGGAAATATATCTCTGCACTTGGGATTGATTCACGCCATAGATGCTGGTCCACGTGAAGGTCCCTCCTATAATAATGGTCCAGAATGTGTGTCTTTGCAAAGGGTTAGGATTAAAGCTAAATGAAAACAAACAGAAAACAAATTTGAACTCTCAGTAAACTATTACAGAAGTCTTTCTAGAGTGTTTTGGAAGCAAGCAATGTATACTTACATAAATATAAACAAATATATATATATATACACACACAAATATGTACAGATTGATTAAGTAATGTAAAAGGTAGAAATATTTCTAACAAGTTCAGTGAAATAAAAAAATCAATACTTTCAGAGATTTGGAAATTCTGGATAGGACTGGGGCCAAAATGAATGTTTCAATTGTTGTGAACATTTGTAGAAACTGTTCTCTCATGGCCACAGGAAATTATTTAAACAAGTCTGCCATGCTGTAATCAAAGAAGATCATGAAGCTGAAGAAAGAGAGAGCAAGCAATTCCTAGGTACATTGGAGCAACAGATATGGTACTGAAATAAACATAATATCAACACATTTCATGTGTATAATTCCTCTCCCGGAACATTTATAGTCCCAGTTCTACTTTATATTCAAGCTGAAGAATTCAATTAATGCAGTTTAAAGGTTTTCATGTTTAAAACTACCATGTCATTATAACCATGTTCTTAAAATGTTGTGTGCACCATCTACATACTCATAGTTGAAAGTCACACTATGGCACTGAAACAAAATACAATTACAAAGAAAGCTCAGCTTCCACATTCAATACATCTTTTAATTCTTCTTACTGTATCATCTTGGAAGGAATGAGTCTGTTCATCTCTGATACACAATATAAGCTTGAAAATTTTCTGCAAAATTAGCTTTAATGGAAACATTCTGCATTTCTGAAATTCTGCAATTTCACTTCAAAGTTTATATTTGAGATCATTTGGGTAAAGTGCTACAACTTTATGTGTTTT
This sequence comes from Bubalus kerabau, assembly GCF_029407905.1. Taxonomy (NCBI): domain Eukaryota; kingdom Metazoa; phylum Chordata; class Mammalia; order Artiodactyla; family Bovidae; genus Bubalus; species Bubalus kerabau. The sequence continues at coordinate 57,064,248 of NC_073624.1, read as the reverse complement.
CAGCATTCTAATGGAAAGATGAGAGCCTCTATTCCATTCTCTAATAGTTAATATCAAAGGCTAAGAGTTTCAAGGGTGTTGGCCCTTTCTCCCATAAAGAAAGTGGCTACTATACTAGCTAATAAACGTCAAGAGCTAAAGGGTTCTGTGAGTTACTGGAAGAAAGTAAGACAAGATTTAAAACACCCAATTTAGTGGTTTTGGTTTTGGCAATACAGAATACATATGCCAAACATAGACCATATGGAAAATATCAACACAAAATCCTTCTCTTCATTTATCCTACCCAGAGCAGATTTATTGTCCACCATCATATTCTTAAAATATATTTGAATAACAAGGGATATACAATAAGGCTTTTCATTATTCCTTAATTGTTGGAAACCTTGTAAGGGTCATAAAAATGTCTAATCTTTTACTTTTTGGAATCTCTTACTGGTTATAAGTTATTATTTCAATGCAGCAATGTATTTACCCTTTGTATAAACTGACAGTTATTTTGCAGAAAAATTGATTGACGCCATACCCTTTCCCCTCAACCTAGCTGACTAGGAAGAGATTTGGAAGTAATCCAGGTCTACCGAGTGGCCACTGGTTGTTTCTGCCTCTTGGTATCTATTCCCCACTCTTCTACCCACTCCAGTATTTTTGCCTGGAGAATCCCACGGACAGAGGAGTCTGATGAGCTACAGTCCATGGGGTCACAAGGAGTTGGACATGACTGAGAAATTAACACTTCTAGTAACAGCAACCTAGGTTTGCCTTGGGAAAATAACCATTTTTCCATTAAATAGTCTAAATGATGGTCAATCAAAATGTTCTACTCTGTCCTAGCTAATGGATGGAATCAAGCCTAAGCTAGGCCAACTGGAGGCTCTATTTTCTTTAAAAATATTGAGAACAGTTGGAGTTGATTCACTGTAACTCATTCTTGCAAATTAAGACATTGACCCTGTCCAATTTCTAACTTTATTCTCAAACACTAACACCTTCTTTCAGATAACTAGAAGAGAGCCACCAAGTGTAAAGTGATTTTCTTTCCTCTTGCCAGTGATTTCAGCTTGCTTATCTCATAGCAGAGCTTAAAAAGAAAATTAGCTGGTTCATGTCAAAATGAGCCCCCCTGCACATTGAACATGATGTATAAGGAAGACACTATCATTCCAAAAGATAAAGTGTTTTAAATAGTCTTTTAAATTGTGTGATATATTTGTGATGAAATATCTAGTTTCTCCATTAGCCTTCTTTAAGAAAGTTGAATAGTTGTTGAAGACATTATATCATATGTAATGCTGATACCTGAGGCATTGGCCATAACTTCTCCAGTCAATATTCTAGAAATAATATTTAATATTACATAATATACATTAAATAATATTCACATATAAAATACACACATATATAATAATAATATACTACATATTACGAGGGCCATATTAAAAGAGGAATTCTCTAGGCTGCTTGAAACAAAGAATTGTCAAAATGGAATCACTATCTTTTAGTGTTTTTCTCTTAAAAGGTTTCCTTTCCTTACCTCTCCACTATATCTTCCCTTCTCTCCCTACCCCTACCTTTCAACCTATCTCAGATTTTAATTTCTGGAAGAAAATACTCTTTTGCTATCAATCCCTTCTCAGGAGGAAGCACCATCCTTAGCACCATGTAACTAAGTACCACCCAACTGCTTCCACCCTTAAAGTGAAAACTTCTTACACTTTTATGTGCCAGCTTCAAATTTTTGTACCATGACTTTAATGGTTAGTTTGTTTTCTAATATAAATTTATTATTTCAGCCAAGAGACTTTTTACAGAAAAAAAAAGGAACATTCTATTAACCAAGAAGTAAATACTTAACCAAAAAAGCAACTTACTTCCAGAAGTTTAATCTTCCTCCATTGGAGGCATCATTTATAATAGTGCTGATTCCACCTTGAATCAATGCAGCCTTTATAATCACAGATGTAAAGCCAGCCACCATGATTCCAACTTGAAAAACATCCGTCCAGATGACTGCTTTAAGACCACCCTTTGAGGAAAAAGTACATTAGGATTAATGCTTCTACCAGACATTATTAAGCACTTACATGCTTATACACTCTCCTGGTCAAAGATAAGGAAAACATGAATCTTGGCCAAGAAGTGCACCCAAGGGAGATAGTCAGGAAGGTAGTACTTAGATCAAACTTTCAAATATAAACAGAATCCAAAATGAAAGGTCCTCCCAGCAGAGAAAACAGCATGGGCAAAAAGCCTATGCTTAGTCACTCAGTCATGCCCGATTCTTTGTGACCCTGTGGACTGTAGCCTGCTAGGCTCCTAGAATTCAAAATACATGGCATGCTTAGTGTGTCCAGATATATATTTTGGAGAAAAGTGGAGTGGTGTGGGGATATTGTTAGGAATAAAACTCAGAGTCAAATTGCAGTATCATAGATTTTATCCTATAGGCAGGACTGATGGTCAAACAGTATGCACAAAGAAGGCATGCATGTGTGCTCTGAGGGGATCCAATTCTTAGTGATCCCCTGGACTGTAGCCCACCAGGCTCCCCTGTCCATAGGATCTTCCACGCAAGAATACTGGAGTGGGTTGCCATTTCCTACTCCAGCAGATCATCCCAACCCAGGGATCAAACCCACCTCTCCTACATCTTCTGTATTGGCAAGTGGATTAGCACAAAGAAGGACATACCAGTTACTGAAAAAATAAAATTGTTTCGTACTAGTCACTGCCCAAGTGTACCCCTCCAGAACTTTACCGAGTCCCTCTTTGTAGACTTTGTCTTCTACATCATCAAACAACTAAAGTATTAAGACTTAGAGTATCACAGGTTGCACAAGACTTGCACCACTGCTAAGGATCAGCATCAATGATAATACCAGTGCCCATGCCATACTGGTTCTTACATATTTTTACTGTCACTCCTGCCTAAAGGCAATGGGAAATTATCTCAGATCACTAAGCTAAGGAATACTGTGAGCATAGCTATAATAACATGACAGCAATATGAGCAAATTATGAAACAAGATTGGGGACCACTGCATGGTTCAAATGAAGAAAAAATATCAGTTATGATCAATGTTTTACAAAGGATCAAATTTTACCCTGGACTGAATATTCCTTATAAAAAATAAGTTATTGTGGGAAGGAAATATAAACAACCCAGACTGCAGCATGCATTGATTGAAACTTTTAATTTTGCAAAGCAATGTATAGGGTAAAGGGAGAAATAAGGTTCTTGACATACCATAGTGCAGTAGAATGTGCAGACCACACCAGTAGCCACTACTACACCCCACAGATCAAATCCCGTGACTGTAGAAGAAAAGAAAATGCATGTATAACTGTGAAACATACACCAGTACTTCTCAAAAAATCATCAGCAGGAGGCTATATCATTTACTGGGCACCTACCTCTATACCCTCTTACCCTAAACTAGGCCCAAATCTCAAAAAATGTACCAAAACAAATAGAGTTCAAAAATTTATTTAATGAGTTAAATAGACCTGGCGTCTACCCTCAAACACTATACAGGATCCGACATTGGCTAAATCAAATACATGAAAAAGCATTTATATTATAATTAAGCTGAGAAACTGCTTGATATTGGGAGGTGGTTACCCAGACTGAATGGGGTCATAGGATATTTGTTGTCATGGTTCAAATAAACACATTTTTCTACCACTCCTTGAAAGACAAGCTGTCCGTGTTACTAAAATGGGACCAAGAAAGAGAAACGTGAAAGTGAAAGTGAAGCCGCTCAGTTGTGTCAGACTCTTTGCGACCCCGTGGACTGTAGCCTACCAGGCTCCTCCGTCCATGGGATTCCCTAGGCAAGAGTACTGGAGTGGGTTGCCATTTCCTTCTCCAGGGGATCTTCCCAACCCAGGGATCAAACCCCGGTATCCCGCATTGGAGGCAGACGCTTTAACCTCTGAGCCACCAGGGAAGCCCAAGAAAGAGAAAAGCTTATATCATTTGTTACCATTTATTTAAGAAGTAGAGGGGCAAAACTTCCCTGGTGGCTCAGTGGATAAGAATCTGTCTGCCAGTGCAGGAGACATGGGTTTGATCCCTGATCCAGAAAGATCCCACATGCCTTGGGGCAACTAAGCCCATGTGTCACAGCTGCTGAGCCTGTGCTCTAGAGCCCGGGAGCTGTAACTACAGAGCCCACACGCTGCAACTACTGAACTGTCATTACTGATTCCATCACCATGGGGTCATTTAATGTTCCCCAGTCCTCTGTACTTCTTGTGAACTAGATCTAGAAGCATTCTCAGACTTCATTTCAACTTTTTGCAGTAATAAGCTGCAACTATTAATGTGTCATTAATTAATTCACTCAATTTTTAAAAAAAGAAGCAATGGGTCAAATTATATTTTTTAATGGAAGGATAACAACTCTATGCCCACAGATTTGAAAGAAAATTTTACAAAAGATATCTGATAAGGGATTGTTCTCCATATCATACAAAATGCTTAAAACTCACAGTAAAAAAAAAAAAACAACAACTGATTCTAAACCATACCAAGACCTTAACACATACCTCACAAAACATATATAGATGACAAATAAGCATATGAAAAGATGCTCCACATCATATGTCATCAGGGAAATGCAAATTAAAACAACAAGATACTACCATACACTTGTTAGAATAGTCAAAATTTGGAACATTGACATCACATGCTGGCAAGGACATGGAGCAACATAAGTCTTTCATGCATTGCAGGTAAGAATGCAAAATGGCAAGAGCCATTTTAGAGGGCAGTTTGGTGGTTTCCTACAAAACTAAATATATTCTTGTAATATAATTCAACAATTGTATCCTTTGGTATTTACTCAAAAGAGTTGAAAACTGCGTTATGAAATAGTCTCCAAAAAGTTGAAGTCTGAGAATGCTTCTAGATATACTTCACAAGAAATACAGAGGACTAGGGAACATTGAAGAGGAACTAAAAAGCCTCTTGATGAAAGTGAAAGAGGAGAGTGAAAAAGTTGGCTTAAAGCTCAACATTCAGAAAACGAAGATCATGGCATCTGGTCCCATCACTTCATGGGAAATAGATGGGGAAACAGTGGAAACAGTGTCAGACTTTATTTTTTGAGCTCCAAAATCACTGCAGATGGTGACTGCAGCCATGAAATTAAAAGACGCCTTACTCCTTGGAAGGAAAGTTATGACCAACCTAGATAGCATATTGAAAAGCAGAGACATTACTTTGCCAACAAAGGTCCATCTAGTCAAGGCTATGGTTTTTCCTGTGGTCATGTATGGATGTGAGAATTGGATTGTGAAGAAGGCTGAGCGCCAAAGAATTGATGCTTTTGAACTGTGGTGTTGGAGAAGACTCTTGAGAGTCCCTTGGACTGCAAGGAGATCCAACCAGTCCATTCTGAAGGAGATCAGCCCTGGGATTTCTTCGGAGGGAATGATGCTGATGCTGAAACTCCAGTACTTTGGCCACCCCATGTGAAGAGTTGACTCATTGGAAAAGACTCTGATGCTGGGAGGGACTGGGGGCAGGAGGAGAAGGGGACGACAGAGGATGAGATGGCTGGATGGCATCACTGACTCGATGGACTTGAGTCTGAGTGAACTCCGGGAGTTGGTGATGGACAGGGAGGCCTGGTGTGCTGCGATGCATGGGGTTGCAAAGAGTCGGACACGACTGAGTGACTGAACTGAACTGAGGGAACATCAAATGACCCCATGGTAATGCAATCAATAAAACAAAGAGCCTGGAAAATTAACAAGCTGAAATTTTGACATTTATAGAACATTGTCCCCAACACAATGAACATTCTGTACAAAAATATATGGAAATTTCAGGAACAGAGACCATATCCTGGGCTGTAAGACAAATCTTAATACATTTCAAAGAATTAAAATCATAGTAGTTCTCTGACCAAAGCAGCATTAATTTAGAAACCAATAACAAAAAGGTAAGTTTGAAAATCACCAAATATTTGAAAATTATGTGACACACTTCTAGATAACCCGTGGGTAAAAGAAATCACAAGAGAAACTGGAAAATATCTTGAACTGAATGATTAAAAAAAAACATGGTATCAAAACCTGTGGGATACAAATCAAGCAGTACTTACAATAGAATTTACAGCTTTAAATATTATTTTAGAAAATAAGAAAGATTTAAAATCAGTGGTCTAAGTTTCTACCTTAAAAAGCTAAAAAATTTAAGCCCAAAGTTAAGTAGAAGAAACAGTAAACATAATTAATGAAATAGAAAGCAAATACGTAAAATTAACAAAGCCAGAAACTAGTTCTTAGAAAAAATTTAAAACATCAATAAAAGACTAGCAAGATACATCAAGGTAAAAAAGGACAGAAAAGATATCAATATTAGGAACAATTAGAAGGGACATCACTATAAATTTTATAAACATTAAAAGCATATCAAGAGGATATTTTAAACAAATTTATGCCAATGACTTGGCAAATTAGATAAAATGAACTAAAAAAGACAGTTGACTAAAATTGACAAAAACTAGAAAATCCAAATGACTATATTTTTTACAGAAGCTGTATCAATAAACTAAAACTTTTCTACAAAAATAAGTATCAGGCTCAGATGCCCTCATTGTGAATTTTTTCAAGCATTTAAGAAATAAATACACAGTCTTATATCTCTTTCAGAAAATAGAGGAAGAAACACTTTCCAAACCATACAAAGTCAGTATAATCAATACAAAAACCCTGACGAAAACATTTAAGGAAAAGTAAATTTCATGCCAATACTCCTCATAACCTGCAAAATTCCTTTACAAAATACTGGCAAATCAAATTCATCAATATATTAAAAGGTTAATACATTATGACCAAGTAAATTTTATCACAAGAAGGAAAATTGGTTTAACATTTGAAAAATCAATATAATTTTCTACATTAACAGTGCATGAAGACAGAGAAGTAAAAGGCATACAGACAGGAAAAGAATTAGTAAAACTGTTTCTGTTCATCAGTCAGGATTCAGTCTCTCATTTCTACTCTTTGCAACCCCATGGACTGTAGCACACCAGGCTTCCCTGTCCATCATCAACCCCCAGAGCCTACTCAAACTCATGCCCATCACGTCAGTGATGCCAGCCAACCATTTCATCCTCTGTTATCCCCTTCTGCTCCTACCTTCAGTCTTCCCAGCATCAGGGTCTTTTCCTATGAGTCGGTTCTTCGCATAGGGTGGCCAAACTATTGGAGTTTCAGCTTCTGCATCAGTCCTTCCAAAGAACATTCAAGACTGATTTCCTTTAGGATGGACTGGTTGGATCTCCTTGCAGTCTAAGGGACTCTCAAGAGTCTTCTCCAACACCACAGTTCAAAAGCATCAATTCTTTGGTGCTCAGCTTTCTTTATAGTCCAACTCTCACATCCATACATGACTACTGGAAAGCCATATCTTTGACTAGGCAGACCTTTGTTGGCAAAGTAATGTCTCTGCTTTTTCATATGCTGTCTAGGTTGGTCATGTACTTCCCTGGTGGCTCAGATGGTAAAGCATCTGTCTACAATGCGGGAGACCCGGGTTCAAGCCCTGGGTTGGGACATAGTTTTTCATCCAAGGAGCAAGCGTGTTTTAATTTCATGGCTGCAGTCACCATCTGCAGTGATTTTGGAGCCCAAAAAGTCTCTCACTATTTCCATTGTTTCTCTACTATGGGCAAGAATCCCTTAGAAGCAATGGAGTAGCCATCATAGTCAGCAAAAGAGTCCAAAATGCAGTACTTGGATGTAATCTCAAACACGACAAAATGATGTTTGTTTCCAAGCAAACCATTCAATATCACAGTAATCCAAGTCTGTGCCCTGACCAGTAATGCTGAAGAAACTGAAGTTGAACAGTTCTATGAAAACCTACAAGACCTTCTAGAATTAACACCCAAAAAAAGATGTCCTTTTCATTATATGGGACTGGAATGCAAAAGTAGGAAGCCAAGAGATACCTGAAGTAACAGGCAAATTTGGCCTTGGAGTACAAAACGAAGCAGGTCAAAGGCTAACCGAGTTTTGCCAAGGGAATGCACTAGTCATAGCAAACACTCTCTTCCAACTCTACACATGGACATCACCAGATGGTCAATACTGAAATCAGATTGATTATATTCTTTGTTTCTATTCAGAAACAACATGAAAACCACAAAGGATTTTCCAAAAGCCTATTTGAATTAGTAAGTATGTTTAGCAAGTTCTCAGGATAGAAGATCAACATATAGAAGGCAATTGTATTTTTCCATACTTGCAAATGATGAAAAGACATTACTGAATGAAATTTTAAAAGGCCTGGGTAAATGGGTAAATAGGCCAAGTAATGGATAGATAAACCATGTAAATGACAGGTCAAGTCTTTTGCCCACTTTTTGTTAGGTTATTTGTCTTTTTTCCATTGATTTTGTTATTCTATGAGCCAGTAAGCTCAACATCAACAGTCATCAAGAAAATACAAAATAAAACCACAGTAAGATAATAGATGGTACAACTTGAATGGCTATAATTAAAAAGACAAATATAAAATGCTGGCAAGGACATGGATCACTGAAACTCTTATAGGTTGTGGGGTGGGCATGTAGAATGATACAACAACTTAGAAAAGCTATTTGGTAGTTTCTCTTAAATTCTGTACATGTGACTGCCCTGTGGGTCTGAACATGTGGGTCAGAACAGGTGTATATTGAACTTTATACTCCTTCCAGGTATTCATCCACTAAAAATGAAAACATGTCAAAAAGCAAAGCAAGACAAAACAAAACCTGTACAAGAATGTTCTTAGCAGCTTTCATTTAAAATAGCCTAAAACTGGAACAACCCAACATCCATCAACAAGAGAATGGATAAACAGATTTTGGTAGATGCATATGATAAAATACTAGCAATAAAAAGGAATGAATTACTGATACATGTACCAACATGAAAGAATACCTCAAAAACATTTTATTGAGCAAAAGAAATCAGATACAAAAAAGGCAATATATGATTCCACTTATACAAAATCTAAGAACAGGGAAAGGTAATTTATGGTGATAGAAGCTCACTGCTTGGAATAGAGGGGGGGATTCATTAGAAAGAAACACAAAAAAATTTCTGGGAAATGAAGATAAAAATATTCTATATCTTGAGTTAAATGGTTGTCACAAGTACACAAAATTGTCAAAAGTCAACCAACTGTGCACTTAGGTCCTGAGCACTTTATTGTATATACACTATATCACAATAAAATATGGCTTTCAATTTTAAAAAGCAAGAAAGAAAAACTTAAGAAACAACTGAACTAATTACAGATATATAAACTTATCTGAATCCTGATTCTAATAAACACTGAGAAAACATCAGGGATCTCTGAACACTGACCTCATACTGGCAATTGTTGTTTTTAGTCACTTTCATGCATTGGAGAAGGAAATGGCAACCCACTCCAGTGTTCTTGCCTGGAGAATCCCAGGGACGGGGGAGCCTGGTGGGCTGCCGTCTCTGGGGTCGCACAGAGTCGGACACGACTGAAGCGACTTAGCAGCAGCAGCAGTCACTAAGTCATGTCCAACTCATTTGCACCCCCGTGGACTGCAGCCCATGAGGCTTCTCTGTCCATGGCATTTCCCAGCCATTTCTTTCTCCAGCGGATCTTCCCGACCCAGGGATCAAATCTGCGTCTCCTGCATTAGCAGGTGGATTCTTTACCACTGAATATTATTGATGATAGTAAGCAATCAGTGTTAACGTTTTAGAAATGATGGAAGTTACAATTGTATTTTAAAAACACACCTTGGTACAAACTGTCAGCTACAGAATATATAAACCATGAGAATGTCAGGTACAGCATGGTTAATGATACTGTCTTGCATATTTTAAATGTTGCTAAGAAAGTAAACCTTACAAGCTCTCATCATAAGAAAAAAATTTCATAACTATGAGCAGTGCATATCCCAAAGAGTAATTTTACATTCAATGTGAGGAAAAAGGCATCAGAAAATTGACTGCTCAGATGTGGTCACTGTTAACATAATGATGTGTATTTTCTTCTACATATATTTAAATCTCATGCTATTGTCATCAATATTTAAGTGGAATTGTAGGTTTTTTCTTGATCATTTTAGTTTTGTATATGTAGGAATCTAGTTCCTATTATCATGACTGGGCCTTTAGGAATAAATATGATAACAATAAATCAACCAAATAACCTCCAGAGTAGCTTTTCAAAATTCTCTTCTAATTCTTCCTGTTCTTCTCAAATCATCTCTAACACTATATGCATTTTCTAGACATTTATAAAAATAAGCTGAAAATCTGGAGGCTAATGATATTTTACATAATTTTATTCTACCTCACGCTTTTACCAGAGAAGCAGTGTTCACTGTTAAATAAAAATTTCTTTATTTGCTGATAGCTATGTTTCTACCTGCTATCACTTTTTCAATGCTCCTTTTAAATCCAGGATATCTGAATATAAATTATCTAATATGTCACTGGATATGATCTTGTTTCTTTTATAAGCACAGTCCTTCAAACTATAGGCTAGAAATGTCATTTTATTTTAGACAATTTTCTCCACAGGCCTAGAGAAAAACTTGATTCTATAAAAGCTATTTAGTCAAAAGCTTTTTCTTAAAAACAAAAAACAAGTTTGAAGAGCCAAATAACTTACATGGTCCTTATAAAGTTAATGGAAATATAATTGAATACGTGATGCAAGCTCTAAAGGAAATCAGCTCTGAATATTTATTGGAAGGACTGATGCTGAAGCTGAAGCTCCAATACCTTGGCCACCTGATATGAAGAACTGATTGGTAAAGACCCTGATGCTGGGAAAGATTGTGGGCAGGAGGAGAAGGGGGTAGCAGAGGATGCGATGGTTAAGTAGCATCACTGACTCAATGGCCAAGAGTTTGAGCAAACTCCAGGAAAAAGTGAAAGGCAGGGAAGCCTGGCGTATTGCAGTCCACAGGGTTGCAAAGAATTGAACATTATTTAGCTACTGAAGAACAACTGCCATAAATTTTAAAAAATCCTTCTTGAATCTCAATCCTATGCGTTGATGGTATTTGAATATTTTAAAAAGAGAGAGAGAGAGATGCTACTTGGCCAGGTGCATCTATACCTTAATGCTATCTTTACATTCCCAGAATTTGGCTTTTCACTTTGTAGGTTTAGAAATGCAAAGATGAATGGGTTATAGGGGGGAAAGTCATGCTGACTGGTAAACTATAAGCATTGCTGTAAAACAGCATCAAAGTTTACTAATATACAATGAGAAATAGGGGTCAGAAGCAGACTTGTTGTAATTGTTAGTTCATGATCACATAATTTCCTACTGATTAACATGTCAATGTGGGAAGCCAAATTCTGATCAAAAGGTAACTTGGTGAGCTTAGTATCTGAAAAGGAAGCATTAATCTCATAATTATGAAGGGTAGAACCATTGATCTGTTCAGTGTCCTTTGTTTTGCTACCCTGGATCTTTTACAGGTGCCTGTATACCAAACTCAGTCTTTATTCTGAAAAGTACACATTATAGCTGAAAAAAGTGAAAGTGTTAGTCACTCTGGGGTGTCTGACTCTTTGCGACCCCATGGACTGTAGCCTGTCAGGTTCCTCAGTCCATGGAATTCTCCAAGCAAGAATATTGGTGTGGGTTGCCATTTCCCACTCTAGGATGGAACCCAGAGATCAAACCCAGGTCTCCTGCTTTGCAGGCGGATTCTTTACCATCTGAGCCACCAGGGAAGCAATTACAATCCTATAACGTCCCTTAAAATCCACCCCCTTCAAATTTAGGAATTATGGATATTTGCAAATTATATTCAATTCATGTATTGCATTTAACAGGACTTCCCTGGTGGCTCAGCAGTAAAGAATCTGCCTGCCAATGCAGGACACCTGGGTTTAATCTCTGGGTCAGGAAGACTCCCTAGAGAAAGAAATGGCAACCCTCTGCCTATGGGATTTCCCAGGCAAGAATACTGGAGAGGGTTGCCTGGCAGGCTACAGTCCAAGGGGTTGCAAAAGTGTTGGAAACGACTTAGCAACAAAACCACCACCACCATGATGATATATGTTAACTAGACCTATTGTGGTGATCATTGCAATATACAAATACTAAATCATTATGGTAAACCTGCAACTAATATAATGTTATATGTCAATTATACCTCAGTGAAAAAAATATGTAAAAGACGTATGGAATTCAGATGAAGTGATAAAATATCTCAGATTTGCAGCAAAATAAACTAGTGATAGAAATACGGATGTGATGGAAATCAAGAGTCGATAATTATTAGTGTAGAGTTAATGGTATGTTAGCGTTCAGTACACTATTCTATTTTAGCATACGACTGAAGTTTTCTGTAATTAAAAAAAAAGATTAAAAAGATTGCACATAGAGAACGTTAAGTGCCAATTCAGCTAAAAATGTTTCTACGGAGCATCTGTTGCACACCAAGTACTCTCTCTCTGTCTGTGTTTGCTGCTTTGTTACAGTAAAATCCACATATGCTCAGTTGCTTTAGTCAGGTCCAACTCTGTGACCCTACAGACTGTAGCCACCTCTATCCATGGGATTCTCCAGGCAAGAATACTGGAGTGAGTTGCCATGCCCTCCTCCAGGAGATCTTCCTGATCCAGGGATTGAACTGGCATTTCCTGTGTCTTTGGCATTGCAGGCGATTCTTTACCCACTGAGCCACTTGGGAAGCCCATGGTCAAATACATGGCTGATATTAAAGTGGTCAAAATGCAATGCCTCGAATCCTAATTTACTCCCAGGGAGTGGCTCAATAAACTGATAAGAACAGTCCTTGAAGCACTGAAGGTAGTGTTTCTTATTCCCAGAACTGCACTTTAAAACTCTAAAGCCAACATTTCAGTTATACTTAACTCCAATAGGTAACTTATGAAGTTTATAGCTCAGCTCTTTACATATGAAGTGATTCATTCACGATGTTGGTAATATTTACAAGACACATGCCTGACATTCAGAATTCAACATCACATTATATAATGGATTTCTTCTTTGTAATGATACTGCTGTGCTTTATAAATATAGATGGCAACTATTACCTATGTATCATGAAATTAAGAAATTAGAATCTGCAGTTAGAAGGAGTTTTCCCTTTTCTTTCTTTGAGGTTTTCCATTTTATATTAATTTGAGGAACTGCATCACATTCTTCCCATCACAGACTCCACTTGTCCATTTTAGAAGGAAGTTTCAGAGATAAATTTGCTTCTAACTGATAAGAATTTAAAGTATGTAGTTTCCCTGAAGCCTTCTGAGTGTATGACTAATTCACACATAAACAATCCCAGTTTCACAGCTATTATCTTCCCAAATCTAGAGAGTAACTTGTTGATCCATAAAATTGTCACATATTTATTTATAAGGCTACTATAACCATCTGTCCTTTGGTCACCAGGAGCAATCTAATATTTCAAATCACATAGACCTTTTTTCTTGTATTTTGGATCACATTCAAAGTGTGGAGAAAAAAATTTCTCCTCCTGCCCAATTTTACAATGGGACCAAGTCTGAGCTGAATAACGCAGAAGCCTATTGGAGATAACTTCTTCCAAGAAGTAAGCGTCTTTTCCAAAATTAAAAGCAGAGACATTGCCAGCAAAGGTCTGTCTAGTCAAAGCTGGTTTTTCCAGTAGTCATATATGGATGTGAGAGTTGGACTATAAAGAAAGCCGAGCGCCAAAAAATTGGTGCTTTTGAACTGTGGTGTTGGAGAAGACTTTTGAGAGGCCCTTGGACTGCAAGGAGATCCAACCAGTCCATCCTAAAGGAAATCAGTCCTGAATATTCACTGGAAGGACTGATGCAAAAGCTGAAACTCCAACAGTTCAACCAGATGTTGAACCATTTGGCCACCTGATGTGAAGAACTGACTCATTTGAAAAGACCCTGATGCTGGGAAAGATTGAAGGTGGGAGGAGAAGGGGTCAGCAGAGGACAAGATGGTTGGATGGCCGCAGAAGACTGATTCAATGGACATGAGTTTGAGTAAACTCCAGAAGTTGGTGACGAACAGGGAGGCCTGGTGTGCTGCAGTCCATGGGGTTACAAAGAGTAGGACACGACTGAGCGACTGATCTGAACTGAACTGTTGGAGATGGGCTCCAGGTTACAAACACAAAGGGAGCAAGTGCAGTCCATTCATGATTTAGACTACAGGGGGCGTTCATTCTGAAGGAATGGAGAATGGCTGGCTGGCACATCCCAAGAAACACAGCCCAATGAAGCCTGTTGTTGTTTAGTTGCTAAGTCATGTCTGATGCTTGCAACCCTATGGATGGTAGCCTACCAGGCTCCTCTGTCCATGGGATTCTCCCAGCAAGAATACTGAAGTCGGTTGCCATTTCCTTATCCAGGAGATCTTTCCGACCCAGGGATTGAACCCTTATCTCCTGCATTGGCAGGCATGTTCTTTATCACTCAGTCACCAGGGAAGCCCCCAGGGTTCTAACCTTCTACTAATTTACAGACCTTTCTGAGCTATAATTCAGGAACCCAGAGAAGCTGCTAGTGTAGACACTGAACCCACCAGATCCGCTTCAAGCTGATGCAGGTTACTGGAAGCATTCCTCCACCTCCCCATCTCCCCAAAGAGAGAATAAAGTCTGTTAAAAGTGAACCTCCAAGCGTGAGTGACATATTAACTCCAAAATGTACCTTGATTCAAAGCCAGGGCAGGGGCATAAATAACAATTCCAGTATACAGAATCTAGAGGAAAAAAGAAAACAAATAAATAGTATGAATTACAAAATGAAATATTGATATTTTTCTATAAATTTACTTATAAATTAAAAACCATAGTTTTAATATACTTTAACAAAATTTTCTTGTAACTTGAAAATGTTATTTAAGTGAAGTTGACTCTCCTTTTCTATTTGGGGTATGGTCATATGTTACAAAAACCTTTTATGACCAATTTTATGTAAAAATGTGGACTTTTCATGCAGTGCTTAGTGCAGATAGTCAGTAATCCATCAATTCAAGTTTGAAACCAACTTTCCTAGATCTGGAACAATTTGGAAGAAAGAAAGGGTACAGATTTAAAAGGGTGATGCTTGTTCATATGCTTTCAAAATTTGTCAATCACTGAAGATGTGGTAAAGCAGTGAAAATTTTGGAAACTTGTTTGCAAAAGTTGGCATGACCACTAATTAAACAAAAGTGTAAATTTGCCCTAAAATTTCCTGAGGGCCAACAAAAATTCTACTCTACCTTTTTAATATTATTATTTTTCATTCATATACTTAACAAATATCTATTAATCTGGGGTACAACAGTAAGATAAATATTCTCAAAATATCATTTTCATTGCATCTGATCTTTCAAATACATAGAGGCTAATTCTATGATTATACTATAAAACATACTATGAAAAAAACATATCATTCAGTGTTTGAATGTTTTATTATATTGCATGAATAGATCTATAGAAGTAAGTCCTTCGAACAGTGGATTCTGAAGCTCCCCTCCTTTTGCAGGAATGCACTAGCTTTCCACAGTCATTATATCGTCCAAGTTAAAGATTTGAAAATGTGACCCAGCCATCTTCTTAACATTTGTCCCCACTCTTACATTTCTGTTGGCACTTCTAATGATGATCCAAAGAGGGATTGAACTCCATGGTGGAATGCAAGCTACCAGCCTCAGCTCTGGGTCAGAATCTCTACCAGATCCCAGAGGGCTCTTTTCTTTCATACTGCAAGTGTTAAGGGCAAATATAATTTAAGCTACATAGCTAGCAAAGATATAAAATGAAGCTAAGTTAAATAATTTACAAAGGCACTCTGTCTTGCTGTAGCAAAGCATTCTGTCTTGGGTAGCTTTTGACTGGAGAAATGGAATTATAAATAGGGAAGAGATTGAAAACTCCCTCCTCGACCTCCGTTATCAAACTCATTCATGAAAGACTTAGCTGCCAAGAGGGAGATAGGTCTAAATTATGTGACAATGATCGTGACAAGATGATGGGTGGGAAGCAATCTCTGTCACTGATGACTTGGCAAATCTTTGATTTCCATTTGTGCCAATCAGTAAATCTATACTTGCATATTTTTGAAGTATTGGATTGTGGGGGGTTTTGTTGGGTTTTTTGTGACCCCGTGGGCTGTAGCCCACCAGGCTCCTCTGTCCATGGGATTTCCTAGGCAAGAATACTGGAGTGTGGTGCCATTTCCTTCTCCAGGGAATCTTCCCAACTCAGGGACTGAACCTGAGTCTCCTGCTTGGCAGGCAGACTCTACCGCTGAGCAACCTGGGAAGCCTGTTGGATTGTGCACTTAGCTTTAAAAACTCCTCCTGAGTGCATGATATTGTTGCTTTATACTCAGTGAGTATATCAATTAGGTTTTACAGTTCAATTTCTGAAAGAGTGCATTGATTCATTTTTTTTAAGTATGCTTTCAAGGAAAATTATTATCAAATTTTTTCTTCCTATGTCAGCTAATATTTTCTATTAAATCTATTACTTAACACACTGCAAAAATACTACGAAATATACAATGTGTTTTCCCTTTATTATAATTCCTACTATCAGCTAGTACAGTTCTTTCAAATATCTTTGTCATCTAAGCCATGCCCTTACTGCCACTTTGGTAGGGACAGAGGGAGACATAAGAGGAAAAAGCATATTTTCCTAACCATAACTGTTGCTTGTTCAACATAATATTCAGTGTCCACTTAACTCACTGTTTTCTCAGGAAATAATGCATTTGCTGAGACAAGGTTTAATGATCTTAAGGATTAATGCTATGTAGTGACAGGCCTTTTTACTTTTGTGTTTCCTCCTACATTCAACCTCTTTTCTTTCACGTATTTATCAAAGAAGCTTGACCCAGGTGCCTTGTTTAAAAACACTGTAGATGGAAAGAAGATAAAATAAATGAACTGATGGCTACTTACTGTTTGAACAATGAAGAGGATTGTTCCACAGAGACGAACACATTTGTTAAATCGAAGTTCTAAATACTGTTTCCAAAAAAAAAGAAGAATGGTTAATATGTAAAACTTCTGGACACTTTTTAAAAACCAGCAGCTTGAGAAGTAAAGGGGCTAAAACTTTAAAGAAACTTCATAACTAATTTTTATCCTGCATTTCTATTTCACTATTAATAGTTTAATTTAAATTATTCAAATGTTATTTAAATTAATATTTTATTTTAAAAATTATTTATTTTTTAATTGAAGGATAATTGCTTTACAGAATTTTGTTGTTTTCTGTCAAATTTCAACATGAATCAGCCATAGGTGTACATATGTCACCTGTATACAGCCATATGAATCATATGTACACCTATGAATCAGCTATAGGTGTACATATGCTACCTATGTACATGTGTACAGCCATAGATGTACAAATTATTTAACTTAGTATTTTAAGTTACAAATAGCAAAACTGACCCTTATTTTAGAGTACAGTTCAAAATTTTTTTTGTTTGCTTGTTTGTCTGTTTTTGGCCACACTGTGTAGCATGTGGGATCTTAGTTCCCCGATCAGGGATGCAACCTGTGTCCCCTACATTGGGAGTGCGGAGTCTTAACCACTGGACTGCTAGGTTAAGCCCCAGTTCAATGGTTTTAACACAGAACAGTTTCATCACCCCCAGAAAAGTCCTTCATGTTGCTCCTTTGTCGTCAAATCCTCTTTCCATCCCTAAACCTTGGCAATCACTGATCCATTCTCCAACCCTACAAGTTTTGCCTTTTGCAGAATGTCATACAAATGCAATTATTTTCTGCATTTTTAGAATGAACAAAGTGTGGTCCTCCCCTTTCTCTTGGCATCTACCCAATACATTTCCCTTGATACACTTAGGGAATCAACCCTTTCCCACTTTAGGCAACTGTGGCAGAACTGTCAGTCAGGGTGCCTTGCCTGGGCTAAAAGGCAGTCACATGACCTACACTCAGCCCGTCAGTTTCTCTTCTCAATAGGTGAATCCTAGAGGCAAGATATAAAGACAGAAACTGACTGAACCAGAAAGCAGACTGATCCTGACAGCGTGGCCTGAAGAGGCTGCCCTGGCTTCTGTTCCTTTTCATAGTCTGTTTGCTCAGCTTTTCCTCCTATTCTGTGAGCTATGCCCATATCCTTACAATAAAAAGTTTTAACTTAAATCAGCCTAAGTCCATTTTTCTATTCAAAGCCAACCTTGACATCTGCAATAGACTATAATAGAGAGGCATACCTCGTTTTATAGCACTTCTTTTTATTGTTGTTCACAGACACTGCATTCTTTACAAATGAAAAATTTCTGGCACCCTTCCAAGAAGCAAGTCTATTGGCATCATTTTTCCAACAGCCTTTGCTCGCTTCACGTCTCTGTTTCACACTTTGGTAATTCTCCCAATATTTCAAGCTTTTTCATTATTGTTATGTTTGTTACAGTGATCTTTGATGTTGCTATTGCAAAACGCTTACGACTCACTGAAGGCTCAGATGATGGTTAGCATTTTTTAGCAATAATGTATTTTTTAATTATGGTATATACATTCTTTTTTAGACAAAGAGCTATTGTACACTTAATAGACTAAGGCATAGTGTAAACACAACTTTTATATGCACTGAGAAAGGAAAAATCATGCAACTTGCTTTACTGCAATATTCACATTATTGTGGTGGTCTGGAACCAAACCAGCCACATCTCTGAGGTAGGTCAGTAGTGTGCCTATCTCCTATTTATATATAATCATGTGCCACAGAGTTAGAATCCTAGGACTTTACAGCTGGAAGGAAGCTGGGGTATGTGGTTTAGTCACTAAGTCATGTCCGACTCTTGTGACCCCATGGACTTAGCCCACCAGGCTCCTCTGTCCATGGGATTCTCCAGGCAAGAATACTGGAGTGGGTTGCCATTTCCTCTCCAGGTGATCTTCCCAACCTGGGGATCGAACCCAGGTCTCCTACACTGCACGCAGATTCTTTACGCACTGAGCTATGAGGGAGGAAGCTGGGGTCCACGACATTCTTTAACTTGAATAGTGTTACTACAATATACAGAGAATTTTAAGGCTAACAGTCTTTTCACATACAGAAGAAAAAAGAAGGAAAGAAAAACTGATATTTGGTAAATATTAGAGGAAAAGACACCAGATATTTTTGCTTCATAATTACAGATAACATTTATAATGTATTTGCTGCATGTCTTTTCCTCCCAGGTAAGTCCATGAGGTGGTTACTATACAAAGTGAATATTAGAAACCAGGACACTGGGGTACAGAGAGAAAACCAAGATTGTAACCTAATAATTGTTAGAGACAACTCAAATTTGGGACCATTTGATGTCAAACTTTGTGTACATAACCATTATGTTGTCCAAAATAGCAAGTAAACTGCCTGTGTGTTTAAGATTCATCCAGAGTGAGTGAGTGGCACTGACACACAGTAGGACCTCCTAAAATAACTGATAAGTAAAAAACACACAATGCTGTTCAGTGAGTACACTGGGGCAAGAGTTCCAGCCTTTGTTCCAGCCTCACTCCTCTTGAAAATGTGGATCATAGTAATAATTCTTTCCTCTCTTACTCTGCAGGATTTTGGAGACCATCAAATGATGCAAATGGATATCTTAAATCTAAGACATTAAGAAGCTGGTAACCAAAGCCATAGGCCTTGAGAATTTGAATCTTAGTAAATTACATGTGTTAAAATTATCTAACTATATTTTGAAAGACTTTTTAGAAAACCCAAGAGGTGTTTTGAAGCATGGAAACAGGGCACTGCTATTTCTTGTAAGTTGTTTTAGTAAAACTCTATTAAAAATAAATGTACATGAATTGAGAGAGAAATCTTTGCCTTTTCTAAGTATGTATATCCAAATTGGTGGAGATTAAAAAAAAAAAACTGAGGAGGAAAATGTGATGGAGGTAAGAATGTAGCAGGTTTAACAAAATACTTGTATATATTTTTCCTCACACAAGACTAACTCAAGACAGATCCAAGAATTCCAGTGTCATGACCATGTCAGTGACATTCCATGTCGAGTGAAAAAAGTGCACAACGTAGAAGCTGAGAATTATGCTTTATTCTGAAGCCTCACTGAGGACTATAGCCCAGGATGGCAGCCTCTCAGATAGCTCTGAGGAACTGTTCCAAAGAGATAAGGGAGGAGCCAGGATATAGAGGAGTATTTACTAGGGGCAAGGGAAGAATATGGAGTTGAACATCAAAAGATTACTGCTAATCACAAAAAAACAGATATCTCAAGTTAATGATTTTAGTCCTTTTCTGTGTATGGAAAGATGCAAGAGTCTGAGCTGACTGAAATCCTTCCTTTCATAGACATCTTAGCTACTTAGGGCCAGTATCCTACTTGTCTCCACTCTCCCAGGGTGCGCCATGGATGGCAGCGGCAGTGGCTGATGGCTTCGTGGCCACACTGTTCATTGTTTACTGCAATGGCAGAAACGTTCTTTGTCCACCTCAGCTACTGGGCTGCTAAAGAGATACTTAAAGACCAAGTCACTGATCTGTAGGCTCAGAGAGTAGCTCTAGGATTTCTTGACAAAGCTATAGAGTAACAGTAGGCATCTGTGTAACCAAGCAGGACCCTATGGGGCCTTCCCAGGACAGATTCTTGCCCCCATGTCCTCACCCTGCCTCTTGTTTATAGAAAAGCTGTAGACTCCCAGGCCTCCCTGAGTTACAAAAGTCTGGCCCAACAATTAATGATTGAAAAGATGTTGAATACATAGTGACAAAACTAGCAGTTGGGCCAGAAGAACTGGTAACAATTTAAACAGTAAATCAGCCATATAGCAGTCACAGAATCTTTAGTTCCTTCCGGAAGTACCAAGATAACAGCATCTGGTGCGCATTTTCCCAGTTGCTTTACAGATGCTAAAACCTGCACCAAATGGAAGAAGCTAATTAACTGATGCCCCCAGAACCACTGGAGCCTGAGGATTGATTATGTTTACCCCTGTAACACTGCCTGGGTACCTCACTATAAACCTATCAGAGAATTGTGCCCAAAGTTATCACATAGTTGGTGACTCCCCTTCCTCACCTTGCCTTTAAAAATGCTTCCCTAAAACGCATTGGGGAGTCTGAGTTTTTGATAATCAGCTGCCCCAGACTAATAATAAAACCTTCAGTTTCTTTCACCACAACCCAGAGTCAGTAAATCGGCGTTCCTGTGTATGGGCAAGTGGACCCAAGTTTGGTTTGATATCACCTATTGTCAGCCATGATCTCTCACGCTTCTTGGTACTTTGAATAATTTAGGGACACTAAGATTCCTATTGAATTTTGTTTTTAAAAAAGAGAGAGAGAGAGTAAGGGCAATGTAGTTTAAACACTTAGATTTTGTTGAATCCAGAAAGATCCTGAAGAAATGGGGAATTCAGTTGGGTTCCTGCACGATATTTTTTTTCTGTGGGTCTGGAAGTTGTTAAACACCTCTCAGGACTATACTTTGAAAGCAGTAATAGACATCACAAATGCTTCCGAATAGCCTAGTCTGTGTGTGTGTGTGTGTGTGTGTGTGTGTGTGTGTGTGTGTGTTAGTCGCTCAGTTGTGCCCAACTCTTTGCAATCCCATGGACTGTAGCCCACCAGGCAACTCTGTCCATGGAATTCTTCAGGCAAGAATACTGCAGTTGGCTCCCATTTGCTTCTCCAGGGCATCTTCCTGACCCATGGATGGAACCCGGGTCTCCTGCATTTCAGGCTGATTCTTTTCCATCTAAGCCATCAGGGAAGCCCCATTGTACTGTCTCATAGCTAACAAATGGAAACTAGGGAGAAATTTCATATTTGTATAAGAATGCCAGGTCAATGCTGGACCTCTTATTCTGTATAGTTGACTCCAGCTCTTATCATAAAACAAAGAAAATACACCATATGAAAGAGTTTTCCATGACCAACTGCCAGAGACATAGCATAAAACCTAACTTCTCTGTCCCCAAAGGCCTGGCATCCACTAGTCAAGGACACCCGCTGTGTGCCCACAAGCCCTTGTGTCCTACATCACGTGCCTTAGCCCTTCTTCCACTCGGGGTTATAACACTCACAGGAGCCTTCCGAGGCAGCCAGCAGTGCACCACTGCAGAGCCTCTCAGCATGTATCCACTTTGTTTCAGGCTCTCTTGTGTAACTTAGTTTACTCCAGTTCTCTTAGTTTACAAAATGGGGCTCTCACAGTATAAGGATTATTTTGAGTATTGAGACAGAAAATGTATGTAAAACAGGCAGCCCAGTACCCAGCCTGTACTGAGCATTTGGCAAATGTTAGCTTTTTGCCATTTTTAGCTGGAGCCTTGCTAACTTAGCCTCCACCACTGTGGATGTGTGGGAAACGTGTTTCTGGTTGAGTTAATGTTGCTGCCCTGGAGAGGTACGGGTCAGTGACTACGAGAGGAGCAGTCATCTATGGTGACTGAAATCCTCATGCCAGGTTCTTCAAACCCCTTCTGGGTTTTGGAGTTGTTAAACTACGGATCAGAGCTCACAGACTCAAAGTGCCTGCAGATCTCATCAGGTAAAATACATAAGTTAATCGACCAGGCATTCATATATTAACCAGCTTGAAATAGTCCTCATATCCAATAAGAAATATGTTCTCTGACATCCCCCTCCAAACAAGAACTCCCTTCACACCTTTCTATCTTCTCTTTTGCATGTTTGATAAAGACTTAAATGCAGATAGATTTTTCTATCATAAGAAAGTAACCATGCAGATGTAGCGAAGAGGCCTCAATACAGAAATTAATTGCAAATTAGAGCAGTGGCTAAAAACTGAAGTTCCTGTCACCACAGGGAATATGAGCCCTGAGTCACTAGTCTTTTAAGTTTCAAAAGAAGCCAGAATCTGGAATTTTACTTGACTTCTCATCATCATCATTAAATGCTAAATTAACTTTTCCCTTGTGGCTCAGCTGGTGAAGAATCTGCCTGCAATGTGGGAGACCTGGGTTCAATCCCTGGGTTGGGAAGATCCCGTGGAGGAGGGAAAGGCTACCCACTCCAGTATTCTGGCCTGGAGAATTCCATGGGCTGTATTGTCCATGGGGCAGCAAAGAGTTGGACATGACTGAGCAACGTTCACTTCACTTCACTTTTTTCAAGGCATTGTAAGGATCAGCAACAACCAAAAAGACTCAAGGCTGAGTTTGGCCTGGGGCAATTAGTTTGTCACTTTTGAGCAAAACAAACTGTATCCTGCTCACTTCTGGGGTGATGACTAAACACTCTCAAATACAATGACCAGAGTGCAAAGAAGGCAACGCTACCCCAGGGGCACCTCGCCCTGAATGACGTCACTGGAGCCCAGGCAGCTTGTCACCAACACTTGCTGTGCCATTAGGGCCCCTCCCCAGTGCCAGGCGAAGCAGCCTCACCGAGTGGTTGGGTCAGGGCAAACATTCCATAAACTCAAGGACAAGGTGGCTGCTGAGAGGCTCGGCATCCTCTGGAATCGAACACTACTGCAGCTTTGTCCACGGAGCACAGGGAACTAGGCCCAACCCCTGCCCTGAACTTTTATTCTCGCTGGACACCCCCTTTCAACAGCTCTTTAAACTAAATCAAATGTTCACACTACCTTACAAAGCCTTTTCTGGCAGACAACTTGAAAGAATCTATAATCAGTGGACCTGTGCAATTGGAAAGCCGGTTTCCTGAATAATCTCTCCACAGAGGGAGAAGGCAGAGCTGATGAGGAACTTTGTGGCCAAATTCTCCTAGTGATCCCAATGGAACCACCTCTACCATCATCACCCCAATATTTAGGGTCAACATTTATGCAGCCCTTACCCTGTGCCAACACTATTCTAAACACTATCCTTGCATCATCTCCTCTAATCCTCCCAACAACCAGATGAGGTAGGTGGTGTAATTATTTCCATTTTGAGATTAAGAAAGAGGCACAATTGGTTAAGTGTCAGTACAGGTTCTCCAGCTAGTAAGTGGAGAATCCCGTCTCAAATGCAGGTGCTGGGACAAGAGAATTAGAATCTTAACCATTTGGGTGCCTGCTCCTGAGTGGAAGGCAGGAGAGAGTACACACATTTTCCTGCTATCCTGGAAAAGTAAATGGAGTCTGAGGACCTGGAATGAGGGAATTCATTTCAAGGAGGAGGAGCTGAGACTTGAAAAACGGACCCTCCCCCAGGATAAGTTTAAAAATCTTTTCCCTTGACTTGGAATCAAAGATGTTAAAGCAGAAATCACCTTAGTGAAGACTAGTCGAAATAACTCGGTTTACTTCAGAAGCCTCTCTTTTCCTTCAAGCTCATGAAAGTTAAGTCCCAAGATTTTTTCCCTCTCCTTTACAGAACACCTCTCCCGGAAAGGGGAGGACAGCAGAAGTGATGGGTATGAACAGGGAGAGATTTCGACGTGGTGGTGAGTCTGCCCCCAGGAAAATTCCTCCAGGAGCCTGAAAAGTCCTCCTCTCCCCCCGTCACCTCTCTCCGTGACCCCCTCACCCTTTACCTCGTAGGTGCTGGTAATGCCCAGTTTGTAGAACACGGGGAGGAAGACCTCCGCGCTGAGGACCACCACGAGGAAGTAGGTGATGGCAAAGATGCTGAATATGGCCCCAAAACGATAGACCTCGGACGGGGTACCCAGGACGGTGACCGCCGACATGAAGCTTGCGGTGAGGGACAACGCCACGGGCACGGCGGTCATCCTGCGGCCGCCCATCAAGAAGTCCTTGGAAGTCTGCTGGCCGCCCCCCGCGAAGGCGTAGTAGATGCCGATGACGGCCGAGATGAGCAGCATCCCAGCGAACACTACGTAGTCCCACACCACGAAGGTGCCGATGTCCCGCGGTGCGCCCATGGCCGCGCGGTCGCCGGGGTCCGACGCGCAAACTGGCGGCCCCGCGGCACGCAGCCCGAGCTGGAGCTTCCCTTGCGTGCCGAGCACTCACTTATTCCCCAGTCGCACGCGGCGGGTGTAGCGCCCTGCGGGGATGAGAGGCGTCTGGCAGGTGTCTGTCCCTCCGCTCCCCAGCGCCCAGCGCAGCCTCTGCGCCCACCGCAGCCAGCAGAGCCCTCCGAAACGAGATTTCGGAGACACCCCACCCACGCGGCGCTGAGCTCTCACTGGGCTCCAGACCAAGGTGGCTCGCCTAGCACCGCGGACACCGGGGCAGGTGAGAACTGGAGTTTCCAGCCGCCTCTGGCGAATCTTCAAGGAACGCTCAGCGAAAATTTTATCAAGTGGCAACCGAGGGGACGCACTATTTAAATGAGCAGGTGACCTATCGGGGAGTGTGGGTCGAAGGGTAATTGTCACGCCTTTAAGCTTTCCGGTTCAACAGACCGGGTCCTTACGGGAAGGTACAGCTGGAGTTTTTAGACTGATTTATTTGATAAATTGATGGGTGATTTCTGTGACAGTGTGCAGTGAGCTGAGGTCCCAGTTCTTAGACAGGTAAGCAGTTATAAAGGAGAGGAACAAATCTGTGCTATTGGTTGCCTGTGTTTTTATTCAATGAACAATTTTCATCCCTAGCAGTTTCTCCTAAGAATGGTAGTCGCTATAATATATGTGTGGGTGTGTGTGCATGTGTATGCTCAGTTGCTCAGTGGTGTCTGACTCTTTGCAGCTCCATGGACTATAGCGGGACAGACTCTTCTGTCCATGGAATTTTCCAGGCAAGAAGACTGGAGTGGGTTGCCAATTCCTACTCCGGGGGATCTTCTTGAACCAGGAATTGAACTCATGTTTCTTGTGTCTCCTGCACTGGCAGGTGGATTAATAATACCTACAATTTAATGAGTCTTACCATGTGACATGTAACATGCTTGGCACTTTGTACATTAACTACTGCAACTCTTACTATTACCCTTGATATAGAAATCATCACTTATCAAATAAGGAAACTGGCTAAAACACTTGCCCAAGAAAATGGTGGAGATTAAGATTTTTAATTCAGGTCTGATACAGAATTTGTTCTCTTAATCTCAATGCTATACCTTGTAGAGTTCAAATATAGACACTTGTTAAATGTAGGCACAATTATATACACTTAAATGAAGACACTTGAAAGCATGTGGAAGACAAGATCATTTCCAGTATTAGCACTCAGTATTTTAAGTGGCTTGTCGAGAAATATTACTAACAACATGAGTCATGCTTGTAAAGCAATGTGATTCCTAAATTCTTCTTTTAAAATAGGCCCTCTAGCCAAATATGCTCTGGCATAGGTCTATTTCAAGCCATCCTTGTTTATTTTCTTAAATGCTTATAATTTACCTGTTGACTCTTGGCAGACAATCCACAGAATGCCTTTAGACCAGCCTGGCATGGGAATAAAGCTATGTCAGACTTTTTTTTTTTTTGTAAACTGGCATTATTTGCATAAGGCTACTCTGGTGGCTCAGTGGTAAAGAATCTGCCTGCCAATGCAGTAGACTCAGGTTCAATCCCTGGGTCAGGAAGATCCCCTGGAGAAGAAAGTGGCAACCCACTCCAGTATTCTTGCCTTAGAAATCCCACAGGCAGAGGAGCCTGGAAGGCTACAGTCCTTGGGGTTGCAAAGCAATCAGATGTGACTGAGTGACTAAATAACAACATTTATTTGCATAACACTCTTCAAAGGAAATAAAGAAGGAAATAGAAGATAAATCCAAGTAATTCCATTATTTAAACAACTATATGGTTTGAAATTCATTCCTGTATGAAATTTACTATATTTCAGAGACAGCATTTTTCTTCTGCTGTCACTGCCTGGTGCTCAAACTCTCAGCATAAAATTGCATTATAAAAGTTATAGCATCCACTGAATCGGGGGTTCTTCCATCTCTATACAAACTACAGTGCTTTACTTCACTGTGCAATGCCAGTGTACTCTACTCCATTAGTGTCCTGTCAAAGAATTAAGTGAGATTATATGTTCTCTGGAGGTGTTGGCCTCTGACTGTATAGAGAAGGGCATTTTGGTGGAAAACACTCAGACAACAGAGGGTGGGCTGCCAAGTTCTCTGAAGGCGATAGATGTTATGACTTTGAACCCAGCATAGTAGTAGTTGTAAGTGGGAAAAGAGGTCTTCCCACTTATTTTTTTTTTTTAATTGGAGGCTAATTACTTTACAATATTGTGGTGGTGGTTTTTGTCGTACAATGACATGAATCAGCCATGGGTGTACATGTGTCCCCCATCCTGAACCCCCCACCCACATCCCTCCCCATCCCATCCCTCAGGGTTGTCCCAGTGCACCAGCTTTGAGTGCCCTGTTTCATGCATCGAACTTGGACTGGTGATCTATTTCACATATGGTAATATACATGTTTCAATGCTAGTCTCTCAAATCATCCCACCCTCACCTTCTCCCACAGAGCCCCAAAGTCTGTTCTTTATATCTGTGTCTCTTTTGCTGTCTCGCACATAGGGTCATCATTACCATCTTTCTAAATTCCATATATATGTGTTAATATACTCAGTCAGTTCAGTTCAGTCACTCAGTCGTGTCTGACTCTTTGCGACCCCATGAATCGCAGCATTGGTGTTTTTCTTTCTGACTTACTTCATTCTGTATAAGAGGCTCCAGTTTCATCCATCTCGTTAGAACTGATTCAAATGTGTTCTTTTTAATAGCTGAGTAATATTCCATTGTGTATATATACCACAGCTTTCTTATCCATTCATCTGCCAATGGACATCTAGGTGGCTTCCATGTCCTGGCTATTGTAAACAGTGCTGCGATGAACATTGGGGTACACATGTCTCTTTCAATTCTGCTTTCCTCAGTGTGTATGCCCAGCAATGGGATTGCTGGGTCGTATGGCAATTCTATTTCCAATTTTTTAAGGAATCTCCATACTCTTCTCCATAGTGGCTGTACTAGTTTACACTCCTACCAACAGTGTAAGAGGGTACTCTCTTCTTTGTTCCCTCTCCAGCATTTATTGTTTGTAGACTTTTTGATAGCAGCCATTCTGACTGGCGTGAGATGGTACCTCATTGTGGTTTTGATATGCATTTCTCTGATAATGAGAGATGTTGAGCATCTTTTCATGTGTTTATTAGCCATCTATATGTCTTCTTTGGAGAAATGTCTGTTTAGTTCTTTGCCCATTTTTTGATAGGGTTGTTTATTTTTCTGGAATTGAGCTGCATGAGCTGCTTGTATATTTTTGAGATTAATTCTTTGTCAGTTGCTTCATTTGCTATTATTTTCTCCCATTCTGAAGGCTGTCTTTTCATCTTGCTTATAGTTTCCTTCATTGTGCAAAAGCTTTTAAGCTTAATCAGGCGATTCATGAGGTCGCAAAGAGTTGGACACGACTGAGCGACTGAACTGAACTGAGGCCCCATTTGTTTATTTTTGCTATTATTTCCATTACTCTGGGAGGTGGGTCATAGAGGACCTGCTGTGATTTATGTCAGATAGTGTTTTGCCTATGTTCTCCTCTAGGAGCTTTATAGTTTCTGGTCTTACATTTAGATCTTTAATCCATTTTGACTTTATTTTTGTGTATGGTGTTAAAAAGTGTTCTAGTTTCATTCTTTTCCAAGTGGTTGACTAGTTTTCCCAGCACCACTTGTTAAAGAGATTGTCTTTTCTCCATTGTATATTCTTGCCTCCTTTGTCAAAGGTAAGGTGTCCATAGGTGCGTGGATTTATCTCTGGGCTTTCTATTTTGTTCCATTGATCTATATTTCTGTCTTTGTGCCAGTACCATACTGTCTTGATGACTGTAGCTTTGTAGTAGTCTGAAGTCAGGCAGGTTGATTCCTCCAGTTCCGTACTTCTTTCTCAATATTGCTTTGACTATTCAAGGTTTTTTGTATATCCATACAAATTGTGAAATTATTTGTTCTAATTCTATGAAAAATACCATTAGTCACTTGATAGGGATTACATTGAATCTATAATGGACCATGATGTATGTTTTTTGTTCAGTTAAATGTGACCTCCTAGTAATTCATCCTACATTATCTGCCCCTTGACCAGCTCTCAGGCATCTTTTCCTACCACTTCTTTTCCCCATTTACTCTATTCCCAGCCATGTTATCTTCTCAGTGTTCCTGGAATAAGCCATGCCTGTTTCTGCCTCAGAGCCTTTGCATGTGTTGCATCCTCTGCCTTGAATGCTCGTCCTCCAGATATCATCATGACTCTGACCTTCACTTCATTCAGGTGTCTGCTCAGATGTTATCTCCTCCAAATCCTTCCCTGACCACTCCATCTATCATTTTCTACTCCCTTACTTTGTGTTTGTTTTGTTTTGCTTTTTTTCATATACAAAACAGTCTGACATAGTTCTTTGTTTATCTGGTTTATAGTCTGTCTCCTCCCACTGGAACAGAAGCCCCATCATGACAGGGAATTTCTTTGTTCACCATTATACTCCCTGAGTGTAGAACTTGATGCATAATAGTTATTTTTTAAAATATCTGTTGGGATTTCCCTGGTGATCCAGTGGTTAAGACTCCATGCTCCCAATGCAGTGGACCAAGGTTCAATCCCTGGTCAGGGAACTAGATCCCACATACTACAGTTAAGACCTGGTACAGACAAATTAATTAATTAATTTTAAAAATGAATTGAAAAATAAAAAATATTTGTTGAATTTGTGAATAGACAAAGGAAGGAATTATTAGGAAATCCTTTCAAATAAATTGGCTCAGTCTTGGTTTCTAATGCTGCAAATTTCATTTTTTTCTGTTTCATAGGCATTTTGAAGGAAAAAATGGGAGAAACTACAGAGGAACTACTTGTTATTTTAAAGCTACCCTTAGACCTGAAGCAGTTTAATTTATCATTATGTTCTCTTTACTCATTGTATCAGTTAATACTGCATTTGGCTGAGAATGACAGGAACCAAAATAACAATGCTTTAAGCAAGATAAATGTCTCTCTTTCACATTTAAAGATGTTCATGGACAAGTAGCAAGAGTTGGGATCGGTTGGAGAGGGGTGAGTCTACATGAA
The DNA here is from genome assembly GCF_029407905.1 of Bubalus kerabau. Lineage (NCBI taxonomy): Eukaryota > Metazoa > Chordata > Mammalia > Artiodactyla > Bovidae > Bubalus > Bubalus kerabau. The sequence goes on along the minus strand of NC_073624.1, from coordinate 57,034,331 downwards.
ATGATTTGGGATCCAAACTCCTCTCCTACAGTTCTACCATACTCAGATTTGGTTTCCATTTCATCGAGAAGAAGGAAAGGACTGCTTAGGGTACATCCACATCTTTCAAGGACATTTCTCATCAATTTTAAGTGATGGTTGCATTTATATCCCATTGAATAGAACTTAGTCACATGGTCACATCTAATTGCCAGGGAGACTGGGAAATGAAGTTCTTACACCAAGGGGACATGTGCCAAACTAAATTTGGGGGTCCTACTTCTAAAGAAGAAGAGAAGAATAGACACTGGGAGATCACCAGCAGTCTCTGCCACATCTAACTTAAGCACCAAAACAGACTTCTTTCTCAGATACCAGTTTCCCAGGAAGTTTTACTATTTCCCCATGGGTTAACCTTAGCTGACAAAGTTAGATATCCTCAGGTTTAAAAACACAAATCAACTGTGCCAATGACTAGTTCCCAGTTTACCCTTCTCTACGTAAAGTTGTCAGTTTCTGGTTTTTCCTTTTGTTTTGACAAACAGCTGTTCTCTCCTCAAGAAACCACTCAGAAGACCCATAACACTAGGGCCACACAGAAGCAGTGAAGTGGCTGAGTCAGAACGGGAGACACAGAAGAACACTGTGGTGCCAGTTCATAGTGGGCTACCCTTTACTCATTTGCCTATAGCCCTTGAAGAAAGCATTTCTCATGTGCATTTTGACATGCGATTGGCTGCTTTAAAGATCAGTGTGCATTGATTTTAGGAACACAGTACATAGGATGGAGTAAAGTCAAAGTTCATTAAAATTAGGTACAGGCACTATCCCAATTGTTTTGTTATACAGACTACATTCTTTTAAGGAAGAGTCATGACTGGAGTAGGAAATATTTCCCGTGATACAGAAAATTTAGCAGTGACATCTGCTGTAATGGGATTATATCTGTGTCAGATGCTTGGTGAAGGAAGGACAAGATTTCAAGCTCATGGAAGTTCTTAATATAAGGCTAGGATAAAGATCAGTTTGGAAACAAATGATATTTAAAATTGTTAACAAGTCAGCAGTTAAGAAAGTTACATGGGCTACCATCAAGCTTAAAATATCACTGACTTGACCTAAAAGTTATTTTAGTTTATAAACCAGATCTCTCACTAAATAAGATAAATGATATTAGCTATAAGATACAAGTTCTCACTTCTTTTGTTTATCTCCAGAACTTTCCTACTGAGTTCACTTTTATCCCCTAACTAATTAGTGTATTTATAAACATGTAAAAATATATAATAAGCTTCTTTATGCAATGCTTTATAAATGCATAATTATTCATTTTAGAAGTATATTTACATTTAATATTTTGTGAAAAATAGCAACTTAACCCACAATAGGTATATATTACACCTTTTGCCCAGTCCTATTTATGGTGTGTTTTTAAAATTTGGCAAAATAACTTTTTTCCCAGAAAAGTAATTGGTGGCCCTGAAAATTGGTGGCCTGCTACATCTGAAGGCCCTAGATACAGATATTGAGGAGAGGGTCAGCAGAGCCAAGCAGGTTCCCTTTGGGTGAAATAATGTTTGGTATTAGTTTACTCACCTCACACTGCTGGGAAATGTTAATTTACCACTTATTCTGAAACAAGGAAATAAGAAATTCACATTGAAAATTACAGCTTTACATGACTAGCTGCTTCACATCTTTTTGTCTTCTGTAGAAACACAGGAGTTTTTCTGAATGGCCTTTTAAATTTTTTTAAGGAGAGTGGCTAGGGAGGTTACTGGGAACAAAATGACACTTGCTGGCAATTATGCTCAAGTGGAAAAAGAACCCTAGACTGTGCTGACATGTGTCACAGCTCATAAGAGGATCAGAGCTTCTCAAAGAGCTCAAACTTTCACAAGAAGACCACTCTCCCCACTCATCTTGGCACATCCCCGTCCCAAGTTTTCTCTCCCTTATGTGGTTCCTTTTCTGTATAAATACCCTCACCCCACCTCCTCCTAGGTGAGATGGGTGATAAAGAGTCTCACCTGTCATTAAAGGGGGACTGAATTGTCAACATTTTTCATGAATGTTTTGCTACTACTTGCCCACAACCAGGTGTACTCTCTCCTGGCCTTGAGCTCTTTCCGCGTGTTTGCACTGCATTTTTGGCCTTCATATTGATATTGTGGTTTAATCAAGGCTGTTTTAACCAAGGCTGTTAATGCAGGATAATCTCATGGATTCCATACATCCAAAAGCAGGAACTGGAAAGCCACTCTACACACCTGCTTAATTTCCCCCCTCTCTCCAGTTGGGTTTTCTCTGAATTGCCACAGGTATATGATCAGAAATGTTGAAGCCTGTGATTATATGCCCTTAATTCAGTAAGTAGCAGAGACCAATTAGCACCTTTGAATTTTCATTCTAAATCCCATGCAGAGGAAATCTGATTGGTGCAACTTGGGTGCCATGTCTCTGGACCATTAATCCTATCAGCAGGGGCCAGAAGGGCAGGGTTCCCCCTGTGGCTGCACAGATCCACCCTGAGAGTGGAGAAGGGGACTAGTTTCCCATGTGGGAGGGTGGTGAGCTGGCAAGATGCTCTGAAAGGGACCTCCTCTATCAAACATCTGTGCCATTCTGTTATCCCCTGTGAGAGTGAAATAAACTCCTTGGAAAAAAGGAATGGGCCTGCTCATCATCATGAATCCCCAGAATCCAGCACTGTTTGTTGCCTTTAAAAAAATGCTAAACATGCTGTTGCATTGACCTACTTTACCATGCCCACTGGCATCAAGAATTTCCTAAGAATTTCTAAAAGTGAATTTTGGAATCCTGGGAGTGATCTCATTGGATCTTGAATCTAGACTTATGCTTTCTTATCAGGAAAAAAAGCCTCTTTCCTCTAATTTTGAGAGGAAATTTAGAGAAAAATATACTCCAGTTCTAATACCCTACTGTCTGCTTATTCTTTACCTTGAAATCACAATCACAGTTGCTATGGGGTCCTGAAATATCCTTCTGACATGGCAAAGGAAAATAAGAGTATAAGAATTCCTACAGAGCACTTTCTTAATGACCTTTCACCTAGGAACACTGAGTAAAGTTATAAATTTAAGGCAGTACAAGAGTCCATGCTATCAACTGAAAAAAATGCCCAATCTAGAAGTTGAGGATTATGTTTTACTTGGCAGACACACTGAGGAATTAAGCTCGGGAGACAGCCTCTCAGAGAGCTCTGAGGGATTGTTCTGAAGAGGTAAGGGAGGAACCAGGATATATAGGAGTCTTGGCAACAAAAACCAGGTAGCTGGAACATCAAAAGATTACTGTTACTTAAAGAAAAAACAGATATCTCAAGTTAATGAATTTAGTGCTTTTGAGGGGGGTGGGGATGAAAGAGTCTGGGCTCATTGAAATCATTCCTTTGATATGCACCTTAACTGTCTAGGACCAGTATCCTGTTTTCTCCATCCTGAATCCACTCAGGGTACACCGCTGGAGGCGGCTGCAGTGGCTGACAGCAACAACATCCTTTGTCTACTGAAATGGCCGGTGACTGTCCTCCGCCCACAGTCACCACAAGGCCTGAGTTGGGAGAAGCATAAATGACTCAGTACTACCCTCACACATCTTCTTTTCTTTTGTCTCTTACCTGAGTCTCACTCTGACCAACTCCATGTAATCAATTCTGCATTGGAGTACTAGGTACTTTATTAAGCAATGGGTCAACAGCTCAATAAATTTCGCAGGAGGAGTTTTATCTGATGCCCTGGTGTGTTTCCTGTTAGGTAATGAAGGCTATGAAACTCCTCATGTTTCTATTAGCAGAACTGCAATAGCAGCTCAGTAAGGCCAACCTTTGTGCTATCACAGCCCACATCCGTAGCCGGGTTTTCTGGCACACATATTTTCCTTCTTTTGTTGCTTGACTTTTGTTTTTCTCCCCCTATTTCAATCTTTTTTGCCTATATATCTTTTTTTTTCTTTTAAACTTTTTATTTTATATTGGAGTATAGCTGATTAACAATGTTGTGATAGTTTCAGGTAGACCACAAAAGGACTTAGTCATACATATACATGCATCCATTATCCCCCAAACTCCTTTCCCATCCAGGCTGCCACATAACATTTAGCAGAGTTCCCTGTGCTATACAGTAGGTCCTTGTTGGTTATCCATTTTAAATACAGCAGTGTGTACATGTGAATCCCAAACTCCCTAACTATCTCTTCCTCCTATGTATCTTTTATTGCAAACAATCTCAACTCCTCTTTTGGATATAGAAAGTTAAACACAAAGAAGGAATGATGTCCAGAAGAATATGTTGATTGCACATATTGCACTACTTCCTGGAACAGCACTAAAATGACATCAAAGGGATTAAAAAAGAGAGAAGGGGAGAAGATACGGCTGCCAATAAAAGGTTTAGCACAATTTTGGAAGAATGCAAGTGGTAATTGACTTGGGTTTCAGCTTTCTTCACCTGTTAAATACCTTAAGGGAAAGAAGCCAACAAGAACAAAACCTATTGTAGCACAGTACCCTCCAGGAAGAGTCAGAAACGCTGCATACATGTAAAGTAAGTTGTTGTTGTTGTTCGGTTGCTAAGTTATCTCTGACTCGTTGTGACCCCATGGACTGCAGCAGACCAGGCTTCCCTGTTCATCACTATCTCTTGGAGTCTGCTTAAACTCACTCCATGTCCACCTAAAGGTAAGGGTAGGAGGTAAAATGAAAAGCCAGAAGGCTTTTCTGGGCAGCCAGGCAATTGCCTCTTCATTTTTCTTGCCAAAAATGAAAATCACCCTTTCTGAAAAGGTTAAACTACAGAAACTCTGGCTGAGGAACCCATCACTGCTAAGGCCTGGAGTGAGACGTTTCCCAAAAAAATAGGGGTTAGAGACCCATTTGTCTACTGAATAAGGAGACCCCGCCCCAGCCTTTCAACACTCGGATCCCACTGTTACCAGATTTTTCTACTCTCTCAGGCAGGACTAGAGAGGATTCCTTTCTGGGGAAACCAACCAGCTCAAGAGAACCCTGGGATCTAGGAGTTCTATACAAAGACAGGACCCTGAATATCCCTGGTGGTGCACTGGATAAGAATCTGCATGCCAATGCAGGGGACACATGTTCAATCCCTGATCCAGGAAGATCCTACATGCTGCAGAGCAACTAAGCCCATGTGCCATAACTACTGAGCCCTCGCTCTGGAGCTCACGAGCTGCAGCTAACGAAGCCCGTGCACCTAGAACTTGTGCTCCGCAACAAGAGAAGCCACCTCAGTGAGAAGCCCTTGCACCAAAACGAAGAGTTGCCTCTACTTGCTGCAACTAGAGAAAGCCCACTTGCAGCTACAAAGACCCAGAGCAGCGAAAAACAACTAACTAATTAATTAAAGAAAAAGACAGGACCCTCACCTGACCACCCTAAAGTGAGACCCTCTCCTCAACAAGCCCAGCCTTCACACAGTTTCCGATTAGCTTGTGGTGCCTCTCTGTTTAACTGAATCGACATCCAGGGATCACTCTCCATTTGGGAAAAACCTTTCATGCAAAAGACAGAAACCAGAAGAAATGAGGAAATAAATATTAATAAAAACGGTGTCACTGAAAAAAAGCTAAGGAAAACCTTAAAAACAAACACACGCACAAAAAACACTGGAGTTATTTCCTGAGAAAACAAGGAAAATTCCACATTTATGAAATGTGAAGAGTTTGCTGTTAAAATGTCACATTTAGGGAATAAGATGGAGCTTCTGGAAATTAGAGGAACAGAAATGAACAATTTGTGGAAGAATTAGAAGATAAAGTTGAGGACAAAAATACAGACAGATGCAAAAAAAGCTAAAAGAAGAGAAGTCTATAAGTTCAATCCTTGAAGTCTAAAAGACAAACTATAGGAATTCTAGAGAAAGAATGGAGAGAACAAAACTTACAAAGGAAATTTTCTAAAAATCTTAAGAACATGATTCTTCAGGGTGAAAGTTCTCAATAAGTGTGTAGAAAGCTGCTGCTGCTACTGCTGCTAAGTCGTTTCAGTTGTGTCTGACTCTGTGCGACCCCATAAACGGCAGCCCACCAGGCTCCCCGTCCCTGGGATTCTCCAGGCAAGAACACTGGAGTGGGTTGCCATTTCCTTCTCCAATGCATGAAAGTGAAAAGTGAAAGTGAAGTCGCTCAGTCGTGTCTGACTCTTCGCGACCCCATGGACTGCAGCCTACCTGGCACCTCCATCCATGGGATTTTCCAGGCAAGAGGACTGGAATGGGTTGCCATTGCCTTTGTAGAAAGCTAGAGGACAATAAAATAATGCCTTCACAGTTCTTTTAGGAAAAACTACAACTGAAAATTCTATAGGAAATCAAACTATCATACCAAGTGTGAGAGGAGTATAAAGATGTTTTCAAATAGACAAGGCATCAAAAGTGCTATTCCCTATACACCATTTCTCATGAAGCTTCTGGAGAATGTGCTCCATGAAAAAAGGGAGAAAATGAAGAAAGGTATGACTGGAAACAGCAAATCCAGGAGTACAAATAAGCAGCTAGTCCATATGGGAGCAGGTCAGAAGGCTCCATGTGGAACAACTTCAAGAAGCAACGATGGAGCAAACATTGTCTTACAGATTTGACCTTCATGAGAAAGAAGTTTCAGTGATCCTTTCAAAAAGCATGGTGATGAGGACTTCCCTGATGGTTCAGAGGTTAAGAATTGACCTTGCAATACAGGGGATGTGGGTACAATCCCTGGTCAGGGAACTAAGATGCCACACGCTGCAGGGCAACTGAGCCCAAGTGCTAGTCACAACTACTGAGCCTGCGCACCGCAATGAAAGACGCTGCTTAACACAAGGAAGATCTCGAGGGCCAGAACTAAGACCCAATGCAGCCAAATAAGTTAAAAAATATTTTTTAAGACTTAAAAAGCACGGTGATAAAGTGATGCAAGTACAGGGAAAAGGAAGCATAATAGTTCCCACTCTATATGCTAGGTTTGCACAGTTACCACACTGGCAAAAGCTAAAGTCAAATGATACCAAGTGTTGGCAGGAATGTGAAGCACTGGGGACTTGCATATAACATTGGTAGAAGCACTTTGGCAAATGATGGGTAATATAAAGATGAAGATGCCCATGCACTGTGACTCAGAATGTTTACTCCCTGCAGCTTGAAACTTGTGTACATGTGCACCACCTGGTGTGTACAAGAATGTCCCAGCAATGAGACTTACTGCAAACTGGAAACAACCCAAAAGCACACCGTCAGTTCAGTTCAGTTCAGTTCAGTTGCTCAGTAGTGTCAGGCTCTTTGCGACCCCATGAATTGCAGCACGCCAGGCCTCCCTGTCCATCACCATCTCCTGGAGTTCACTCAGACTCACGTCTGTCGAGTCAGTGATGCTGTCCAGCCATCTCATCCTCTGTCGTCCCCTTCTCCTCCTGCCCCCAATCCCTCCCAGCATCAGAGTCTTTTCCAATGAGTCATACTCAGCCAATCAAGATGGTTGTGAACAGTGCCATGACTGAATTTTATTGGGTTGAGTAAAAGAAGCTAAACAGTAAAGAAAACACATTTTTCACTCCATTTATGTAAAAATTTCAAAACAGCAAATTAAACTGTGTTGTTTCACAATGCAGACTTGGGTAGTAAAACACTAAAGAAAAAGAAGGAAGTTGTAATACTAAAAGGTGGTATAGTGTTACCTCTGGGGAGAGGTAGCTAGTTGTCACAAGGAAGGGATACCTGGAGGGCTTTTAGGGTGCTATCAATGTGTTATTTCTTGACTTGAGTATTGGTTAATGATTGTTCACTTTACAATTATTCATTAAGCTCTATGCAAATATTTTACAATTTAAAAGAAAACTACTTTTCAAACAGCATGGCAGACTGAATGATGTTTTTACTTTTGGTTCCTTCCCAAACCTCACTAAACCCACTCGGGTATTTTTGCCTGGAGAATCCCCATGGACAGAGGAGTGCAGCAGGCTACAGTCCATGGGGTCGCAAAGGGCCGGACATGACTGAGAAAATAAGCACAAACCTCACTAAAATCAACTGTAGTGGAATAAAAACAGCATAAACCATAAAAGAGAGAGTGAAAGAACGAGGATAAAATTTTGGAAGCTGGAAAGCAGATGCATTAAGTAGAAACCTACTTAGAAAATGAGAGGAAGCTGAAATTCTAGCCAGTGGTAGAGAAGGCCCAGAAGTAGGCTTATTTGTACCTCAGAAGCCCCTAGAAGGATCAGGATTTGGAAGTAGCAATAGTTTTTGAAGAGGGAGAAGGTGAGGAAGAGGGGTCCAGAAATATATACATAAAGAAATCTTATCCTAATTCCTCAACCTCCCACCCCTAGCAAAGCTGATCAACTGTCTCTCCACCATCCCAGCAGAAAACTGAAGTTTCACTCACAGAAGAGGTTAAACCAGAGAGACTGTGGACAGAGGCCCCTGGGGACAACTGAGACTGGGCTTCTACACTGAAGACTGAGAGACTGATGGAGTGTACTCATACTCACAAAAAGAGACCACCCCCCTGCTTCCTTCCCCTAGTCATCTCATTCCCAGACTCTTCCCCCAGAGTGTTAATCTCCATCAGTATGTCTCAATACATCATGCAATCACTGTGGACTTACTGCTCTCCAGACCTGTTGCACACTTGTTGCCCTGGGATCTCAGTTTATCATAATCCAAGAAGTTTGCCAGTCTTTACCCTGTTGATCTCTTATTACTTGAATCTCAGGTTTCTTTTCATATATTCCCTTGTCTGGACTGTGCATACCACCCAGAAGCTTCCTGAGAAAAAGTCCACAGGAAGTAATTCTTTTGAGATTTCACATGTCTGAAAAACCCTTTCTTCTCCCTCATACTTGGTGAATCAATGGGTGGAGGCTTGTCAACTATCAGGCTTTTCTATGAGGTGTTCCACTGGACTCATTAGGCAAACTCCAGATACCAATATCATGAATGGCTCCTCCTTCTTCCTGCTCTTCCCCTTTCCCCCTCCTCTTCTTCCTCCTCCTCTTTCTCCTCTCCCTCCTTTCCCTCCCCTATTCCTCCTCCTTCTTCCTGAAACATTCTCAAGAGCAAGAACTCTGTGATTTGCTTGCCTCTTTTTATCTGGTGCCTAGTACCATACCTGATACCCAACAGACATATACTTTGAATTCAAATTAACAAATTAATGTTGAAGTCAAATGAACTTTATTCCTCTATCTGTTCCAGGGCCTTACATTCCATGTATATGCTGATCATTCAGACTGGCTTCTCCCATGAACATCAGATTCTTTATATCCAACAACCACACAACATCTCCACTCAGAGATCTAATGAGCCCCAGATATTCATGTCTCAGTTGATGGCAACACCACCTACCCAGCTGCTTAGATCAAAACCTTATCATCACAAGAGGTTCTGTGTGTAGTGGTTAGGAATCTTGACTCTATAGTCTAAGGGCTTGGATTCAAAGCTCAGTTCTACCATTTCCTGTTGGGTTGTGCATGCGTGCTACATCACTTCGTGTCTGACTCTTTGCGACCCTATGGACTGTAGCCTGCCAGGCTCCATTGTCTATGGGATTTTCCAGGCAAGAATACTGGAGTGGGTTGCCATGCCTTCCATCAGGTTCAACCCAGGGATTGAACCTGTGTCTCCTGCATTGCAGGTAGATTCTTTACCACTGAGTCACAGGGAAGCCCTTCCTATTGGATCACCCTTACACAAACCACAGAACCACTCTCTGTCTCAGTTTTCTTATCTAAAAATGGAGTCAATAATAGTGCCTACCCAATGGGATTGTTGTAAGGATGATATGGGTGAATGTATGTTAAAGCATTTAGAATCTGGCACAGTGAAGGTACTAGAAAGACATTAAGTATAATTGCACTTGTGATTAATATATGTAAAGCATAAAAGGTAACAAACTGTTAGCTGTTGTTATTGTTAATAGTATTGATTCCTGTCTTTCTCTGATGGGTCACATTCAGCTCAAAGCAGAGCCTTTTGGCTTTATATTCAAAACACAACTAAAATCTAACTACCTCTGTCTGTCTGCATCATTGTAACCCTGACCCCAGCTATCTTCTTCTATCCTTCTCTCAATTGAATCCCATGATATTCTCCTAATTTATCTCCCTGACCCTTAGTCTGTTTTTCATGTATGAATCTGTTTGTGTCACTCCTTGCTCAAAATCTTACACTGGCTTCCAAAGTTCTCAGGTCTTCAGCATGGCCAGCAAGGCCCTTCTTAACCTGGCACCTGGACACCATCAGCTTCTACAACCCTGCCTCCCACACTGGGCTCCCTCACAACAGCCTTCTTGCCATTCTTTGAGCACATCCAGCAAGCTCTGCAAAAGAGCCTTTGCACTTACTGTTTCCTTTTTGGCATGGTCTTTTCCTAGATAGTCGCATGGCTCACTCTCTCATGTCATTCACAGCTGTGCTGGAAGGTCACCTCTGACCAGTTTGACCTTTCTTTCTCTGATTATTCTGTATAAGATGTGACCCTTCTCACCCCATCTCTGCTCCTCATTATTCCCTATGCCCTTTTATCTGGAAATTATACACACACACACACACACACACACACACACACACGTTTACCCCCTCTACGACTGATCACTACCTGCCATTGTACTGGTTAGTCCCTGGAGAGAACCGTGTTGCAGGGGTAGGTGGTATTTCAAGAAACAGACTTGTCCATGGTCATACTTCCCTGAATGCACCCAATCTTGTCTGATTTCTGAAGCTAAGCAGGGTCAGGCCTGGTTAGTACTTGGACGGGAAGAAATAGACTCAAATCAGTTTTATTTAATACCACCATTTCAGCGATGAGTCATTCTTCACATTCAGGAGGATGGATTTGGATTTCTGGGGTTTAGGAAACCCCAGTTCTGAGTGCATTCAGCACAAGCACCCATGTGTCATCCTTGCAGTTTTGAAAGTGATGCAGGATGCCCTAAGTTTCTTCTTTTAAAGGACTCATGGAAGTATTCATCTCGTGCATCATTTCATCCATATTTTTAGTCTTCACTGTTCTTTTTTTTTTTTTTTTTGCAGTAAACATCTAATTACGTACACTCTGGGTATCACAGATGTGTGTGTGTGTGTGTGTGTGTGTGTGTACTCAGTCATGTCTGACTCTTTGTGACCCTGTGGACTGTAGCCTGCCAGGCTCCTTTGTCCATGGGATTTTCTAGGCAAGAATACTGGAATGGGTTGCCATTTCCTCCTCCAGGGAATCTTCCTGACCTAGGGATAGAAACCACATCTCCTGCCTCTGCTGCATTGGCAGGCAGATGCTTTACCACTGCACCACCTGGCAAGCCCACACAGATATAAAGCCTATGATAATTATTTACTTATGAGATAACACAGTCTGTTTCGATGGGTTTGGTGTTGTTTTTAACAAAGGGGACACTCAAGAAAAAATGTTTTGCTTACTGAAATTAACGTTAGTTACATTTTCAGCCTATGAGAATTCACTCCACAAGGACCCTTTTCCAGGAACAAATTATCATCATTAGTTGGGGAATGTCGTACATTACTTATTTATATGTTCTATGTCCATCCCACTAGGATGTTAGTTCTGTGGGGCAGGGACATTGTTTTATTTAGAACAGTACCTGGTGCATGTAGACATTTAATAAAGAAATATGAATGGACATAAAAATTACTGAAATTGTAAAAAATGTCTTTCGTTTCAAAAAATCTGAAACACATATGGTAATGATTATGGTAATAATAAAAATATGAAAATAAAGATATGTAGGAAAAAGGTATACAAAAACAATAATAGCTATTGATTGGAAAGTTATGATTATGGGCAATTGGGGGAAGGGGCTAAAATTTCCCAGTTTTCTAAAGTGCTTCATTGTTTTATTTTTTAAAAAGATGGGGCTGGGTATCTCTGTTGAAAGCACACTGAACCAGAAGTCCAGAGATCTAGATTCCAATAGTACTGACTACACTGTGTGATTTTAAGTAAGTCACTGAGTTTCTCTGTGCCCCTGTTTCTTCTTTGGGAAATGGACACTCTTAGAATTTCTCAGTTCCAAAATTCTGACTTTCCTTTCTGTCAACATTAGTCTCTTCCACTCCTTCACTCTGTCCTGAGGGTGTCCTTCACTCTGGACCTGAAGGTAAAAAAGTCCTAGAAAGTCAGTGTGGTGTGTGTGTGCACGTGTGTGCACACGCGTGCACGTTCAGTCATGTCCAACTTTTGGGACCCCATAGATTGTAGCCCTCCAGGCTCCTCTATCCATGGGACTTCCTAGGCAAGAATACTGGAGTTAGCAGCCATTTCCTACTCCAAGGGAATCTTTTCAAGCCAAGGATCGAACCCCTGTCTCCTGCATCTCCTGCACTGGTAGGCAGATTCTTTACCACTGAGCCACCTGACAGAATGTCAGTAGTCCAATCTAAATAGGTGAAATAGTTTTCAGAACCAGTGGTCTTTATCATCAGTATTTTATTTAATGTAATAACTTCTGTTATACCTGCCCAGTTTCTAGCAGTGATGGTATGGCCTGTTCTCCCAATTCTATCCTCCCTGAGTTCCAGGAACATGTCAGGAAGTCCTGCATCCACCTGGTGGCTGCTGGGAAGGAGAAGCACAGCACATTCCATGGCATTAGCTCCTGACTTTCTGGTTTGGGTGGAGTGATGGGTTGGCTCTCGATTGGCATAGACTTCTCTGCTTTCCTTATGCATGGTTTTTGCTTCCCTGGAAACACTAGCAAATTGTGGGTGGGGTAAGCTAGCTTCCATGGCCCATCTTATGGGGGAATCCTTGGGTCTAGAAGGCCAACTTTGAAAACTCTGTATGTGACAGGCTGTATTTACTTTAAATGGAGTCATTTTGAATGCATGTGAGATCCACGCCTCATAAGATGAATTAGTCAGGGTGGTACTTGGAGAATTCTCATCTAGTGAGCAAGTCCTCTTTACACCATGAGGCAGTGATATGAGACCCAGTAGACACTGTTTCAAAATCTTTACTCATAAGAAACAATTTCTTAGTTCATTTACATCTCTGCTTGTAACACATAATAAGGGGACAAATAGGATTGTATGTTGAGTATGTCACTCTGCATAAAGTCAGGAAATAATCAGCTTTTTAGCACAGGATGCTTCTTAAGATGATGTTGAGACAGTGCAATTAGCTGAACCATTTCTAGGATTAAATGAGATAACACATGTAAAGAGCTTAAAGCAGTTCCTAACATATAGTAAGTGCTCAATATTTAGCTTTCATTATTTTTATTTGCTTTATTATTACATTCAAATACATTTGTGGCCCTTTTGAATATTGTTGAGGGCAAAAATTCACCTCGATTCCCAACCATTGTAGAAAAATTATAAAATGTACAAAAGGAAAAAAGGCAACTCTCAGAATGGGGGAAAATATTTGCAAATGAAGCAGCTGACAATAAATTAATCTCCAAAATATACAGACAACTTATGCAGTTCAATATCAAAGAAACAAATGACCCAATCCAAAAAATAGGCAGAAAACCTAACTAGACATTTCTCCACAGAAGACACACAGGTGGCCAACAAACACATGAAAAGATGCTCAACATCACTATGTATTAATAGTAAAGAAATGCAAATCAGAACTACAATGATGTGTCACCTCACTCTGATCAGAATGGCCATCATCAAAAAATCTACAAACAAATTCTGAAGAAACCCTTTTACACTGTTGGTGGGAGTATCAACTGAAAGAACCACTATGGAAAACAGTATGGAGGTTCCTTAAAAAACTAAACATAGAACTACTATATGATCCAGCAATCCCACTCCTGGGCATATATCCAGAGAAAACCATAACTCAGAAAGATACATGCCCTTCAATGTTCATAGCAGCACTATTTACAACAGCCAGGACATGGAAGCTACCTAAATGTAATGGTAGAAGGGAAAGAGTGTGTCCCTACATTGCAAGAGCCCTGCTCAGTGACTCTGTGAGTACCCTCTCTGCTCCTTTCTTCTCGTCAGGACAGCTGCCGGGATCAGGTGATATGTTGCAACTTTCTCTGACCAATGAGTGCTTGATGCCCCAAAATAACTGTTTCCTGGGGGGATGCCTGGCCCAGCACAAACATGAGAAATGCTTACAGCTCAGCCCTGGCTGCTCTTCAAATTCTAGCAGATGGGATTTTGCTAGCCAAGTGGAAAGTACCTGCAACCCAATCTAAACCCAAGTCTAAACTGAGTAGACTAAGAGCTTTTTCTTTTCCCCAGAAATCTGATATCTAATTGAACAATTCTGGAAGTCTGCAAAGTCCTATTAAGCTGAACCTATTGTCAACCTCATTTATTTTCCCATGGCACCTTGTGTACCTAACCTGCAAAAAGCACTCCCCCTTAAGTGTCATTGCAAGTCCCTTTACTTCCTTTAAAAGAGCAAAAAAAAAAAAAAAGAAAAAAGAAAAGAAAAGAGGTTTGAGTTCCCCAGCTCATTCTCAGATCCAAAAAGGGCTGTTAGGCCTCAAAAGTTCAGTCCAATGTTCATTTCTAGGAAAACTGATTTTGACGGACCTAGATGTTTTTCAGTAGTCATGTATGGATGTGAGAGTTGGACTATAAAGAAAGCTGAGTGCTGAAGAATTGATGCTTTTGAACTGTGCTGTTGGAGAAAACTCTTGAGAGTCCCTTGGACTGCAAGGAGATCCAACCAGTCCATCCTAAAGAAAATCAGTCCCGAATATTCATTGGAAGGACTGATGTTGAAGATGAAACTCCAGTACTTTGGCCACCTAATGTGAAGAACTGACTCATTTGAAAAGACCCTGATGCTGGGAAAGATTGAGGGCAGGAGGAGAAGGGGATAACAGAGGATGAGATGGTTGGATGGCATCACTGACTCAATGGACATGAGTTTGAGTAAACTCCGGGTGTTTGTGATGGACAGGGAGGCCTGGCATGCTGCAGTCCATGGGGTCACAAAGAGTCAGACATGACTGAGCAGCTGAACTGAACTGAACTGAGAACATCAGCTTTGTTAGGTTGGCACTTTGCATTCCTCTAAGAGGTAATACCCGTTCACTCCCAACAGGAAACAGGAAAGAACTGAACAAGGCGACAAGGTGGTGGAAGCCGGGCTGTATCTAGAACCTCCAAAGGCAGAGCTCATGCCACGTGGGTTGGGTTTGAAATGTAGAAAGGCCTGTCTTTATGAACGGGTTATGTTCTTAAAGTCATTTATTTATGGGACTTGTTTCGAACTGAGAATATATTCCACATCCTGCCCCCAATCATCTCCTCCTTTTGTTTTATCATTATTAAAATTTTTGACATTAGTTTAGTTTTAGGAGAGGTCCTTGATTTTATGAAAGTTTTTATTTTATTAAGCTAATATATGTATATGGGCTTTCCTGGTAGCTCGGGGGTAAAGAATTCACTTGCCAATGCAGGAGATGCAGGTTTGATCCCTAGGTCAGGAAGATTCCCTGGAGGAGGAAATGGCAACCCACTCCAGTATTCTTGCCTGGGAAATCCCATGGACAGAGAAGCCTGGTGGGCTACAGTCCATAGGGTTGCAGAAAGTTGGACACATCTGAGCAACTGAGCAGAGACAAAGAGAGAGAGTATGTGTATATGGGTGAAAATGTCAAATCATATTACAAAGTTTTTCAACAAACCATCAATATTCCCTCCCAAGTGTTCTCACCCCTAATTCTCACTCTCCAGAAAAACCAGTTTATACTTTTTTAGCTGTTTCTTTTAGTATTGACCTCCAGATTTCTATTTTCCAACGCTCTAAAGTTTAAGTATGTTCTATCACCTTCCTCGGAGAAGGCGATGGCACCCCACTCCAGTACTCTTGCCTGGAAAATCCCATGGACAGAGGAGCCTGGTAGGCTGCAGTCCATGGGGTCACGAAGAGTTGGACACGACCGAGCGACTTCACTTTCACTTTTCACTTTCACGCATTGGAGAAGGAAATGACAACCCACTCCAGTGTTCTTGCCTGGAAAATCCCAGGGACGGGGGAGCCTGGTGGGCTGCCATCTATGCAGTCGCACAGTCAGACACGACTGAAGTGACTTAGCAGCAGCAGCAGCAGCAGCAGTATCACCTTCCTGTCAGGGAAACTGAAGACTTAGCACCCTTATGAAGCCCCTCTTTCCCCACCTTTACACACATATACACACACCTTGTGTCCCCAGTTTTCCTAATATAACTATACCATGATTTGTGTTAGGGAAAATTCAGTATGTATTATGTATAAATATTATTCACAGCCAAGTCACATATAGTACTAAGAAGAAATTGACTTTCTTATATAATTTATTGCTTTTGCTAGAGTTAATAATTATCTCCTCCTCTCTTTTTTTTCATTTTTTTTAATCTCTTAGCAATTCTTTCATCTTTAACGTCTCAGTTACTTTCCATCCTTAGGCCAAGACTCAGATTTGCAAAAGCAGTAACAATTCTCAACTTTCTTCCAACTTTAGACATCTCATTTTGTAATCAATAAGATAGAACTGTTGAAAAACAATAATTGGCTAACCAAAGAAAGCCCACATTTTTAAAAGACATTTCCTTTTGACAGAATAAGAAAAGACTCCTTCTTGCCTTTCCTGCTTTCTGGCCACATTCTTCTACTGATTTCTTTCTACAGAAAAGTAACTTTTCATTTTTAAAAATAAAACTTGAAACTACTGCAAGCACAAAGAAAAATGATTCAAAGAAAACTCATGTTGAGTGTAGAAGGCATACTGTGTCAGGAAACACTGACTATATAATAATAAGCGTTATTAAAATACTTGAAAGGATACAAAACACCTGACCGTATGCCTCATACACAGCCTAAGCCCTCTCATTTCTATAAGCCATCTGCATGCTTGGGTTCTTAATGACAAGCCGCCATCACGAGATGATGGGTAAACAAAAGTATGAGGCACTGGGGTGCTCCCTGAGAAATTCTCATACTTTTTCACCACTGAAGTCAGAGGAAACAAAGTTAAGACCAGGAACTAGTCTGAGTTAAGGCCAGTCTCTTGGTGGGGGAATTCCCCTTTTCATTTGTTGCTATGGTCATGCAACTTTTCTGTTTGTTTTATTCATTGTTCCTTATGATACTTTAATAAAACTAGTTGATCTGCCCAAACCGTTCAAGTTATACACAGTATATATGTAAAGCTTTTTACATGCCAATCAGGTCTCACTAAAGTGGTTTCTTTAAAGAAAAGCAGTTGATTTGACTTATTAATTAAGCATAGGTTGATTTTAGAGAGGTTTCAAGGAAGTGGTCTGTTTACCAATGTAAGAAATTGGTGGGCTTCTCTGGTGGCTTAGACAGTAAAGAATCTGCCTGCAATGCATGAGACCCGGGTTTGATCCCTGGGTCAGGAAGATCCCCTGGAGAAGGAAATGGCTACCCACTCTAGTATTCTGGCCTGGAGAATTCTATGGATAGAGGAGCCTGGCAGGCTACAGTCCATGAGGTCGCAGAGAGTAGGATAGGACTGAACAACTAACACACTAATGAAATCCACAGATTAAAGATTCACTTTCAGCTACTGAAAATTTTATGTATTTGGCTTTATAAGTCCTGTATTGGTTTTATCGTTCGTATTTAACTTGATAAAGTCTTTTGCTGTCTTTTGGAAAGAGCTGTACAAATAAGAACATTTCTCAAGAGAATGAGTTGATTGCCTGGTGTTGTAACTTCCTACATTAAAAATGTCAATCATTTGTGATACTTTTTGGTCACTCCTGGTAGACAGTAAATCTCAAATTCTGTGTCATATTCTCTGTTATTTTCCAAAGTTCAGACTATAAAGAACTATGTAGTCTGCCAAGGACTACATACCTGTCCTCCAAGTACGGTAGTTACTCCACAAAAGTACTGGTGTACTATAGGCACTGCATCATCTTGTTATTTTCATAACAGGATTATGACATGATAGGAATTATTCCTGACATGGCAGGAATTATTTCACAGCTTTTGCAGAAGAGATTACTATGGCTCAGAGATAGTGGATAATTTGCAACTAAAAAGCATCAGACAAAAGGCCATTGCACTAAATGGATGCTTTTTTCTTCAGGCCAAGCTGACTTTGGAAAAGAAAATTTAAGTAAACAACATTTTAAATTTTCTTCTCTTCTCAATTTGAGGGTTAAAAAAATAACCCTCCAAAATATAAGGTGAACACAATATTTTACTGAAACGGTGCCTGGCGGACTCTACTCCATAAGGTCACAAAGAGCCAGACACAACTGAGCTACTGAGCACACGTGCAACCTCCCAAGGCATATTTGTTGGCAACTGGATTCTACACAGAAACACAAAACTCAAGGACCTTTCAAAAGTTACCTAAATATCAACCCAAATTGATGCCTAGTATTGATGAGAAGTCACCTAAACTTGTGGCCCCTCAAATAGCACTGTGATATGATAAAACATCACTGAATTAAGTTTGCAAAGGTTTCTTAAACAGGATATTAAAACCATTAAGCACAAAAGTTTTTAAAAAATCAATAAATTAGGTTATATTAAAATTGATAATTCTTCATCAAAAGACATAAATAAGAAAGAAAAAGCAATTATAAAGCTGGAGAAGATACCTGTAGTAATTATATTAGACAACTGATCAGATCTAGAATATATAAAGAACTTCTATAAATCAATAAGAAAAGACACTTAATAGAACAGAGGCCAAAATACTCTAAAAAAAAAAAAAAGATATACAAATAGCTAAGAAATATTCTTCTTTATAAGTCACCAGGAAATTACAAATTAAAAGTCATAGTGTAACATTACTACTCACCCATCAAGAATGCTAAGATGAAAAAGATGGAAAATACCAAGGTTTGCCAAGGATATACAGCAACCAGAATCCACATACAACACTGTTGGGAGTATAAATTGGTGCAATCTTTTGGAAAACTGTTGTACCAAACAAAAGAATGTAGGCAATCCCTAAGATGCAGTAATTCTATTCCTATGTATATACACAAGAGAAATGCATCCATGTGTTCACCAAAAGACATGCACTAGCATCTTTGTAGCTGCATTCTAAACTGTTGTTAGTCACTGAGTTGTGTCCAACTGTTTTGTGACCCCCATGAATTGTAGCCCACCAGGCTCCTCTGTCCATGGGATTTCCCAGGCAAGAATACTGGAGTGTATTGCAGTTCCTTCTCCAGGGCATCTTCCCAATCCAGGAATTGAACCTGCAACTCTGAGTCACTAGGGAAGCCCCAGCACTCTAAATAGCAGCCCTCAAATGGCAATTTCCCAAACACCCACAAACAGCAGAATGGATAAATACATTGTGGTATTTCACACAGTGAAATTACATGCAGAAATGTCAATGAGTGATTTATGACTATGACAACAATATGGATGAATCTTAGAAACAATGTTGAGGGACTTCTCTGGTGGTCTGGTGGCTAAGACTCTGTGCTCTCAATGCAGGCAGCCCAGATTCAATCCCTGGTCAGGGAACTAGATCCCACATGCCACAACTAAGAGTTCACATGTTGCAACTAAGACCCAATGCAGCCAAATAAATAAATATCTTTACAAAGGAATAAAAACAATGTTGGCCAAAGAACCAAACAGGAAAGACAACATATAATGCTGTTCCTTTAATATAAAATATTAAAATAGGTGAAACTAATCAAAGTTGCTAGCAGATGAGGATAATGGTTGTCCCTGACAGTGTGTTCAGCCACTTAATTGTGTCCAACTCTTTTGCAACCCCATGCACTATAGCCCACCAGGCTCCTCTGTCCATGGGATTTTCTTGGCAAGATTACCAGAGTGAGTTGCCATTTCTTTCTCCAGGGGATCTTCCAGACCCAGAAATCGAACTCAAGACTTCCAGAAATCAATTGGAAGGATTGGCCTTAGTAGCTTGAGGACAAAAATCACTTTTTCCTCACTGGCTGACACTTTCACTATCACAGAAACTATGTGGCAGTGACTCACTGCTTCTACTGTGGTCAGGATTGTACTCAGGAATGTCCAAAGGCACATGAAAGATGGATGCTTCCCCTAGTAGTCCTAGCTGGGGAAACACTCCAGGAAAGCTCTTCTGTTACACTCTGGGTGGCATCAGGGAAAAGGACAAATCAAACAAAGGTCTTGGTGATCAGTTCAATTCAGTCGCTCAGTCGTGTCCAACTCTTTGCAACCCCATGAAGCACAGCACCGCAGGCCTCCCTGTCCATCACCAACTCCTGGAGTTTACCCAAACTCATGTCCATTGAGTCAGAGATGCCATCCCACAATCTCATCCTCTGTCATCCCCTTCTCCTCCTGCCCTCAATCTTTCTCAGCATCAAGGTCTTTTCAAATGAGTCACTAGGTCATGTCCAGCTCTTTGTGACCCCATGAATCGCAGCACACCAGGCTTCTCTAACCTTCACTATCTCCCAGAGTTTGCTCAAACTTATGTACACTGAGACGGTGACACCATCCAACCATCTCATCCTCTATTGTCCCCTTCTCCTCCTGCCCTCAATCTTTCCTAGTATCAGGGTCTTTTCCAATGAATTGGCTCTTTGCATCAGGTGGCCAAAGTACTGGAGTTTCAGCTTCAACATCAGTCCTTCCAATGAACACCCAGGACTGATCTCTTTTAGGATGGACTGGTTGGATCTCCTTGCAGTCCAAGAGACTCTAAAGAGTCTTCTCCAACACCACAGTTCAAAAGTATCAATTCTTTGGCTCTCAGCTTTCCTTATAGTCCAACTCTCACATCCATACATGACTACTGGAAAAGCCATAGCCTTGACTAGACGGACTTTTGTTGACTAAGTAATGTCTCTGCTTTTTAATATGCTGTCTAGGTTGGTCATAACTTTCCTTCAAAGGATTAAGTGTCTTAATTTCATGGCTGCAATCATCATCTGCAGTGATTCTGGAGCCCCCCAAAATAAAGTCTGCCACTGTTTCCACTGTTTCCCCATCTATTTGTCACGGGACCAGATGCCATGATCTTAGTTTTCTGAATGTTGAGCTTTAAGCCAACTTTTTCACTCTCCACTTTCACTTTCATCAAGAGGCTCCTTAGTTCTTCTTCACTTTCTGCCATAAGGGTGGTGTCATCTGCATATCTGAGGTTATTGATATTTCTCCCAGCAATCTTGATTCCAGCTTGTGCTTCTTCCAGCCCAGAGTTTCTCATGATGTACTCTGCATAGAAGTTAAATAAGCAGGGTGACAATATACAGCCTTGATGTACTCCTTTTCCTATTTGGAACCAGTCTGTTGTTCCATGTCCAGTTCTAACTGTTACTTCTTGACCTGCATACAGGTGTCTCAGGAGGCAGGTCAGGTGGTCTGGTATTTCCAACTCTTGAAGAATTTTCCACAGTTTATTATGATCCACACAGTCAAAGGCTTTGGCATAGTCAATAAAGCAAAGGTAGATGTTTTTCTGGAACTCTCTTGCTTTTTCGATGATCCAACGGATGTTGGCAATTTGGTCTCTGGTTCTTCTGCCTTTTCTAAAACCAGCTTGAACATCTGGAAGTTCATGGTTCACATATTGCTGAAGCCTGGCTTGGAGAATTTTGAGCATTCCTTTACTAGCATGTGAGATGAGTACAATTTTGCAGTCGTTTGAGCATTCTTGGTATTACCTTTCTTTGAGATTGGAATGAAAACTGACCTTTTCCAGTCCTGTGGCCACTGCTGAGTTTTCCAAATTTGCTGTCATATTGAGTGCAGCATTTTCACAGCATCATCTTTCAGGATTTGAAATAGCTCAACTGGAATCCCATCACCTCCACTAGTTTTGTTCATAGTGATACTTCCTAAGACCCACTTGACTTCACATTCCAGGATGTCTGGCTCTAGGTGAGTGACCACACCATTGTGATTATCTTGGTCATGAAGATCTTTTTTGTACAGTTCTTCTGTGTATTCTTGCCACCTCTTCTTAATATCTTCTGCTTCTGTTAGGTCCATACCATTTCTGTCCTTTATTGAGCCCATCTTTGCATGAAATGTTCCCTTGGTATCTCTAATTTTCTTGAAGAGATCTCTAGTCTTTCCCATTCTATTGTTTTCCTCTAGTTCTTTGCACTGATCACTGAAGAGGCTTTCTTAATTCTCCTTGCTATTCTTTGGAACTCTTCATTCAAATGGGTATATCTTTCCTTTTCTCCTTTGCTTTTCACTTCTCTTCTTTTCACAGCTACTTGTAAGGCTTCCTCAGACAGCCATTTTGCTTTTTTGCATTTCTTTTTCTTGGGTATGTTCTTGATCCCTGTCTCCTGTACAATGTTACAGACCTCCATCCATAGATCATCAGGCGCTCTATCAGATCTAGTCCCTTAAATCTATTTCTCAGTTCCACTGTATAATCATAAAGGATTTGATTTAGGTCATACCTGAATGGTCTACTGGTTTTCCCTACTTTCTTCAATTTAAGTCTGAATTTGGCAATAAGGAATTCATGATCTGAGCACAGTCAGCTCCCAGTCTTGTTTTCTCTGACTGTACAGAGCTTCTCCATCTTTGGCTTCAAAGAATATAATCAATCTGATTTCAGTGTTGACCATCTGGTGTTGTCCATGTGTAGGGTCTTTTCTTGTGTTGTTGGAAGAGGGTGTTTGCTCTGACCGGTGCAGAGCAGAGAATGACCAGTGCATTCTCTTGGAAGAACTCTTTGTCCTTTGCCCTTCTTCATTCTGTACTCCAAGGCCAAATTTGCCTGTTATTCCAGGTGTTTCTTGACTTCCTACTTTTGCATTCCAGTCCCCTATAATGAAAATGACATCTTTTTTTGGTGTTAGATCTAAAAGGTCTTGCAGGTCTTTGTAGAACTGTCCAACTTCAGCTTTTTCAGCATTTCTGGTTGGGGCATAGACTTAGATTACCATGATATTGAATGGTTTGCCTTGGAAAGGAACAGAGATCATTCTGTCATTTTTGAGATTGTATCCAAGTACTGCATTTCAGACACTTGTTGACTGTGATGGCTACTCCATTTCTTCTAAGGGATTCCTGCCCACAATAGTAGATATAATGGTCATCTGAGTTAAATTCCCCCATCCCAGTCCATCTTAGTTCACTGATTCCTAGAATGTCAACATTCATTCTTGCCATCTCCTGTTTGACCACTTCCAATTTGCCTTGATTCATGGACCTAACATTCCAGTTTCCTATAATATTGCTCTTTACAGCATCAGACCCTGCTTCTATCACCAGTCACATCCACAACTGGTTGTTGTTTTTGCTTTTGCTCCATCCCTTCATTCTTTCTGGTTATTTCTCCACTGATCTCCAGTAGCATATCAGTGATAAGGAACTAAAAATCAACCCGAGATGCCATCATGTCTACCCCTGGTGCATCTCCACCCCACCTTGGTGGTAGAACCGGGAGGGATGAGTAAGGTGGCTGCATCTGTAAGAGACAGACTAGTCTGACCAGGGAAGGAAAGCTTCAGTGGAAAGTCTGTCTACACCCCCATCTAGAGCAGGAAGGGATGCCTCTAGTGGAAAGAAGCCATGGCTGTGGATGCTGGGTTTTTTCTGTTATAGATGGGAGCTAGCAGTTCCAGAACCACTCCTTTACAATGTATTTTTTTAAAAACTGGGACAAGTTTGATCCCCAGAGTTTAAAAAGACATGCCCAATATTCCTCTGTGATACTGAATGGCCACAGTATCCTTTGGAAGACAGGGAATGCTGGTCAGTGTAGGATCTTACTTATGATACTGTTTACAACTAGACCAGTTCTGTAGAAAACAAGAGAAATGGGTAGAAGTGACATATATGTTGCTCTTTATCTCTCTGCAGACATGCTAGAACTTATGTCCTAAGGGTGCAGATTTGGGTGTGAAGCCCTCAGCTGCCTCCTGTCCACTTACTTAGCCCCTGTATCTGGGGCTCCCAACTAAACAGGCTGATAATCAGGGCACCCTTCCAGGAGGAGTTACCTCAGTCTAGGTAGAAATTCAAACAGTCCCAATTGTGGTCAAGACTATTAAGAAGATCCCAAAGGTACACAGAAGACTTTATAGGACTAACTTTACTTTATGACCTTACTTGGAGAGATGTTTGTCTTGGGACTGACTGACTCCTGACTCAAGAGCTCGAGTTTTGGGGGAAGCTACTACTTTTGGAGATGAATGGCTTGAACATGTGATAAGGGGAAAGAGGGAACATGAAGTAGCTCTCCTCCCTACTGGGAGCCAAGCAGTTCCCATATCAGAACCACTTTGCTAGAAGTAATCTTGAAGGACTCAAGCAAGTGCGTGCTGAGACTTTAGACTATACTAAGTTGGCTGATATAGAACAGGGAGAGAAGAAAGTGCAGAGGAGGAATGATCTTAAAAGATAGATTTCTCACTCAGTCAGCTCCAGATATCTGCCTCAAGCTACAAAAACAGGCGTTTGGACAAAATCAGTCTTTAGAAAAACTGTTGTAGCTGGCTCAGATGGTATATTATGGTAGAGAATATGAGGAGGAAAATAGGCAAAAAAAGAACCAGACAAAAGACTAGAGCCCCAACAATGGCTGTTAGATCCACTCTGAAACAGCCTGAGGAAAAATGCCCAGAGGGACCCAGGTGAAAATGGAAGGACTTGTTATTACTGTAGAAAGCAGGGGCATCTCAAGCAGGATTGCCCTCAGGCTTCTAAGCCACCCAAGGCTCCATGTCCGGTCTGCAAAGGACCATACTGGAAAAGAGACTGCACTCTGAGGTTTAGGCCCCAGGGGTCAGACTCTCAAGATAATTGGGACTGAAGGTGCCCAGGGGTCCCCATCCTAATTACACCTGAGGAACCCCAGGTATTAATAACTGTGAGGGGGCCAATAAGTCAATTTTCTTTTGGACACTGGGGCAACTTTGTGCTCACTGAAGCCCCTAATTCACTTTCCTCCTGATCCACTACTGTAATGGGACTGTCAGGATGAGCCAAACGCTATTATTTCAGTCATCCTTTAAGCTGCAACTAGGACTCTGTGCTGTTTTCTCATGAGTTTCTAATCGTGCCAGAGTCTCCCTCACCCTTTCTGGGGAGGGATATACTGAGCAAAGTCCAGGCTTCTGTTTTCATGAATATGGAACCTGCTTTTTTTAATTGAACAAAATGTAAAACCTAAAGTGTGGGCTGATGGAAAAACTGTGGGTCGACCACAAAATGCTACTCCTGTTGTTATCAAGCTCAATGACCCTCACCTATTTCCACATCAAAAGCAGTACCCTCTAAAGCCTGAGGTTAAGGAAGAGTTAAAACCCATCACTGACAATTTAAAGCAACAAGGGCTATCAATTCTAATAGTTCATGTAACACTCCTATTTTGGGTGTAAAAAAAGTCAAATGATAAATGGAGACTTGTTCAAGATATATGAATAACAAGTACCTAATTCTTATACTTTATTATCTGAAATTCCTAAAGGAGCCAAATATTTTTCAGTCACTGATTTGAAGGATACTTTCTAGAGTTAAACCTATCATAAATCATACTCTACCTATGACTTTAAGAAAATTAAGAGGATTCTTGGACATTACTGGCTACTGCCACATTTGGATTCCAGGTTATGGGGAACTTGCCCAGCCTTTATATAAACTTATAACTGTGACTCAGCAGGCCCAAACCGACAAGCTGGTTTGGTCCCCAGAGACTCAAAAGGCTTTTGAAGCTCTTCAAACTGCTCTCCTGTAGGGTTCACCTTTGAGCTTGCCCACAGGATCAGAGTTTAGTTTGTTACTGAAAAAAGGCTGTGGCCACATTGTTTGAGGGTAATTGCTACTATTGTTTTGCTAATGCCTAAAGCTCACAAGTTTACTAATGGGCAAAATCTTACTGTACTGACTTCTCATGATGTAAGAGGGATCTTAAACTCTAAAGTTCAGAGCAACGATGCTCCATCTTTAAATCTACTATAACTCCAGGGGTGTCAAAAGTTCTAGGAATAGAATATCATTTACACTGTTCCTTGAGACCCCAATCTTCAGGAAAGATTGAAAAGGCTAGTGACATTATTAAAAGATATCTGTGTAAGCTAACTCAGGAAACACAAGACAGTTGGTTTAAAGTTTTACCCATAGCTTTAATGAGAGCTTGAACTGTTCTTAAGAAGAAGGGACTGTCTCTATGGCAGACTGTTTTTGTGCCACTTTGGCCACCTGATGCAAAAAACTGACTCATTGGAAAAGACCCT
This sequence comes from Bubalus kerabau, assembly GCF_029407905.1. NCBI lineage: Eukaryota > Metazoa > Chordata > Mammalia > Artiodactyla > Bovidae > Bubalus > Bubalus kerabau. The sequence goes on along the minus strand of NC_073624.1, from coordinate 57,008,217 downwards.
GATATTGGGAAAGATTGAAGGTGGGAGGAGAAGGGGAAGACAGAGGATGAGATGGTTGGACGGCATCACCAACTCAATGGACATGAGTTTGAGTAAGCTCTGGGAGTTGGTTATGGACAGGAAAGCCTAGCATACTGCAGTCCATGGGGTCTCAGAGTCGGACACAACTGAGCAACTGAACGGACTGACATTGTCATAGATCCTGAAGCCTTAAAATTAACTATGTGACTCAGCTTTTAGCTTTTCAACCTCGTCATCAATTGAAGGCTTTGTGTGGTGGGTTTCTCTGCTTCAAGGAAAGGACTTTCTTCAGCTCTGGGAATACCTTCACCAACAACAATCATGTGTGACACCTCTTCTTGATCTGATGACATCTAACAATCCTAAGATGGACTGGTATAACATATTGTACCTTAACTATGGACATAATGTGACTTAATTTTGATAATGTTTTAACTTGGTTTAATGACTATTTTGCCTTACATCTGTAACTGTATAAATGGGTTTGTTTCTAACCGTCTGAAAGCTTTTAAGTTATGAATGGTTGTCCAGGCTCCTACGAGTACCACAGCTTTTTCCAACTATTACCTGGGGCCCCTGGATCAGAGACCCTCAATATTAGGGTTAGGAAAATATGTTGCCTCAACAATTTAGGGACAGTGCCCCATCACAGCAGGAAGTAGCTACAGAATGAGAGAGATGCCCCTTTTCCCCTTGGCAGCCATATTCTCCTGAAAGAAAAGGGGGAATGAGAGTCAGTTCCTAGGCAGATTGATAAGAAGTCCGGTGTCACCAAGGAGGAGAAAGGGGTTTGGAGTTCTCAAGAAGGAGGAAATGACAAAAGGTTTTTTTTTTTTTTTTCTCTTCCCTACATTCCTTAGTCTTAGTCACATAAACGTTTTTTTCTTTAAGCCTGGAACTGATAACTACACAACAAACAACTCAGTTCAAACTCTGTACTAAGGATTATATAACAACAATGTATCTTGCTTGAGGGCAGTTTCTCCTTCCTGAAAACCTGACTAATCCTGTTATCTTAAAATGTATATTATAGGAGTGGGTCTGGTAAAATATTTCTATTGTTAGTTCTTATCCTGTCATCTTAAAATGTAAATTGTGGGGGATGGGTCTAGTAAAATCTTTACAACCTTGAGACATTCTTTTGATTTATTGTAATAACCAATTTAAAAAGTATATAATTCCCTTGCTAAGACTAGTAAGCAGGGCACTCTCCATCCCCCTTCTGATGTCTATGTCAGAAGCTTTCTCTGTCCCTTTTTCACTTTAATAAAACTCTGCTACACACACTCAAAAAAAGTGAGTTGATTTAAATATCAATACAAGTACAGGTGATACAAAAATATACTAAACACTGTGAATTTAGAGCAAATCTGCAGAATAACTAAACTTTGAGAATCACTGACCTAATATATTTAAAGTATTACAAGACATAAACAATTCCAAGAAGGATGTTTCCAATTAGTTCATCTTAATTCTAAATACTGACTTTAGAAGTGTAGGGAGGGTGAATGCTAAGCCAATCTGCTCCCTCCTCTCATTCCACTTTCTCTCTTCCTCCCCATTCAACTTCAAGCTGCTCTTAATGCCAAAAATGTCACTGTAAGAAGACAGGAGGATTCTGTTTTAGGTCTGTGCTGTCGATTCAGTTGTGTCTGATTCTTTGCAACTCCATGGACTGTAGCTCGCCAGGCTCCTCTGTCCATGGGATTCTCCAGACAAAAATACTGGGGTGGGTTGCCATTCCCTCCTCCAGGGAATCCTCTCAACCCAAGGATCGAAGCTGTGTCTCTTACATCTCCTGCATTGGCAGGCAAGTTCTTTACCACTAGTGCCACCTGGGAAGCCAAGTGAAAATAAGATGAATGTAACCATTTTAATTAAAAAGTAACAGTTTCATCAAACCCATAGATGTATTCAATTTACACTTCTGAAAATATCTTCAGATTCAAAAGACTATAACAATAAGTTAATTAGCTTATATTATATGATAAGAAATATAAAACCAAATATTGGATATAGAAATGATGAGATGGTCTTCAACTCAGACCAAAGTGTAAACTAAAGAATGTCACTTGCCATCTGGTTTTTAAAAGAATTGAAGTCACTCACCCTGCAGTTGCTGACTTTTAAGGCACCCTGAAAAGAGTTCAGGGCAAGGATCAGGAATGAGGCTCTCTGTGCTTTGGGAAAAATAGACAGAATGGTCTTCAGATACTCAGATATTTTCAGGAGAAAATTCTATGAATCCAATTTCTTGCATCTTCTCATTCCTAGATAAAGGCACTAAAATCATCTGCTCCTTGTGACTAGCAGCAACCTTCTCATGACTGGCAGCAACCTTCCAATAAGATTGATGCTTGTTTGCACAGACCTCCCCCTGCCCCTTGGCCAAATCATGTCTATATACTGACCTCCCCCTCTCCACTCCTCTTTGTGCGGCAGTTCTCAGAGCTACCGGAAAGGCTATCTCTTGGACTATAGTACACAGTAAGCCCCAAATAGAACTGAACTCACAAATGTCATGTGCATTTTTTTTTTTCCGGTTGACAAAGGTCAATGTAATTTTTAAATGATGTGAGCTTTGGCAAAGATTAAACAGATAGACAGACAGACATGGGCTCATAATATATATATATATATATATATTTATTTATTTATTTATTTCATTTAGTAACATGAGATAAGGCACTATGCTAACAGATAAATAAAGGCATCCATGGCCCCTGACCTCGCAGACCTTAGTCAAGTCCAGGTTCCCCAAACGCCAACATATATAAACTTCCTGGCACAGAGCGAGTGTTAAATAAATGCTAGTTCTCTTACCCATTCTCCCCTTTCCACCTTTTCATCCTTAATGTGAAGTGAAAGGGCCTCATGAATTTCTCTTTAAATAAAATGAAAAGAAATGCACTGCTAGAGTCCCTTGGCTCTTCTCGTAATGCAAGCCATTTAACATGTATGAAGCTGGAAGAGAGTCGGAATTTTCAGAGTAAATAATCTGTAACCTCCTTATCCTGGCTTTGGATTACCTGAAGGAAAGGGTTTGGAAAGTAGGACAGATGCCACCTTGTGGAAGACCATCAGGACAAACGCCAGGAACGGTGTGTCCCCACACACCAAGCCCCAGCCTGATGTCACCGTACGCTGCCAGAACAGGCAGTTCTGACCACTGCAGGGCTGCTGTAGATGTGGATTTAGGAAGAGCTGGCATTGGGCAATCTCAGTCCACTCCCCACACGAGTGATTCTTGCTCAGGGACAGAGGTCTCTGCTGGTAAGCCACGGTGCATTGTCACACTCCCAGGATTCCCGCTCTAGTTCCAGGAATGCCAAGTCACAAAGGCGTTTTCTTGAGAAAACAGGGAGAGTCAGCTTTTCTTTTTAAAGGAAATGGAAAAATGGACATTGCCCAGAGCCCATCATAATACCTGACATATCCAGGCATCAGGATGTTGTGTGTTGTCTGAATAATGAATGAACTAAAAGTGTCACTTGGAAAACTGCCAGTTCTGTTTGACAGACCTGTTAGAACACTAAGAGAATGATAATAACTAACACTTATTTTCTATTATATGCTAGACACTGTTCTAAGTGCTTGAAGTTGTTTTATTTCTACATATACATATATACATAAAATGCATATATATAGAAATGTATATATATATATAGAAATGTATGTATGTGTATATATATATATCCTTGCAGCAACCTTATGAGGTAGATATAATTATTAATAGGAACAATTATTATACTCACTCTACAGATGAGAAAATACAGACTCAAAACAATTAACTAACTTGCCCAAGACTGCCCAGCTAACACTTGGTGAAGCTGAATTCAAGCCTAGGCAGTCAGGTTCTGGAATGAGCACTCATAATCACTAGACTACACAGTCTCACAAGAATAGCAGAAACAAAATTTCTGCTTATATTGTACCCTGCTTTCAAAGAGACACCTGAACATATGTATGGCCATGTGTGTTCTGGTAAACACACACCCACATTCTGTGAAGGTGGCCCAGTCTGAAATCCTGAACTCACTTTAATACAGTGAGGACCACAGAATTTACAAATATTGAGTTGGCCAAAAAGTTCACTCATGTTATGGAAAAACCCAAACAAAGTTTTTGACCAACCCAATATACAGCCTCTTTCAATTGGATTAGGGAGAACAAAACCTCACAGTCCAAACTAAGTAATAGACACACCTTTATATACTAACCACACATAGAAATTCATGAACCAGACTTTGGCTTGAGAACCTACTATGAAGAATAATCATAAATGTAATGTATGGAAGACCCTAGACTGCCTTCCTGACTGAAATCATTAACTCCAAACAGTTGTGGGCTGATACAGAGCCATATAGAAAGAAGTCCAGGTTACTACTACATCTTGAAGCTCTCAACAGTGTAAAAAAGTAAAGAAAGGCAAACACGTGGTCACTTGATGTCTATGTGTGTGCATTCAGTTGCTCAGTCATGTCTGACCCTTTATGGCCCCATGGACTGTAGCTCTCCAGGCTTCTCTGCCCATAGAATTCTCCAGGAAAGAACGCTGCAGCAGGTTGCCATTTCCTATTCCAGGGGATCTTCCTCATGCAGGAATTGAACCCACGTCTTTTGCATCTTCTGTATTGGCAGGCGGATTCTTTATCACTAGGCCACCTGGGAAGCCCCACTTGATCTTAAATATTTACAAGTTAATAATTTAACAAGTTAATTTCTAAATAGAATGTAATATGGAGTACAAATCATGTTATTTAAAAGATAGAGTTTGGGACTTACCTAGTGGTCCAGTGGCTAAGACTCCATGTTCCCAATGCAGGGGGCTGGGTTCGATCCCTAGTCAGGGAACTAGATCCCACATGCCACAATGAAAGAACCTGCATGCCACAACGAAGATCAAGATCCTGAGTGCCACAACTAAGACCCAGCAGAGCCAAATAACTAATTTTTGTTAAGGGTAGAGTTTATAAAAATATTAGTTCAAGATGCACAATAGATGATGTGACTCGATAATGAGACACAGTTTAAAGTTGTCAGTTGTTGGTAAATTCAGTCTTTGTGAATGTGCATAAAATCTCATTTGGAGGTAGAATTTTGAGATTGTTTTTGAATGTCATGCCCTGAACCAAATGGCCTTCCCAGAACCTTGTAGTAGATCCTACTGGAATCTACACATGGCACTCTCTTCCTTCCTTCTGCTCATACAACATTTCAAAGAGATTATATGATTATGTGCTCACCTGAACAAAAAAAAATCTAAAAGCAATTACAGTCAAAATTCTCTCTCCCACCTCTGTCCCCGTATCCAGCCAGTTCCCACCTTCCTCCAATAAATGATCACTCTCACTAGTTCTTTGAGGAATATTCTAGAAATTGTTTTTCTGTATATACAAGTGAATACCAATATATATCTCCCCTCCTTATACCTAAATTTACAGCATTCTATAGACATCCCTCAATGTTGCTTTCTTCAGGTAACAGTATGTCTTTGGACTTCTCTGATGGACCAGTGGCTAAGAATCCATCTGCCAATGCAAGGGACACAGGTTTGATCCCTGGTCCAGGAAGATTCCACATGCCACAGGGCAACGAAGCTTGTGTGCCACAAATACTGAAGCCTGAGTGCTCTGGAATGTGTGCTCTGCAACAAGAGAAAGACCTTGCACAGCAACAAAGACCCAGCACAGCCAAAACAAGAAACAAAAAACATTATGTCTTTGAATTTCCTCCATATCAGTACATAAAAAGCTTCCTTATTCTTTGCATAGCTGCAAAATATTCATTGTATGCATGTTGCAAAACCCATTTTGCCAGTGCCCTATTGATGAATATTTGTCTTCCCATAATTTTATCATTTCCTACAATATTACAATGTACAAATATGCCATCCATCCATTTACTTGTGTAAGGAAAACTTATTGAAGAACATTCAGTTCAATTCAATCGCTCAGTCGTGTCCAACTTTTTGCGACCCCATGAATCACAGCATGCCAGGCCTCCCTGTCCGTCACCAATTTCCAGAGTTTACTCAGATTCATTTCCATCGAGTCAGTGATGCCATCCAGCCACCTCATCCTCTGTCGTCCCCTTCTCCTCGTGCCCCCAATCCCTCCCAGCATCACAGTCTTTTCCAATGAGTCAACTCTTCGCATGAGGTGGCCAAAGTACAGGAGTTTCAGCTTCAGCATCAGTCCTTCCAATGAACACCCAGGACTGATCTCCTTTAGGATGGACTGGCTGGATCTCCTTGCAGTCCAAGGGCCTCTCAAAAGTCTTCTCCAACACCACAGTTCAAAAGCATCAATTCTTCCGTGCTCAGCCTTCTTCACAGTCCAACTCTCACATCCATACATGACCACTGGAAAAATCATAGCCTTGACTAGACGGACCTTTGTTGGCAAAGTAATGTCTCTGCTTTTGAATATGCTATCTAGGTTGGTCATAACCTTCCTTCCGAGGAGTAAGCGTCTTTTAATTTCATGCCTGCAGTCATGATCTGCAGTGATTTTGGAGCCCCAAAAAATAAAGTCTGACATTGTTTCCACTGTTTCCCCATCTATTTCAAAGGCTTTGTCAAAGGCTTTGGCATAGTCAATAAGGCAGAAATAGATATTTTTCTGGAACTCTCTTGCTTTTTCCATGATCCAGCAGATGTTGGCAATTTGATCTCTGGTTCCTCTGCCTTTTCTAAAACCAGCCTTGAACATCTGGAAGTTCACAGTTCAGGTATTGTTGAAGCCTGGTTGGGGAATTTTGAGCATTACTTTACTAGCATGTGAGATGAGTGCAATTGTGCAGTAGTTTGAGCATTCTCTGGCATTGCCTTTCTTGGAAGCTAATAAACAAATGGCAGAAAGTGAAGAGGAACTCAAAAGCCTCTTGATGAAGGTGAAAGAGGAGAGTGAAGAATTTGGATTAAAACTCAAAATTCAGAAAACGAAGATCATGGCATCTAGTCCCATCACTTCATGGGAAATAGATGGGGAAACAGTGGAAACAGTGTCAGACTTGATTTTTTTGGGCTCCAGGATCACTGCAGATGATGACTGCAGCCATGAAATTAAAAGACACTTACTCCTTGGAAGGAAAGTTATGACCAACCTAGATAGCATATTCAAAAGCAGAGACATTACTTTGCCAACAAAGGTCCATCTAGTCAAGGCTATGGTTTTTCCAGTGGTCACGTATGGATGTGAGAGTTGGACTGTGAAGAAAGCTGAGCACCGAGGAATTGATGCTTTTGAACTGTGGTGTTGGAAAAGACTCTTGAGAGTCCCTTGGACTGCAAGGAGATCCAACCAGTCCATTCTGAAGGAGATGAGCCCTGGGATTTCTTTGGAAGGAATGATGCTAAAGCTGACACTCCAGTTCTTTGGCCACCTCATGGGAAGAGTTGACTCATTGGAAAAGACTCTGATGCTGGGAGGGATTGGGGGCAGGAGGAGAAGGGGACGACAGAGGATGAGATGGCTGGATGGCATCACTGACTCGATGGACGTGAGTCTGAGTGAACTCCGGGAGTTGGTGATGGACAGGGAGGCCTGGCGTGCTGCGATTCATGGGGTCACAAAGAGTTGGACACAACTGAGGGACTGAACTAAACTGAATAAACAAAGACCCCCCCATTCAAAACATGAAATTATCTTTGATAATGTAGGAAATATAACCCAACTAAAAGAACTTTGTAATCAAGTACCCGTCTACAATGGCCTTATCCTTTTCTACCCTCCTTTCTGTTGTTCAACTCCCCCAAGGCTGTGTCTACTGTCACTTATTCTTAAAATATCCTCTGTGATAGACTCACCTGGTGGTCCAGTTGTTAAGAATCTGCCTGCCAATGCAAGGAACACAGGTTTGACCCCTGGTCTGGGAAGACTGCACATGCATGTCATGAGGAAATTAAGCCTGTGTACCACAGCTACTGAAGCCTGCCCGAGTGCTGAAACAAGTGGAGCCAAAAACAAAAAGCAGTACAGCCATAAATAAATAAATAATTTAATTTTAAAAAATACTGTGGCTCTTAAAAAAGACAAAAACAAAAAAACCTGCTCTGTGGCTTATCTGTATCAGGATCACGTGGGAATGAGGATGAGAAAATCTGGCATGCTGGAGCCCATTCCAGACCTGATGAATCAAGATATGTAAGGATGGGGCCTGGGAACCTGTATTTTAGACAATTACCTCCTCCTCGAGTCATAATTCATATGTACACAAAGTCCCCACTGTGGCTAATACTACCTGTGTCCTTGAAGCCCCTTCAAGGGCACAAGTGCCCTCCTCTGAATCCCTGAATGCTGCTTGTCTTCTGTAAATTCACTTAGAGCACTGACTTCCCTCTCACTGTTTTTCTGTGACTTAGAAGAGAAATGCACAGCTGAACTCTAAGTTGTATTCTGCAAGTCTTAGGATGTGGTCTTTACTTAAGGTTTTAATTTCACACTAAAATGTAAAATCAGTACATTCGTAAACGTGAAAAATCTAAAATGCCAAAGAATGCACAAACTACCACACAATTGCACTCATCTCACACGCTAGCAGAGTGATGCTCAAAATTCTCCAAGCCAAGCTTCAACAATACTCGAACAGTGAACCAGATGTTCAAGCTGGATTTGGAAAAGGCAGAGGAACCAGAAATCAATGTGTCATCATCCATTGGATCATCAAAAAAGCAAGAGAGTTCCAGAAAAACATCTACCTTTGCTTTATTGACTATGCCAAAGCCTTGACTATGTGGATCACCACAAACTGTGGAAAAATCTTCAAGAGATGGGAATACCAGACCACCTGACCTGCCTCCTGAGAAATCTGTATGCAGGTCAAGAAGTAACAGTTAGAACTGGACATGGAACAACAGACTGGTTCCAAATAGGAAAAGGAGTATGTCAAGGCTGTATATTGTCACCCTGCTTATTTAACTTATATGCAGAGTACATCATGAGAAATGCTGGGCTGGATGAAACACAAGCTGGAATCAAGATTGCAGGCAGAAATATCAATAATCTCAGATATGCAGATGACACCACCCTTATGGCAGAAAGTGAAGAAGAACTAAAGAGCCTCTTGATGAAAGTGAAAGAGGAGAGTGAAAAAGTTGGCTTAAAGCTCAACATTCAGAAAATGAAGATCATGGCATCCGGTCCCATCACTTCACGGCAAATAGATGAGGAAATAGTGGCAACAGTAGCAGACTTTATTTTGGGGGCTCCAAAATCACTGCAGATGGTGATTGCAGTCATGAAATTAAAAGACACTTACTCCTTGAAAGAAAAGTTATGACCAACCTAAGTGAAAAGTGAAGTCGCTCAGTTGTGTCTGACTCTTTGCAACACCATGGACTGTAGCCCACCAGGCTCCTCCATCCATGAGATTCTCCAGGCAAGAGTACTGGAGTGGGTTGCCATTTCCTTCTCCAATGACCAACCTCGATAGCATATTAAAAAGCAGAGCTATTACTTTGCCAACAAAGGTCCATCTAGTCAAGGCTATGGTTTTTCCAGTAGTCATGTATGGATGTGAGAGTTGGACTGTGAAGAAGGCTGAGCGCCAAAGAATTGATGCTTTTGAACTGTGGTGTTGGAGAAGACTCTTGAGAGTCCCTTGGACTGCAAGGATATCCAACCAGTCCACCTTAAAGGAGATCAGTCCTGAGTGTTCATTGGAAGGACTGATGTTGAAGCTGAAACTCCAATACTTTGGCCACCTGATGCGAAGAGCTGACTCATTTGAAAAGGCCCTGATGCTGGGAAAGATGTGGGAGGAGAAGGGGATGACAGAGGATGAGATGGTTGGATGGAATCACTGACTCAATGGACATGAGTTTGAGTAAACTCTGGGAGTTGGTGATGGACAGGGAGGCCTGGCGTGCTGTAGTCCATGGGGGTCACAAAAAGTCAGACTGGTCTGAGTGACTGAACCGAACTGAACTAACTGATTTATGATTGAGTCAGCTTGCAAGTTCCAAGTTAATGTATGAGGAATATTCACAAATGATTACTGGATAAATAAATAACCAACTTATCTTCAAAGTGCTACTTGTTTTGTTTTCCTCAATTTAGCATTGGTTTTAATTTCTATATTTTAATACATCTCTTGCAGTCTGAGAGCAACATTTGTTGCTCTATGCCTTTGGCCAAATCAAGTGTAGAACAGTTAATGCTGTTTCTTTAAAAACATCAGTATCAGTCAATGACAACCACCATTGACAGGGATGCACAGTATTTTTCCACAAACATTTCTATTAATAAGGGTTTCTGAGGTCGTTCTTTATGCTGCCTTTTATGTTATGAAAAGAAGAGCCAACTTTTGTTGAGTGCCTATTATTGCAAGGTATTTATTATGTCAGGTAGTGTCACACAGTTAAGAGTATAGACTGGAGATAGACTATCTGGGTTCAAATTCTGGATCTGCTACTTTGGAGCCCTGTGAGCATAAGCAAGTTATTTAAATTCTCTGTGCTTCAGTTTTCCCCTCTATAAAATGGAGGCAGTAAGACCATCTTGTAGATTGTTAAGATGACCACAAATTCTTCACCTCCCTCCATCCCTGCATCTGCATAGATGTGGAATCTGTTTCTCCATCCCTTGAGTCTGGGTTGGCTCTGTGACTTTCTTTGGCCAATGCACCATTGGCAAGTGTGACACAACATCAAATGTGACAGATGCTTGTAGAGCACTTGTGGAAACAGAGCACCTAATGGAATGGCATCTGTCTGCAGATGCAGTAAGCCCAGGTGAGGCCAGCAGAAGAACCACCCCACAGAACCCAGCCCAAACTGCTGACTCTAAATCACTTACTTCCTAACCATGTCTATTTCCTTCCTGGATTCCTTCCTCTGTGCACTTTAAAATTTGGTCTTCCACAGGGTTTTATTTTTTTTCTAATACTATTGTTTCTCTATAGGAAATCTCAACTACTTTCACATCTCAGTTACTACCCACATGCTTACACCTCTCAATTTACATTTCAGTTCCTACCTCTTTCCTGAGTGCCCCACAGCCAACCATCTAAAGGATATCCCAAACCCAGCATGTCCAACTACAAAGCTACCACTTTGCCTTACAATTCCCTTTCTTCCTGTATTCCTATTTCAATTACTAGTTTCATTTGGTAGCCCGGGTTATAATGCTAAAGTCATTCAGACAGATATCAAAATTCTTTATTCTGCATCCTACCAGCTCTAAAATCCATCCTTCTCCTCTTCACCTCTGTGTTTTTGCCTTAGTTCATACTCGGGTCATCTTTCACCTGACTTTCAACCCTCTAACTGACCACTAACTCCAGAATAGGGGTTGCAAACTGAAACATCCACTGGTGCCAAGTACATAACTTAATTAAATAAAGTAGGTCAGGTGTAGATATTTTGGTGTGGTGGTCAAATGGAAAATCCATACTTTATCTAAAGAACTTTAAGATCTTTTTAGTAGGAGCATAACTTGGACTGCAAGATTTAGCAAATAAAAATTCAAGATATAATGCAATATTTGGGAAATACTTACACTAAAAATTTACTGTTTATCTGAAATTCAAATTTAATCAAGTGTTCTGTATTTTATCTGACAACCCTAATTCATACACTTCTTCCAAGATAAAAAGGAGGAAGGTAGAGATGCCTGACAATACAGACAGAGGAGTTGAAAAGTTTGACTATATGGGACTTCCCTGGTGGTCAAGTGGTTAAGACTCCATGCTTCTACTGCCTGGGGAACAGTTTCAGTCCTTAGTAGGGTAACTAAGATCCCACATGCTGCACAGCACATCTGCGGTAGAAAAAGTTAGGCTGTTGACTCAGGAAGGTCCCTGGTGAACCTTCAGGGATAAAAAAAGTCAAAGCAGGAAGAGAACTAGTAAAATTGTTAACAGTTTGTGTAGTGAATTCTGATTGGTTGTGGGTTGAATTGTGTCCCACCCATCACCCATCCCCTGCAAATATCTGTTCCAGTCCTAAGCCTCAGTCCCTGTGAATGTGACTGTATTTGGAAATATGGTTGTTACAGATGTAACCAAGTTAATACCAGCCCTAATCCAGTGGCTGGTATTCTCATAAGGAGAAGGAAATTTGAACACAGAGAGGAGAATGCCATGTAAAGATGTGGGCAAAGATTAGAGTGCTGCAGCTACAAATCAAAGAATGCCAGCACTGATGGCCACCAGCAGAAACTAGGAAAAGGTAATGAAGAATTCTTCTCTAGAGCTATTAGAGGGAGCATGATCCCTCTGACACCTTAATCTTGGACTTCCAGCCTCTAGAACTGTCAAAGAATAAATTTCTGTCTGTGGTCATATGTTACAGCAGCCCTGGGAGACTACACCATAGTAAACTAATTGGTCTAACTCTTTCCCTCCAAAACCTCCATGGTTACAGAGGATGCTTCTGGAAAAGTTTTAGATATATGATTGCTCTGAGACAGGGACACCAGAAATTAAACCAGCAATGACAGCTGAGCCAACGTCCCTTCCCCCAGATCGTTTTGGAGGTTCTTAAGTAACTGGACCTCAACTATGTATGGGAATCTGTCTGTCCTACTATAAGGTCTGGAGACTCAAAATCAGTCCATTGGCAGAGATGTGACCAGCCCTGATAGCAAATGAGTCCCTGGTTCCAATTTGTCCCTGGCTGAGGCCCATCCCATACCTCTGCCCTTGCTTTTCTAAGATGACCATCTGCCATTACAATAGACTCTCACTTTTCACTTCAATTCTATTGCCTGCTACCAGAAGACCCCTCCCATACAGTCTATAATTTCCTCTGTGGGGAATGGGTAAGAGTCCATCTAGGCAGACATACTAGTCTGTTAGGGCTGCTGTAACAAAATAAAACAACGCATGAGGCTGCAGTCCAAAATCTAAGTGTTGGCAAGGATGGCCCTTCTTTTTTTTAAACTGTGCTTGGTCTTCAGTGCTGAGCATGGGCTTTCTCTAGATACAGCCAGAGGGGGCTACTCTCTTGCTGCAGTGTGAAGGATTCTCACTGTGGAGGCTTCTCTTGTTGTGGAACACAGGCTATAGGACACATGGGCTCAGTAGTTGTGGCACCTGGGCTTAGTTGTTCTGTGGCATGTGGAATCTTCCTGGACCAGGGTTCCAACCTGTGTCTCCTGCACTGGCAGGCAGATTCTTAACCACTGGAGCACCAGGGAAGTCCCAAATTTTCAAACTTTTTATAAAAACATCAGTCATATTGGATTAGGGGCTGTCCTAATGATGTCACTTTGACTCAGTCACCTCTGTAAATACCCTTTCTCCATATGAAGTCACATTCTGAGATACTGAGGACTGGGACTTCAACATACTCAACATATACATTTTTAAGGGACACATTCAGCCCAAAACAGTAGGAGATCCATATGAGATGAGAAGTCCTGTGACATTTGCAAAAATGTATTATGTTACTTTATGTGCAATGGTCAAATAAAAAGCATGTTATTTTTGGCAGTGGCTTCCACCTTGTTTTCAGGATATGGCTGGGATTCAGGGCCAAAGAAAACTGTGCCAACTCTAATTTTACTAAAGACTTAAGCACAGAAACTTGGTTTAATCCCCTCTGCTTCTCTCACTGCCCAGTGAAACGTCAGTGCTCTCCAAATACCCACTCAGACTCTGAGGCCACATTTTTCAGCTCACAAAGTTTGACTTTGTTAGGTCACCCTATTTGATTTTACCACTATTTCAGGTATCAATGATTTTCAAACTATTGAACATGCCAATGAAGGAGAGGCTGCTTGCTGTTCAGGCAGGACTTTAGAAATTACTTTCAGGGCCAGGGGTAGGAAAGGGATCCTAGTCTAGGATCTCTTGACACTTTCAGTTCAATTCAGTTCAGTTCCATTGCCTGGTCATGTCCGACTCTTTGCAACCCCATGGACTGAAGCACACTAGGCCTCTCTGTCCATCACAAACTCCTGGAGTTTACTCAAACTCCTGTCCATTGAGTCAGTGATACCATCCAACCACCTCATCCACTGTCATCCCTGTCTCCTCCCGCCTTCGATCTTTCCCAGCATCAGGGTCTTTTCCAATGAGTCAGCTCTTCACGTCAAAGAACTGGCCAAAGAATTGGAGTTTCAGCTTCAACATCAGTCCTTCCAATGAATACTCAGGACTGATCTCCTTTAGGATGGACTGGTTGGATCTCCTTGCAATCCAAGGGACTCTCAAGAGTCTTCTCCAACACCACAGTTCAAAAGCATCAATTCTTTGGCACTCAGCTTTCTTCACAGTCCATCTCTCACATCCATACATGACTAGCTGGAAAAACCATAGCCTTGATGAGATGCACCTATGTTGGCAAAGTCATGTCTCTGCTTTTCAATATGCTATCTAGGTTGGTCTTAACTTTCCTTCCAAGGAGTAAGCGTCTTTTAATTTCATGGCTGCAATCACCATCTGCAGTATTTTGGAGACAATGTTCCCACTGTTTCCCCATCTATTTGCCATGAAGTGATGGGGCCAGATGCCATGATCTTAGTTTTCCAAATGTTGAGCTTTAAGCCAACTTTTTCACTCTCCTCTTTCACTTTCATTGAGAGGCTCTTTAGTTCTTCTTCACTTTCTGCCATAAGGGTGGTGTCATCTGCATATATGAGGTTATTGATATTTCTCCCGGCAATCTTGATTCCAGCTTGCGCTTCTTTCAGCCCAGCATTTCTCATGATGTACTCTGCATAGAAGTTAAATAAGCAGGGTGACAATATACAGCCTTGACGTACTCCTTTTCCTATTTGGAACCAGTCTGTTGTTCCATGTCCAGTTCTAACTGTTGCTTCTTGACCTGCATACAAATTTCTCAGGAGGCAGGTCAGGTGGTCTGGTATTCCCATCTCTTGAAGATTTTGCCACAGTTTGTTGTGATCCATACAGTCAAAGGCTTTGGCATAGTCAATAAAGCAGAAATAGATGTTTTTCTGGAACTCTCTTGCTTTTTCCATGATCCAGCGGATGTTGGCAATTTGATCTCTGGTTCCTCTACCTTTTCTAAAACCAGCCTTGAACATCTGGAAGTTCACGGTTCAGGTATTGTTGAAGCCTGGCTTGGAGAATTTTGAGCATTACTTTACTAGCGTGTGAGATGAGTGCAATTGTGTGGTAGTTTGAGCACTCTTTGGCATTGCCTTTCTTTGGTATTGGAATGAAAACCAATCTTTTCCAGTTCTGTGGCCACTGCTAAGTTTTCCAAATTTACTGGCACATTGAGTACAGCACTTTCACAGCATCCTCTTTTAGGATTTGAAATAGCTCAACTGGAATTCCATCACCTCCACTAGCTTTACAGAGGTCGAAATAACAAAATATGCAAACTCAGTTTTTTGCATATTTAAAATTTTTTCTGCAGATAACTGAGGAAGGCAATGTCACCCAACTCCAGTACTCTTTTGCCTGGAAAATCCCATGGATGAAGGAGCCTAGTAGGCTTCAGTCCATGGGGTCGCTAAGAGTCAGACACGACTGAGCGACTTCATTTTCACTTTTCATTTTCGTGCATTGGAGAAGGAAATGGCAACCCACTCCAGTGTTCTTGCCTGGAGAATCCCAGGGGACCCTGGTGGGCTGCCATCTACGGGGTTGCACAGTCAGACACAACTGAAGCGACTTAGCACCTGCAGCAGCTGCAGATAACTACATGTCTAAGAAATTTCTATTGCCCAGGAAATGTGAAATTTACACAGAGATAAATCCTTGACGTATGGGCCAGAGCCCTAAAAGAAGAGTGGACAGTCACCCTATCCCAGGAAGGGACATCCTCAAATATAAAATGAGGCTTCGAGATGCTCCACCAAATGATAAGCCAGTGTTCAAATAAGCCAGTGATAATGATAAATAAAGCCAGTATTCAATGATAATAAGCCAGTGTTCAAACCCTGGTCTGATTCCAAAGCCTGTGGATGTTTCGTATCACTGTCGTGAGGAATGAGGGCAGAACAGGAATCTAACAAACATGGAGCATTTTCTAAGTGCCAGTACCGTGTTAGGGTAGAGGTAATTTGCTCCCTTTTATTATTTTCTCTACAGAAAAGTGAAAGTGTTAGTTGCTCAGTCACGTGTGACTCTGACTCCATGGACTTAGCCTGCCAGGCTCCTCTGTCCATGGAATTCTCCAGGCAAGAATACTGGATTGGATTGCCATTCCCTCCTCCTGGGTATCTTCCTGAACCAGGTATCGAACCTAAGTCTCGTGCATTGCAGGCAGATTCTTTTACCATCTGAGCCACCAGAGAAGTCCATTATCTTCTTTAGTGAAGGTGTTATGGGCCTATAACAATATTTGTTCTGTTCTAGATGTTTCTACCCTTACCCATCATCCACATGTTGAAGCCCTCACTCTCAGTGTGATGGTATTGGGAGGCAGGCTTTTGGAAGTAATTAGGTTTAGATGAGGTCATGAGAGTGTCATGAGAGTAGAGCCCCACAGTTAAGATTAATGTCCTTATAAGCAGAAGAATACACCAGAGCACACTCTCTCTCCACCATGCAGGGTTGCAGCTGGAAGGCAGCTGGGCATCTGCAAGACAGGAATGACATTCTTATTAGGAACCAGATCTGCTGGTCCCCTAATCTCAGACCTCCATTCTCCAGAAGTGTGAGAAAATAAATGTCCATTGTTTAAGCTTCCCAGTCCATGGTATTTTGATATAGCAGCTTGATCAAGGACAATATCCAATTACAAATCTCTTTTTGCCTTGTTTTGAATGCAAAGGGACAAGTTTCTTTATAGTTTTTATAAAATTGTTAAAAAAAAAACCAAAACCAACATGATTTCTAAACAAAGGAGTTTCAGCAATGGGATTTGTAAATGTCACTTGTTTTCTTTCATTATAGCGGCTGTATGGCCTTTCTCTGGGAAAAATGCACTGAAGTTTTACTATAACTTATTTAATAACGATAGACAATTGTAATAGTGTGTTAATCTCAACTGTTTCCTATGACAAGGAAGAGTTGTTACCTGGCTTGTCAGGGAAGAGATTTTTCCCAAGGATTCCTATAAATAAGATCTATCATCTTTTTAAAAAAGCAGGTTATAGAATAATATGAATCATATAATTATATTTCAATAATACAAGTATTTATATGCATAAATATATTCTGGAAGGTTACCTCCAAGGGTTTTAACAGAAGCTGTAACTACATGTTGGAATTATGTGTAATCTTTTTTGAAAGAGTGAAAGTGTTAGTTGCTCAGTCGTGTCTGACTCTTTGCAACCCCATTGGCTGTCGCCTGCCAGGCTCCTCTGTCCATGGGACTTCCCAGGCAAGAATACTGTAGTGCGTTGCCATTTCCTCTTTCAAAGGATCTTCCAACCTAGGGATCAAACCCGGGTCTCCTGCATGCAGGTGGATTCTTTATCATACTCATCTAAATATTCTAATTCTTGTGCCACAAAAATATAACAGGACAAAATGTTTCAACTACTAACATAACTACAAGACTCAGAAAAGCTACATGAACAGTTTCTGAGAATACCAAAACTGCACTTGGATTCTATGCTTTCAGAAGAGGGTTAAAAAAATGAACATTTATTACAAACTTAGCAATTTTGCAATGTGAGTGGTATTTTTCCCATTTTACAGATGAGGAAACTTGAGGATCAGAGGTTGCAGACACAGTCTAAATCATATAACAACACAAAGCAGTGCCGGGATTAAATGAGATTCATCTGATCCCAATGGCCTCACTCTCTCCGCCTGACTGGACAGCTTTCAACACTGTGTAATAGAAAGCACCACTCCAGGTGCCGTGCATACAACAGTCTGTTAGTAATGACTGCACCTAAGTTTCATCTGACTCAAGGTCCCTTCTTCCAGCTCAGGGAAGGAGTGCACGTCGGGCTCACAGGCACACCAACCACTCCCTAACTCACCATGAGTAAAGGCATATGGCTCTGAAATTCTTGCTACACCTGTAGTGCCAAATGCACTAAATGTGGTTTACCTCCCCTCTACCGGTGGTAAAAGCCCATCACTAAGGGGACTTAGAGGCTTTTGATAATTCTGAGATACTTATGCTCTTAAGGGAAGCTCTCTACCTCATGGTGGACTGACAATCAGCCTCTTATTTTAACAATTGGCAGAGCATCAGAGCCTTGCCTCAATTGCCCTTTGTTTTCCTGTCCTGTTAGATGTTTTGTTAAGTATTAATATGTCTTTGATTCCCCATCACACCAAGGAGCCTCGGGCAATTCACTTATGGTTTCTCCTTGCTGTCACGTTGCAAGGAGATGAAGAACGTGATTGCTAAAAATTGTTTTCTCACCATTACAATCACGGCAGTGAGGCGCTGCATGTTGCACCTCTTGGAGTAAGTTTGGCCGAGTGGCAAGTGATTGGCAAGAAGCCAGTGTGGTGGGCGGAGGAGAAGCAAACTACGAACAGAATGTGGACGAGTGCTGACATTTCGGGACAGGAGAAAAATGACATGGGATGTGTGGTGATAGAGGGAAAGCATCTGCATTACAGCAGGGACTTTAATGAAGCTCTTCCAATGGGTCAGACCCTGGGTTAAGCCTTTTACATGTGTTGCATGATTCCTTTCCCCAAGTAGTAGCTGATCCAAGTTGTGTGAATCTCTGAAGATGATGTACTTTGTGGTAGGGGTGAGGGGTTGGGTTTAGATGACGAGATTAAAATAGAAAATGCAGGCACTTCCCTGGAGGTCCAGTGGTTAATACTCTGTGCTCCCAATGCAGAGGGCCTGGGTCCGATCCCTAGTCAGAGAACTAGATCCCGCAGGCCGCATCTAAGAGTTCACATGCTGCAGCTAAAATATCTACATGTGGCAACCAAAGAACCTGCTCGCCACATTGGAGGTAGAAGATCCTTCGTGCTGCAACTAAGACCAGGTGCAGCCAAACAAATAAACATTAAACAAATTACATCATGCCTAAGGCTCCCCCGTGAGAGACTCACACAAGTGTGGTACCTTAACGCTTAAACTTCCTTAGGTTCTAGTTAAGCCCAGAAGTTAAACTGTTCAGTCAGGTTAGGTAACTTGCCCAGTCACAGAGTTACCAAGTGGCACAACCAGGATTCCAACCAAGCTTTCAAAATCCTTCAAGAATTGCCCAAAGCCCCCAAAGAGGCAATTCATGAGGACAAACACTCTTGAAGCAGCACCATGACACCCTGACGTGGTTCTGAGGAATACAGGCAGAGCTGGGCCCTGCCAGGACCTGCAGGACTTGGGGGTATGGACTCCTGCCAGATAGCTCTGCAGGGATTTGCATCTTTCAAATTCATAGCATCTATAAAGAAAACCTCTGTGAAGGGAGAGAGAAAGACATGTTTTAATGACTCTGATCACTGTATCCACAATCCCAAAAAAAAAAAAACACAGGAGGAAAAAAAAAATATTTTTAAGACACACACATATAATTTAGCCACAATCCTGGATAAGAAGCTAACAGTGATCAAAGCTGGATGCAGTGAAGGGCTGGTAAAACAACTCAGGGGGCAGAGAGAGCCCCAGTTTTAGCATTGGCCAATTTCTATGGTGTCAGTGCTCTCCCCAAGACTGGTTTCAAGCTACCAATGGTTGTTAGGCTCACAAAATTCCTGAATATTTCACAATCACCTCTTACAAGTAGGTACAAAGTACTCTAGCACACCACTGGCTGGGTTTTCCATCTAGCTGTCAAGGTCATGGCCTCAAGCTGTTCAGTTTTTACGAAGATCTTTCTTAAAAGTTAAAGGAAGGGAGTTCCCTGGGTGGTCCAGTTGCTAATACTCTGCACTCCCACTGCAGGGGACATGGGCTCCATCCCTGGTTGGGGAACTTAAGATCCCGCGTGCTAAGACATATGGTCAAAAAAAAAAAAAGTTAAAGGCAAATCTGCTTGGCCCTGAAATCTCGTCTAGGTAGGCAGAGGGTTTTTGATTCATTGATAAATCTTAAGAACATTAGGGACACTCATTAGGGGTTCTTCACCATCCACCATGATCCATTTATATAATCTTTTTGCAACATGTACTCAACTACTGATGCAGGTATGAACCTCGGCTCCTGTCCCCTCCCCTATTTGCTTGACCTATTGACACCCCTGGAGCCTCTGTCCTCCCCACAGTACCCCACAAGTAACTGCAACAGCCAGATCAGATCAGATCAGTCGCTCAGTCGTGTCCGACTCTTTGCAACCCCATGAATCGCAGCACACCAGGCCTCCCTGTCCCTCACCAACTCTCGGAGTTCACTCAGACTCACGTCCATCGAGTCAGTGATGCCATCCAGCCATCTCATTCTCTGTCGTCCCCTTCTCCTCCTGCCCTCAATCCCTCCCAGCATCACAGTCTTTTCCAATGAGTCAACTCTTCTCATCAGGTGGCCAAAGTATTGGAGTGTCAGCTTCAGCATCATTCCTTCCAAAGAAATCCCAGGGCTGATCTCCTTCAGAATGGACTGGTTGGACCTCCTTGCAGTCCAAGGGACTCTCAAGAGTCTTCTCCAACACCACAGTTCAAAAGCATCAATTCTTCGGCGCTCAGCCTTCTTCCCAGTCCAACTCTCACATCCATACATGACCACAGGAAAAACCATAGCCTTGACTAGACAAACCTTTGTTGGCAAAGTAATGTCTCTGCTTTTGAATATGCTATCTAGGTTGGTCATAACTTTCCTTCCAAGGAGTAAGCGTCTTTTAATTTCATGGCTGCAGTCACCATCTGCAGTGATTTTGGAGCCCCCAAAAATAAAGTCTGACACTGTTTCCCCATCTATTTCCCATGAGGTGGTGGGACCGGATGCTATGATCTTCATTTTTTGAACGTTGAGCTTTAAGCCCACTTTTTCACTCTCCACTTTCACTTCCATCAAGAGGCTTTTGAGTTCCTCTTCACTTTCTGCCATAAGGGTGGTGTCATCTGCATATCTGAGGTGATTGATATTTCTCCCGGCAATCTTGATTCCAGCTTGTGTTTCCTCCAGTCCAGCGTTTCTCATGATGTACTCTGCATATAAGTTAAATAAACAGGGTGACAATATACAGCCTTGATGAACTCCTTTTCCTATTTGGAACCAGTCTGTTGTTCCATGTCCAGTTCTAACTGTTGCTTCCTGACCTGCATACAGATTTCTCAAGAGGCAGATCAGGTGGCCTGGTATTCCCATCTCTTTCAGAGTTTTCCACAGTTTATTGTGATCCACACAGTCAAAGGCTTTGGCATAATCAATAAAGCAGAAATAGATGTTTTTCTGGAACTCTCTTGCTTTTTCCATGATCCAGCGGATGTTGGCAATTTGATCTCTGGTTCCTCTGCCTTCTCTAAAACCAGCTTGAACATCAGGAAGTTCACGGTTCACATATTGCTGAAGCCTGGCTTGGAGAATTTTGAGCATTACTTTACTAGCGTGTGAGATGCGTGCAATTGTGCGGTAGTTTGAGCATTCTTTGGCATTGCCTTTCTTTGGGATTGGAATGAAAACTGACCTTTTCCAGTCCTGTGGCCACTGCTGAGTTTTCCAAATTTGCTGGCATATTGAGTGCAGCACTTTCACAGCATCATCTTTCAGGATTTGGAATAGCTCAACTGGAATTCTATCACCTCCACTAGCTTTGTTTGTAGTGATACTTTCTAAGGCCTGCTTGATTTCACATTCCAGGATGTCTGGCTCTAGGTCAGTGATCACACCATCGTGATTACCTGGGTCGTGAAGATCTTTTTTGTACAGTTCTTCTGTGTATTCTTGCCATCTCTTCTTAATATCTTCTGCTTCTGTTAGGTCCATACCGTTTCTGTCCTTTATCGAGCTCATCTTTGCATGAAATGTTCCTTTGGTATCTCTGATTTTCTTGAAGAGATCCCTAGTCTTTCCCATTCTGTTGTTTTCCTCTATTTCTTTGCATTGATCACTGAAGAAGGCTTTCTTATCTCTCCTTGCTATTCTTTGGAACTCTGCATTCAGATGTTTATATCTTTCCTTTTCTCCTTTGCTTTTCGCTTCTCTTCTTTTCACAGCTATTTGTAAGGCCTCCCCAGACAGCCATTTTGCTTTTTTGCATTTCTTTTCTATGGGAATGGTCTTGATCCCTGTCTCCTGTACAACAGGACAACTGGTAAAAGCAAAAAGGGACAAGTCCAGCGTCCTCATTTTATAGATGAGGAACTGAGGCCCAAGGAGAAGAAAAATGACAAAGGTCATGTAGGATTATGATGCTAGAAAGTGAAAGTGAAGTCGCTCAGTTGTGTCCAACTTTTTGCACCCCCATGGACTGTACCTGCCAGGCTCCTCCATCCATGGGATTTTTCAGGCAAGATTACTCGAGTAGGTTGCCATTTCCTTCTCCAGGGTATCTTCCCAACCCAGGGATCGAACCTGGGTCTCCTTCATTGCAGGCAGACTCTTTACCGTCTGAACCACAAGGTAGCTTCAAGTGGGGCTAAAAGCTAAGTCTCCCAGGACTTCACTGGTGTTCTGGTGATTAAGAATCTGCCTTGCAGTGCAGGGGATGCAGGTTGGATCCCCTGGCTGGTGAATTAAGATCCCACATGCTGCAGGGCAATCATGACCATGTGCCACAAAAAAAGGTCCTGAATGATGAAACAAATATCTAGCAGGCTGCAACTAAGATCCAATGCAGCCCAATAAATAAAAAATATTAAAAAAAGGAAAGCTAAGTCTTCTGATTGATATTCTCTCCAACACCCTGCTGTTTGCACATTTAATAAACATTTCATGATAATATCATTTTTCTTTTCTTTTTTTTACTGAATGGATAGGTTTTTTTGTTTTTGTTTCAGGATATCTTTAAATGATATCATCTCTTCCAGATTAATTTTGTAGCAACATCAGGAAAGTGTTAATTTGGCTGTTTGGAGCCCTGACTCATTTCCTCTGGCCCTGCCCTGTTTACTTTTCTAGAGCTGGGAACACATCACTACACAGGGAAGCTCAGTTCAGTTCCGTCGCTCAGTCATGTCCGACTCTTTTCGACCCCATGAATCGCAGCACACCAGGACTCCCTGTCCATCACCAACTCCCGGAGTTCACTCAGACTCACGTCCATCGAGTCAGTGATGCCATCCAGCCATCTCATCCTCTGTCGTCCCCTTCTCCTCCTGCCCTCAATCCCTCCCAGCATCACAGTCTTTTCCAATGAGTCAACTCTTCCCATGAGGTGGCCAAAGTACTGGAGTGTCAGCTTTAGCATCATTCCTTCCAAAGAAATCCCAGGGTTGATCTCCTTCAGAATGGACTGGTTGGATCTCCTTGCAGCCCAAAGGACTCTCAAGAGTCTTCTCCAACACCACAGTTCAAAAGCATCAATTCTTCAGCGCTCAGCCTTCTTCCCAGTCCAACTCTCACATCCATACATGACCACAGGAAAAACCATAGCCTTGACTAGACAAACCTTTGTTGGCAAAGTAATGTCTCTGCTTTTGAATATGCTATCTAGGTTGGTCATAACTTTCCTTCCAAGGAGTAAGCGTCTTTTAATTTCATGGCTGCAGTCACCATCTGCAGTGATTTTGGAGCCCCCAAAAATAAAGTCTGACACTGTTTCCACTGTTTCCCCATCTATTTCCCATGAAGTGATGGGACTAGATGCCATGATCTTCGTTTTCTGAATGTTGAGCTTTAAGCCCACTTTTTCACTCTCCACTTTCACTTCCATCAAGAGGCTTTTGAGTTCCTCTTCACTTTCTGCCATAAGGGTGGTGTCATCTGCATATCTGAGGTGATTGATATTTCTCCCGGCAATCTTGATTCCAGCTTGTGTTTCTTCCAGTCCAGCGTTTCTCATGATGTACTCTGCATATAAGTTAAATAAACAGGGTGACAATATACAGCCTTGATGAACTCCTTTTCCTATTTGGAACCAGTCTGTTGTTCCATGTCCAGTTCTAACTGTTGCTTCCTGACCTGCATACAGATTTCTCAAGAGGCAGATCAGGTGGTCTGGTATTTCCCATCTCTTTCAGAATTTTCCACAGTTTATTGTGATCCACACAGTCAAAGGCTTTGGCATAGTCAATAAAGCAGAAATAGATGTTTTTCTGGAACTCTCTTGCTTTTTCCATGATCCAGCGGATGTTGGCAATTTGATCTCTGGTTCCTCTGCCTTTTCTAAAACCAGCTTGAACATCAGGAGGTTCACGGTTCACATATTGCTGAAGCCTGGCTTGGAGAATTTTGAGCATTATTTTACTAGCATGTGAGATAAGTGCAATTGTGTGGTAGTTTGAGCATTCTTTGGCATTGCCTTTCTTTGGGATTGGAATGAAAACTGACCTTTTCCAGTCCTGTGGCCACTGCTGAGTTTTCCAAATTTGCTGGCATATTGAGTGCAGCACTTTCACAGCATCATCTTTCAGGATTTGAAATAGCTCAGGGCTGCCCAATTCAAACACCAACAGAAAGCAGAGCCTGAGACACGGCTTGCATCGAAGTAAGTAGGGAAAGGCAGTCCAGGTGTGTTACTGAGCTCTGCGCACCTGGGACTTGACCCCCACCGGAACCTCATGAAGAGTCTTGTAGAATTCCTTTCAGAATTAGGGGGTTCCTGCCATGTGGGACTCTCAGAGGAAAAACCAGAAAAGTGCTAAGGAAACCAGGACAAGTTGGTCACCCTACCAGAATCAACTGCCCAAGAGCTGGAAAAAAGGAACATTTATCCACTACCTCCTGTCCTTCAATGGTTAAGTTGCCCCACAACATGCCACCTCCCTCACACTTGCATTGTTTGCATATGTGAAAGTCAAAACACATTTCTGCAGGTGTCCAAGAAAGAAATGGACAGCAAGCCCAGGGCAGAATGAGATGCAAACATCTGAGGCAAGGGATGGTAGGCTTATACCTCTGGCGGCCTGAGTGTTGTAGCAACGGCTGGAGTAAAGCTGGGCTGAGAGGATGAGAGGTGGTGCATTGGGCAGCCAGCACAGGGTTTGAAGCTTGGACCCTGAGCTGGCAGTAGCTCAGAGCCTCTGGGATCTGGGATATGGTAGCAACTAAAGCCGCTATGCAGTGTATCAGGCTGCCCTTTCATGAATCTACCTTTGGCAAGATGTTGACCCTTGCATTGTTTTCCTTCCTTTCTTCCTTTGTTACTCCCTCCCTCCTTCCCTTTCTCCCTCCTTCTCCCTTTTTTCCCTTCCTCCCCTTCCCCTTTTCCTCCTTCAATAAATATTAGTGAATATCTATCATACCCCAGGGACTATGCTAGATACTTGAGATATAAAAAGAACTAAACACACTTTCCACTTTCATGCATTGGAGAAGGAAATGGCAACCCACTCCAGTGTTCTCGCCTGGAGAATCCCATGGACAGAGAAGCCTGGTAGGCTGCAGTCCATGGGGTCGCACAGAGTCAGACAGGACTGAAGCGACTTAGCAGCAGCAGCAAACACAATTCTTGCCCTCAAGAAGCATGTTACGGGAGGCACCAATCATAAAACAGTTATAATACAATGTAACTCTGGGCAAGAAATGGGCAGCAGAAAAAGGGGAGAACCAAGACTTTACTTAGGAAGTAATATTTAAGCTGAGTCTCTAAGGATGATGATGATGATAATGATAACAATGACAACAGGTAACACTGATGGTTATGGATGGACCTGCCTATGTGCCAGGCCCTATTCTAAGAATTATAGTATAATACATTTAATCCTTACAACAGCCCTACAGAGATGCTTTTATTATCCTTAATTTAGAAGAGACAAAGTTGAACAGTTGAAAAATTAAGTTTTCCAACGTTTAAGGCATAATGGCACAGACTGATATTCACCAAAATCCATTTTTTTCCTTCCTCTTGGACACATAGTTCATTCATTCAGTCATGTCTGATTCTTTGTGACCCTATGGACTGAAGCATGCCAGGCTTCCCTGTCCATCACTAACTCCGGGAGCCTGCTCAAACTCATGTCCATCAAATCGGTGATGCCATCCAACCATCTCATTCTCTGTTGTACCCTTCTCCTCCTGCCCTCAATCTTTCCCAGCATCAGGGTCTTTTCCAGTGAGTCAGTTCTTCATATCAGATGGCCAAAGTACTGGAGCTTCAACATCAGCCCTTTCAATGAATATTCAGGATTGATTTCCTTTAGTATTGACTGGTTTGATCTCCTTGCAGTCCAAGGGACTTTCAAGAGTCTTCTCCAACACCACAGTTCAAAAGCATCAACTATTCGGCACTCAGCTTTCATATAGCTGGACTACATTTCCCAACCTCCTTTGCAGTTAGGTATAGCCATGTGACTGAATTCTAGCTAATGGAATGGGAATAAAAAAGACATTTCTAGACCTGACCCACAAAAAACTCTGTATATATATCCCTCATATGCTTTTCCCCTCCTGGATGTCTGGAAAGGTCACATTGAAAAGCACATCTTCAAAACGGTTGGGTTTCCATCAATTTGGGTCCCTAAATAGAGGAGGGCTTATCCCATTGATTATACATGTGCCCAGCACTGTTATTTGAGCAGGAAATAAACTTTCACTGTGTTTGAGCTACTACAGATTTTGGGGTCTTTTGTTACAGCAACAATTCCATCTTTTTTTATTTTTCAGTGCTGTCAGTCTACCATAATTAGTACAGGCACATATGAAAAATGGCAGAAAATTAGGTTAAAATGGTAAATAAAAGGTGCCATGCACCACATAAAAGTCTTATCCTTTTTCTACCCCAGAAGTACAGATGGAGCAGAAGGAAACAAAAAGGGTAGCTACAGTTCCAAGTGGAGAGACAGAATAGCTGAGGGAGGTCATATGTAACACATTCTTTTTTCTCAGCAATAAGAAGCAGAGCTCCCTTCCTAAGGGTATGCTAGGTGTGTGGGCAAGAGGGTAGGCTGTGAGGCAGCAGGCTGGGAACATGAAAAAAGTGGATAATAATAAGGTTAACAAATGTGAGAGACGACAGTTTAGAGTCCAGAATTTGAAATCTGTATCATGTAGATACCTATAGGGAAAACAGATACCACTCTAGATATTTCAAGCAGAAGGGTATTTAACACAGGCAATTGGGCGCTCACGAAACTGGCAGAAAGACCTGAGAAGCAAAATTCAGGGGGATCCTAACTTTCAACTTCATTGCCGCAGAGCCAGAGATCTGCTACCATCTTGGCAGGAAAGCTACGACAAACCTAGACAGTGTGTTGAAAAGCAGGCATCACTCTGCCCACAAAGGTCCGTGTAGTCAAGGCTATGGTCTTCCCAGGGGAGCATCATCTCCTGCACTGAAAGAACATGCTACCTTTGGTGAGCAACTGGTAAGTGCCAGTCCCCATTTACTTATCCCTTTACTGCTGCTGCTGCTGCTAAGTCGCTTCAGTCGTGTCCAACTCTGTGCGACCCCATAGACAGCAGCCCACCAGGCTCCCCTGTCCCTGGAATTCTCCAGGCAAGAACACTGGAGTGGGTTGCCATTTCCTTCTCCAATGCAGGAAAGTGAAAAGTGAAAGTGAAGTCGCTCAGTCGTGTCCAACTCTTAGCAACCCCATGGACTGCACCCTACCAGGCTCCTCTGCCCATGGGATTTTCCAGGCAAGAGGACTGGAGTGGGTTGCCATTGCCTTCTCCCTATCTCTTTACTACCATTGTATCAAATGTAACAAGGATGAGTGTGGTGACTGACTGCAAAAATGGCTCTAATCCTTGGCTCCTCCCTGTAGCTTTGCCCTTTGCAATGGGAATTTGTAGCTGTTCCCATCAAGAGATGGACTATTTCCCCACCCACTGAATATGAGCTATTCTTGCGACTTGCTTTGCCAAACAGAGTAAGGTGACAGTGGTGTGTGAAGTTCTGAGCCTAGGTCTTGCATTCTTTCAGGCTCTCTCAGGCCTCTTCTTGACCATGAGTCAAGCCCAAGCTAGCTGGCTTGCTTGATGAAGAGAGACCACATGACGCAGAGGTATGTAGCCAAGTCATCCAAGCCAAGGCCATGCTAGATTAGCCATCCCCTAGTTGGTCAGCAGACCACCAGCACCAACAAGCCCAGCCAAGATCAGCCACGACCAACCCAGAACATGAGAACCATCCAGCCATAGGCTTGTTGCATGCCACTGTGGCTGTTTTTTTATGCAGCTTTCTTGTGTCAATAGTTAACTGATACAGTTTGCTTTCAGGCAAAGCAAGAAAGTCTAATGTATGAATTATGCCAGTATTAACCAGAACAATTAATCAGGAAAATTAATCTAGGTTGCAAGTGACAGAAATCTAAGATTTGCTTAAACACATAAGGGAATTTATTGGTTCATATGGGCTTCCCAAGTGGTTCAGTGGTAAAGAATCCACCTCCCAATGCAGGAGACACAGGAGACATGGGTTCAATCCCTGTGTCAGGAAGATCCCCTGGAGAAGGAAATGGTAACCCACCCCAGTATTCTTGCCTGGAAAATCCCATGGACAGAGAAGCCTGACGAGCTGCAGTCAATGGGGTCAGGTCGCAAAGAGTAAGACATGACTGAGCATGCACACACATTATTTAAAAGTCCAAGAGTAGACACAGCTAGATCTAGATGCCCTAATTTGTCATTGGGAACTTGATTCTCCCCATCTCTTGGCTCTACTTTTATCTTAGTTTCATTTTCATGCAAATATTCCCTCATGGGTCAGGATGGCCACCAGCAGCCTCTAGGTTATATTCTATTAGTTAAGTAGAAAGAGAGTTTCTGTTTTCTAACGTTGGTGTGTGTGTTAGTCATGTGTGACTCTTTGTGACTCCAAGGGGTATAGCTCACCAGGCTCCTCAGTCCATGGGATTTTCCAGACAAGAATACTGGAGAGGGTTGCCATTTCCTTCTCCAGAGGATCTTCCTGATCCAGGGATCAAACCCAGGTCTCCTGCAGTGCAGACAAACTCTTTACTTGAGCCACCAAGGACACCTGTATTCTAATAGTTCAGGTAAACATATGAGGGACAACTTTCACTGGACTGACTAGGATCACACACCTATCCCTGATCAACCACTTTGTTTTTTTAGGGCAATACACTGTGCCTGGGTCTGGATCACTTTCATCCAACCCAGAGATAGGAGATGGGTTGGTGATAAAAACACATGGACTAAGAATAAATAAAGAGAGGGTTCCCTAAAAGAAAATTAAAGTAGTGCTATCAAAAGAACAGATGAATACTATGCATGACCTTGGCTTCCCAGGTGGCACTAATGGTAAGGAACCCACCTGCCAATACAGGAGAAGTAAAAGATGTAGGTGTAATCCCTGGATCAGGAAGATCCCTAGAGTAAGACATGGCAACCCACTGTAGTATTCTTGCCTGGAGAAGCCAATGGACAAAGGAGCCTGACAGATTACAGTCCACAGAGTTGCAAAGAGTCAGACACGACTGAAGTGACTTAGCATGTATGCATGCATGGCCTTGGCTTTAGATGACTTGGCTACAAGGCTTTCTTCATGTAGTCTCTCATCACCCAAAAGGCTAGCTTGGGCTTTTTGATTGCCCTGGTAAAGGCCTAACAGAGCCTGGAAGAGTGCAAGATCTAGGTTCAGAACTGTCACATGCTACTTGCACTGTATTCTATTGAATAGGCTTCTATACTTGTCTATATTCTTCTCTACTCCTTGATATTACTAATGAATTAAAGAAAAAGAGAGTGAAGCAATGACTTCTCAGCACTGATTCTTTTGCAGAACATACGTGGTTCACTATCTGTATAAACTTTTCAACACTGATGCCAAAATAGCTATTGTTATGCACAAGTTTTCTTCCATCCCACCCAGAAGATGGGTCTACAAGTCAAATCTTGATTACATCTATCATATAAGTAGATAATGATCAAGAGGCTGTTCACATTAAAGACGGGCTTAGGACAGTCACTGGAACTATGAGGTATCTTAATTTCATCTCACAGACTCCTGATGTGTGCCCATGAGCTACCTGAATCATAAAATGGCTTCAGAGTCGTAACTGGAGAGGTAGCACAGTGCAGTGGCCAGAAGCACAGGTTCTGGATACAGTCTACATATATTTGGGTTCCAGCTCTGACTGCTTTATGAAACTGACTTTGGGTAAGTAACTCAGTCTCAGTTTTCCCAACACTAATGGGAATAACAATAGAATTTACCTTGTAAGACAAGTAAACGAGTCATAATATGCAAAACACAGAAGAGTACCTGATTCATAGCAAGAGCTATAAAGTATCAGCTATTAATCATCTGGGTGGATACATGTTGCAAGAAGTCTTTTGAACCTGGAGCGAGAAAATCTGGCATCATCAGTCAGAGATGCGTGACCTCAGCTGAGTCACTTCTCATCTCTGGGATTACCTAATTTCATCTGTAATGTGACAGAACTTATATCTACCCTGTTTACCTTGCAGGGATGCTGTAAGGATCAGAGGAGTTGACAGACGTTAAATTCCTTACAAATCTTCAAGTCCTTTATAGATAAAAGGCCTTATTAACACTATCTCCATCAAGATTATCTGACTGTGTGCAATCAAGGCAGTTTTTCATTCCACAGTGCTTTAGACAAAGAATCATTAGAGGAAGAAAATCTGCTGCTGACAAAAGAATGGATCCCTCAACCAAAGCATTGTTAAGTCGTTCAGTCGTGTCTGAGTCTTTGCAGCCCTATGGACTGTAGCCCACCAAGCCCACCAAGCTCCTCCAGCCATGGGATTTTCCAAGCAAGAATACTGCCAAATCCAGTGGCAAATGTCATTAGGATTGTTTTGTGATTTGAAATATCCACCATCATCTTTTGTAGTTAACATGAAGTAAAGTTCATTGTAATGGGAAGCGTATTAAATTGGGGATCAGGACACCTGAATTCTAGTTCCCAATTCTGCCATTAATTTCCTGTGTCATCTCAAGTGAGTCATTTGATTTCTCTGGGTTACCCTAGCCTGTAAAATGGGGAATGCTTGTAACATTGTGACTGCATAGCTCTTGTGACAAAGATATTCCTGGGCATTGGGTTGTGGTCATTCTTGGTGGAAGATTACTCATCCTTTAGATTAAATCCCCACTGAATCTCTGGAAAACGCACCTGCCCAGACAGCATTTGATTACAAATACAGTATCTGTTTAATAGAATACATCCAAGAGTATATAGTGAAATCATAATGTCTTTGTCTCTATAATTCCCCATGAATATAAGCATAAATCAACTTACAGATGATTGAGAAATACATAGCAGTCTTCTTTCACTGCTCCTATAAGGAATCTGGTGATTTCCTCTTCCATGGACCTTCTTTCATTGTCCGTGCCCTGGGACCTTGGCCACCCTTTCTAAGAGGCCATTTCAGCAATCTCCTAGTATGATCTATAACCCGCTATATGTGATCTGCTCTTCAACCCTCTGACTTCCTCTCCTACTTGCTGTGTTCCTGACATGCTAGACCTCTGGCTATTCCTGGACCAGACTGAAGCTCAATACTGCCTCAGGGCCTTTGCACTTGTTGTTCTTCTGCCTGGAATTATCTTCATGTTCATGGTTCCCTCCCTCTCTTCCTTCATGCTTCTGTTTCCCTGATTACCTTATACAACATTGCAAATCCTCCCCCACTTTGCTCTGGTGCTCTCCAAATTAAGTACCAGCTAAGGTGCAATGAAAGTGAAAGTTGCTCAGTCATCTCCGACTCTTTGCGACTCCATGGACTAGGCAGTCTATGGAATTCTCCAGGCCAGAATACTGTAGTGGGTAGCCATTTACTTCTCCAGGGGATTTTCCCAACCAGGGAATGAACCCAGGTCTCCCACACTGCAGGTGGATTCTTTACCAGCTGAGCCACCAGGGAAGAGCAAGAGTACTGGAGTAAGTAGCCTGTCCTGTCCCTTCTCCAGCAGATCTTCCTGACCCAGAAATTAGATCCAAACCCAAAATGGCTTATGTTAGTTTACTTCCTTCTTGTGTAATACTCAGTAATTGAGCACTCTAAATTTGGGGGCTCTGTCATCTTCCATACTTGGCTTCCAAGGATGCTCCAGTCAGTGCCATCTCCTAGCCAGCTGGAAGGAGAAAGAGAGGATACAAGGAAAGTGGCTTTATCCTTCAGTTAATGACCTGAAAGTTACACAAAACCCTTCCACTCATACCCCACTGAACTGAACTTGTCACAGAACTATATATCCAGGTGCAAAATGAAGGCAGGGGGAATGCAGACTCTAATGCCGTAGCCATGTTATCAGTTAAAAGCTGAGAGAGGGGTTCTTTTTCTAAAAAATGAAAAGGGGAATGAATTCTGTGGAATAGTTAAAAGTTTCTGCCACACTCTCCACTTAGTATACTCATCTCCATAGCATTTATTGCCATCTGATGATCTACTATAGATTTTTTATTTTCCCACACTGGAACATGAGCCCCACGAAGACAGGGAATTCATATGTTTACTCTTGTCTCTTAAGCCTTTAGATCAGTTTCTGACATATAGCTGGCACTCAATAGAAATTCATTGAGTATGTAAATAGACTTTTTTCCCTATCTGGCATTCTGAGTCACTTGCTTCTCTTTCACTCTGAATCACACAGATCCAAATTTTCTTCGTTTCCAGTGTTAATGAGATTCTGATCCGACTTCCTCTTGGAGCTCCCAGGATTCAAGAGCAGGATGTTGTCTTTCCAGATCCCATCTCAAGTAGTCATGATGTTCTCCAAAGAACTCTGGGTTTACAAGAAGGAGTTAGGAGGAGATGCAACTTTTTTTAAGTTAATGGTCTTTATTTTCGGAGCAGCTTTAAGTTTACAGAAAACTTGAACAGAAAGCGTAGAGAACTCCTGTATGCCAACTTTCCCTTCCCATACAATTTCCCCCATTTTTTTTTTAATTTTTATTTATTTAATTGGCTACACTGGGTCTTCTTTGCAGGCATGCAAAATCTTTGGTTTTTGTTGCAGCATGCAGGTTCTTTTTCTTTTTTAGTTGTGGCACGTGGTATTTTTTATTAATAGCTGCAGCATGCAAACTCTTAGTTGCAGTATGTGGGATCTAGTTCCCTGACCAGGGATCAAACCTGGGCCTCCTGCACTGGCAGTGAAGAGTCTTAGCTACTGGACCATCAGGGAAGTCTGTCCCTGAGTATTAACTGCATTGCATTACTGTGGCATGCTTGTTACAATGGATGAGCCCATAATGATACACTGTTACTAACTAAAGTCTGTATTTAACTGAGGGTTCACTCTTTGTGTTCTACTATTCTGTGAGTACTCTCAAATGCATAAAGTCATGTATCCACCATTATGGTATGATACAGAATAGATTCACTGCCCTAAACCCCGCTGTGCTTCACCTATTTGCCCCCTCCTCCCAGCCCCTGGCAACCGCCAATCTTTTTATTGTTTCTATAATTTTCCCTTTTCTAGAATGTCATGAAGTTGGAGTCACACAGTATGCAGCTTTTTCAAATGGGCTTTTTAAACTTAGCAATATGTATTTAAGCTTCTTTCATTTTTTTTGAAACCAGATAGCTCATTTTTTTAATTGAATTTTTATTTTATATTGGGGTATAGTTGATTCACAATGTTGTGTTATTTTCAGGTGTATAGCAAAGTGCTTCAGTCATATATATACATATATCCATTCTTTTTCAGATTCATTTCATCAATGAACAATACTATATTTAAGGATGTACCATAGTTTGTTCATCCATTCACCTATTGAAGGACATCTTGAATGCATCCAAATTTTGGCAATTATGAGTAAAGCTGTTATAAACATCCATATGCAGGTTTCTGTGTGGACATAAATTTCCAATTCATTTAGTTAAATACCTAGGAGAGTGACAGGGGGATCATATGATAAGCCTATGTTTAGCTTTACAAAAAGTAGGTAACTGTCTCCCAAAGTGGCTGTACCATTGTGCATTCCCACCAGCAATGAATG
The DNA here is from genome assembly GCF_029407905.1 of Bubalus kerabau. Classification (NCBI taxonomy): domain Eukaryota; kingdom Metazoa; phylum Chordata; class Mammalia; order Artiodactyla; family Bovidae; genus Bubalus; species Bubalus kerabau. The sequence continues at coordinate 56,974,428 of NC_073624.1, read as the reverse complement.
AGAGTTTGTTTTGCTCCTCTCCAGGATTTAGTGTTGCCAATATTTTAGAGCAGTAGTCTAGTCCCCAACCTTTTTGACACCAGGGACTGGTTTCATGGAAGACAACCACTCACTTCCTGTTGTGTGGCCCCATTCCTAACAGGCTACAGACTGGTACAGTCTGTGGTATGGGGGCTAGAGACCCGTTTTACAATTTAGTCAATCTAACACATAGGCAACTGTCTAATAACATACGATGTTGAACATCTTTCATTCACCTATTTTCTATCTGTATATCTTCTTTGGTGAGGTGTCTGTTAACATCTTTTACCCATTTTTAACTCAGTTCTTTTTATTTCTGAATTGTAAGAGTTCTCTGTGCATTTTGGATACACATATTTTATCAGATATATGTTTTTAAAATATTTTTCCCAGTCTGTGACTTGCCTTTCCATTCTCTTAAGATGTATTTTTAAATGTATCTTTAAAGTATTCTATCACCCAGATCAAAGAGCAATACATAAGAAACCAAGAAGCATCTCCTTCTCTACCTCCACCACTAAATTAACTGAAAATGTACCATTCTATACATGTAAGAAGTTTAAGGAGAAACTCTAATAATTATTTGACTTCAATGGAATATTTAAAGCACATATGTATACATTATTTCTTTCAGAGCAGCATTAATTTTACAAAGTCACACAGCTGAGTGAACCTCCCAGGATTAGAAACCAGGTTTTATGACTCCTGGTCTGATATTCTTTCCAGTCTATCACTGACTCCTATTATCAAGATTTTGTCTTTGATTTTTTTTTTTTTTTTTGACTCTGACTCACCATATAAACATTTGCATTGAAAGGAAGGCTTAAGTTTCCAGTCTTATTTATCAGCAACACAAAAAGTTTAAATCAGATGTGTTAAGTATCATTTTGGGTGAAAGTGACAGAACCCAATTAAAATTGACCTAAGCACACAAAGGGGGAATCTGTTAACTAGGGCAACTGAAAAGACCAAGAACTGGATGGAGGGATCCATTGGCTCACGTAAGCTCATCTTCATCTCCTTCCCTCCCTCACCCCTTCTCCCTGTCTCTCTCTCTCTCATTTACTTTGCACAGAGCTCATTCTCAGGCGGACTTCTCCATGAAGTCACACAATGGCCACCAACAGCTTAAGGCTACTATCATCTTGCAAAATCCAGGAAAAAGAAGCACCTCTTTCCCAACAGCTCTAACAAAACTTCCAGATAGGGCCCTTGGTCCAGTTTAGGACACATACTCACCTCTGAACCAGTTAGTTGGTCAAAGAAATGCTTCTTAGGACACATGCCCTCCTAGGTGTCTAATCTGAACTTCAGATACTGAGAATGAGGGAAGAGTGAGTCCTGAAAAGAAAATCAGGATGCTGTTTCAAGAAGAGAGAACACACACTGTCAAGAACTCTACAAATGTCCACCACAACATCCATGCATTTATTTCTCTAAGTCTGTCCCTCCTAGTTCACAGTCTTAAGATGTGGGGCAACACTGCTATATTTAAAATAGAAAACAAGAACCTACTGTATAGCACAGGGAACCCTGCTCAATACTACACAACAAGGTAAATGGCAAAAGAATTCGAAAAAGAATAGCTACATGTACAGGTACAGCTCAATCACTCTGCTGTACAGAAACTAACACAGCATTGTTAATCAACTATATTCCAATATAAAGTAAAAAGTTAAAAAAAAAAAAAGTGGGGCAGTAAAAAAAAAAAACAAAAACACTGGAAGACCCAAATACAAATGCTTCCACTGCTTAGAAGTCCTCTGAGCTTCAGATCCCTTATCTTTAAAGTGAGGATAATACAACCTACCCTGGTGATATGGATAGGAGAATAAAATAATGACAATAGCAAATATGTAATAAAAATATCTCATCCCCAGTTTCTGATTCGACAGGTTTGGGGTGAAGCCTCAGAATTCACACCTAACAAGTTCCCATACAGTGTTGATGTTGCTGGTTGGGGACCACAATTCGATAACCAAAGTATTAGGTTACTGACTCTTCAGAACAACTCCATGAGGGGCACTAGTATTACCCCTAAATTGTGGATGAGTAAACTGAGGTTCACGTAGCTAGGCAAACTCCTTGCATTCTTGTAATCCCTGGGGTTTAAATTAGAGGGCACTGAGGAAACAAAGATTAAAGAGCAAAATTGCCAAGACTTCCCAATCGAGCTTATGAAGGAAGAAATGAAAGAATTTGTCTAAGTGAACTGGCTGGAAGGGATGGGGCAGGCAGAACCATTGTGGTAAAAGGGAACAGAGGATGGCATGGAGATATTGAAGATGTTGGCATAGAGGGCAATAGCAGGTTCTTGAATGTGACATGCTCTTTTTAGCCTCTATTCCTTTACAAAGGTTTCTTCGTCAGCCTGAATCAGCATTCTCTGTCCATCGCATTCTTAAGGCGAGAATACTGGGGTAGGTTGCCATGCCCTTCTCCAGATCTTCCCAACCCAGGGATTGAAGCCGCGTCTCTTACATCTCCTGCGTTGGCAGGCGTGTTAAGAATATCAGACTTTGAAGCCGAGTGACCTCTGCCAGACTGCCACTTACCGGTTGCTAATCCTTGCTTTCTTCGTAGGCTAAAGAGACTTAAAAATATGTACATTTCGAATCATCATGAGGTCGCGAGGAGTCGGACGCGACTGAGCGACTGAACTGAACGTTCACAATGCGCTTTACTGTCAAACCATGAATGTAAAGAACTTTGCTTGGTGTAGGGTACATAGTGAGGGTTAGTGATGGTCAGCTGTTAATGACGACGTATTTTCTTTTATGATAAAAACGCACCTTTTTCTTATAAGCCTTCGCTCAAGACAGCTGATAAACTTCCATACACACCTCCGCAGACACTCCGCCGTTCCCAGAAGGCTCTGGGGACTGGCGCGCCTGCTCCGTCCGCTACTTCCGTTCATGTGATCCGCCCAGCCTCCTCCCCGTCTCCAATATGGCGGCCCCCAGTAACTCAAGCCGCACGTGAGATAGTCTAAGTACGTGGGAGTGCAAGTGTGTGAACCAGTTTTCCTTCTCTACAGCCTGTAGCATCCCTTCGACCCTTCCCGAGATCTTCGCGGGCCGCTGCCCCTCTGCAGCCATGAAGCCAAAGCCGGTTTCCCACAAGACCGAGAACACGTATCGGGTGAGCGAGGGAACTTGCCGGTGGGCCTGATTCTGAGCGGGATTCTAGGAGTACCGTGCTCCGGACCGAGCGGGAGTCTCTTGTCCGGAGGCTCTGGCAAACGAGCCTTCCTCTCTCCTGGCGTAGTAAATAATGGGATGGGGAAGGAAACCCGAACTCCAGATTTCCGCTATGGTTTGTGGGGTCTGGCCTGCTTGAGAGGTCCTTTCAGATCGGAATTAAATTCAGTATCACAGACTAACCGGTTAGGAATTTATTTTTGCTCTTTTATCCTTGAAGACCGAATTGGGGAGGCGGGTCGGTGGAGGAGGTAAGGGACTTAAAGCTTCTGGCTGATAACACCGCTTTCTGTTTGTTTCTTGAGGGTTTCTTTGTTACTCCACAACCGTAGGTCTATGTATATTTAAAAATACAGTTGGTGAAACGACTTCGCCAGATTCTGTGCTTGCAGCAGGGTATGAATGAAACCTAGCAGTAGATCTAGCGAGGCTATATTGCTGTCTTTTAACACAGTCTAGCCTGGAAATTTGATTTTAAACATTTTGCAAATACACTCATAGAATATTTCATTTTCTTCCTATAGTACTGCAGTACATTTGTTTAACGCCCGTTCAGTTTGTTTAAAGTTGTCTTTTGTGATTCATCAGTGATGTCTACTTCTAGTTGTAAAACTCAGTTATACATTTTATGATTGATTGAAAATACAAGTCTGAAATTGAAAGTGAAGCATATCATCATTTCTAATGATAGAACATGAGGCGGCATATGGAAGCTTTAAACTTTATACTTTCACAAGGAAATTGTCAACATATGATTATATAGCACTAAAACAGATATTCAAGATATGAAACGTATAAAATGATAATGTATTTTAAATATACTCCTCCTCTTCAGTTTCTTACATTTGCTGAGCGACTGGGGAATGTGAATATCGACATTATTCACCGGATTGATAGAACTGCAAGCTACGACGAGGTAAGAGAATGTTAAATTAGCTGATCTTCAAGTACTCATAGTTGGTTTTTCAGTCTGAGATGTGAATTATTTCTCAAGCCATTCTTTTATGAACGTGAAATGCATTAGACCTTTGCTGTCTCAAACAGTAGCCACACTTGACAGATTAGATAGAATTAAATAAAAAATTCTAGTGCTCAGTAGCTGTATGTGGCTAGTTGCTACCATGTTGACCAAATGCAGATATGGAACATTTTCCATCATTGCAAAAGTTCTATTGGATGATGTTAGAAAATTGACTGGATTCTCAGGTGGCCTCTGACTCCAGTCTCTCCCTTCCCTTATGCATTCTGAGCCCTGCTGCAGATCTGTATTCCTGAAACTACAGTTTTAAAGAGATTTTATGAGTTGCCAGTCCAGGTTCCATGCACGATACTGGATGCTTGGGGCTGGTGCACTAGGACGACCCAGAGGGATGGTATGGGGAGGAGGGTTCAAGATGGGGAACACATGTATACCTGTGGCGGATTCATTTCGATATTTGGCAAAACTAATAACAATATTGTAAAGTTTAAAAATAAAATAAAATTTAAAAAATAAATAAATAAAGAGATTTTGAGCAAGTTACTTTACTGGGGCTTAGTTTCCTCCTTTATTTAAAAAAAGGGGGCCTTGACCATATAACTTTTTTCTGTTTCTGACCATGCTGTAATTCAGCCATAACTGTATTCAAAAATCACTGCATCATTTCTCTACCAATATTTTTATAACATGCCATCAATTTGGGATTCAACCTCAGTTTTTACAGTTTTTCACTTGACTCGAGGCAGGCTCTGCTCACTGTCACTTTGAATGCCGTGTCTCTAATATGTGAATTCAGTGTTACCAATATGTGAGTTCAGCTAAGTGATGTTATCTAGGTAGGCACATAATGCTTTGGGAGCTCACAATGAAGGGAGCCTAACCAAGATTCGTTGGGGGTGTAAAGTGAGGTGTCAAAAAAGGTTAAGTAGGCAAAGTGTTATGTGAATTGAGTCTTGTTTCTGTGGGTTTTAGCATGGCAAAGAAAGCGGGAAAGGCTGATTCAGGCTGACGAAGAAACGTTTGTAAAGGAATAGAGGCTAAAGAGAGCATGTCACATTCAAGAACCTGCAAAGCATTTTGGCGCGCTTATAATTGGATGTGGGATGTTTGTGTTGATGGTAACTGTGAATGGGTGAAAGGGGTAGCTGGTGAAAGATAATGCTGAAGAGATAATCAAGGACCATGAAAAACTTCATATCCAGCTAAGTTTGAATTTATCCTGAAGCTGTGGGAAATCATTCTAGGATTATAAGACAGGGGAGTGTGTGACATGATCCAAGTGTAAGTTTTAGATCTCTTTGGCTTTAATGTGGAGGAAGGAGCATGACTGGAGTCAGGGCAACCATTTTTGATGATTTGGTAGTCATCTAAGTAAGAACTTTAGTTTCATATAAATATGTGCAAACACTTAAAGAGGTTTTTTTTTTTTTTCTCTTAAGAAAAATTGGTTCCTACCAAATTCCTCACTATAAAACCTGCTTTTCTCACTTTGAAAGAATACTGTCAACATCCTTCTAATTCAGTAATAGATATAATTTTTTTTGATAGACACATGGTATATCATCTTATGTGTAGACCATAAGGTATATGCCAACCATTTTCCTATTGTTGGATATTTAGGCTTTTTTATATTCCCCCCCACACACACAATAAAGCTGAATGAGCATCTTTATCCTTATATATTCACAAATTTTATAAGAATATCTCCAAAAATGGAAGCGCTGGGTCAAAGGACATACCTGTTTTTAATTTTAATAGAAATGCCAGATTACTTCTCTGTAAGAGTGTAGCAATTCATATTTCCAAAAGCAGAATGAAAGAACTGTAAGAGTCAACATTTTTCTTGGCCTAAAATTGTGAGAAAAATAAAAAGTTTTTTTTTAAATGTGACTATTGCATATGTTTAAATCTGCTGCCCATATTGTATACCCAATTGCTTTTTAAGGTGTGTTAGTTAATGCCCTTTGCTAAAAAAAAAACTAAGAAGAGTTTTTCAACTCTTGTCTATCATGCTTGTCTTAAAATATTAATGTATCTTTATTCTTATTTACCTTGATTATAGTTTTTCTTTGAGTTGTCTGATTGATGGACTGCTTTAATCTTGGCAGGAAGTTGAAACCTACTTTTTTGAGGGTCTGCTGAAGTGGAGAGAATTGAACCTGACGGAACACTTTGGTATTTTCTGTTTTGTTTCTATTTTATTCACCTGACATTTGCACTGAATATGGTCAAAACAGCTAAAGAGTGGTGGTGTGATAGAAAAGTAGAACTTTTTTTTTTCCCCCTACCCAGGGAAGTTTTACAAAGAAGTTATTGACAAATGCCAGTCATTCAATCAGCTGGTGTATCATCAAAATGAGATAGTTCAGAGTTTGAAGACTCACCTGCAAATCAAGAACAGTTATGCCTATCAACCCCTTTTGGAGTAAGTAGCATGTTGAGAGAAAAGTGACAACATTTATCTGAATTTTAAGAAAGGTTGCTTTAAAGCTACATGTGCTTTAGATCTGGTGTTTGTAATGTAGAAGCAAGAATTTACCTTTTTTTATTGTTGTTAGATTAAAATATTGATACATTACTGTAAAGCAGAATCTTAGGGATTTTTGCTTTCTCTACTTTTATAAGAACCTGATTTTTTACAGTTTTGGAATGATTGACCATAACTTGTGATAGAATGTATCTTCTTGCTGTAGCCTGATTTCTTTGCTCAACTCTTAAAACATGAAAAATTTTATACTTCTCTTGAGACTTGGTTTAGAAGGTTCAATTAATCCTTTCATCATAGGCGATTGGTTATCATTTGTGAACTAGATTTGTAGTGTTCAGTTTTTGATCTTCATGTCTCAGAATCAGTTACCTCCTTTATTTTTTTCATCCAGTTTGGTTGTACAGTTGGCACGAGATCTGCAGACAGACTTCTATCCCCATTTTCAGGATTTTTTTCTGACCATCACCTCAATCCTGGAGACTCAGGACACGGAGTTGTTAGAATGGGCTTTCACCTCTCTGTCATATCTGTACAAGTACCTTTGGAGACTGATGGTGAAAGACATGTCCAATATATACAGGTAACCCTTTTCTCTCATATAGGTTTTTCTTCTTTTTTTTTTTTTTTTTTGCTTTAAAATTTTATTTTGTATATAATTCAGTGCTATTTAGTAAATTTATAAAGTTATGCAACGATCACCACAATCCGGTTTAAGAATGTTTCCATCATCTCAAAAAGATTTCTCATGCCCTTCTACGGTAAGTCCTGTTCCCCATCTGTATCAGCTTTGAGAGCAAAAGCAATAGGCACTTGTCGAACACAAGATTTCCTCTGTGGAAACAACTGGGTGCTCGAAGCCCCTCAGAAGAGTGATCCTCTTCTACAGTGATAGTTTTTAGCATTTAAGTTGTGTTAAGTTTTTGTCTTTTGGTCAAGGGAAGTTTTTACTTTTTTAGTTTTTGGCCACACTGGACCTTTGTTACTGCACACAGGCTTTCTCCAGTTGTGGCAAACAGGCGCTGCTCTCTAGCTTCAGTGCGTGGGAGCACAGGCTCTAGGTGCATGGGCTTCAGTAGTTGCAGCACAGGGGCTAAGTTGCTCCATAGCACATGGAATCTTCCTGGATCGGAAATGGAACCCATGTCCCCTACTTTGGCAGGCAGATTCTTTATCCACTACACCACCAGGGAAGTCCAGGCAGTTTTTATTGATACTGACAACAACCAATCCTAGAACTTTTAATGTCTGTTAACTTCAGTCTCCATTTGACATGTGAGTGTCATGTAATCGAATGAGATTTTTAAACTGCTTATTTTATTATACCTTCCTTGCATTCCTTGCATAGTATTAAGAACATAATTGACATGTACTATTAATACATCTTTATTAAAATGATTAATTAAATATCTTATTTTCTCATTTATAGCATGTATAGTACACTTCTGGCTCATAAAAAGCTACATATAAGAAATTTTGCTGCTGAAAGCTTTACTTTTTTGATGAGAAAGGTTAGTTTGATAATTGTATGTTTATTGCTCATTAATCCTCAAGAATCTGATGAACAGAAGGCAATATCGTTTACAATATGGTTATTATGGACTGACATATATATATATATATAAATGGAAACCTGTTAGTGTTTTGAGGTTATCTCATCATAAGGTTGTTTTTGCTTACTAATGTGAAATAATTTGGTTGTTTCTTTTCTTGTTATTTGGTGTATATACATTCTCTAATTCATGTCAGTCTATACATGAACAGTGAGATTAACAGGGATTTTTATAATAGTTTCCTATAAGCAACTGATTTTATAGTGTCATTTGTTTTTGTTTTTATAAGAGTTTTTATAATAAAATCATTGCTATTAAATTTCTTTTATACTCATAAAAGATAGAATGTTGCCTTACATAGTTTTTCTTGGTACATACCTTCATATTATACCCATGAATTAATCACTCCTGTGTAACATTACAAATGTTACGGTACTCTCGCAGTAGTTTGAAATCATTGGCAAGTGTCTCTTCTTTTCAGAATTTTTTTCCTTATTACATTTAAATATAAATCTTTAGAATAGCAAATAATAATTCTTCTTTTGGATATGTTTATGTTGTAAATGCAGTTTTCTATTTGCATTTTGTGTTTTAGGTTTCTGATAAAAATGCACTTTTCAATTTAATGTTTCTTGATCTTGATGAACATCCAGAAAAAGTAGAAGGCGTTGGACAGTTGCTCTTTGAAATGTGCAAAGGAGTTAGAAATATGTTTCACTCTTGCACAGAGAAGGTAAATGAGCTAGAGGAGTTCCTTGAGTCTTTGTGAAAAGGATTAAAAAGGAAATGAATGAGATATACACAGGTGATTCAGAGAGAGGATTACGTAGAGTAAATAGAAAACATTTGGGGAGCATTAGGGCTTTAAAAGCAGTGCTTACTTAATATAGGCCCTGGGTTATTAGGTATTTCTCATGTAAAAAATCACTGCTCTCTTTTTCATCCTGCATGCTGGAAGGTAACATAAATTGATCAGTGAGCGAGGGTGATGGGGGTGGGCAGTTGTATGATAAAATTCCTAATCCTAGTTTTGAAATTCTTTTGGGACACATAGTTAACCACCAAAACTGTCATATCCTTGATTATCCTGAATCAGATTTTAAGATAGCTTGATCAGAGTGGAGAATAATCAAGAGTGGAAATAACAGTGAAATACTTGAGACTAAGAGTGTACATATTCATTTTCATGACTCTTGGATTTCCACAGGCAATAAAGCTAATTTTGCAAAAGCTTGGACCAGTTACAGAAACAGAAGCTCAACTTCCATGGATTTTAGTTGGAGAAACACTCAAAAACATGGTCAAATCCACTGCACTCTATATCTACAAGGAACATTTTGGAATATTCTTTGAATGTTTGCAAGTGAGTTGTGGTTTTTAAGTATTTGTGTGTAACTAGGAGTCCAAGAGTTGATTGCTGTTGTTCTTAGCTTAGAATCTCCTTCTTCTGCTGGAGATTATATTTTATAATTGTTGTTATAATTTTACACACTAACTAGGATTTTCCTTCCATCTACCCCTTGTACTAATATTTTTACTTGCTTTCGGTATCTTGAGATGCATGCAGTACAGCATAGTGGATAAGAGCAAAGGCTTTGGAGCCAGATGGCCTCTTTGCATAGTGGCTTTGTCACTTACTGCTCCTGTGACTTAGGAAACTTATTTAAGTGTCTAGTCCTCAGTCTTTTCATCTGGTAACTAAGAGTATAGTATTCTCTACCTGTGAGGATGGTGAGGAAATACTTGTTAAGAACTTGAAACAGTGCACTCAGAAACGTTTGTGGTTATGTCTACGGCCACACCACCCTGAACTCACCTATGTCTATGGCCACACCACCCTGAACTCACCCAGTCTCATCTGATCTCAGAAGCTAAGCAGGATCAGCCCTGGTTAGTACTTGGATGGGAGTAACGTTTGTAGTTATCATTAGTGACTCCCAGTAAAGGTGTCTTCTTATTTCAAAGCAAAAGAATGTGAAAATTTGAGTGGCTTCACATAATATTTTCATTAACAGATGAGTTTGATAGTTGATAGTTTTTCTCTCTTAAATTCTTTGTTTGCAGGAATCACTCCTGGATCTACATACAAAAGTAACAGAAACTAATTGTGGTGAAAGTTCTGAACAGATTAAAAGGTTGTTAGAAACATACCTGATACTTGTAAAACATGGAAATGGATCAAAGATAACCAAACCCATTGATGTTTGTAAAGTAAGTTCCCAACTTAGTTTGCTTAGAGCATGTTTGTTAGAAGCTGACTGCTAAGTGTGCATTGTTTTCCCTTTTGTTTTACAGGTCTTGTCTCAAACACTACAAACAGCCCATCTCTCTACATCTTGCCGGGAGACACTCTTGGGTGTAGTTTCTGCTTTGATCCTAGGCGAAAATGTTTCCTTGCCAGAGACCCTCATCAGAGAAACCATAGAAAAAGTAATTTACTTCAGCAAATATTAATCAAGTAGTTAATATGTTAGCATTGAGTAAGCCTTCAGGGGAATACCAGTGACGCCTGGCAAAGGCTCTGCCTTCAGGGAATTTATAATCTTGTTAAGGAGATGTGAATCACATGCTGTATTGGAAATAAAACAAATGTGCTAAAAGCTAAATCTGCTCAGCAAATATTCACCTGAACAAATATTTACTTAACCAAGTGCAGGCTATGGACTAGATATGGTAGGATGGACAGTTTTTGGGTTTTTTTCCCCCTGTGATTTTTTTTTTTAGGGAGGTGGGGTCCTGGTAGTATATAGTTTAAATCTGTTGAATCAGTCTGTCAACATTTGTGTCACACTGAACTCCGGGAGTTGGTGATGGACAGGGAGGCCTGGTGTGCTGCAATTCATGGGGTCGCAAAGAGTCGGACACGACAGCAACTGAACTGAACTGAAACGTAAAGGTTAATTCTGTCTGGGATTGTGGAACAGAATGCTTTTCAACGGACTTATATTTTGAATAGTCCTTGAAGGTTAAATATCAGTCTGCCGGTCAGAGGAAGGATTAAAAACTCTAGGAGAGAGAAGAACAGAGATGTGTTCAAAAATCTATGCCATCTGGGCTGTGGGCACAGGAAGTGTGATATATATCAGTAAAGCTCTGCTTGGCTTTGAAAAATCAGGTTGGATTTTTTTCCTCTGCAAGTAGTGGAGGGTCCTGGAAAAATGATAAGCAGGGAAATAATTGAATGAGATTGGTATCTTGGTGAGTTAAGATGAATTGGAGGGAGATGGGACTGAAAGTAAAAATCAGTTAGGTTCTTTGTAGGGCAGCAGTGGAAAGTTACAAAGAAGGTATAAAGTGTTGCTTGTCCTTTTATGTTGCTGTGTAGCTGGGAAAGAATGAGCAGGTCTTAGGCAGAGCACCTGTGTTAATCACTGGAAGTACAGTGCCCTTCGAATCTGTAAGTCCCTTTGGAGAAGGCCGAGCACTTAGAATGCTGGTGGGAGTGTGCCCACCATTCCTCTACTTCAGTAGTTTCTTTTCTGTGGAGGGGGGCCCAGTGCCTGGGCTCACCCCTGGCAGTGGCAGATTCAACAGTCCAGTTCTTTTTGCTTCCCATGACTACTTTAACTTGTATTGAGCATCCCACTACTTCCTACTTGCAAGCTGGAGGACCTTGAAGATTTGGGATGTTTTTATTTTCAGGAATGGGAGAGTACTCTCTTTGTACTTACATTAGTATTCTTTGCCACAGGTTTTTGAAAGCAACTTTGAAAGACGCTTAATTTTGGATTTTTCAGAAGTCATGTTTGCTATGAAGCAGTTTGAGCAGGTGAGTGAGATTATTAAGTCTTGGATTTGACTCTGTCATGATGAAATAATCAATTTTAAAAATCCTGTGATTTTTGTTTTTTGAAAGGAATAGGAAAGGATTTGATGTTTTTAATTCTTTTTTTTTTGAAACAATTATATTCCAGTTCTAAGTCACATGTGAAACTTTATTCCACATGCTAAGCATTTTAAATTATAATAGGTAACCAATTTGGTTTTAGTAATCTTTTAGGAAGTTATAGCCTGTAGTGGTGGCCCAGAAGGTAAAGAATCTACCTGCAATGTGGAAGGCCTGTGTTCAGTCCCTGGGTTGGGAAGATCCCCTGGAGAAGGGAATGGCTACCCACTCTAGTAGCCTGGAGAATCCCATGGGCAGAAGAGCCTGGCTTGCTATAGTCCTTGGGGTCGCAAAGAGTTGGACACAACTGACTGGCAAACACTTTCACACTTTTCACTTAGGAAGTTATAAAACACTGTGTCATCAAATCCTGAACTTATCTCTTCCCCTCATCCGCATCAAACATTTGCCACTCCTTAAAACTGGTGATCCTACTATGTACTTCATAGAAATCTATCTCTTCTCTCATTTTCCCCTTTAGTCTTTAATAATATATATATTTTTGGTTGTCTCCAAAAAAAAAACCCCCTCTTCTTTAGACATGTCCTAGCTTTGTTCTCCTGCCCAGTGAGGACCCTTTATAGCCCTCTGATTTTCTTGGCAGCGGCATCTTTTCCTTCTCCCCTGTTCCTTTTGGTCTTCTTTTTAATAACTTATTTTTATCAGAGTATCCTATGCATGTAGTTTGAAAGGTCACACAGGGCTAAATATTCCCACCCCCATCTTCCTCACCAGGAACAAGCACACCTAATGATTTTTTTTTTTAGCTATTTTTTTTTCTAGTATTTACTTTATATTTTTAAATCATCTGAATATACTGCTTTTTCTTGACACATTAATTTTAGTCCACATCTGTAGGCTTCCTCCTGAGTAGGTGGATTCTATTCTTTTATACTACTTTTCTCAATAGAGAGTTAACATCACAAATTTTGGCTGAGATCATACTCAGTACTCCTTATAAGCAAGGAATATTTTATAGTTACATTTCTTTTTTTGTGTACCCCTTCATTTTTTCCAATTGCCTCATTCTTTAAAAACTGGAAATTGCTTCTTTAAAATTGTTCATCAACCAGCCTTCCAGCAGCCTCGTATAATGCCTTCCACACAGCGAATTAGCACATCATTTAACAGATCTTTTCTCTTCTGGAGACAGTCTTGCCAGAACCATTTAACTCTGAACGGGTTGCTTTCTCTGCCCACTGCACAGATGCCATACTGGGACTTGCCCTGTTTCCTGGGTCCCATGTCTTTCTCTTGCTATAGCTTGCTTTCTTACATTGTAGTTTACTTTCTTATTTTGATGAAACACATTCTCCAGAGGTTCCTGAGAAAAGGTGAACAGTAGTAAAATTTTGAGCTTTAGTACATCTGAAAGTGTCTTGTCTCCTCACTCTATACCTCCAGTACCCCAGGTGTATCATTTTAGATTCTTTCATTCTTCCTCAGTTTTTCAGGCCTTGCTCCATTGTCTTCTTGCATCCTTTGCTCCTCTGGAGAGGTCTGGTATCTTTGTTTATGATCTTTTTTTCTTTGTGGAAGTGTTAGAATATTCTCTTCATTAAGTGTTCTGAAATTTACATCTGTTAATAAGTATGATTTTCTTGTTTATTTTTAGCTTTTCCTACCCAGCTTTCTCTTGTATATTGAGAATTGCTTCCTGACGAATGATGCTGCAGTCAGAGATGAAGCTCTGGCCATTTTGGCCAAGCTCATTCTTAACAAAGCAGCACCTCCCACTGCTGGCTCCATGGCGATTGAGAAGTACCCTCTGCTTTTCTCCCAGCAGACGGTGGGGTAAGTTCTAAAGTCCTAATTTCCTATATTCTTGGTAGGGTTACATTTAAAAATAATGCATTCAGAATATTGTAAAAACTGAAGATCTACATGTATTAATTGGAAAAATGTCTGTGATATATTGTTACATGAAAAAAATAAGTTGTAGGAGAGTAAGTACATCTAATACCATCACATTTTGCAAAGTTAAAATCGAAAGTATATATAAGCATAGGAACACGTGGAATGGTACAAAAACAGGTTAAGATGTTAACTTCAGGAAGGTGGTAAGTGGAAGAAAGAAGTCACTATTAATTTTCTTAACCTTTTATTTTAAAACAATTGTATATTCACATGTGGTCATAATAAACAGAACAGAGAGGTTCCATATACCTTTCCTGCAGTTTTCCCCCTGGTGGCAACATCTTATATAAACTTATTTCAATATCACAACTAGATAATTGACATCAGTACAATCTACCAATCTTATTCAGATTTACCAGTTTTACATCACTCATCTCTGTGTGTAAATGTATATGGATATATAGTTCTGTGCATTTTTATCTCATGTCTATTCACAACAATCACCAGAGTCAAGATACAGAGCTATTCCATCACTGCAAGGATCTCTGGTGCTACTTTCAGTAGCCATAGTCACCCTGCGGCTCTGCATTCCAACCCTAACTCTTGGCAACTACTAATCTTACACTCTGTTTTTACACTTTTGTCATTTCAAGAATATTATATACATGAAATTATACTGTACAGCGTTGGAGATTGACTTTTTCACACAACATAATTCCCTTGAGACCCATCTGAGTTGTGTGCATCAGTAACCCATTCTTTTTTATTTTGAATATATTTCTTTGTGTTGCTCCTGAGTAGTATTCCAAGGTAATGGATGGAGCAGTCTGTTTAGTCATTCACTTGTTGAAAGATATTTATGCTATTCCTAGTTTTTGGATATTATGAATAATGCTCTTATTAACATTCATGTACATAGCTTTCCATTTCTCTGAGGTAAATGCCTAAAAGCAGACTTGTTGGATTATATGATACGGGCATGTTCAGGTTGATAAGCTGTCAAATAGTTTTGCAGAGTGGTAGTGCCATTTTGTGAGTTTGAGTGAACTCTGGGAGTTGGTGATGGACAGGGAGGCCTGGCATGCTGCAGTTCATGGGGTCGCAAAGAGTTGGACACGACTGAGCGACTGAACTGAACTGAGTGCCGTTTTACATTCCCACAAGTATAGGTGATCCAGTGTCTCTGCATCCTCACCAACGTTTGATATTATCACTGATTTTTTGGTTTTTCCAGTTCGATAGGATGTAGTGATATCTACATGGTGATTTTAATTTGCATTTCCCTAGTGGCTAAGGATATTGATATGCTTATTTGCCATCTGCATATCATCTTTAGTGACATATATGTTCATTTCCTTGATCCATCTTCTAACTTGATTGTGATTGTTTCTTTATTGTTGAGTTTCAAGAATGCTTTATATATTTGGATATAAATCCTTTCACCTGCTTTGCAAGTATTTTCTCCCAGTCTGTAGCTTATCTTCCTTCACTTAAGATTTTTCACAGATCAGATGTTTTATATTTTGACGAGGTCCAGTTTATCAGCTTTTCCTTTTATGGATAATGCTTTTGATGTTGAGTCTAAGAACTTTTTTCCTAGCTGTAGTTCTTAAGTACTTCCTCCTATTTTTCTTAAAATCTTATCATTTTATGTTTTACATTTAAGTCCATGATCCATTTTGAGTTAGTTTTTATATAAGGTGTGAAGTTTAGATCAAGTTTCCTTTTTTGCCTCTAAATGTCCACTGCTCTGGCAGCATTTGTTGAAAAGGCTCTTCTTTCTCATTGAACCTCTTTTGCATCTGTGTCAAAAATCAGCTGGACATTAATGTGTGGGACTTTCTGGCTGTCTCTTCTGTTCCATTGATCTATGTGTCTCTTCTCCTCTGATGCCACACTGTCTTATTACTACAATAAAATGAATCAGGAAATCTTAAATCCTTCCACTGTGTTCTTTGTTTTCAAAATTGCTTCATCTATTCCTGGTCCTTTCTTCTTTTGTATAAATTTTAGAAGAAACTTGTCTACAAAAAAATCCTTGCTGGGATTTTGTTTTGAATTATATTAAATCTAAAGGTCAGTTTGGGGAGATTTGACAACTCCCTAAAGATACACAAAACTGTTAACTTTATTTACATCAGAAGGATGGTAAGAGGAAGAAAGAAGTGATTATTAGCTTTTAGATTATACACTTTTGCATTGTTTGAATTGTTAAAAAGGCTGTGGATTACTTTTTCGGTTTTATTAAAAATGATAGATACTCTTTGGAAGTTAAAGCAAAGTTTAGTTATTTGAAAGGATTCTGCTTACTCTTTTTTCAAATAGAAATTATCATTCCTAATAAATGGAAGCATATTAACTTAAAGCAAGTGCCACAGGTTCTGTGTTTTCTTTCTGTAAGAAAACTTCCATCACTAGGAAAATTTCTGTCACCCTGTAGAATAACTTGTCTTTGTCTGAATATTCCTGGTCACACTTCATCCACAAATTTATAGTGGAAATTAGAGAGGATAATAGATGTGAAAAGAGTCTTCAGAAGATAAATGTATTCTGTCATTTGACAAATACTTATCATATCAGGTACTGTTTGAGGCACTGGGATATAATAATGAAAAAGGGCTTCTTTGGAGGAGATGAGACTCTCAGTGGGGTAAGCTTGTGAGACAGGTAAATAAACAGGATAATTTTAGATAGTGATAAAAGAAAAAATAAAACAGGGTGTCGAGAGAGAGTTGATAGAGAACAGCACTCGTCCTGTCTGGAGAGGGGACCTTTGGTCCAATTGTAATGGTAAAAGGATCCAGCCTGGCAGAGAAAGGCTGGGTGAAAGGTTTTCCAGACAGAGAAGAGAGTTCCTGCAAAGACTGTAGGATGGGAATAAGCCTGTATGTTTGAGGAACTAAAGGAAAGCCTGTGCAGGTAAAGAGCATCGAGAAAGGAAGAGAGTGGAATTAGAGGAAATGAGAGAAGGAGACAAGGGTCAGATCATCCAAGGCCTTACAGGATGAGGTAAGAATTATGGATTTTATTGGAGGAGCTCATTGGCAGGTGTGATAAAGCAGGGGGATGACATAGCAACTAATGACTTACCTTTATAAAGCATCTCATTTTTTTTTTATTTGTAAGATTTTTTGCAGATTATTGAGTCATGGTTAGTACTAGAAAGACTGTATAAACAAGTTCTAAAACAACTTTTAGAAATTACCAATAAAATTAACTTGGTTTTTATCTATCGTAGTTTCCAAGCATTCAGTATCCTGATAAGTATGAAACAAAACAGAGTGCAACTTTTTCATTAACTTTAATGATAAAAAGGTGTAGGAATAGAAACCTGATATTCTACTTCAATTTCATAACAAGTTTACCAGACTGGTCATGGAAGGATAAATTATAATAGCAGATCATTTTATTTATTGTTTCTTTGACTTTCCTTTCTGTTAGATTCTGTCTTTGAAATAAGACTGAGGTAGAGTTCATTGGTAAACAAAAATACTGCCAAAGTAACAGGTACCTAAAACTGAGTGTCAAGTCAGAAAATATCATTGAGTAAACAGTTACCAGATTAAAGCAGCAGAGGAAGTAACTTCTAATACTGTCTGAGCCACCAGGGAAGCCCCTTAATCATTTTATCATGTTAAAAAGGAAAGGGGGCGATGGAAGAAGTCAGTTCATACCAATAAATTACCTTAAACACTTGTCCATCAGTAGTTCAAATTCAGAAGTAATACCTAAAACTGGAAGAGACTTGCTTTGCAAGTTATGAAGCAAATTAAAATAGAAAAAGAAAGCAGAACCAACAGGTTTGAAAAAAACCTTGTCACTGAAAATCAGTAAATGAGTCACATTTGTTTAGTTATTTGTATTCAACCATCAGCACCAATTCCCTCCTCCCTGCTATTCTCCACACATGGAAAGGAACCAAGTTTTAAAAATTAATTTAATTGAAGTATAGTTGTTTCACAATGTTGTTAGTTTCTATTGTACAGCAAAGTGAATCAGCTGTATGTATACATATATTCCCTCTTTTTTGGATTTCCTTCCTAATTAGGTCACCACGGAGCACTGAGTAGAGTTCCTTATGCTATACAGTAGGTTCTCACTAGTTGTCTATTTTATACATAGTATCAGTGGAGGAACCAATTTTATTTTGAATTTCAGAGGGCAAAAGCAATTATCTCCTTTCTTATTTTAAATATTTATCTTTTCTTCTTTCAGATCCTATATAAGGCAGAAGACGACGAAATCCAAGGAAGGAAAGGAACAGATCTCGGTGTTGGAACATCTTTTATCTATAATTCAGTCACCCCCGAATCAAGATACTACTTACCTTTCATGTTCTTGGGCGGCCCTTGTTGTGTTACCTCATATTAGGTGAGAAAATCAACTGTGTTTAATTGTGAAAAGTATTTTAGCAAACTGATGAAAATATTTAATAGTCATTTTTTTGCTATTTCATGAAAAAGTTGTTGAATGCCAGTTTGAGCGTTTCCGTTTTTCTCTCCACTTCTTGGACAGGCCCCTGGAGAAAGAGAAGGTGATACCACTAGTCACCTACTTCATCGAGTCACTCTTCATGACTGTTGACAGAGGGAGCTTTGGAAAAGGTCAGTTACAATCACCATTTGTTCTCTTGTCTGTCTTTCCTGGCGCACCCAGAGGAACTGTAAACACATGGGTACCAGAGAATAGTACCGTCGTTGTATTCTGGCAGAACCCCCCCGAGTATAAATAGGGAAGAAAGAGGCTGAGATGTAATTACGAGGGCTCCACCTCGTAATCAGGTCAGGATGGTCTGAATATTTGCCTGAGTAAATTCAGTAATGCTACTGTCAAAGAAATGAGATAGAACTTCGAGTACCAGCTTGTGTCTTATTCGCATTTTCTATGCCCAGGCCAGCCCCAGTACACTTGTCCTTCAGCATTTACTTATTCTGAGCAAGACACTCTCTTGTACCCGCTCCAGCTACCCTTACATATGTGTCCCTTCCGCCTGGAGTCCTTTCTAGGTCTGTCATCATTCAGTGAACTCTTACTTAGCTTTCAAAACAACACCAGCACAGTATCTCTAGGAAGGCCTTCAACTCATCCAGGCAGAATTAGATTGCCCTGTCCCAAACACCATTCCTGTTGTATACATGTCCATCTCTCCCTACTCCCTGATAACAGCAGTTTAAAAGTAGGCATTTTGATCAAAAGAAGGTAAGTATTAAAATTTTGCTACAATTAAAAAATAAATAAAAATAGGTATTTTGTTTTATTCTAGCTCAGTATTTTTTTCCTAATCTGTATATATGGTAGTCACTCATTTAAATATTAATGTACTATGTTCTGTGTTTAGTATCTATTTAGATACTAAACAGACATGTTTAGAGAATTTCCAGTGCTCAGTAGCCACGTGTGGCTAGTGACTGCCATATTGGATTGTGGCTACACATCAGCACATGTATAGAGCATTTCTACCATTGTGGAAGGTTCTACTGGATAGCCTTGTTCTAAGGCTAGAGCAGAGGTCAGCAATTTTTTTGTGTAAAGGACCACACAGTAAAGATTTTAGCTTTTGTGGGCCACATTCAGTCTTCAGTCTTTGTGGCATATTCTGTTTATTTGTTGTTTTAAACAACCCTTTAAAAATGGGAAAAGCATTCTCATTTTGTTGCCCATACAAAACCAGGGTTGCCATTGCCTTCTCCATATAAAATCAGACTACCTACACAATCTGACGTGGGGGTCATAGTTTGCCAACCTTTGATCTAGATTTAGATGATTAACTAACATAAATTGAGTGGATTATAGATGGTAGCCATTAGATATGTGTTTTCTTATAAATTGGAGTCATAAAATCAACTTGAGTTTTATACAAAGATAATTTCTTAGCTTTTAGAAAGTCTAAGTCTGTTCTCCTCAAAAATTCTAATTTTGATAATGCCAGTCAGTAGAACCATTGAATTTTCTCATCTCAGTTGAAGGGAACATATATTTTTACTCTCTATTTCTGAATATATTTTTCTCTTAAGAAAGTTAAAGACTTGAAACCTCTTTCAGTTCCTTTCTGTTATATTCTGACATTTGACAGAAAATCCTTTAGAAGGCACAGATTCACTTTAATTTAGGAACTCTGTATAAATACCAAGTGGTAGATAAATGAGAGGTCTGATAGTTATTGTATCAAAGAAATAAATAATGTGATCTCTCCTGTTTTTCTGCCTTTAGGAAACTTATTTGTTCTTTGTCAAGCTGTAAATACTCTGCTAGGTTTGGAAGAATCTTCTGAACTTCTTCGTTTGGTTCCTGTGGAACGTGTGAAGAACTTAGTACTGTGAGTAGACATACCTTCCATTCAGCCTAATGAATCAGATATAAAGGCTTCTGTGTTTGTGAAATCTTGAATCTGTTTTTTACCTGAGCTGTATTCACATAGCAAATTTATTATCAATTTAAATACTTCAGTTAAAATAAGAACATTTCAGATACAGTCTTTGAAGATGATTCATCTTTGTAAAAGGTATTGTATTGTGCATGTAAATTTATAGTGTCACAGAGTGTTGTGGGTATATAATGTCAGTCACATGACATTGCACAGTGGTTCCAGCGTTTACATTTCTGCTTCTTTCACCATCTTTCTCAGCTTGACACATTTCACAAACTCCCCTGTGGTCCTTCACTATATACCAAACAATTCAGTTTTTGGTCTCTTAAGTTTATTTTGATTTGAGTCGTAACACAGGGCCGTTACTGGGAGCCATTCAGCTTAGCACTCCTTCTAAAGATCAGGCTGTTTGAAATTCTTGTAGTTTGCTTCCATTTCCAGAGTCTAATCCAATTTATCTCCATGCTTTTAAAAATATATTTGTTCATTTACTTCATTCAATAAATAGTTATTGCTTTTCTCATATACCAGACCCTATTCTAGGCACTGGGAGACACAGTGTATGAAACACAAAATTCCCTGCCGTCATGGTGCTAACACACTAGTCAACTACATATTTTAAAATATGTAGCCTGTTGGACAGTAGTAAAGTTGGGGATAGGGCGAGTCTGGAGGTTGGGAACAATAGGATTTTTAACTAGGGAAGTCCTTACGAAGAAGGGGACATTTGAGCAGAATCACAGAAGCAGTGAGGGAGTAAGCCATGGGGATGTCAGGGGCCTGGGGGAGATGTGAGTGCTGGGGCTCCATGCAAGTGCCTGACTAGAGCATCAGGGAGCCACTGTCCCTGAGCGGAGCTAGGAGTGGTGGTAGGCGAGGTGGAGGTGGCGGGCAGAGCTTGACCTCTGGCCATCGCAGGGCCTGGGCTTTTACTCGGGAGTGAAAGGGAAAGCCCTGGGTTTGTTTTTTTTTTTTTTTTTTTTTTTTTTGATAGGGGAGTGACTCAGGCTGAAGCAGGATCACTCCAGCTGCTATATTGAGAAGAGACTGAAGGAGGATAAAAGAGACCAGTTTGGAGACTTACTGCAATAATACAATCTGGGCAAGGCAGCCCTGTCTCTACTGTTAATTGAATTGCCTTAAATTCCTTTAAGGAGAGAATTTGCTGTCATCCTACTTATCATATTACATATGTTGCCCCCTAACCACTGTTTCTTTAAAATCATCAAACTTCTCACACTGTGTTCTTTAGTGGGAAAAATTTAAGGCATCTGTGGAGGTTTTGAAACAGAAAGGCACTCATAACAGAGTAGGGTTTGTCTGTCCCCTTCAGAAGGCCAGCTGGTCTCCCAGGCAGGTGCTCTTAGCCTTGGAGGTCTGGAAACCTCTAACAGGAATGGATCAGCTTGGAGGGTGGCGGTGAAAACTCCAGTTGTAAAAGTTGTAGGTGGAGGCCTCTGTGCTGGATGTGGGCTGGTTGTTGGTTAAGCCAGAGGTTTCACAGCCACGACAATCTGGATTTGAACCTTGTCTCTACTACTTACCAGCTCGATAGCCTTGAGTTAGTTCATCTCCACTTTATTCTCAAAAGGGAATAGCAGTATTTCCCTTTTAGAGATTGAATCAAACCCTGAGTGCAGTGATAACTATGCAAATTGCATTTATTGTATTTTTATTTTGTGCTGGTCTTTCTTCTGAGTACTTTCTGTATGTTAATTAATGCAATCTTCACAACCCCCTGAACTGGAGGTACTGTTCACATTATAATATGGGAGAATTAAAGCTCTTAAATAAATTCAGGGGCTTCCCTGGTGGATCAGCGATAAAGAATGCGCCTGCCAATACAGGAGACACGGGTTTGATCCCCTGATATGGGGATGTCCCAAATGCTGTGGAGCAACTAAGCCGGTGAGCCACAGCTACTGAGCCTGTGCTCTGGAGCCCGGAAACTGCGATTACTGAAGCCCACATGCCCTAGAGCCTATTGCTCCACAAGAGAAACCACCGTAATGAGAAGCCTGCGCACCACAGCTAGGGTAGCCCATTCTCCACAACTAGAGAAAAGTCCGTGCAATAGTGAAGACCCAGCACAACCCAAAAAACGTTCTTAAGTAAGTCCAGACTCCTAGGTGCTCAGTACCCACTGCTGCCCTGTTGGGACCACCGTCTCTCATCTGACGACAACAGTAGCTTCCTAACAAGGTTCCTTGCTTCCATCCTGGCCCTGCTGCTGTCCGTTTTGTACCCATCAACAGCAGTTCTTTTCAGTTGGAAGAGTACATGTCACTCTTTTGCCAACAACCCTCTGGCACTGAATATTAGCCAGGGGCGATTCTGGAGACGTTTTGATTGTCACAACTGGGGGCTGCCAGTGGGGTCTGGTGGGTAGAGGAGCGTCCTGCAGTGCACAGGACGGGCCCACAACGAAGTCCCTGGTCCACACGACAGTGGAGCCACTGTTGAGAAACCCTGCTCTCATGGTATCCAGCTCCCGCGGGATGAAGTCCACAGTCCTCACGGTGTTCCTTGGGGCTCTGTAATCTTAGCCCTGGCTTCTGACCTCATCCCCCATCACTCCTCGTTCTGTCTGTTCCAGCTGGAGTGGCTGCCTCAATTCTGCTCACAGAGGCAGGCACACTTGTCTGGGCATTGGCATTGCTGTTCCCTGTGGAATGCTTTTCTTCCAGGTGTCCTGCAGCTCACTTTTTGACGTCCTTCAGTTTCTGCCTTCCGTGACCACCCCTCACCCTCCCCCTCTCCCCCACACCAGTCTTCTCAGTCCAGCCTCCTTTCCCCAGTTTGTTTTTGTCCACCATCCTCACCACTGTCATTAATTATTTACTTGTGGGCTACATTCTGCTATTAGAAAAAGGGACTTTTTCCATGGTTTCCTGTTATATCTAGGAAAAGTCACTGGTACATGGTAGACACTCAATACATATTTGTTGGAGGATAGTACACAGTGGTTAAGTGGCTTATTCAGGGTTCCATCTCTGATGCAGATGGGCTGACTACCCTACCCCAGAGCTGGTGTGGCGGCCCCTGCTCTGTACCTCTTCCCTCATAACTCAGTGCCTGGCACATGGAAAACACCCCACAAATATAACATATCCTCTCGTATGTCATTGTCATTTATTGCTGAAAAGACAGCACTGGACTTTAGTCACAATACAGTATTATAATCCTGTCTCTGCCTCCACTTGGCTGTGTGTCCTTGAGCTTGTGACTCACTATTGCTGAGCCTCAGATTCTTCATGTCTTAAGTGATGCTAAATGTCCACATATAATTTTTACCTGTTCTGTCTTATATTTCCATCAGTGATAATCTTCTGTGGTTTCTAGTATAGCCTGACTTCTTTGGGGTGTGTGGCACACTTGGGGTCTAATAAATATCTTGTTGCAGAACGTTTCCTTTGGAGCCGTCTGTGTTGCTGTTGGCTGATCTCTATTATCAGAGATTATCCTTATGTGGCTGCAGGGGGCCACTTTCAGAGGAGGCTTTAATGGAGTTATTTCCCAAGTTACAAGCAAACATTTCGACTGGTATATCCAAGGTACTGTGGTTTTGTGGTGTATTCTCTGCCTCTCATCTTTTGTTTTTATTTGTATTGCCAGGGGTTGTCGAGCTCCTTAATCAGAAAATGCTGCTTTGAGGTGGTTTCTGTTTAAAGCCGTGATTCCTAAACACTGACCTACAAGCTGATTACAGCAGGATTAATTAGGGAGCTTTCTAAAGATATAGATTCTGGCTCCCCACAGCCCCAAGTTCTGATTCAGCAGGCATAGGGTGGAAGTAAAATATCTACATGATTTTTCAAAGACTTCTAGGTGATTCTGCTGCTCATTAAGGTATATAGAAATACCGGAACACGTTATTTGTAAATAAGGATCACTAATTTCAATGGAATTAGAAGTTCAGTCAGAATCTTTGCACTTATTTATAGAGATGCTTATAGTGTCATAGTTCAAAGGAACAACGTGGTTTTATGAGCATGGTTTTATGGTTTCGTTATCTTCTCAGTCTAGTCTGGTCATTAATTGTCCCATGGACCATTTGAGTAAGGTGTTGGTTGGTGTTAGAATATGAAATAAGAAATAGAATAAACATGTATTACTCTGACAAGTGGTAGGTGTATCGTTTATAATTCCATGAAACTTAACTCGAGCTCTCATTGACTCGATCAGTTTCTTCTTGCATTTCAACTTTGGAGTTTGAAACATGCTTTTTAATTCCTGTAGATTCGACTTTTGACAATAAGGATCCTAAACCACTTTGAGGTTCAGCTTCCGGAATTAATGGAGGTATTTTAACTGTTCATTTTGGATAACTTTAAAAAAAAGTAATATGATATTATTTTTCCTAAAATGATAATTTTGCAGAAAATTCAAATACTATGTAAATATCTATCACAAAATTTGAAGAAAAAAAAATTGTAATTCTTTTTCCCACCCCTTCAGTAAGGCCATCACTGAAAATCCAGTTACTTGGTGACTGTTAGACTTTTGTACATACGTATATAATTTAGTACATACTTAGATAATTTAAACAAATGGTGTCACACAGGGTTTTCCATATCAGTTCCTCCAGCCCTACCTCATTTCTTTTGAAGTTTGAATACTGCCCCACAGTTTAAAATGTTGTATTTAACCAATTCTCTCTCGGTAGATGTTTAGGTGGGTTATTGGTAGTCTTCATCATTTCCAATAATACTGCTGTATACATCCTTACACAGGTATCTGTACAGTAACACAAATGATTGCTTCCAGAAGTAGAAATTACTTCTACTTAGAATTGTATAGTGAAAGTATATATATACATTTGCTTTATTTTGACAAATGTTGCCAGTCTAGAGATTTTTTTTTTTACTTTTCATGCCTGTGCTAGACCTTAAACATAAATTACTGACCAAAAAGTAAGTAGTGTGAAGAAGAAAGAATCATTTACTCCAAAAATGTGTTACTTATTTAATTTAAAACATTAATATATGCCAGTTTTTATCTTTTAGACTTCTGTGCACATTTGATACTCTTTTTGGAAAATAAAAACACTGACGTTCCTCTTGGTTTCCTGTGGTTGTTCAGGATGATGGGCTCTCAGAGCATCAGTCTGTCTTTGCTATACTGCGCCAGGCAGAACTCGTGCCAGCCACTGTGAACGATTTCAGAGAGAAGCTTCTTCATTTGAGAAAACTCAGGCATGATGTAGTGCAGTCTGCAGTCCCTGATGGGCCGTTACAGGAGGTAAAACACTTTCTTTTTATTATTTAATTTATACTTTAAGATCTGCCTCACTAGCTTTTTTTATAAAAGGGAAGTATACCAAGTAGAAAAGTGGAGAGAATTTTTTTAAAAAAAGAATTTTTAAAAAAGAATTTAAATAAATTCCCAGCTCTGTTCAGTGTTCTGAGATAAATGACTCTGCAGCCTTTTCAATAGCAACAATACTCTATTATCCTCCCTTCTCCTGAGTGTGTATAGTATGTGGGAATAAGGGAGCTTCCCTGGTGGCTCAGATGGTAAAGAATCCACATGCAATGCAGGAGACCTGGGTTTGATCCCTGGGTTGGGAAGATCCCCTGGAGGAGGGCATGGCAACCCACTCCAGTATTCTTGCCTGGAGAATCCCCATAGACAGAGGAGCCTGGTGGGCTACAGTCCATGAGGTCTGAAAGAGTCGGACACAACTGAGCGACTAAGCACACACACGTGTGAGGATAAATAGTAAGTAGGTGGCAGCAGGAGGAGCAATGTCCAATTAACAGCCAGATACAAAGAATTGAGGCTTTCAAATTGTGGTGCTGGAGAAGACTCTTGAGAGTCTCTTGGTTGGATGGCATCACCAACTCAATGGTCATGAGTTTGAGTAAACTCCAAGAGATAGTGAAGGACAGGGAAGCCTGGTGTGCTGCAGTTCATGGGGTTGCAGAGAGTTGGACACAACTTAGCAACTGAATAGCAACTCACCTCCAGATTTTTTCAATGCAGCAGGATGTTAGCCCTCTACCTTTTCTACGAGGCATTTTCTGTCCATGACCCTTGATGATACATCATGATCCCTTTGGGAAGAAGGCCAGTGGAGGCATTCCCCTTTCTGTCAGAGCAGTTCTGTTCCTAACTTGTTTGTATGTCCTATGTTATGTTTCACTTGGAAAAGGGTTCTGCTGCTAAAGTAGATACAAGCAGCACCCCCCAATAACAGTGAAACTACTGTGTTACATGATGCTTCCTGAGCACACGGGGATGCTGGTGACAGTGGTTGTCATTCCAAAAGGGACTGAGAAGACTTTAGATCCTCTGAACTAAATTCTTGATGTATAGTCTTAAGAGCTCATATCTGTTCATGAAGCCTCAGCTGCCACTCACAGAGTACTGTGCTGGGTTCTTAGGCACCTGTACTTTGCTGATTACTGTTCACATTTTGTCTTGTCAGGTGATGGCAATGTTTGTTAGGAATGAGTTTAATCATGAGTCAAATCTGTTTATTCAGATACATTCTTCCTGCATAAACATCTGGAGTGGGTTTGAATACTATGTTTGCTTTAGTGATTCTTTTCTGTTGAATAGCCAGTGACATTTTGGGGAGAGGAGGAAAATTACTGTAACTGAAATCTGAATTGGTACCTAGAAGTTTTTTTTCTTAAAACACAAGCTTCCTTCCAAACCTCAGGTTGTCCTAAGTCAGGATATTTGCATTTTGATGCTGATCTGAACTAGTTCTCTATGATTGCAGGTGCCACTTCGTTATTTATTAGGCATGTTGTATGTAAACTTCAGTGCTCTCTGGGATCCTGTTATTGAACTCATAAGGTAAGCCTGGGTGAAATGGATGAAGCTGTTGTGCTTTCATTACTGCAGAATGATGGAGCCAGTATTGTCCTCCAGGGCATGATTTAAATGACTGGATGTGTATAGTATTTATAGTTACCTTAAAGACATTGTGGGACAAGGTGAAGAAAAGATAAACATTAATTATTCTGTCTGATACCAAGTGTTTGACAAGTCAGGTGTTTTATATATGTTTCTCTGTGCTTTGAAATCACTTTGAGGAACTTTCTCTTTTTACTTTATGTTGCATGTCTATATTATTGAATTTTTTATAGTAACAGTAATATAATAATAAAAGTAAAAATTATAATATATAATTTTATTTATATATAAAATCATTGAGCCAAACTTTAATTTAAAAATAAGGACTTCTTAAAACCTTCGCTATCAAGTATCCAAAACCCTTTAATTCTAAAGAACTGTCATAATCATATGAAAAATGCATATGTTGTGTCTCATTTGTAGAAATCTATTCTTTTGTAGGCATTTGTCTTCAGGTGGTCTACCCTATTTGTCAGATTGGAAATATGTTATGTGTGCCCTCTCAAAAGCCTAACTATTAGTTCTAAGTAGTGCAAGCATTTTGAAAAATAAGTATAAAAGTTGCTTATGACTCACATTCAGGGATAACTTAATATTTTAATTATATCCTTTTTTACTTTTTTTTCCCCTATGAGATCTCTCAAAATAAGACCTATATCACATATTTGTTTTATGATCTTTACTCTTAGTTCTTATGCACATGAAATGGAAAATAAGCAGTTTTGGAAAGTCTACTATGAGCATCTAGAAAAAGCAGCTACACATGCTGGTATGTAAAGGAATTTAAGGAAGAGAACTGAGGAGTGGGGGGAATGATTGTTTATTAATTATTTTTTGGCCACACTGTAAGGCTTGCAAGATCTTAGTTCTTGAACCAGGGGTTGAACCTGTTCTACCTGCAGTGGAAGGGCAGAGTCCTGACCACTAGACAGCCAGGGAATTCCCTAATTTATGTTGCTTAATTACTCATGAAATTGGGAAACAGAAATGAGAAATAAATTATCTTTAATAACCTTTGGATACGGTTTATTGTTTGCTTGTATTACTAGAGAAGGAAATTTCCCCACTGGAAGACATACATAGATGTTATTAGTAACATTTCTCTACTGGTTATGATGACCTTTTTTCTTTCAGAGAAAGAACTGCAGAATGACACAAGAGATGAGGAGAAGTCTATTGGAGATGCAAATTGGGAGCAGACTCAGGAAGGAAACGTTGGAGCTCTTTATCACAAGCAGTTGACATTGAAAACTGACCTTCAGGAAAGACTGGACCACACCAATTTCCGTTTTTTGCTCTGGCGAGCTCTGGCAAAATTCCCAGAAAGGGTAGAGCCACGGTCCAGGGAGCTTTCCCCACTTTTCTTGAGATTTATCAAGTAAGTGTTCTTTCCTAGGAATATGTCCCTAGTAGGGTGTGAGGAAGAGAAGGTACAAAGTGAAATTCCCAGATTGGCTGAGTCCTTACATCTATCATCTTTTCAAATCACTAGCACATCTCTAAAGCACTGGCTCTATGAATAACAAATAAACTAGTTTAGTTCACTTGTTCTTACATGAATCAAAATCTAACCAGCTCATAAATGGTGTTAATAAAAAATTCCAGGTTGCAAAGTGAGAAAGGCTGTACTGACTTAGATCAATGCACAGTGGCCTTGTTATTTCTTGCCCTATTGTTCATTGTTGTTTTGCCTGCCTAGAGCTTAAAAGTACTTTCAGGTAACTCAACCCCAGCCACTCTGTTTTGAACCTCTTGAATGTTTCTCATGATGCTGAGGAATGTGATCTCAAAGAATAACAAGAACTTTCTGGAGTACTGTTTTAGTTTGACTAGATATGCTCTGTGAAGAGTCAGATTGCTTTAAAATGCTAAAGATAAGGGGTGCAGAATATAGAACAGTACTAGTCAATCAAAGGTAAATTTTCCGTTATCATTTTGTTACATGGGAAAATGGTATAGGGTTGGGTTAGGCAGGCCACAGACCACAGCCTGCCAGCCTTTTCAAGGAACAGCAGGGTGATCCAGGAAGAAAGTAGTTGGAGGTGAGAGCAAAAGATTTAACAGGAGAATGAATTTGTGTAGGGGCTTTGAAGTGACAGTAAAGACTTTGGTTTTTATCGTCAGTGGAATAGAAAGCCTTTGGGAAGGTTAAACAAGGATTACACAACTAATGTTTTCTCGAGGATTTTTCTGGCTTCTGTTTTGAGAATGGACTGTGGGACAGAAGTGGTGAGGGCAGAGGGACTGGGGAGGGGGAGTTGGGAGGAGATGGCAAAAATCTGTGCAAGAAATGATGGTGACTTGACCATGGTGGGAGTAATGCAGATGGTGAGAAGTAGTTGAATTCTGGACACTTTTCAGATTTCAATTTAAAAAGATACGTTTTTGAAGAATTGCAACTAGGTTAACCTGAGGCATTTGCTAACATTACATGTAGGATAGGGGTTGTGAGTGGTGGGGGGTATGCAGGAAGGAAAAAAAGGGAGAAATTAAGGATATCTATAAGGTTTTTTTGGGCCTGAACAACTGGAAGAAGAAAGTTAACCATTGGCTGAGATTGGAAGAAATGCAAACGTTTGCCGATTTGTGGGGACAATCAAGAGTTGTTTTGTTTTGTTTTGTTTAAAGACATATTAAGTTTGGGATACTAAACAGACATCTAAGTAGAGATTTCAAGTAGACAGGTGAATGTGGAGTTTAAAGTTCAAAGGAAAGGTTTGCTTTTTAAGATAATAAATTTGAGACTCATCAGTATATGGGTGGATTTTAAAATTATAGGGCGTGAAGTCACACCTGCGGTGTAAATGTAGGGAGAAAAGATTTCCAAGGACCAACTGCAATATTCAGAGGTTAAGGAACCAGCAAAGGAGTCCAGGAAAGAGTAATAGGAGAATTAAGACCACTCAGTATTTCTTAAAGTAATCAGTGGAATCAGATCTTTAAGACGTCAGTTAGATGAAGAATAAGAATTGACTTTTGGCTTTAGAATTGACCTTAACAAGAGTTGTTTTGGTTAATCTGATAGGGATGAAAGTATGATTAAAATGGGCTTAAGAGAATATGGAGAAGAAAAATGGAAACAGCAAGTATGGACAGTTCTTGTGGAAAGGAAGCAGACATAGGTGGAAGGAAGTGTGGGAACGGAAAGAGGGCCTTTGGTGGTGTTGCTGTTTAACTTAAACAGTCTCTATGTATGTAATGCTGGTGTGAGTGATCCAAAAGGGAGGGGAAATTAGTCACGCCAGAGGGGGTAAAATCGCTACAGCCCTGTCTTTGAATAGGTAAGAGGAGAAAGGATCCCATGCATAAATAAAAAGGTTTGCATGAATAATTCTTTCTGGGAAAGGTTACAAGCAAAGATACACACAGGTCAATAGATATGGTGGTAGTAGTGTAATGATTTTCTCTTTTTCACTCTTTGGGCTTTAATTTATTTCTAGAAAGAGAACAGTGACATTTAGCTTCCTTTCCTTGTTTTGAAGATCATGTAAAGTAATGTTTATCATTTGTTTTGTGAATTTCAAGGAGCTGTACCTATGTAAGCTGGTATTAAAAGTGTTAGTAGGATATGAAGTTCCTGTCATGTTGATTTTTTAAGTTTTTCCATAAAGAAATAAATTACTTCTTAGCCTCATGTAAACGTCTATCTCTAGTAGGACTAGGTACTGTGGGGGTGGGAATGGAGACAGGAGGCTGTAACAGGAAGTGAGTCTCTTGAGTTTAAAAAGATAACAACTGAAAAGATATAATTTTTAAAAAATGTTTAAGATTAATTGGCACTTACTACCTGTAACCAATATCTTGATAGATGATCCAAACTAATGGAAAACCCAAGAGTCACCTTTAAGTCTGGCTTTGAAATACATAATGGGCTTTTACTTTTGGGGGGTTATACATTTATACTTTTAAATATTTTTCAAATAATTTGATATTAGTACTAACTGTGAATCCCTTGTAAACATTTTCTAAGAAGCCCCAAACCAGCAGCAGGAATGAATGACTAACAATAGAAACAGTATCTTAATAATAGGTGACATTTAATGACTACTTGCTGTGTCTTACAGACCCTCTTATAAGTGCTTTGTATGAACTATCTTATTTAGTAAATGAATGAATGAGCATGCTATGCTCGGAGGTAAAGGTTAAAAATATGTCATTTGGTTAATTGAGCGTTGAGAGTATAATACAGATGTTTTTAAATAGTGATGGTACAATTTGTAAAGGACAGAGCAACTTTGTTCATGTCATTCATTCATTCTTTTTTTTTTTTAATTTATTAAGGGGAAGATCCTGCTAGCTAAGAATACAGCGTTGAGCATGGTAGTGTCTCAGGCCTCCAGGTGTGGTGTAGTATATTAACCTGTAGTATATTTCTTTAAGGTGTGTTTGTAGGATGCTATCCTCAAACATGTGTCAGTATATTTTTGAGTGAGGACTTAGACAGTCTGATCAGTTTCCTCACATCTATAACCCAGTGTTATACACAGAGTAGACAACATATTTATAATTGTTAGATTAATGAACCAAAGTGACACAAAAGTAATGCACTGAACAATAGCCTTCAAGGTAGTATTAGTTACCTACAACAGTGGACCAAAATTTAAGTTATGGAATTCAGTAACACATATGAATACCAACTGCACAAGCTTAGAGGAGCCAAAACATGAAGCATTACTGATTTTCATTGCCTGGACTTTCCATTCGAGTCTGTCATATTGTGACTTCCCTCAAAAGCAACAGAATTGATAGTCCCCCCAGTCTTACTAGGCCATACCTGGAGGACTAGAATTTGTTGTGGCCCCCTTTTTGAAAGGACATCCTCAAAACAATGTATCTGGGATACACATACAGCATGGTCTAAACACTGTAATATAATCTACCCCTACGCACTCCTCCCCAAGTTGTGGTTCCAGAGACAGGGAGGCCAATTTCAGCTTAGTCCAAAATAGACATTTCAGTTATTCTCAACAGTGTAACAATGAAGCAGGCTCTCTTTTGCAGTTAGTGATTGACTTGTCAAATAAGGTCCTTAAGAGAGGCTGAATTTAAATGTTGTAGAAGACCTCCACTAAGGGGCCTCTGGCATTTCTTCTGTGTGTGAGTCTATGAACTGGGGGCACACATTTGTCACAAGCATTTAGGATATCTGTCTCATATCACTCTTTCCACTGTAGCAATGAGTATTACCCAGCAGATCTGCAGATTGCACCAACCCAGGATCTGCGAAGAAAAGGCAGAGGGCTGGCGATAGAGGAAGTAGAAGAGGAAACTGCCGCCAGAGACGATGACGAGCTGGAGGAAGAGCTGGGGCCCCAAGAGGAACCCGCACAGAAGAAAAAGACAAGAAGAGCTGCGGCAAAGTAGGTTCAGCATTGCTGAAAAGTCCAGGGCTCCGGTCCAGGGTTAGGGTTAGGGAAGGGCAGGAAGAAACCTCGTGTGACGGCCTGTGAAGTAGCCAGGAATGAGATTAAATTACTCAGATAATTATTTATCAGACTGTTGCACCTTCCCAGGATTTTCTTTTATAGCCTAAGAAAACTGCTAGTGTTTTGAGTTTTTTTCCTTTGCTTGCTTATTTTTTATTTTTTCTTGTTTAGCTGCAGTGTGTCAGAGTTGAGGGACTTTGGAATCATCTGCTCATAGCACCTTTTTATAGATGAGAGCCCTGGGGCCTGTAGCAGTTAAATGGCCTTGACCTTTGCCGTTCTCTTCCATAGCACTGGGACGTTACGTTTGTGTGCTAGGGGAACACAGAATGGAACATCTTTTCTTTTATAAATAAGGGTGTCAGCACTTCTGTCTTGATTACTTTTGGCTTTCTTCACTTTTTCATGCTGTTATATTCTCTTTCCGGCTCTCTGGATTATTCATTTACCTAAATTGTTAGAAATCTTAGAAAAAAGAAGGGACTGTGCTTTCAGCTTACTTAAAGATTGTCTGAATTGAAGTGCCAGGGATTCACCAGATTGGTGCTGCTGTGTTACTGTAACACTTTGCATCTCAATCTCACATGCCCACTTGTTGAGTCTTTCCCGTGAGTCATCTATT
The DNA here is from genome assembly GCF_029407905.1 of Bubalus kerabau. Taxonomy (NCBI): domain Eukaryota; kingdom Metazoa; phylum Chordata; class Mammalia; order Artiodactyla; family Bovidae; genus Bubalus; species Bubalus kerabau. The sequence goes on along the minus strand of NC_073624.1, from coordinate 56,941,165 downwards.
TGCCTAGCATTCAGCAGCTGTATTGAGGTTCTTCTGCTAAATGCAGAGCTACAGAGATGAACGGTCTTTAGCCTCTGCAGAGCTGGAAGTAGTCTAATGCCTGGTGAAATATTTTAATAGAAGAAATGTTTTTAAAGAAGTTACAGGAGCACAGTAAAAAATAATAATAATAATTCTACCACAAAGGGAAGACTTTTACAAAGAGGAGATCACCTTTGGAGCTGAAAAACAAGTTTACCAGGCACGGGACTTGCTGGCTGATGGAAATAGTGTATAAAGCACAGGGGTGAGAAAGATCACAGCCCAGCCTCCCTGCTCCTGCCTTTCCACAGCTCTGAGTGTTCTGTCGCCTACTACTTCCCCTAAGACAGAGATTGCTGCATTTGTCTTTGTGTGCTTCAGCATAACAGCTGGCCAAAGGTTTGTCCTCATACCTGTTTGCTGAGTGAATGAATAAGCTACTCAGGCACTCATACATCTTTTGTTCTTATCCTCGGACCTTTGCTATAGCATTCTTTTTGCAGTGCCCTTGCCTCATTGTTGCCAAGGGAAATTCTAGTCATAACTTCAAGGCCGAGTTCTCACACTGCCTCTTCAGTGAAGCTCTTCCTGTCTTTTAAACTGGAAATTATCTAGTTATCTACCCACCTTCAAACTTTGATAACAGCTCCTCTGGTCAGATGCTGTTCCTTGCCATGGATATTATTTTTTTTTTTTAATAAATCTTCCATGTAAATTTAAAGCTCTTTAAAGACAAGTTCCATGTCTTGATTAATTTCCCTGCCCTCTGTAGCCAAACCTAGAATGTTGCTAGCATTCACCATCATTGAAAGTATAAGTAAATGGATAAACACATTCTTCTGGAGGCCATCTCAGTATATTCATAGTCCAATTTTATTAACCCGTGGAACACACCCCTTACTGGTAGGTATTTAATGAGAATCTGTAAATTAACTTCTGTTTGTCTCTTGAAGGCTACATGGCACATAAAAAATACTTAGTAAATGTTGAGGAAAGGAATGTATGTTTCCGTAGATTTTAAAATTGTGTTTTGTAAAACTGCAAAGGCTCAGTGATAAGTAATTACAGAGACATTGTATCAGTCAGAGCTTACCAGAAAATTTGTTGGGCAGGTTGGAAACCGGGGCAGGATTTGATGCTGTAGTCTTAAATGTGAAATTCATAGGGTAGTATTTCAGTGTGACAGCCTTATGGCAGAATTCCTTTTCTGGGAAACATCAGTTTTTGTTCTTCCAGCTTTCAGTTGACTTGATAAGGCCCACCCACATTATTAAGGGTCATCTCCTTTATTTAAAGTCCACTGGTTGTGGATGTTAACCACATGTACAAGAATATTTTCATCACAACACCTAGATTAGTGTTTTGTTATATAGCTGGGATGGTAACTTAGATTGACACATAAGACTAATCATCACAGGCATTTAGGCTAAATATAATAATAGTGCTTCCCTTACCCCTGTTTTTCTACTATATCTAAAGAGGTCGTAATTTCCAACTGTTTTTCTCTATGTTAACTAGTAAGACTTTCAGTTTTGCTTTTTTTTTTTTGCCTATTCTTAGGCAAAGAAATGTGTTGTTCCCTAAGCTCTTAGGAACTGAAGTACCACAGCTTGTTTTCTTTAGTTCAGTCCTGCAGAAAAGCTGAAAGTCTTGTTCTTTATTGAGATGAGAAATGAGACGCTGAGACATTCTGTGACTTTTCCCAAAGTCAGCAGCTCAGAATGGCAGAACCACACATGTGGCTTTGTTTCCACCTCTCTTCACTTCTCCCTGCTTAGGTTCTTGAAATAGGCAAATAACATTTCTCAAGATTGTAATTTATTCATTCAGGGTTTTTTTTTTTTTTTTAAGTTTTAATACCTCTTTTAAATTATACACAGGGAGAAAACAGTTTTCTCAAGTGTTTTTAAAGCCTCACAGAATCTTAAGTATTAGGAAGTAGAATATGTAAATGTAGTAGAAGCTCTCTGCTCATTCTGTTTTGATGGTACCATTTATTTGAAGGCAACCCCGTCTTCAAATTTAGATTCCAACTGCAGAACATTGTTCTGTCTTTCTGTTTCTTGGTAAGGAAGAGCCATAGTTATCCAAACTTGGACCTCTGTTGCCTGACATCAGTTTTTATGTTATATGAAAGTGAGGAAGCGTAGTATGTTCCACTTTCCTGTCTACTGCATAAAAACTAGACAGAAAAAAAAAGGATCATTCCAAAAATCATCTGTGTTCAATTTTGGAATATGTTAGTGTTTTGATTACTTTCTTTCTATATTTGGTTTCACTTAAACCATTCTAAGCACATCCTGAATGATTTTCTGAGGTTGGGAGCCTGAATTTCAGGGAAAGCCCTGCCTGAGATTTGGAATTTCTGGAGAATGATTTCCTAAATTCAAGTAATTAAAACTTGCTAGTGTAATTAACAGTGAAACTGTATTTGAAATGTTTAGAGTACTTGTCAGAGAAAACTGGTAGATACTATCATCTTACGAAAATAATGTCTGTTTTTGTTTCTGGTTTTTCTTTTTTCTGTTTTTCTCTCTGTATCTTTTGTTTGTTTGTTTTGTGCATTTTAGGCAGCTAATTGCTCATTTGCAAGTTTTCTCTAAGTTTTCAAATCCACGAGCCTTATATCTGGAATCGAAATTATATGAGCTGTATCTTCAGGTAAGTAAAATTAATTCTTGTCACTGTAGTTAGTTGTGAACTTTTCTCTACCATTTTCTTTACCCAAATAACTTCTAGATTTTCAGTAATTGTTGACTAGGGCTGATTTCTACATTTTAAGTATATATTTTTTAACTAACAGATACTGTCTATACCTTGAGAAACAGTTTTAGACAGTACTGATTTAGTGGATTTTAAAGAAATTGAGGGTGACTAAACAACAGACTAGTTCCAGATAGGAAAAGGAGTACATCAAGGCTGTATATTGTCACCCTGCTTATTTAACTTATATGCAGAGTACATCATGAGAAACACTGGACTGGAAGAAACACAAGCTGGAATCAAGATTGCCGGGAGAAATATCAATCACCTCAGATATGCAGATGACACCACCCTTATGGCAGAAAGTCAAGAGGAACTCAAAAGCCTCTTGATGAAAGTGAAAGTGGAAAGTGAAAAAGTTGGCTTAAAGCTCAACATTCAGAAAATGAACATCATGGCATCCGATCCCATGACTTCATGGGAAATAGGTGGGGAAACAGTGGAAACAGTGTCAGACTTTATTTTTCTGGGCTCCAAAATCACTGCAGATGGTGATTGCAGCCATGAAATTAAAAGACGCTTACTCCTTGAAAGGAAAGTTATGACCAACCTAGATAGCATATTGAAAAGCAGAGACATTACTTTGCCAACAAAGGTCCGTCTAGTCAAGGCTATGGTTTTTCCTGTGGTCATGTATGGATGTGAGAGTTGGAGTGTGAAGAAGGCTGAGCGCCGAAGAATTGATGCTTTTGAACTGTGGTGTTGGAGAAGACTCTTGAGAGTCCCTTGGCATGCAAGGAGATCCAACCAGTCCATTCTGAAGGAGATCAGCCCTGGGATTTCTTTGGAAGGAATGCTGCTAAAGCTGAAACTCCAGTACTTTGGCCACCTCATGTGAAGAGTTGACTCATTGGAAAAGACTGATGCTGGGAGGGATTGGGGGCAGGAGGAGAAGGGGACGACAGAGGATGAGATGGCTGGATGGTATCACTGACTCGATGAACGTGAGTTTGAGTAAACTCCAGGAGTTGGTGATGGACAGGGAGGCCTGGCATGCTGTGATTCATGGGGTCGCAAAGAGTCAAACACAACTGAACGACTGAACTGAACTGAAACATTGATTGGCTGTGTTAACAGTGGGTTTAGCAAAGTGTTAGTTGTCTCATAAGATTTAGGTTTTAGAAGGGAGTAGGGGTTTGTACCAAGAGAGCTGCTACTTTTCACTGCTAGGCGAGTTAGCCTTATGGAGCCCTAGCGTTTCAGGATCCGGTAGACTGAATGAAAGTAGGTGGAGTAGTAGTCCGTTGCAGTTATAGTATATGACCTTGAATTCCAGAAAAGGTTGCAGAAGAAAAAAAAAATGGTGTCAGAAGCAGAGTAAAGCATGGGATGTCATTCTAAGCTATCTGAGGAAATAAGATTTTCTCTTTTCACTTGGAGGTTTTTTAAATGAAACATTATTTTGGCAGAATTTATCCTTATTTTGTGTATAATTCAGATATAACTTGTTTATAAAATCAGAAGTCAAAACTCTCAGTTGTCGACAGGAAGCAAAAATCTGGACTGATCAGAGAGGCCTCAGAGCTGGGTCTTTCCTGGCATCTTACTGACTGTGGTTACCTTCATGGTATAAGAGCTTTCCCTGACTACAGGACCAATCCAGTTGGTGTAAACCTAAAGTCATGTAGGGAATTGGCCTTGGCCAAAAGACAGACCTGAGAGTCTGCCATGTGGGATGCAGGTGTCAGAGTTGTGTTTTTGTTTTGTTCTCTACATACATTCTCTTTATTTTCTGTTACCTCCAGGACAATGTAAAGCTATTGTCATGAATCATCTTTAACCCACATCTAAAAATTTAGATTCTAAGAATTTTAATTTAGCAAATTAGTAAAAGTAAATTACTATCTGATGGCATGTGTATATCTGACTTCATTCATTTATTTTATAAAATATCATTCCTAGTTGTTGCTACATCAGGATCAGATGGTACAAAAAATAACACTGGATTGCATACTGACATATAAACATCCACATATTCTCCCTTACAGGTAAGTTATTTGAAGCTAAAGAAATGCTGTTTAGGGGGCTATTTTTACTCTTTTTACCAGAGAGCCTCTTATAATTTTTTAAAGGCCCCAGGAAATTGCTCTCTTTTCTAAGGTAATCATAATGCTATTTTCAGGTAAGCAATGAAAACTAGAAGTGTATTTGTTTGTTAAGAGTGCTTCTTCATAGATAATAAGGTAGGAGAGAGAATATTAATTGAAAAATATGTGTTGAGGTTATGTCATTTCTTCTTGCTTATATAATGGCATTAAAATCTTGGTGATTACTTAAGGAATCATCTTAATTATGCTCCAAGAACTGAAGAAAGCTTTCATATTATGCTTTTTTAAACAGCTGTATTATTGACTAACCCCTTATGATCCCTCTTGGGCTTCCTTTGTAGCTCGGCTGGTAAAGAACCCGCGTGCAATGCGGGAGACCTGGGTTTGATCCCTGGGTGGGAAGATCCCCTGGAGAAGGGAAAGGCTACCCTCTCCAGTATTCTGGCCTGGAGAATTCCAGGCCACTGAGCCACTTTTACTTTCACTATGATCCCTCTTACGTTTTAAAATTTGAAACTTGCCATTTTGGAAGGTATTTGTGTGAAGACTTTCTTTTATGGATGTCAGCCACAATGTAAAATATTCTTAATGCCTGTTTCTTTTATGTATATATTTATTACTCTATTATATTTTTAAAAAGTATTTTTGATTAAGTGATGATTTATGCTAAATTCTATTTTTAAAGGGAAAACCTACAAAGATTGCTTGAAGACAGAAACTTTAAGGAAGAGATAGTGCATTTTAGCATTTCTGAAGATAATACAGTGGTGAAAGCAGCCCACCGAGCAGAACTGTTTCCTATTCTGATGAGGTAATTTATACTCTTTCAAAACTGATATTTTAAGTATTGATCACAAAAACAGTTGTGAATATAGTATTATGATTCTTTCAGCAATTATAATGGAATATTTCATCTTGAATTTTATTTATTTTTATAATTGATTCTTTGGGGAAAGTCAAATTGTTATAGAGACTTATTTTAAATATTTTGTCCCTAATAGGAGGAAAGATCTTGACATTATGTTTTTTTAATTGTTATTAAAATTAAATCCAGTATTTCTCTAAGGTTTAAACCATTGAGAAATAGTAAAAATAATGTATTTGTTTGATAGGTAACTAATTATGAGAGATAAAAACTAACCATGTATAAAACTTTATTATAGTTTTTATAGTTTTCATTGGATTTTTCTGGGTCAAAAATAATTGTAAATAATAATCATCAGTCAGCTTGTTAGTCCCTGTTTAAAAACCTTTTGAGGTCCCATTTTACTGAGAACAACAAATGGAGTCCTTACTACTCCTTTAAGGGCATGGTATGACCTAGCCTAGACCTGCTTCTCTAGCATCTCTTTCATTTACCACCCCTCTCAGAGCCCACACCACAGTCTTTCTTTACAGTACTTAATCATCCAACATGGCCTCTTATTATCCATTTTCTCTACCAGAAGACAGACTCCATGCCTCTTAGTCAGTAGTGGTCAGATGAAGTTTGTCTTCTCTTTTCTGATATAAATACCCCCTTCACTGTTGTGTCGTTTGATCTGTGTATTCCCCACAGAGCCTACATGAATTACTTGGCGTGGTGGTAGTTGTAGTTACCCTTGTCTTGCTACTGTATTTAACAGTAATGTTTCTAGAACAGTTGTGCTTGTCTTAAAGTGTGGTCTGCTCCTTCTTGGTGGGGGCTTTCCCAGAGATGCTTTTAGGACATCCACGAGGTTAAAACTTTCTTCATAAAGACATTCCCTTTCCTCACTGTGCTCCTATTTGTGCTGACCAGGCAAAAGCAGTGACGTATAAAACTCCAGGTGCTTAGCATGAATCAGGACAGTGGCTCCAAACTGTGTTGGTCATTCTTCATTGCCACAGACCTAGAGTTTAAAAAAAAAATTAAAAGCTGGTTTCACTCACTGCCCTTATTGAGTCTTGAGCCTTGAGTACTTGTCTTTTTATTATTCTGTATGAATTAAGAGGTATGCATAAAATACTTCTTCAGCTCACTAGTTTCCATGGAATTTTTTTTCAAATTTTCCAAGTAACTGATGCATATTACAGAATCATTCATGGGTAAAGATCTGTTCAAAGTGCAAAGTAGACAGATGGATTTTAATGTAACAGAGTTTACAAAATTCACTGATAATGCTTTTAGATTCCACCTTGCAACTAGCCTTTAAGAAACTGCCTCTTCTTGAGCTTTGGTGCAGAATCAAAGTGGAATATTCACAATTATCTGAGAAGAATTATCTGAAAGTTTACAAAACATATTCCCCTTCTCCAGTTGCATATCTGTGTAAGGCTGGATTTTCAACCACAGTATATTGCAACAGATTGAATGTAGAAGCTGATACGAGGATTCATTTATCTTCTAATAAGCCAGGCAATAAAGAAATTTGGAGAGGAAAAAAATGTACAACAATGCCTCTGGTCTCTCTAATTTGGAGAGGGCCAGGTTTGGAAAATACAATTTTTATTAAAAATGTTAGTTATGCTAACTTGTTTTAGCTTGTACTATGACAAATACTAATAGATAAAAGTCACATATACAAAAGCTCTAAAGTAATTTTTAGGAGTAAAAAGGGATCCTAATATCAAAAAGTTTGAAAACCATTGTCCTTAAATTTTGAATGTTAAGTCAGTAGTTCTGTCATGCTAAGAAGGTAGCTTTTATTGCTATGTTATTTAGTTTTTTTACTAAATGGATGTTGAATTTTATTAGACTGCCTATTGACATGTATTTAAATGATCGTATTAACTTTTTTCTACAAGCCATGGATCTGTATTAATAGATTTTACTGGTGATTCTTTCTTGCATTCTTGGAATAATCCTTATTCAGCTTTAATACTGTTTTAATGCAGCACTGGGTACTGTTTTCAGAAATGTTGTGGACTTCCCCCACCCTCCTCATTATGTATTTATTATTATTGAAGTATTTACAATATTGTGTTACTTTCAAGTGTACAGCAAAGTGATTATTATTTGTATATATTTTTCATATTATTTTACATTTTAGGTTATTATGAGATATCGAATATCGTTGTTCCCTGTGCTATACAGTAGATCCTTATTGCTTATCTATTTTATGCATAGTAGTTTGTATCTGTTAATCCCATAGTTCTAATTTATCCCTTTCCCCATCTCTTTCCCCTTTGGTAATCATAGTTGGTTTTCTATGCCTGTGAGTCAGTTTTTGTATATAGATTCATTTGTATTATTTTTTAGATTCCATATATAATTGATATCATATTTGTCTTTGACTTAACTTCACTTTAGTATAATAATCTCTAGATCCATCCCTGAAAAAGGACTATTTCCTTCTTTCTCCCTGCTGTGGAACTATATCATGGGGATTGTTTCTCCTTGAAAGTTTCAACAATTCATCTGTAAAACTGTGTTGACTCCAAATTTACTCATGATTACTGATCTCTTCAGGTTTTGTTAGGTTCCTTTTGACTATTTATAGATGTCGGTCTTTTCCAGAAGATTACCCATTTAATTGAAATCTTTCCAGTTTCCTTGTTTTACTTATAGTTGTACTCTCTTATTTTATTTCGTTTTAATCTATATATTCCTGTTTTCATTTTTCCTTGTTGAGACTTATCTCTGGCCTGCCTGTTTTATTTCTTTTTTTCCCTCCTCCAAAGAACCAGCTTCCAGTCATTGTCTTTATATTTTCTTCTTCCTGCTTCCCTTTGCCTTGTTTGTTGTTGTTGTTTTAAAATCTCCATGTTAAAAATTTGATTTTTATTTCATTCTTCCCTGTTTTAGAATGCATTCATTTAAATCTGTTGAGCTGCTATTCCAGCCTTCTAGGAAAACAAAACAACTGTGTTTTAGGATTAATGTGCAAGAAAATACTGTTTTAGGGTTAATGTGCAAACAAATAACCTTCTTTGGACATTTTAGAATTTTGTATGGTCGAATGAAGAATAAGACTGGAAGTAAAACTCAGGGGAAATCTGCTTCTGGTACCCGCATGTCCATCGTCCTGAGGTTCCTGGCTGGGACCCAGCCAGAAGAGATCGAGATATTCTTAGACCTTCTATTTGAGCCTGTGAAGCACTTCAGGAACGGTAGGTATCAACTGCCTGCCGCGCTGTGAATGCATATTCTCTGCTCAGACCTTTGCTGTCTCAGGCTGTTCCCCCACGCTCTTGGGCGTCTTTCTCAGGGGGTTGGTTGCTCCTCCCAGTCTCAGTGGTGGTCTTTTTGCTAACATGTAATTCATTTAAATTTTGATTGAATTAGGTAGACCTCACAGATGATCTTGGGATTATCATCAGCCTTGTGCTAATAAGCCCCTGATTAGAAAATGTGTTTTCTGCTTCTCTTGTACATTTTGGCCATTTGAAAAGTGGTGCCAAGTTGTAGAGCATGTGCCAAGCGCTTAGTCGCTCAATCGTATCCGACTCTTTGTGACCCCACTGACTGTAGCCTGCCAGGCTCCTCTCTCCCTGGGAATTCTCCAAGCACAGATACTGGAGTGGGTTGCCATTTCCTTCTCCAGAGGATCTTCCCAACCCAGGGATCGAACCCAGGTCTGCCACATTGCAAGCATATTCTTTACCAACCCGAGCCACCAGGGAAGCCCTTGAAAAGTGGTGCTTCTCCATATACGATGAATAGGTTTTTCCTTAGAAACTTAAAGCATGCTGCAAAATAAATCTTAATTGTCCTGGCATGTATTCTTTCACTGAGTCATTCACCTACTAAATAATGATTTGTCAAATACCTCCTGTGCCCTGGACACTGTTGAAAATAGAAAACTGAGCATTTATAACCTCTGCTCTTAACCTCACAGTCTAAACAAAATGGATTAGTAACTGTATACAATGTGATGTTCTGTCATATGTTCTCCAGTATGTGAGGTTCATCTGCTTCCTGCCAGAATTAATGACAGGCTCCTTTACCTACAACTCAGTTGACCCTTAAAACAGCCACAGTAGGGTTCAGTATTTATTTGTTGCCATTTTACAAGTAGGAAACAGGCTTAGAGAGGTAAGTACTTTGCCCTGGAATTTGAACCCAGATGAAGCTGGGATTCAAACCCAGATCTTCTTGACTACAATACCTGTGTTTCAGTTTTATAATTGCTTTGCTTTAGGCAAACATAGATTTATTTGTAGGGTCATGTGTTGCTTTTTGTTTTTTTTTAATGATAGGTATAGCTTTTTTTTTTTTTTTTTCTTTTTTTTTAAATTTATTTATTTTTTTTAATTTTATTTTATTTTTAAACTTTACATAATTGTATTAGTTTTGCCAAATATCAAAATGAATCCACCACAGGTATACATGTGTTCCCCATCCTGAACCCTCCTCCCTTCTCCCTCCCCATTCCATCCCTCTGGGTCGTCCCAGTGCACCAGCCCCAAGCATCCAGTATCGTGCATCGAACCTGGACTGGCAACTCGTTTCATACATGATATTTTACATGTTTCAATTCCATTCTCCCAAATCTTTCCACCCTCTCCCTCTCTCACAGAGTCCATAAGACTGTTCTATACATCAGTGTCTCTTTTGCTGTCTCGTACACAGGGTTATTGTTATAGCTTTTTAAAAAGTTTTCATTCAGTATGATATTGCCCTGTGAAGAAAGTTGGCTGTTAAGGAATACAAAAGTTTTTGTTCAGTGCAGTGGCCTCTGTTGTAAGAGGGTAGCTATAAATGATACCCTCATGGATAAACCACTTAGGTGTATGAATCAGCAAGCTCATGATCTCATACCAGTTGGTCTGAAGTAAAGCTCAAACAATAACAATTCAGGTCTTTTAAGTAAATTATGAAATCAGTTTGGCACCCATTTATAAAGGACTATTGTTTTATTTATTTACAAGCGACTGCAAGAGAAATAAAACATTTGATTCTCAGCCTTAAAAGAGTTTATCACATAGCAAGGTATTTTCTTTGAAACTGCTGAAATTAGCATAGTCCATCAAAGCTCAGAGGGAAAAATGTGGAAAGTTGATAGACAGAATATTAATAAAATGGAATTCCTCAGGTTTTGAGGGATTGTGTAAATAGGGGAAGAATTGGGCTTATAGACTTAGTTCTTTCACAGGTTTCTTACTCTCTCTTATTCCTCAGTTTCCTCATCTTTAAAGTGGTAATAGTAAAACCTACTATATCTAGCTCATTTAATGTTTGGTAAGAATCAAAAGGAGAAAAATAAGTAAAATATATTATCATCTGTAAATTATAACAATAGAAAATGCTGTATTGGGAGAAATTGAAAGGAAGCTATAATTGTAAATAGGAATGAGCTAATATTTCACTTCACATGCTATCTCTGCTCCTCTGTGTTTCACCAGGAGAATGCCATACCGCTGTCATTCAAGCAGTAGAAGATTTAGATTTGTCTAAAGTTCTTCCTTTGGGTCGTCAGCATGGCATATTAAATAGCCTTGAGATAGTTTTGAAGAACATTAGTCACCTGATCAGTGCATATTTACCAAAGATTCTGCAGCTACTGCTCTGCATGACTGCAACTATATCACACGTCCTTGACCAACGAGAAAAGGTGAGCGAGATTCACTTTAAACTTTAGCTTTCTTCTTGGGCAAATAGGACTTCCCTGGTAGGTCAGCTGGTAAAGAATCTGTCTGCAATCCAGAAGATCCTGGCTCGATTCCTGGGTCGGGAAGAGCTCCTGGAGAAGGGAACGGCTACCCACTCCAGTATTCTTGCCTGGAGAATTCCACGGACAGAGGAGCCTGGCAGGCTACAGTCCACGGGGACACAAAGAGTCAAACATGACTGAGCGACTTTTATCACTTTCTTCTTGGGCTAATACTGGTCGGTGTTTTACTTGGAAAATTGGTTGGCACCCATAGCTAACATCGTTCTAGGTTAAATCTTTCTTATGTAAGGTGTCTCTTTAAAATGACCTTTCCTATTATTGGGAATCTTCACTGTTATAAATACTTATGAATAGCTAGAAAATGCAGATTGTATCAAGTGTCTATTTAAAAAGGAGGTGAAACGGTAGGGAGGCATTTAGTTCTGTCTATGTCTCAGAGACCAAAGTCTGGTATAGTTGAACTGATGTTTCTTAGATTTTTAATTTCAGAAGCCTGAAAGTATGAAACACGTCTTCTAACTCTCATTTATTCAGAGTATTTGGAGAATGAAGACAACAACACTGTTGGCATTGTCCTTGTTGAAGTAGAGTTGCCCAGAGCTCTTGTAAAAATAAATGCTTACCTACTCTAAATGCAATGTTTTAAGTGAAGGTAAGTAGCAAGATTGGGCATGACAAGCCAACTAGCTAACTGCCAGGAGGCTTCATGAGACGGTGCTTAGGAAATGTTTTCTGAATGATTTTGAAGATGATATATTTATGTTCTGTTGAAACAGGTGTGTGAACATAAGTTTACTCTGTGGAGTTTAGGGGAACTTAAAATGTTTTTATGGACTAAAGACTTCTTGGAGATAGGACCTGAAGTGAAAATCCACATTCAGGTTTCTGCTGTTGATTCTTAACTCAGATTCTGCTGTTGTTGTTAATGACAAATAGGCAGTTTTAATTTGGCTAAAACTCATTTGTTTTATTGATGTGCCTGGTGAACTGCCTCTTAGATACAGCCAGAATTTTATGCTGCCTTATTCATCGAGCCCCTACTGTGTGTCAGACACTGTACTAAGCACTGGGGTGAAGGATCAAACAAAAGTTCCTGTCCGTTTAATTATTCAGTAAATACTTACTTCACACCTGCTATCTGCCAGACATTGTTGTAGATGGAAAATGAAATAGTAAGGACTCAGTATCTTGGGGAGGTTATAGATAAATAGCCAAATGATAGAAGAACATCAGTTGATAAGTTCTAAGAGGAAAAATAAACTCAGGAGGTGCCTCTGCAGACATCCGTAAGTCATTCTCTGTGTCCCTGTTTTCTCTCCAGTCCTCTGTTCGTGACTTCTAGCCACCTTGGCCTCCCTGAGCTGCACCATTGTCCCCTCATTTTCCTTCCCATACCAAGGTCAAAGTCTGCAGGCAGGAAGCGAGGGAATGTGTAGGACTCATCTTGACTGTTTCTCCTCTCTCGGGGATGACTGTCCTCTGTTGCCTGCTGTCCAGTGTCCAAAAAATCATTGTTTCATATATTCTTCAGTGCCTTGAGACGGGAGGATAAATCTGGTCCCTGTTATTTTATCATGTCTAGAAACAGTACAACCACCTGAAGAGAGCAGGCAGAGCAGCCCTGCAGCTAACACAGGGCTGGAAGCAGCTCATGTTCCCGACAGCCAGAGCAGAAACCTCATGAGATGTGGCATCAAGGAGTGTCCTAGGAAGGGGATTGTCTCTAGTGGAGCCAGAGTAGCCCAGGCATAACAGCTACTGTGGCTCCATCTAACACAGCCTAAAAAGACCGAACTTTTCTGAGTAAATCAACCGCATCCCAGAATAAAGCTCAGAACCTTTTGGAACAATGGATAGAATCAGACCCAGAAATGATACAGGTGATAGAATTAGACAAGGACATTAAGAAATACGTGCCATACATTCACAAAAGGAAAGGAAGGCATGAGCGTGTTAGGGAAAGACATGAAGATGTAAAGAATTTAAAATAACTAGAGGTAGATGTGTGCTGCTTTTAGTAGGGTGTTCAGGGTCACCTCTCAAGAGCTGATATTTGAGCTTATACCTACCCAGCCGCTGGAAGAACATTTCAGGCAGAGAAAATGACTAGTAGCACAAAGTCCTGGGGCGGAACAGTATTGACATATCCCAAGAAGAAACAGAATTTTAGTTTTTGTCTTATAGTGAGTGACAGTGACTGCCTATATGTGGACATGTTAAATCATGAAAGTCCTCTGACTTTCTGGTTAACTTAGAAGATGTTACTCAGTAATGCAGCCTTACTCCTGAGTCAACAATCAGTAATTCAAAGGCTCATTTATACAGTTTCACAGTTCATTAGACAGTGAGGTGCTAGCCTTCCTGACACATAAGAGCCTACTTTTCTTCTTTCTTGTTAATTCTTGGACAAATCCAGGGAATTCCTTGAGTTTCTGTAATGAATTATCACACAGTAATATGCTCAAGTGAGTTAAAATTCTGCCCTTGTGTATTTGAGTGAAGTCAAACGTTGACTTTTTTGTAGCTTTCAGATCCTTCAGGGCATTGACTGACACTGAAATGGTGTCTTGAAGGTTGTTTTGATTTGGTTTTAGTTTTTTGTGTTTTTTTGTTTTGGTATATTTAAGCAAGGAAGTAACTTGTAAATGTCCATAAACTCCGTCATATGGAGTATTCCTCTAGGAATTAAAGTCTGCAGTTGCTCTTTCTTAGGATTTTTCTCCAGTTTAATTTCTCAACAATTACTGAGAGGACTGGGCAGTTGGCCCTGTAGTAACAAAAGAGAATAGAACATGCAGATTCTACTTGATGGGGGCCTTGCGGGGCTGATGGAGGTGGGGAAAGTGGGGCCTCTGATTTGGTGTCATGTTTGCCAAGGTTAGTTTCTTACTGCTCCAGGGGATCGTGATACCATGCTTCTTCAAATATCAGTAATAGTTTTTATCTTTCGCCAGATGTGATCCAGAGAATAATGGAAATACTGTCAGTGGAACTGAGGCAAAACAGAACGACTTGTAACAGTGTCACTGTCTTGTGCTTGTCTGTCATTTCCTCTCTTTGTAACTTGTATAATAGTTAATTAAAAGTGAATGGCAGAAACTTGATGGGTTATGTCAGCCATCATGATTCCTTAGATTTACATAGCAAATTAATGGCATCTTCATACTCTCTTGAATTTAAAATGTTCAGTTTCATATTCAGATACCTCCATTCATCATATTATCAGATTCTTATGACAAGTAACTTGAGAGTTTTCTCCATGTTATCGTGGCCACAAGACCTGATGTTCATTATGTTAGAGCACTTGTGCTGTCTTCATACATTTTAGTGTGCTTTAAATGTCACTAATTAAAGTCAAGTGTAGAAAATAAGTTGCCACTTATATATCCAGAGCTCACAATATGTTAATCAAGTGGAAAAACAATTAGGTTTTGAATCTTCTCCCATTTGTTTGGTTTTACAACATTCTGTACTTGGGAGAAATCTCTCTGAGGCCTTTTTTTCTCTCTGCCTGACCTAAATCTCTTCATCTTTTAAGATGCAGTGGAAATTCTCCCTGAAATTTAACCTTTCTCTAATTTATAGTAATTCTTGTCCTAAGTCAAATATCTTTGGTATTTTTCATCTCTCTTGTAGTTTAATAAATGTTCAGGAAGATTATAAGTTGAGGTCAGGACTATGGCTAGCATACCATTGGACTCCTTAGTATAGGTTGAGTATATTTTTCTACTCTGAGCCTAAAAAAATTGGCTGCATTATTTATATTTTATAACTTGTAGGAAAGGAGATGCCAGTGGAAGTAGCAACACCTGTTAATAAAAGAAATTTGCTGTTAATTTAAACATCTACTGACTCTAGCTTCTATGCCTCTAGACAGACAAATCTTATTTTTCTCCAAATTGTATTTTCCTTTGAGCTGTATATTTTGAGATCTTTGCAGGCCTTAATTCAGTCACTTCATTCTCCTTTACTGCACAAGGTATTTCACTGTTTGAAGAAACTATAAATTCTTCAGTCCTGTGGACTAATTTTAACAATAACCAAAAACTCATAGTCTTTAAAAAAAAAAAAAGTAAAAATAATAATACAAATATAAAAAATAGAAAAGTGGCTTTCATTTGAAATGAACATTTAGATTTTATTTTTCCTAATCTGAAGCATTATAATGGCAGAGTGTTATATTTGTGAAAAGAAATCAGAATTTTACTTGAGACAATTGCTTAAATAAAAAAGTAAAACACTGTGGAACACAAAACAGATGTTCCCACTGAGATTTTGTTTTGCCTTGAGGACACTTAGTGTGATTTTGCTGGACATTGATAATAGAACACATCTCACCACTTGATTTTTTTTTTTTTGAAGTCTGTATTCCCTTCTTGTTCAGTGAGAAAAGCGATATGACTTACTGATGTTTCCATGTGAATCAGAACCAGAGTCAACAGACTTAGCAGGATTTCCAGCTTGATTCTTAGCTGTCTGAGCAGAAGTGCCTCCCTGAGGAATCAAAGCTAAAGACAGTATTTTCTTATAATAGAAGATCTTTATTTTACAGATACAGCTGAGGTTTATTAACCCACTGAAAAATTTAAGACGTCTTGGAATCAAAATGGTAACTGATATCTTTTTGGATTGGGAGTCCTATCAATTCAGAACAGAAGAAATTGATGCAGTATTTCATGGTGTAGTTTGGCCCCAGGTAAACTTGATTCCCACATTCTGCCCAGATATTGTCTGCTTTTTCCTTTATTACTACTTTACCTGCACAGTCTACACCCAGGCACAAATGCTTATCCTGGTCTTTTCTGTCATGTCAAGCCTTTTTTTGTTTCTGGAAGTTTTAGAACACTTTTCTTTGCTTCCACTACCACCAAAAGCTCAAGAGCTAGTTTCTGTGGTATAGTAGCATTTATACTTAAGGCTAATTTGAATATGACTGTGTCTCTTAAGCAAATGCCATGTAACTTTTGTAGCACCTCACATGGTATGCCTCTGGATTTTGACAAGCGTGAGAAAAAATACACTGGGATTGTTGTTGCATGTTTCCTTGTTTGATTTCTCTGGTTGTCCCCACTTGGTGATGATAACTGGTGTAGTTATAGCTAAGACTGTAGCAGAGACTTGATCTTAGGCACAGTTGCTCACTGTTCAGTTTATCCTTTAAATATTAATCTCTATCTCTTGGCTCTTATATCCTCGTGTGGCTTCTGTTCTTGTTCTGCTTTTCAGTTGTTTGATTTTTTCCTTCAAGTCTGTATTATGTTCTTATCTTGTATTGTTTTTATTTTGTATCTAGATCAGCAGGCTTGGATCTGAAAGTCAGTATTCTCCTACTCCTCTACTGAAACTAATTAGTATCTGGTGCAGAAATGCAAGGTAAAATTTTTTTTTTTTGTACCTTTAAAAACGTCAGTGTTTTAGACTAATCTAGTCAAAACTAATAAAGGGAACTAATAGTGTCATTTATGCTCTTTACACATAGTGAACTATGTTTAGTGCAGTTAAAGAGAATAAAGTCATTGAATCTCAAAATCCATAGTTTAAAGAAAAGTGCAATTGGCCAAATCATAGGTGTAGTGTGATCCAGGATAAATGCTTTTACATATGTATCTATGTATAAATATAAAATGAAATAGAAAATCAGTAAAAGCTGATTTGTAATTGGCATTCTAGTCTTTTTCTCAGTTCCCACTTAAAAAATTTCATAGGTTTCCTGGATTTTCTAGGTCATTTTCTTCTATTCTTTATAAAACGCCATCTAAATTTGCATGCAGCACTCATGGTCACAAATCAGTATCCCTTTATGGACATTATGAGCCATTAACAGAACCTTCATCGACTGATGGTTCAGAGATGCTATGTTACAAAAATTAAATGCGTATTTACTGAAGAATGATGGAAGCAGACTTAAGTTTGTCCTATCCAGTTTGAAGAATAAAAGATAGAATAAAGGAAAAGTTAAAATCTTGGCATCAGTTTACAAAATTGGGATCATACCATATAGCTATCTTTTGATTTTGTTTTTTCATGTATATTTTGTCATGAACATTTCCCCATGTCATTAAATAGTCTTCAAAAACAAACTGAATACCTTGACATTGTCTTCCTCGGGAAAGCCTATTTTGTCTTTACTGTCAGAAGGGCTCTTTTAATTCCCAGTTGGATAAAGCAATTTCATATCTTGTTTTTTTATTGGACGTTTATAAGCCGCACTTCATAGGCATACTTGAGAAACGTTTTGTAGTTGTATCATTGTTACACAAATAAGGTATGAAGAACTTTCACCGAAAAAGACTTTACAATAGTGATTCCGTTTTTATGTGAATTAGGTCCTCATCAAGGATAGAGCCACATCACTGGATACCATTTCATTCTCTTCTACAGTTTCCCTCTCGTTGGCAATAGAGATGATAATATGTAAACTGTCTTGTTTGGTGCCTGCCCACACTGTCCCCAGTATCTACTGGACAAACTTGTATGAACATAACCTCTTAGGACTTTTCTTTGAGTTTGTCAGGACTAAACATGTTCAAGTGCTTGAGCTCTTTTTCCATTGATGATGAACTGGTAAAGCCAAACTATTTGAATTTTTTCAGTTTGACCTTCCTACTGATTGTTAGGATAGCATCTCTTGCTGTAAAACAGTTGCTGGTTTATGTGTAGCTAGAAAGCTTTTGTGTTCTCTGCTCTTTGGAACATTGTTTGAGGCTTTCATTATTGGGGATGGGTTTATCACCTTTCCTTTCACAAATGATCCTAGTCTCAATGTTGCATATCCTAGATCAGCAAGTGTTTATTTGACCTGTGGTCTGTATTCCTAATTTTCATGTTGTAGTACATTGGTTTTTATGTGAGTGTATAAACATTCACCGGAGAAGGCAATGGCACCCCACTCCAGTACTCTTGCCTGGAAAATCCCACGGACGGAGGAGCCTGGTGGGCTGCAGTCCATGGGGTCGCTAGGAGTTGGACACGACTGAGTGACTTCACTTTTACTTTTCACTTTTATGCATTGGAGAGGGAAATGGCAACCCACTCCAGTGTTCTTGCCTGGAGAATCCCAGGGACGGGGGAGCCTGGTGGGCTGCCGTCTATGGGGTCGCACAGAGTCGAACACGACTGAAGCAACTTAGCAGGAGCAGCATAAACATTCACATTCTAGAAGGCTTATAGTTGAAAAATAGCCTGTCTTTAGTACATTTCTCTTAGAACTAGCAGTTCAGAGCTCAGTTTTACCCCTTATTAGCTTAGTGGCTTTGGACAATTCTGTTTTTGCATCTATAATGTAGAGATAAGCATACCACCATAACAGAGATGTTACGAAGATTAACATATACATAAAAAGAGAAATATACATAAAGTGCCAAGATAATATGAGAAATATACATAAAGTGTCGAGATAATACAATGTATGGTGCCTAGAATTATAATCCATCAAATTTTAAAGTAATTTCCCTTCTGAGCTTATTAGCTAGCATTCATCTGCACACATACACATATATCTTCATTAAACTGAAAATCCATAAGGAACATGTTTTTAGAAATAAACATATTGAGAAAGAAGGTGACTGTTTCAATGTTTCCTCTTGCAGATATTTCTGTTTCCTGGCTAAACAGAAACCTGGGCACCCAGAATGTGATATCCTGACCAATGTTTTTGCGATTCTCTCAGCAAAAAACCTCTCTGAAGCCACAGCTAGTCTTGTGATGGAAATAGCCGACGACCTTCTTAGCCTTCCAGATTTTGAACCCTCAGAAGCAGTTTTGAGCTTGCCGGTGACAGGCTGTGTATACACAGAAAGTGCAGATGGTACGTAAGCTGTACAGAGCAAAGGGTTCTTCTACTTTTGAGGTATCATTTGTACCCTCAGAGTGAAAAAGTCAATAGAATCTGATTCTTCAGATAATCTAAGCTATTAAGAGAGTTTCTCTTCTATAGGAATTAATACCTAGATTAATTAAATACTTAATAATTCAGTTTATATAAACTGAATTTTCTTTGCAGTAGTTAGAAATTCAGATTATTTACTCTCCAGAAAGCTCAACTGTCCTCTAGGACATTATCGAATGATTTCCACTGTCATGTCTCTGAATTCTTCTTACCATATTATCCTAACAGTCTTTTAGTGCTACTGAAAGTGGTTTGAATAAAACTTCAAGGGTCTCATACGGATTTTCAATTTAGATAATGATAAAGGAAGCCTGGCATGCCACAGTCCATAGGGTTGCAAAGGGTCAGACATGAGTTAGTGACTAAACAACAGTATAGATGTTTTAACTAAGAAGAAATTTAGTTAATCTTGGAGGTTGAAATGTATGAAATTTTCATGATAATTGAGTGCCTGCCTTTTCTGGCATTGAGAAGATATTGTATAGTTATCTTTTAAGAGTGTAGTTAATTAAAATCAGTTCATTTATCTATATTTCAGAGTCTATCACAATAGGAGGACGATTAATTCTACCTCATGTACCTGCTATTCTCCAGTATCTCAGCAAAACCACAATAAGTGCAGAAAAGCTAAAAAAGAAGAAGAATAGAGCACAAGTCAGTAAGGAACTTGGCATTCTTTCAAAGTAAGTGGTCTATTGGTTCTTAAAAGGTAATGTTACAACTTGTGATTTTAATTTTTTTTTAATTATATTTGGTTTTTCATTTGCTTTGGTAAGGTAAAGGTTAAAGGTTTAGGTTAAAGGTTTTAGGTTAAACCTAAAAAGGTTTCAGTATTTTAAATGTCCTCCAGTTTTCAGTTTATGTAGAATTCTTTTTCTTTGCTGGAATAGACTTTTTATGGCATCTGTCTTTATTATAAAAGATAACAGAGTTTTCAAAATTCTAAGGTAGACTAATAGATTTTCTTTATTAGCCTTTGCATATTTTGTTCAATTAGGATTTTGCATTTTGTGAGATCATAAAGTTGTAGTTTTTTAGGGGGATTGATAAAAATAACTAACTTAAAAGAGCAGGTTGCTATGTTTGTTTTTTTTAAGAGTCAAGATCTTATAAGGATTTTTAAAGATTTTCTTAAAAATTCTCTATATACTGCTAGACCTGGTAGTAGGTAACTGTGATTTCTATAAAGTGTCTGGTTGGTAAATCTGAATGCACAGAATGATTGTGTCTTTTTTGTGGGGGGATGGACCATGCCATGTGGATTGTAGTTCCCTGACCAGGGAGCAAACCTTTGCCCCCGGCAGTGGAGGCACGGAGTCATAACCATTAGACCGCCAGGCAATTCCCCCAGAATGGTTATATCTTAAACCCTAAATTGTTACAGGATTTAGTTGTTGAAAGTTTATTTTTTCTGTTACTTTCAGCAACAACAGAAAATGATGTGTTAAATCTTCCAGGAACTTCTTTTAAATGTTTTGTTTATACTAGTGTATTTCTAACTTACGCAGAATGGGAAACCATACCAAATATATTTATTACATTTTATCATAGGCTATGTGGTAGTGAGATGATGATGATGATTAGCACCAGAAAGACCAGGGTCTTTCAAACCCTGCTCTGCCACTTCCTTTCTGTGTGACATCAGTCTCTCTGAGCCTCAGTTTTCTATGGGCAAAGTGGGATTAATAATTCCTATATTATATGGCTTTTGTGGAAGTTAAATTGAAATGTATATAAAGCCTAAAACGAATCTCGACACTTAAAAATGTTATTTTCTTGCAAAATAAGCAATTACCAATGCATAATCCGGAGAAGGCAATGGCACCCCACTCCAGTACTCTTGCCTGGAAAATCCCATGGACAGAGGAGCCTGGTGGGCTGCAGTCCATGGGGTCGCTAAGAGTTGACACGACTGAGCGACTTCACTTTCACTTTTCACTTTCATGCATTGGAGAAAGCAATGGCAACCCACTCCAGTGTTCTTGCCTGGAGAGTCCCAGGGACGGGGGAGCCTGGTGGGAGGCGGTCTATGGGGTCACACAGAGTCAGACACGACTGAAGCAACTTAGCAGCAGCAGCAGCAACGCACAATCAGATGTAACAAGAACAATGGAACGGTAGCCACCAACCTGAAGATGGAAGGAGAGTGGGCACTGTTCAAAAACTGAATTAAACTTTTTACACGTGTTCACATAGTTACAAGCTAATCTGGGTCTTTCCTCGCTGATGTTTTTCTACAAAAACTTTAACTTCTTGGGAAATATTCTTATCTTACGTATCTTCCTTACCTATCCCATTTGTTTTTCCTTCTCCAGGATCAGCAAGTTTGTGAAAGAAAAAGAACAAAGTTCTCTGCTCATTACACTGCTCCTACCATTCCTCTACCGTGGCAGTGTTGCTCAGGTATGAATTCACAGCAGTTATTTATCTTTGAAGTGACAGTTTATTATTAGGTTTATTTGTGAAAAATAATTTTATTGGCTAGAGTCTGTGAGATATTTGTCTCAGAGTATTTGTGAGAAGACTTCATAAAGAAATATAAAACTGAAAACAGGGGAGAAAAATTGGGACAGAAAGAAATGAGGGCAGGTAAGAAAGTGAAGACTTCATCATCTACTATTACAGTAAAAGTCTCACCTCTTTGTTTTCCTTTGTTTAGCTTCTTATTCGTTTCAGAGTTTTTTCCCCCCCTCTCTGGCTTTGATCAGTAACAAATCTGGAACCTGAGGTGTGCATTGATCTTAAATGTGAATGATAGTGATCTTAAATATGAATGGCAAACTGAATGAAAAGTCAAACTGGTTTTATATTCACATATATTCACACATTGCTGAGAGTCTCTGGTATGATTTTCAAACCCTAGTTTAGACTTTATTTTTTAAAAGAGTTTCCCCATTTCTAACACTCATTTATAAAGCCTTAGTAGTTGTGCTAAATGACTCTTAGCATGTAGTAATTGAGTTTTAGAAGACCACGCATTTCCGCACAACCGAAAGTGTGTGTTTTTTGTCAGCAAGTTCATTTTCTTTGTTTCTTTTTTGACTAGAAAATAGAAGAAATTATGATTTAAAACCATGTATATTTTCTATTAGAACTAAAGGAAGAAACTGTTGATGGGCACTATTATGGTGTTTTGATCAAGTTAAAATGTTAAGAACTTTAAAAGACCATAAAATAACTTTTCTAATTACTACTACTTTTACTTGTTACACATATTTATTTGTTTTCTGTGCTGTAATATATTAAAAACAACATGACCAGTTTTCTGAATTACTGAAATATGATTTCTCTCAATGTTATTATTTCTTAAGGATACAGAAATTGACATTCTGGTGACAATACAAAACCTGTTGGAACATTGTCTGGAGCCTACAAGCTTCCTCAAGCCTCTAGCAAAACTCTTCTCAGTTATTAAGAACAAGTTGTCAAGACAGTTACTTTGTACAGTTTTCCAGGTCTGTAATACTCATTTTTATCCTAAATCACTCCTTTTTCAAAAGATCACTATGACATGGAATGTATATTAGCAGCTTTCTTAGTGCCAATATGATGTTTCCATGTATTTTTGAGTGCAGGCAGGGAATCAAAAAGTTAAGGTTGTATTCACTAATAATACACTGCTTTCATTCCTTTTAGACCCTTTCTGATTTTGAGAGTGGATTAACATATATTACTGATGTTGTCAAGGTAAGAAAGAAAATCTTAAGTCTCTTTTGCTTCAAAACTATTATTGTTTTCCTTATTTAAGATTTATATACCTTCATTTATATGGTTTCACTGGCATTTCTTGTAGCTTAACTCCTTTGATCAAAGACATCTTGATGATATCAACTTTGATGTTCGCTTCTCGGCGTTCCAGACCATTACCTCTTACATTAAAGAGATGCAAACTGTAGACATTAACTACCTAATCCCAGTTATGCATAATTGTTTCTATAACATGGAGGTAGGTTTTTTATAGTAAAAATTTATGGATTATTTTTTATTGTTTTGACAGTACAACCATATATACTAATTTCTTAATTTGGTTTTTGAGGGGGATGGGATTTTTAGTATAAAATTTCTTTTAGTTGCACAATATTTAGTTTAGCAAAGACCATACTGTTATTCTCATGATATGAAAGGCAGATATTTTGAAAAAAATAATGTATGTGGAAGCACTTTGAAAAGTCAAAAGCTGTATATTAGAATGGGAAAATTCACAAAGACAGAAAATAAATTAGTGGTTATCAGGAGCTGTGAGGGGAGAAAGAAATGAGGAATGAGTGATTATATTATAATGGGTGCAAGATTTCCTTTGGGGATGGTAAAAATTTTCTATAATTAGCTAGTGGTCATGGTTATAAAACCTTTGGAATATACTGAAAACCATGAATTATACAACTTAAAAGGGTAAATTTCATGGTGTGTCAGTTAAATATCAATTTTTTTAAGTTAAATAGCAATATTATTTGACAGTTTCCCTGTTTTATTGATACAGTAGAAATAAAAAGGTTTGGAGCTATATATTAAGTGCCATGTTGCTAAAATGAATTAAATTTCAAAAATAGGGAAAATGAAACCCTTGCTTAATAGTTAACTATGTAGTGGTATCAGTAATCTTTTGTGGTATTTTATAGTTATTTGTCAAATATTAAGGATTAAGTAATAGAGGAAAAAGTCTCACCATTTGGGGCTCATTCTTCATATATCAAAGTTCAACATAAGGGATTCTGAATCACTGCCTGGTTAGCGTAGTTGAGAATATTTTTCTACACTTACAACCTACCTTCTTTATAAACGAGGAGCTCTGGAGCAGCTAACCAGAATTATACCAGCCTACTCTGTCATTCTAAGTAAACGGCTGATTTTGAATATTGAAACTGGCTTTAGGGAACCTTTTATTCTCTTTGCTTCGAGAAATAAAGCTAATTAAAAACTGTATCTCATATTTCAATTAAAATTGGGGGGAGAAAGAAAAACAACCCATGATGTATAAAATACCAAATTTCAAAAGACAAAATCAGTAATTTTACAAAAGTACATACCATAGTATTTTCTCAAACAACCAGCCCTTCTCAGTAAGCATGATTTTTCCAAGTCACTTACTGTGTTCCTCACACCCCTGTATTTGTTCTTCCTTAAGTGTGAAGTGGCCTGTGGGACATTTCTTAGTAGAGAGTTTTATACAGAAGAGTGGCTAAATGTTACAAGCTCTTTCATTGGGAAATAATAGTCCATATCACAGGTATTGCACAGTATAATTTGGGCTTTTTCCTGTGTCCAGTTAGGAGACATGTCTTTAAGTGATAATGCAAGCATGTGCTTGATGAGTATCATCAAAAAGCTTGCTGCTTTGAATGTCACAGAGAAAGAATATAGAGAAATCATTCATCGTTCTCTCCTGGAGAAACTGAGGAAAGGATTGAAGAGCCAGACAGAGGTATTGAGGTTTGCAATTAAGTACTTGTTATCTGTGGGTTTTTTGTTTGTTTGTTTTCCTGCACTTCTGCTATAATTTGTGGAAAAGCAGTCAACCTTAGTATACTTAATTAAAATACCTGATTGTATAAATACTCACCAGACTTAACAGAGGAGTGGGAACGGAGAAGAGAGCAATCATTTCTGATTTTATGTAGTTTGTTTTTACATTGGGAGTGTTTTAACTTTTTTAAAAAATTTAATGACTCTTTGGTGTTTCTTTGTATTATTTAATCAAATTCTTTAAAAAAATTTTTTTTTCTTAACTTGATATTTGCAGACTATTCAACAGGATTATACCACACTGCTTTCCTGTTTAATTCAAACCTTTCCAAATCAACCAGAATTTAAAGACTTGGTTCAGCTTACAGATTGCCATGATCCAGAAATGGACTTCTTTGAGAATATGAAGCACATTCAGGTAGAAGACAATTCTGTTTTTTTTTCCCCCTTGTCTTTGAAACAAACATTTCAGCGGTTCTCATTTTAAAAGATATATTTTAATTTTCCAAAAAGTTTTGAGCTTCTCATTTCTTGGTCTTTGTGGTCATCAGATTTGCATAGGACATGCTTGTTTGCTTGGTGGTATCACAAGCCATAATAATAGTGTCACCTTTCCCTGCCATTTGCTAAGAAGTTTAAATGCTCTAGGATTTATTGGTAAAGAAATGCTATATGCATTATGTCTCTGTAAACAAATCAAGGCACAGGTGTTTGCTCATGTAACACATGGATTGTATTTCACTCTTAATCTTTTTTTCGAAGAGGAATATAATACGGAAATGGAGCTGATTGTTGGTGAGCTCATTCAGTAACTAATTTATATTTTATTTAACTCATAGATCCACAGAAGAGCAAGAGCCTTGAAGAAACTGGCAAAACAACTGATGGAAGGCAAAGTCGTGCTGTCTTCTAAATCTCTTCAGAATTACATCATGCCTTATGCTATGGCACCAGTTTTTGATGAGAAAATGCTCAAGGTAGGGCTTTAGCTGTAGAAGCCAGTAAATTTTTCCCTGTACCGTGACAGAGCTGCAAAGTGTAGGTGGGGTTGGTGGCATCCATACTGATGTTGTTCACCATAATTAGAGACTTAAAATAGTTCTTCAAAAAATAGATCTTATAAAAGCCCTTAAAATTGTGCCAGGCACATGCTCTAAAAATGGTGGCTATTATTTTATGTTCACTATTATTAGCTCACAAAGGCTAACCACAGAATATTTCCCTTCACAGAAATGATCACATCACCAAGATGTCATACTTTTATTTTTGTATCATAGGCCTTAATTCTCATTATTTTCCCAAATGGCTCATAAGAAATGAAATAAAACAATAGCTACCTTTCTTTAGCACTATACCAGATACAGGCACAATTCTGATTTAATCCTCACAGCAACTCAACCCTATGGGGTAGGGACTGTTACCACTATTTTATAGGAGAATAAACTGAGAATAAGTGAGGTTATATAACTTTCTCAGAGACATACAGTCAGAACCTATATTTGAACTCAGAATGTCTTCAGGTTTATACTACGTATGCCTAAGAATGAGTTTCCCTAGTAGCTCAGACAGTAAAGCATCCGCCTGCAATGCAGGAGAACCAGGTCAGGAAGATCCCCTGGAGAAGGAGATGGCAACCTACTCCAATATTCTTGCCTGGAGAATTCCATGGACAGAGGAGCCGGGCAGGCTACAGTCCATGGGATCGCAAAGAGTCGGACACAACTGAGCAGCTGACACAGTGCCTAAGAACAGTGCCTGCACATGGTAAAGACTTGATGAATATTTAAGTCTAGTTGACCTAATAGCAGGATTTGTGACTTGATTTTATGATTTTGTTCAAGGATAGGTTTCTTCTGTATTTTCAGGATGTTTAAAGAATTTTTTAAAATTTCCTAAGTAGGTAAAAGAATGAGTCCCTAAATTCCAGTTTAAGGAGCCAGTAAGCATCTCAGAGATAGAGGGCAGTAAAACAGGAAGGAAGTGTAGGTGGAAAAAATAAACTGTTTTAGCTTTGGTTGGTATTGGTTTGGTATACCTTTCTGTTGTTTTTAACCTATTTGTGATTTTTACTTTTACTTTTAAAGTTGGTTTCTTATAGGTAGCATATATAGCTGTATCTTGCTTTTTTACTCAGAGTCTCTGCGTTTTGATTAGTTTTAGACCATTTGCATTTAATGATTATTAATATGGTTGGGTTTAAATCTATGATCTTGTTATTTATTTTCTATTTGTCTCATTTTTTTCTCTCTTTCCTCCTTTTCTTCTTCTGTTGGGTTAACTGGATTTTTTTTAGTGATTTTATTTTACTTCTGTTGGCCTGTTAGTTATCTTTGTACTGTTTTTGTTTCATAAGTTTTACCTGTATGTTAGCTTTAAACCACATAATACACTGTTGTTTTTGCTTCAAACCATCAGTTATCTTTCGAAGAGATCTTTAAAACTAAAGAAAAGATCTTTTGTATTTGTTTCCATGTTTATAATTCCAAGTGTTCTTCATTCCTTTGTGTGGGTCCAGATAATCACCCTGTATCATTTTACTACTGACAGGAAGACTTTCTTTTAAATTTTTTGTAGTGCAGGTCTACTGGTAATGAATTCTTTCAGCTCTTGTTTGTCTTTTCTCATCTTTGTTTTTGAAAGATAATGTTTCTAGGTATGGAGTTCTAGTTTGACAGGTTTTGGATTTTTTTCCCTAATACTTTAAGAATACTTTGAACTGACTTCTCGTTTATACTGTTTCCAAAAGAAGTTATCCTTTGTTCTGAGTGGAGCATCTCTTTCCCCCTCTCACCCCCCACCCATTTTTCTCTTTATCACTAGTTTTAAGCCATTTGATTATCAGGTGCCTTAGTTAGCCTTACTGTTTTGTGACTGAAGTTTGTTGAGCTTCTTGGATCTATAGATTTGTAGTCTTTGTCAGACTTTGAATTTTTTGCCATTACTTTTTCAAAGATATTTTTGGTTCCCCTTCTTGCCTTTCGGAGAAGGCAATGGCACCCCACTCCAGTACTCTTGCCTGGAAAATCCCATGGACAGAGGAGCCTGGTGGGCTGCAGTCCATGGGGTTGCTAAGAGTCGGACACGACTGAGCGACTTCACTTTCACCTTTCACTTTTATGCATTGGAGAGGGAACTGGCAACTCACTCCAGTGTTCTTGCCTGGAGAATCCAGGGACGAGGGAGCCTGGTGGGCTGCCGTCTATGGGGTCACACAGAGTTGGACACGACTGAAATGACTTAGCAGCAGCAGTAGCAGCTTGTCTTTGGAGATTACATCATATATTAGGCTATTCCAAATTGTCCCATATCCCATAACTCACTGAGGCTTTTTATTTTCCTTCTGGGTTTCATTTGGTTTCATTTTTCTACTACTGTGTCTTCACATTCACTAGTGTTTCCTTCTGTCATGTGTAATCTACTGTTAATCCCATCTAGTATATCTTCCCTCAGAATTGTCTTTTCCATCTCCGTAGTTCAGTTTGGGCCTTTTTTATGCCTCACATGTGTCTCCATAACATGCTCGTGCTTTCCTCTCCCTTCTTGATCGTATGCAATACAGTTATATCAGTTGTTTTCAGGGCTGTGTCATCTGTGTCATTTCTGTGCTTCTGTTGTTTGATTTTTCTTCTTATTAGATTTATTTTTCAGCTTCTTTGTATGCCTGGTAATTATTTATCAGATGCCAGACATCATAAATTTGACTTTGCTAGGTGCTGGGTATTTTTGTATTTCTTTAAGTATTTCTGAGAATTGTTTTCAGATGCAGTTAGGCTACTTGTGAGTAGTCTGGTCCTTTTGAGGCTCACTTTTAAGCTCTGTTAGGCACGAGTAGCTCTTAGTGTGATGCTCATTTGAACTTACCACTGAGGTACTAACCTTCTGAGTACCTGAATACCCAGTACTCCATGTATCGTGAGGTTTTTCACTCTGGCTGAAAGGAACAGGAACTATTCTCATTCCTGTATCGTCTTTGATGATTGTTGCACCTTTTCCTTTTTGGTAGTTCTCTCCTCATCTCTTCCTTATTCAGAGTGTACTGGTCAATACTCAGCTGAAGCTTAAGGGGCTCTTTCTCTGGGCAGCTTTTCTCTCTGAACTCTTCTCTCTGGTACTCTGCCCTATGGACTCGAGCTCCACAGCATCAACTCTGACCCCTTAACTCAAGGAGATACAGGTCTCTTTTGGGGTTTCTTCTCCTGTGCTATGGCCTGGCAGTTATCCCCACACAATCAACTGAGGGTAGTTATAAGGCTCTTTTCATTTGTTTCCTTTCTCTCAGGGGTCACTATCCTACACTGATGTCCAAAGTCTGAAAACTGTTTGATATTTTTCTCTACTTTCCTAGTTAAGGTATGAGAGTAAATCCAGCCTCTCTTCTTCATGAGATCTGAAAGGGTTGTCTCCAAAGCATTGTTCTTTTGAGTGCTCAACAGTGCAATCTATAGTTAACGTTGACATTTATCAACGTTTATACCTTGAATTTACTTCACAGTTGTAGGCTTGAACCTATAAAGGAGGTCTGAGTGAAATAGAGTCTAAAATGTGTTAAATTCTTTAATGAGAGGAGGATATCATTTGAAATTGACAGAAGCTTTTCCAGAACTAGAGTAAAACTATTTAACATAGTTTGGGCATTCTTTCCTTTCTATAATTTCTGATCACCTGCTATCTAAGATTTTTATTGTACCAAGTTAGCTGTGTATGTGTATTTTATTTGCAAATATTTATTCTTACTTATGCTCTTGATTTGTTTTACAGCATGAAAATATAACCATTGCTGCCACAGAAGTTATTGGAGCTGTTTGCAAACATCTCTCTTGGTCAGCATACGTGTACTACTTGAAACATTTCATTCATGTCTTACAGGCGGGACAGATCAATCAAAAGTTGGGTGTCAGGTATGGCCAAACTTGTTATTTTTGTTTTCAAAATGTAAAATTTGGATTCTTTTCTGAAATAACCTTTCTATAATCCCAGTTTACTTTTAATTTGTATCAATGAGGTGATACTAAGATTTGTTAAAGTAAAAAATTACCTAACATAGGAAAAAGTAATCTTAATATTTATAAGTCTAACTTTTCTTTTAAGAGTCAAATATATTAATTAATCAAATATATGTTTCTATGAAATTTTTTTAACAGTTTGCTAGTGATAGTGTTAGAAGCATTCCACTTTGACCACAAAACTCTTGAAGAACAAATGAGAAAACTTCAGAATGAAGAGGGTAAGTTTTTTAAACTTTCTTAAACCAAATTTCCTTCCTATTCTTCTGTTATTTATTATTATGAATTAAAGATGGCAAAATTCAGCTTAACTCCCTTTTTCTGCTCTTGTAGCAGTGACCAGTGAATGAGTCAGGAGGAAGTTAAAATGAATGGTTTGAGTATTATTCTGAAAACTTGTTGAACAATAGAGAAGTCCAGTCTAAAATGTATGGGGCAAAAATCTGAGCTATGGGTTATTTACACAGAAATACTCATTTGTCTTCATAAGAATTTTACTAGAACCTTAGGTGTTAGTTACTCCATATTTTTTATAGGAGAAATTGAGATTTCAGATGTAAAGTAACTTTCCTAAAGCTGCACAGCACATAAACAAAACAAAGACTAATGGATAGCTGTCATTTATTAAGGTCAGTGAAGTGTCAGAAATGAGACTTTATCACATTTAATACTTATAATAGCCTTGCAAGTAATCCATCTCCAGTTTACTGGTGAAGAATCCAGAGCACACGAGAGTTAAATTAATGAACTGTAGTCATGGCTTGTTAGCAGAGACAGGTCTGGATTTGCCCCACCACACTGCCCAGTTTGAATCCTGTAATAAGGGACGTTTCTGCATGAGCTCTGTTGGCTGCCATTATGATTTTCATGCTCAAGAATGTAGGTTTTTGCCAACATCTGTTGGATCATCGAAAAAGTAAGTAAGAGAGTTCCAGAAAAACATCTGCTTTATTGATTACACCAAAGCCTTGGACTGTGTAGATCACAACAAACTGTGGGAAATTCTTCAAGAGATGGGAATACCAGACCACCTGACCAGCCTCCTGAGAAATCTGTATGCAGGTCAAGAAGCAACAGTTAGAACTGGACATGGAACAACAGACTAGTTCCAAATCAGAAAAGGAATGTGTCAAAGCTATATATTGTCACCCTGTTTATTTAACTTACATGCAGAGTACATGATGCGAAATGCTGGGCTGGATGAAGCAAGCACAAGCTGGAATCAAGATTGCCAGGAAAAATATCAATAACTTCAGATATGCAGATTACACCGTCCTTAGGGCAGAAGCAAAGAGGAACTAAAGAGCCTTTTGATGAAAGTGAAAAAGGAGAGTGAAAAAGTTGGCTTAAAACTCAACATTCAGAAAACTAAGATCATGGCATCTGGTCCCATCACTTCATGGCAAGTAGATGGGGAAATACTGACAGACTTTATTTTGGGGGGCTCCAAAATCACAGCAGATGGTGACTGCAGCCATGAAATTAAAAGATGCTTTCTCCTTGGAAGAAAAGCTATGATCAACCTAGACAGCATATTAAAAAGCAAAGACATTACTTTACCAACAAAGGTCCGCCTAGTCAAAGCTATGGTTTTTCCAGTAGTCATGTATGGATGTGAGAGTTGGACTATAAAGAAAGCTGAGCACCGAAGAATGGATGCTTTTGAACTGTGGTGTTGGAGAAGACTCTTGAGAGTCCCTTGGACTGCAAGGACATCCAACCAGTCCATCCTAAAGGAAATCAGTCCTGAATATTCATTGGAAGGACTGATGCTGAAGCTGAAACTCCAATCCTTTGGGCACATGGTATGAAGAAGTGACTCATTTGAAAAGACCCTGATGCTGGGAAAGATGGAAGATGGGAGGAGAAGGGGACAACGGAGGATGAGATGGTTGGATGGCATCACCGATTCAATGGACATGAGTTTGAGTAAGCTCTGGAAGTTGGTGCTGGACAGGGAAGCCTGGTGTGCTACAGTCCATGGGGTGGCAAAGAGTTGGATACAACTGAGCCACTGAACTGAACTGAACCACAGTACTTTGGAAGCTTTAGACACCTCCTTTTTCCCAGCCTCCCCATGTGTTCCTCAAGTACCCTGTACTTGCTATTCCACTCTTTTTTATAATTATCAGTTTACTTGTCTCTATTCCTCATTAGACTAAACTGTAAGAAAGTGAAGAGCCATAACAGTCTCATTTACTTCTGTTTCCTCAGTCTTTATCGTGCCCTTGTAGTTGGTGATTTTTTTTTTATTAGATGTTGGTAGAAAAGACTACTTAACACAACTGTGTTGTTTCTTTATTTAAGTTGACTTTTGTTGTTTACTAAACATAGATACCACAGAAGTGATTGAGTTGCCAGAGCACGAAGCCATGGAATTAGAGCATATGGATGAGGACGAGAAGGAGGATGAATGTAATAAGACTTTGTCGGACAAGAATGAAGAGCCAGAAAACCCTGACCCAGCTGATTATGAAGGGACGGCGGCTAAGGAATCTGAGTGTATCACAAAGTCCATCTCCTTCCTTCCTCGGAATAAGGAAGAATTGGAGAGAACAATTAAAAATATCCAAGGAACCATAACTGGGGACATCCTGCCCAGGCTCCATAAATGCCTGGCATCTACGGTAATCATTCTGTCTGGGACCCAGCAGGTCTTTTTGAACTCAGGTGTCTGTGGGGCCTTATCAGACTGAGGCTCCTAACTGCATGGGTTGACATCAGCTTTTGGATTTTCTTTTTTTCTACATTTCACGTTTCACTTTCCTTCTCTTATCTCCTCATCTTCAGATTCCTCTCCTGCAGCTAAGGAAGTAATGATCCTTCTTCATGATCATTTTGATACCAGTAGATAATTTTTCAGCTGCAAGGTTGTAGTGTTGGTAGGTCCCTAATGCATTTATTTTTGTTTCAGTTTATTTATTTATTTTCTTACAGACTAAAAGAGACGAAGAACACAAACTCATAAAATCGAAGGTTGTGAATGATGAGGAAGTGGTTCGAGTTCCTTTAGCTTTTGCCATGGTTAAACTAATGCAGTCCCTTCCAAGAGAAGTTATGGAAACTAATCTGCCAAGGTATGTTATGTGACAAATCAGAAATTGGTTCTTCTTTTTTGTTAGAAGCACTGTCACAGTTTGCTATAATTCAGAATCCTAACTGGAATAATTTGGATTATGAGTAATTAAGAAACAAAAGAATATTTGTATTTTTATTTGTTTCTGCTAATTAGATTTTTCAACTCATGTTCTAGTATTTTGCTGAAAGTGTGTGCCCTCCTCAAGAACAGAGCACAGGAAATCAGAGACATTGCACGCAGTACCCTCGCAAAAATAATAGAGGATCTGGGTGTGCATTATCTACAATATATTTTAAAAGAATTACAGACTACGCTTGTGCGTGGCTATCAGGTAAATTGCATCATACATTTTATATTAAAATTGGGTTGGAGTTCACATAGTTGCACTTTAAACACTTAAGTCATGGTACTTTGGGTCTATCTTTTGCAAAGTTAATCTACTAAGAGTGCAGGCAAGAATATTTAAAAATTTCTAATCCATATTTTTTAAAAATCTAGTTTTTAAAAAGCCTTTTTATTTTTCGGAAGAATCTGTGATTTTCTGTCAAATTACTTGATATCAGGTTTTGTATTCTGTGAGTTCTTAATAAAATTCTTGATGACTGTATCGCCACAAATGTGAACAATAAAAATTTGTTTTGAGTTGAAACATATATGTCGTAAAGTTAGTAAGAGCACCAGGTGGAATGCAGAGCTCTTTGAGAAGTTACCTGGCTGTTTTGCTGCTCCCAAATGTGGGCCTTGGACACATGGCATCAGCAGCACCTGGGAACTTATTAGGAGAACAATCAGGACCTTAGCCCTGGACCTACACAATCTGCATTTTTAAAGATCCCAAGTGATTGAAAGTTTGAGAAACACTACAGCTTGTTTTTCTGAAGTAACCAGCCAAGACTCCTGGTAGAGTGGTTGCTCTATGTTACCATAACCATACTTAATTTTTAATAATCTGTTTAGAATCAATATTTTCCTACTTCAAGTGGAATGTAAAAATACAGATCCCTTCACCCTTCCTTTGTTTAATAGTTGTTTATGTATTACTTCACCATATGTTGAAAACTTATTGGGCAGTGTTAGAGCTGTTTTGCTTTGTTTTGTTTTGATAGGTAAGAAGTAGACTTACTCAGATTCAGAGAGAGGCATGCTCCGCAGACTAGAGTGTGGGCCACTGCAGATGACGAGTGCAGCGCAGAGTTTTGCTTTTAATCCTCAGACACTTATCGTTTCTACTGCTTTTTCTTCATTTCTGAATTTCCAGATTTCTTCCTGGTATCATTTCCCTTCGGTCTGGGCAAGCATGTAGAGCATGTGTAGTGGCCGCAGACCCTCTTTGTTTTCTTTCCCTTGTTACTGTCTTTGTTTCACCTTCTTCCTGAAGGACACACTTCTGCATTGACAGTTATTTCTTTTCCTTTCAGCACTGTAAAAATGTTATGCCACTTCTTCTGGCCTTTCTGATAAATAGTTCTTCCCCTCTGAGTAACACGTTATTTTTCTCTGGCAGCTTTAAAGACTTTTTCTTTTTCAGCAGTTGGATTATGAGCACAGATTTCTTTGGTTTTACCCTGTTTGAGGTTTGTTGAGCTTCTTGGTCACTTTGGAAAGTTTTCACCTGTTATTTCTTCGAATACTTTTCTGCACTGCACTCTTTCTCGTCTTCTGGGACTTCAGTGAACTGTATATTAGACTTTTTTGAAGGGTCCCATCCATCCCTGGGGGCTTCACTGGTGGCTCAGTGATTAAGACTGCCTGCAATGCAGGAGACCCAGATTCTATCCCTGGGTCAGGAAGAACCCCTGGAGGAAGGCATGGCAATCCACTCTAGTACTCTTGCCTGAGAATTTCCATGAACAGAGGAGCCTGGCAGGCTACATTCCGTGGGGTCACACAGAGTTGGACACAACTGAAGCGACTAAGCAGCAGCAGCATCCATCCCTGATTCGTGATTCACATTTATTTTTCAGTCTTCTTCCTTTCTGTTTAGATTACATAATTTCTGTTGATTCATATTCAAGTTCACCGACTCCTTCCTCTTTAATCTCCATCCTGCTGTTGGACCCATCCAGTAAATTTTCTTATGTCAGTTATTTTTCTTTTCACTTCTCAAGTTTCCTTAGTTCCTTATATCTTTTGATTCT
Organism: Bubalus kerabau; assembly: GCF_029407905.1. NCBI lineage: Eukaryota > Metazoa > Chordata > Mammalia > Artiodactyla > Bovidae > Bubalus > Bubalus kerabau. The sequence goes on along the minus strand of NC_073624.1, from coordinate 56,906,187 downwards.
TTGTTAACACTTTATTTTTCCATGTTTCACATCTCCAGCTACAAAGCTGGCACTGTTTCTCCTACTTTGCCACACACTTCCCACAACTTGTAACCACACAGAGGCTAGGCAGTGGCAAGTTAGAGAGGAGAAAAGCAGCTTGTGGGCCCACCCTTTCCAAACTGCAGTCCCACTGAAGGAAAGGAAGGTCTCCCTGCAGAGTTGTGGCTGCAGCAGCCCCTGTGTCTAGGCCACTGCCACCACCACCACAGGATCCTTGGGGTGTAGGAAATGGAGAAAAGAAAAACAAAATAGATTTCCTTATTCTCCTGGAACATTCTTGAGTTTTCTCTCCTATTCCTAAAGCCACAGGACTTCTCATAGACTTCTCTGAATCCTAGCATGATTTCCATGTTGGCTGGGGGATAGCCATATAGAAAACAGGGGTAAACTCACTGGAAGTTTGGTGGTATTTGCACTCTGGTGTTCTTCCCCAGTAGTGGTTCCATGCATCCAGTGTCTTCAGCAAACACTTTAAATATATAAAGGTACTTAAAGATCATAAGTACCTTTAAAGGCATATATATGAAATTATTCCTTTAAAATCCAATCTGTATATTGACAGCCAAGTGTATTTTCTTAGCACATGGTCATTACCTGTTTACCTTGATAACTTACAGCAGTGGAAGCAGTGTAGAGAACATACTCTGTTGTATACTCTGGCACCATCTGATTTCAGATCCTGACTTCACCACTTCCTGTTCCTGTAACCTTGGGCAAGTTGCTTGACCTTTTTGCGTCTCAGCTTCCTCAAGTGAAAGCGCTGGTGCTATTTCTCCTACACCATAGATTGAGTGAGGAATAAAAGATATAGTACATGTGAGAAGTAATACAGTGTCTAGCCCATAGTAAGCTCTAAGGAATGCTAGGTGTGATCACTGTTTAGGGCAGAAACTTGTTTTCTTCATGTAGGCTCCTTAATTAAGAGGTTGGTTTTTAAAAGTTCAAGATTTGTGCGTTCTTTATGGACTTCCCAGGTGGCGCTAATAGTAAAGAACCCTCCTGCCAATGCAGGAGACATTAGAGACTGGGGTTCAGTCCCTGGGTCGGGAAGATCCCCTGGAGGAGGGCCTGGCAACCCACTCCAGTATTCTTGCCTGGAGAATCCCATGGACAGAGGAGCCCAGTGGGCTCCATAGGGTCACAAAGAGTCAGACATGACTGAAGCAAATTAGCATGCATGCTGTTCTTTAAAAATGATTGGCCTGATTTAGTCACAGTGATAGACCCTGTGCATGTGATGTGTTGCTGAGCATCTTTTCTACAAAGTGACCATTTGGCTAAAGGACTTGAGACCCTGATATAAGTATGTGTTGTTTAGCAAAGCTTCCTGCAATGCTGACAGATATATAATCAGAGTGTACCCTTTGCAGTCCTCCTTGATCTTGTTCTTCCTACTGTGGTGTTCCTGACCATCTGTGCGCTTCTCATACATCTCACTTCAGGTCCATGTGCTGACTTTCACTGTCTATATGTTGCTGCAAGGCCTTACCAACAAGCTACAAGTCGGGAGTTTGGACTCTTGTTTGGATATAATGATTGAGGTAAGATTTAGAGAAAGGAATTCTGATTTTTTTTTTAAGAGTTCAAAGAACACAAATTATATCATAAAATAAGACACAATAATAGCCTACAAACAAACATATATTAATATAAAACATAAACATGAAAATAATGTACTGTCTCACCTCTTAGGATGGCAGAGGTTTAAAAAGCTAAGATTCAAGTGACATGAGATGGGTGCCCTGCTGTAGGTCCTGAGTTGGTATAATCAGGTGTGATCTGGGGTTTGTACAAATGTATATTCACCAGAACTGTATGTATAATAGTGAAAAATTAATAACACTCAACTTTTAAAATTGGATAATACAGTAATTTGAAGGGTGGGTTAGAAAGACTCTAAGTTTGGCACACAATCTTTTGTTTATACATTAAAAGTTTAGATACTACATTTTTAAATGCATTAATTTTGATAATTAAATTTCAAATATCATGAGACTTTCTTAAAGGGAAATGAAGCTACTTTTTGGTAATAATCAAAAAAAATCCCTGTTTGTGTATTATATAGTTATATATGTAAATCTATGTAGTATTCTTTTGTTTTCCATCGGTATAAACCTTGAAGTGTTTCTGTAATTGGTCTCTTAGCTACATTGAAACAAGTGAAATCTAATAGAAATTAACCATAAGCAGAGACTGCTTATGTTGGCATATCTTGCTTGAGTGTACATAATTACCATTTAGCTTTTTTCTTTTAAAGATTTTTAACCATGAGTTGTTTGGTGCTGTTGCTGAAGAGAAGGAAGTAAAGCAGATCCTCTCCAAGGTCATGGAGGCACGAAGAAGCAAGAGTTACGATTCTTATGAAATCTTGGGCAAGTTTGTAGGAAAAGATCAGGTTACAAAACTTATCCTTCCACTAAAAGAGGTAAGGACTTGAATGTAATATAGGGAATCACCACCTTTCAGTATCTTGAGTTCTTGAAAAGAGCCTTGAGTGTCATGATTCACTTTAGTACTAAGAACACCAGTACCACGTGTCTGGCAGCCCTGAGATGGGCATTCTGATCCAGGAGTCAGATGTAAACCATGAGATGCAGAAGGAAAGGCAACAGAAATTGAATTATAGGTGAATTACACAGCTGAGTCCCATCAGTAACTGCGAATAGCCTTTGGAGTGAGACTGCTGCTCCCAGATTGCCAAGAGGACGAGAACTGCATTTATTGAACATGTCAGTGTTCTTAGCACTGTGCTTCATTATGTCTTCTAATCTGCACAGCCATCCCTGAGATTGACAGTACTTCCATCTGACACATGAGAAAATTCAGGCTCAAAAAGGTAGAAAGAAACATGAATAAGTAGAAAAGCCAGGATTTCATGCCAGATCTTTCTGAAGCTGGAATTTCAAAGCTCACATTCTTTCCATTTTCATTCTGCTTCCTATTGGGCAGGGACTGTAATTTACCTGCCTGCAGAGTGCTCGCTGTGCCTGTTGCAGGGGTGAACATTCAACAAGCATTATTAATTCACTTGATTACAGTTTTACATACTAAACCTAGAGCAAAAAAACCCTATCTAATGACGTAAATTAACTAATTCTACGTGCTTTGATGCTAGATTCACTCCCTAATTGTTCCTAAAATACATTTGGCTTATCTGAGCCCGATCTAAGAATGTTAGATATGTTTTTAAGATGAAAGAATCAACAAAGCACACATGTTTTCCATGTAAATTATCAAGTCCCTCCAAGGTAATAAAAGTTACTAATACCATGTCCTGTGCAGAGGACTAGCTGTGACACACAGGGCTTTCCTGGGGTGATGGTGCTAAGCTCCCATTAAGTTCCTCTGATTTGGCCCAATACCTAATATCCAGCCCTGAGGCTTAGCCATCATACGTCTTCATTAGCATGGTTTCCTGTGAGGAGTGACTGCGTTGTATTGATGTGTATGTGCTTGTCTGTAAATCACCCCATTTAATGCACTTGGAAGGCTGGCATCTTCCAAGTGTCACATCCTATCTCCAACCCTGTGCCCGGACCTCAACAACAGAGTACAGAGGAGGCTCAAAAACTCCAGAGGCATACACTAATGGTAGTGATTATTTCTGGGGTTGAGGTCATGGGTAAATTTGATTTTATGTTATACTTGCATTTGAAATTTTATTAAGAATGTTTGTTTTTTAATTAGGAAAAAACATATTTTAAAAATAATATATAAAACAAATCAAACAAATATATAACAAATCAAAATGCAGTTCTGTCACCTCAGCATGCTTTTGTGTTTGCCTTTAGATCTTGCAAAATACCACAAGTTTAAAACTGGCCCGGAAAGTTCACGAAACCTTACGCCGAATCATAGCAGGGTTACTTGTAAACCAGGAAATGACAGCAGAATCCATTCTGTTGCTTAGTTATGGTTTGGTCAGCGAAAATCTCCCCCTGTTAACACAGAAAGAAAAGTAAGTTTGCAAAAAACAACTTTCCTTTAGGTACTTGCTTCAAATAAGCCATTCAGTTCTCAGCATCTTAAGTGGGTTCATTTAATAACTGGCTTTAGTAAAAGAAAAAAAAAAAGGGTATATTTATCTGAGGTGTGAGATGGTACTACTTTGTGTTTGGACTGAGGTCCTTCCAAGTGATACATGTCAACACAAGATTATTTTTCTGCTGAATGAAGTAGCTGTGAAGGTTACCAATTATTTTAACATTTCTCTGACACCACTTTTTAGATATTTATTCAATCCAAGTTAGGGTAGATTTTAAATATATACTTCTTGTTCTGACCAGAGTCTTAGACCTCCAAAGATTTTTAAATACCTATTTGTGAACTTCTTTTGGATTTTGCTTCTGGGGTGTTCTAAGAAAGACTCCTTGGCATTTGTTTTCAGAAATCAAAGGGAGCGTCCTCTTGCTGTTCATTTTAACTTAGATGTGCGTTCACCCCTCTGACCTCTGCTTCTGGGGCTCTAGAAACTTTGATTAGCAACCTGATCATCCCTTCTGTGTCTCATGGTTAAGGGAGAAAAACCCCACAGCCAAGAGCAATTATTTGGTGCTGGATGCTCCTCACCAGAAAGAGACACAGTGGCTTCTGGGGATGCAGCATCTCAATGTGTTTGTTTCCACTGGTTTTCATTCCATTTGACTGACAGAAATCCAGCAACCCCCGCACCAGATCCACGCCTGCCACCCCAGAGCTGTCTTCTGCTCCCCCCAACTCCAGTTCGAGGCGGACAGAAAGCTGTCGTGAGCAAGAAAACCAACATGCACATATTTATTGAGTCTGGGCTTCGGGTAAGAATTAACCGTTAAGACTTGCGGCCCACAGTGATTCTGTGCCTTTTAATCCTCTGCTGAGTTTCCAGTACTGCTCATTTCCACTGGAAATGTTTTTTACCATAAATTACGGAATTCGTTTTAAGGTGCATTGGTCCATTTACTATTTATTACTTATTTTGATGGTAGAACTTTCTCAGAATTAGTGATTCTGACCTAATATTTACAGTGCTTTCACTGTTGCTTTGCCTATGAGTTTGTACCTCTGAACTACTCTTAAATTTTTTTAAAAGATGGTGAGGTTTTGAAAACACAAGTTTGATCATTTTATTGTATATATTTTTTCATCCTTCATTAGCTCCCATTTTCCCAGGAGAGAGCCCTGTCTTTCATTTGGGCCACAGCCTCATGCTGGATGCAGGGCTTCCCTTCAGTTCTCTAGAGTCACTACACTTTTCCCACCCCAGTACCTCACCATCTATTCCTCCCTCTGCCCAGGTCCCCACAGAACTCTCAAAGCACCCTCCTTTTATAGTGAATTATTCCCTAGAGTCTGTCTTCCTGGCCAAGATCCATCAGGGCAAGGACCCTGCCCATCTTGGTTTATTGCCACATCCTTCATGCTGGGCCAGTGCATAGAATCAAAGTAGATGCTGGGCAATAACCACTTGGTAAATGAACTTCGAATCTCAGCTGCATGGTGAGCTCCTGCCTTCTCCATTTACTGAGACTCTCCCAGGTGGTTCCCTTTTCTTTGCACTTTTTATGATTTCAAATAGAAGCATCTTAACTTTTCACATTAGTCTTTTAAAATCATTTCACCTTAACCTCATTCTTATGCCCTTATTCTAATCTTATTCTTATGCCTAACCTCATTCTTATGATGTATCTTTTTAAAACTTCTAGCTATTGCACCTTAGTCTGAAGACCTCCAAGGTCAAGTCTTCAAGTGAACATGTCCTGGAAATGTTGGATCCTTTTGTGTCTCTCCTCATAGACTGCCTGGGTTCCATGGACGTGAAGGTGAGCATCTGTTGCTTCACAGGACCTGTGTCGTGCAGAATACCTAAAACTTATTTCTAGGCTTGTGCTTCATAGGGTGATTGAGTTTTTAAAGACATTTATAACAACATGAACCACCTCTGTTCCCTGCATTAAATTGCTCCCTTAACAGCAATTTAATAATAATGGAGAGCCCTTAATAATTATAAAAGCCCTTCTAAAGCACTTCCGTGGTGGTTCAGTAGTTAAGACCCTGTGCTTCCAATGCAAGGGTCACAGGTTCAATCCCTGGTTGGGAAGGTCTGCATGCCACTCAGTGAGGCCAAAAAAAAAAGCCCTTCTAGGTACATTAGTTGTTTCATTTGATCCTCACAACTTCGTGAGGGTAAGTGGTGCTGTCCCCATGGCAGTGATCATCTCCTCCTTGTCACTACTGCTCACTGCCATGATTCCTCATAACAGCCCATGAAGCATATATTATTTATGCTTCTACTTCAAAGATGAGAAATCCAGGCCTTTAGCTAAGTGACTTGTCACCTATGACAGATCTAGGATATGAGCCTCAGTCTGTCAGACTCCAAAGCCCACACCTTGCCAACCTTGTCAGATGGCCTGTTTTACAGTAAAGGTGCCAAGAGGTAAAGGAACGTCTCTGCAGTCAAACAGGTAATAAGCTGAAGAACTGGGATTGAAGCCCTGGTTTTTCTGACTCCTAAGCTCTTTCCTCGGAGAAGGCAATGGCACCCCACTCCAGTCCTCTTGCCTGGAAAATCCCATGGACGGAGGAGCCTGGTAGGTTGCAGTCCATGGGGTCGCTAGGAGTCAGACACGACTGAGCAACTTCACTTTCACTTTTCACTTTCATGCATTGGAGAGGGAAATGGCAACCCACTCCAGTGTTCATGCCTGGAGAATCCCAGGGACGGGGGAGCCTGGTGGGCTGCCGTCTCTGGCGTCGCACAGAGTCAGACACGACTAAGCGACTTAGCAGCAGCAGCAGCAAGCTCTTTCCTCTGTCTTCATCTTGATCCAGACCAATAAGGCCATTCTAGCAATCAGAGTGTAGGCATCTATTGGCTAGTGCTGAGCCAAGTGAACCAGCTGATCTAGATAATCTCGAAGGCTCAGGGATCCTTTTGTAGTCACTTGATCCCAGCACATTTCTCGTATCTTTGGCACTCCACGTAACTATATCAAATTATAGGTCATAGTTCTCATGCTTAATTTCTGAGTCAGCTATCTACTCTTTAAATGGCAGAATGGCATCCTTTTTATTGTCGTATTTCTAACATTCTGTAGAGTGTCTTGTGACATAATATAAGCTCAATAAGAATGGATTACATGAAAGAACCATTCTAGAAAATTGGAAAGGCATTTATAATGTGATTTTCAGGAAAAAAAAAGAAGAAATGCTAAAATTAGCCAGCCCATCTAATCATTTACACATAGTAGGTTAAGAATGTGGTAAGTGAGCACCTTTTCTCACTTGCTTGGGCTGTACCTTCCATCGTGTGGAGAAGCAGCTCCAACAGGAAAGAGGAAACTTCCTTTTCTTATTCTTACACTTCGGGCATAGTGCTTCCTGAGTAGAATGGCAGAGCATTTCATTCCTTCAACTTGATTGCCCAGAGTCTACACAGCCTCGGGTGCTGGATTCTTGAGTTTGGTCACTTCATCAGTTGATTGGCTTTTTCTGTTTTTTGTTTTTCAGGTGATCACAGGTGCTTTGCAATGCCTGATCTGGATCTTGAGGTTCCCCCTGCCATCTATAGAAACAAAAGCAGAGCAGCTGACAAAACACCTTTTTCTTTTGCTGAAGGACTATGCAAAACTCGGGGCCGCCAGGGGCCAGAACTTCCACCTGGTGGTAAACTGTTTCAAGGTGAGGTGTTTTCACTTGCACTTAGAAAAAGCCAGGACCAGGACTAGCAACATAGTGAATTTTCCTCATCATCCTTTATGGTCTTGGTCAAAATTTCTTCCAGATTAATTTGGTAAGGCCAGAGTGTTAGTACACTGTGTGAAAAAACATTGCTGTTGTATTGAGTCCTTATCATTCCCCTGGATCCTGGTCTCTGAGATGCTCTGTTAACCCACTGTTGTTGACCTGCAGTGTGTGACCATACTTGTGAAGAAAGTGAAGTCATACCAGATAACTCAAAAGCAGCTTCAGGTTCTACTAGCGTATGCTGAGGAGGACATCTATGATACTACAAGACAAGCCACTGCATTTGGTCTTCTGAAGGTATGGCATCACCAGATTGTTGGGTTGTGCAGTGTACGAGCCTCATGTCAGATATTTAGAATTACATGGAACATAGTGCTCTGACTAGCTGTAGATAGTTCTTAAAAAGATTATTATTTTTTGGTTGATTAATTATAAGCTAACATATCTACTTACCAAAATGTTTGAATGTGAGCTCTATATTAAACTTCAGAGAATTCTGTACTAAGGCAGGTACTTTACTTATACATTTCATAAAATTGACCATTTTTTTTAAGTTTATATTTTTTTTCTTTTGGAGATAACTTTCATTATGTTTGAAAACTGCCTGAGGCTATTTGAACATCAGGTCAGCTTAGTAAACAAGAGGCCATTTGCAGTAAAACATGAAATGAGTATGTCTTCTCGTTTGTGATTTAGGCCATTTTATCAAGAAAGTTGTTGGTCCCAGAAATTGATGATGTCATGAGGAAAGTATCCAAGCTGGCAATCTCTGCACAAAGCGAACCTGCCAGAGTCCAGTGCAGACAGGTTTGTGAAGAGAAGTTTTTTCCCATGGTTGGGCCCTGCCTTCTCTGTTTGGTTTTTAGGTAGAGAGATGTCAACACTGCTTGAATTCTGAAAACTGTGTCATGCTGTTGCTTGATTCTGAGACTCAGGAGCCCATTCACATACCAAGTACAGGGCCATTTTTCAGTATAAGGAGCATTTTGAGTATAGCCCTTATGTGGCATATTTCAGGTGGATGAAGAAATACATTTTCCTCTGCAGCATGGTAACCTGCAAGAAAGATTTCCATATGGTGGTCCAGTCAGAGTCCCTATCTGTCCTATAGCAGACACACACAAAGCAGAAATCCCACGAATAAAAAAAAAAAAGAAATCCCATGAATGATTATTTAATTATAATTATCCTAAGTGCCATGAGGAAAATAATACTGTCATATTTCTATTTCATCACTTAAAGACACAGCATTACTTATATACCTCAGAGAAAGAAAAAAACTTTGACATAGTGGTATGATGCCATTCATTGTAAGATATCTCAATTTCAGTCCATATGTTAAAATGTAGAAAACTGTACTTCTTAAAATCTACAAAATATGGAAGAACATATGACACAGTGGAAGACCACCCTAGTGGGACAGTGAGGGAAAGGTTTCCTGAGGATTGGCATGTAAGCAGAATTTGAAGAAAGAATAAGGCTTAGCCTTGCAGGCTGGAAGATGAGCCTTGAGGTGGGTAAGAGCTTAGCTTGTCGAAGCTGCCAGATATGGCAAGACCTTGTAGTCTTGTTAAAGATTTAGGGCTTTGTTCTAAGAATAACAAAAAGTCATTGAAATCAGTAGGCAGAGGAATGACATTAGCAGGTTTATTTTCATAAATCTGTCCTGATAATATGACCACATATCAACCCAGGAAATAGAAGGTTCTGAATTGCAAATATGAACTCAGGAGTTAAAGGAGGGCTGGGCTGCTGAGGCTGTCTTCACAGAAAGTTAACTTTTTTAGGAAGCAGGAGGGCCAGGTGCTGTTTATTAAGCACTAGCTGCACGCTCAGCACTTTACATACACGGCTTCTATTTGTAACTTCCCTTCAAAGGAAACAGTACCACCGTTTTATGGTTGACGGAAAAACAGGCTTTGGAAAGGTTAATGATGTGCTTAGATCTCACAGCTTATTAATAAGGGAAGCTGAATAATACAGCAGTTTAAAGGCTCTGAAAGGAGAGCCTTTGGATGTAGATACACTAGGCATGGAATTCTGCTACTATCACCTGAGCAAGTTACTTAGCTTCTGTGCCTGTTCTCTTCATCTGTAAAAGGGGTCATGTCTACTTTGTAAGGGAGTATGAAAACCAACTGAGCAACACTTCATCCCGTGCTTGACACACAGAAGATATTCAGTAAATGCAGTGGTTATTATTACTATCACTACTATTATTCTTACTTCAGGAGAAATATGGGGTTGAACCACAGTCCATACTCAGTTCACCAAAGCCTCTTTTCAGAGTGATGAGCTGCCAGGGTGTGAGCTGAGGTTTGGAGCTCTAAACATCCAGGCTCATGGTGGGCCAGGACTTGACTCTTCACCAGGCAGGACCTGAGGAAGTGAAGTGGGAGGAGAGGGGAGAGGCACAGTTATTGACTCAGGAGGTGGACTTCACCTAACTGATCACCCTACTATTTGTAGCCTACCATTGTGTCCCAGAAAGCAGGTCAGGAAAAAGGAATCCTGGAGAGACAGGCTCCAATAATCTCTTGTGTGATTTCTATTTCTAGGTTTTTCTGAAATACATTCTTGACTATCCTCTGGGTGACAAATTGCGACCAAACTTGGAATTCATGCTTGCTCAACTGACGTAAGTTGAAGTCATAAACCATACAAGGCAGGGGTGGGGGCGGGTAGGTTCCTTCTCCTTTCAGTGTGTGGGCTGTCTTGAAAAGAGCAAAGTCAAAACATAAAGGCACATTTTCCCAGGGTGCTATCCTATGAACCACTGGCTTGACTGCCAACCACTGTACCTGGCTTCATAGAGCAGTTCTGTAAGCTGCTTTTCAGTTCAGTCTGATCATCAGTTGTCCCTAAAGTCTGCTTAGGAGAACAGTAAAAATCTAACAGTTATATTTTAAACTGCAAAGTAGCCTGATAAGTACCTGTATTAAAGTTAGGAAAATGGAGTTTTTTCCCACTTTTTAAGAAATAGACTGGCACCTTGAGGCAATATTTTAAATTCTTAAAAATAATTACTGGTCAATTTTAAAGTTACTAACAAGTCCTTCTGATGTTCTTACCCTAGTTATGAACATGAGACCGGGAGAGAGTCCGCCTTGGAAATGATTGCTTATCTCTTTGACACATTCCCTCAGGTACTATGAATCACAGAGACAGACTTTCTGTTAGCTGTGGCTCCTGGGAGCCCCTGGTTCTCCTTTGGTAGGACATATGTGAGAATTCTGGTCTCGGTGTGCTCATAAGTATCTGTTTTCTTTTAGGGACTGCTCCATGAGAACTGTGGAATGTTCTTTATTCCTCTTTGTCTAATGATGGTGAACGATGACTCTGCCATGTGTAAAAAGATGGCATCCATGGCAATCAAATCCTTACTCAGTAAAATCAGCCTTGAGAAAAAAGATTGGCTCTTCGATATGGTTACCACCTGGTTTGGGGCAAAGAAGGTCAGGGTTGCTTATAGTCATACTGCAAAGAAAATACTGAGCTTTTGGTGTTTATACTTTTAAGAATACATATTATACGTTGTTGAATTAGTTTTTCCCAAGTAGCTTTATTGTTTTTATTTGATTATGGTAATAATATATGCTTATAGGAAAATTTTAGAAAATATAAGAAGTTATAGAGAGTAACAACAAATAGAGAATAACATAAAAATCACCTGTATTCCCACAACAAGGTCAGTGTTGCCCAGTTACTCCACTACATGAATGTATTATAATTTACTTAACCAATCTCCATTGATATCTTTGTTTCCAATTCATCCTCATTGATGAATATCTGCTTATACAATTTATAGAATGTATTTTGCCAATAATTGTATCAACTTGCTAAATCTAGCCCCATCATCACTGGCCCATCTTTGTAGAATACAAACAACACATCATAACGTAACACTGGCTTTAAAATCAGAATAGGATTTTGGGCAGGGGGCCTGGAATGCTTTTTTTTTTTTTTTTTTTTTTTTTTAATAAAAAAATGAGAAAAGAGTTATTCAGTGGATAATCATGAATACCACTTTTTAAAATTTTTGTTCTAGGGAAATGAAGATTTCTTTGTATTTTTCATATTAGCTACCAAAAATCCACATTCTGTTGACTTCTGGTATCATAAAGAACTACTAAGGGCAGTCATAAGCACCTTCATTTCAGTTTTGGAGACAGCCTCCCAAGTTTATTGTCTTGTAATGGTTTTATTTTCTGTAGCGCTTAAATCGACAACTAGCTGCCCTGATCTGTGGCTTTTTTGCGGAGAGTGAAGGAGTCAATTTTGAGAGAAGACTTGGAATTGTTCTTCCTGTGATTGAAAAGGAGATTGATCCTGAAAACTTTACAGATGTAAGTTATATGTTAGGGAGTAAAAGTATTGGCTTATTTTTGTAGTTTTACTTGAGATAGTGTAGCTAACAGGTTACATATTTGTGTCAAAAAAAATTTTTTTATTAATAAAAGTAAGAACGCAGTGCAGTTATTCTTTTTTGAAATGAAGATTAAAGTAAGTTATCTTCCATAGTATATGATCAAAATTTCATAAGCCCCTAGGGGACATTTAGCAATTTTTAGAGACAGTTTTGGTTGTCACAACTGGAGGTTAGAAGAGTGTGACTGTTGTCTAATGGGTAGATGCCAGGAGTATTGCTAAACATCCTCTAATGCACAGCACAGTCCCCCAAAGCAAAGAATTACCTGACCAAAATGTCAGCAGTATTGTGGTTGAGAAACCCTGCTACAGATGTACATCCTGGAGTAAAAATGTCCGTAGAATACTTTGAAATTATTTTCTTAATTAATTTAACATTCTTCCTACTTTTAGATCATGGAAGAGACTGAAGAAAAAGCTGCAGATCGCCTTCTGTTCAGTTTTCTTACACTGATAAGTAAACTCATCAAGGAATGTAATATCATTCAGTTTACCAAGCCCTCTGAAACTCTGAGTAAAATCTGGAGTGAGTATTTCCTTTTTCTTTAAAAATAAATGGAATATATAGTATCAGGGGGAAGGTTCATAAGAAAAAGATTTAATAGGCCTTTCAGATTGATTACAGTGAAAGTATGTTTTTCTGGGAGGAAAAGCAAATTATATAATCATAAATAATATATTTCATTTATAAATAAAAAATTAATTATGTTAATTATTGTTTAGTTGCTAAGTATTGTCTGACTCTTGTGACCCCATGGACTGTAGCCCTCCAAGCTGCTACTCTGTCTATGAGATTTCCCAAGCAAGAACACTGGAGTGGGTTGCCATTTCCTTCTCCAGGGGATCTTCCCGACCCAGGGATCAAACCTGTGTCTCCTGCATCACAAGTGGATTCCTTACCACTGGGCCACCAAGGAAACCCAATTATGTTAATTATGGAGGAGTAAAAGAAAGGAAGAAGTTTCCCGAAGTCCTCCTTGCTACTTATTTGTTACACATTTCCATCCAGTCTTACTTTTGTCAAATAGCCATAGGGTTTTTTTGAGGTTGCCTAATTCCATATAAACTTTTATATCCTGTTTATATTTAAGTAAGCATATTATTATTCAGAGAAGGCAATGGCACCCCACTCCAGTACTCTTGCCTGGAAAATCCCGTGGACGGAGGAGCCTGGTGGGCTGCAGTCCATGGGGTCGCTAGGAGTCGGACACGACTGAGCGACTTCACTTTCACTTTTCACTTTCATGCATTGGAGAAGGAAATGGCAACCCACTCCAGTGTTCTTGCCTGGAGAATCCCAGGGACAGAGGAGCCTGGTGGGCTGCCGTCTATGGGGTCGCACAGAGTTGGACACGACTGAAGCGACTTAGCAGCAGCAGCAGCAAGCATATTATTGGAGGAGGAAATGGCAACCCACTCCAGTGTTCTTGCCTGGAGAATCCCAGGGACGGCGGGGCCTGGTGGGCTGCCGTCTGTGGGGTCGCACAGAGTCGGAAATGACTGAAGTGACTTAGCAGCAGCAAGCATATTATATATAACATATTTAGTAGATATCCTTCTAATTGGCTATAAATAATCCATTGTGTGTAAATGTGCCATAATTTACTAAATCATTTCATTGCTATGGAAATATTTAAGTTATGTAACAGTCTTTAAATAAAAAATAAGATCCTAGAATTATTAATTTACCATTTTAGCTTTGATTAATCAAAACTAAATACTAGGAAATAGACACTGCAATGAATTCTTTAAATAACTATTTGTTTCAAGAGAACTCATGATTTTATGAGAAAAATCATCCAGTTACTAAGTTACTGTATAGCCTACTCTGGTATGGCTCCATTGAGATATTACAAAGGTTCATATAAAAAAAAAAGTAAAACCATCTTCGTGAAATATAGCATAGACTAAAACTAAGATATGACACGGATTGTTCAAAATTTTAGTCCTGTTCCCCAACACAAGGCTTTTCTATTGCACTTCCCAAGTGTGGTATATGGAGTGGCTCTGAGAGTAGCATAAGAGTATGAGCTTTGAGGGCGCATAATGAAGATCCTTTAAGAGGTCATATTTAAGGATATGAGCTTTGGGGCCAGGTTGAGCTTGGGTCCAGGCTTGGTTCTGCCTGTTACAGCTTGGCACATTACTTAGCCCCCTTTGGAACTATAAACTGGGAATGACAATTCCAACCTCACAGAACTGTTGTGAGGTCTAAATGAGCTAATATGTGTAATACACTTAGCCTATGGCTGGCACACAGAATGCCTTATTAAATGATACCTTTCCAGTCAGCTACCTGGTGCCACTGATTTCAACAGTTAGGAGAAACGAGTGTACTCATATATATATTTACATTAATTTTAATTTGAAATTGCAGTTGTTAATGCTACCTTACCTCCTTGAATCTGAAGCTACGTTCTTATGAAACTGGCCTGTTTTTAGGCTTACTCAGATCTCATGTCATTTCTCATGGTAGGAGTTGGTTCTCTAGTTATTTCAGTCTCTACCTCACCTCTGAGAAGCAGGGACTGTTTTGTTCATCTTTGGTTCCTAAATTCAAGCACATAATAGATATTCAAGAAATGCCTAATTAGTCATGCTCACCACCATAGAGTCAGGAAAGCCTTGAGATGTCTGAAAATGTGTTTTGGCTCCCTCAGGTCACGTGCACTCCCACTTGAGATATCCGCACAGCTGGGTGTGGCTCACAGCAGCCCAGATTTTTGGATTGCTCTTTGCCTCTTGCCAACCTGAGGAACTTATTAGAAAACAGCATGTCAAAAAAACTAAAATGAAAGTCTCGGAACCTGTCGCAATCCGCTTCCTAACAAATGACCTTGAGCAAAAGGTAAGATTTTTCTAACACCTTTTCCTTCCCTCATCTTCATGAGGTATTCATTCTGGTTCATGTTACTATCTTGGGGTTGGCCCTTGGGAGGAACTCTTCCAGTCAACAACTTGATGCACATGTGGATCCACACGAGTATTAGTAACTAGAGAGGGGTCACCCTCAAGGCCAAGGTTTTTCGAAGAAAAATTTTAGACCCTAATCAGATTTTTTATTTGCTTGTTTAGCACATGTATCCTCCATTACATATTTAAGTTCTTTATCAATGCTGGAAAGGAAGATACTGTCTGTCGTGCCTCCTTCATAACCTTGTTGATGCCTCAGTGAGATCATCATGTACATGAAAGTGTTAGGCAGGGACCATGTTATATCTGTCTCCCATGTCTTAGGGCCTAGCACACCTGGCTTATAGTGGGAACACCATAAATATTGAATGAGTGGAGGATCAGTTCAGTTCAGTCGCTCGGTCGTGTCCAACTCTTCGTGACCCCATGGACTGCAGCACACCAGGCCTCCCTATCTATCACCAACTCCCAGAGTTTATTCAAACTCATGTCCATTGAGTCGGTGATGCCATCCAGTCATCTCATCCTCTGTCATCCCCTTCTCCTCCCACCTTCAATCTTTCCCAGCATCGGGGTCTTTTCAAATGAGTCAGTTCTTTGCATCAGGTGGCCTAAGTACTGGAGTTTCAGCTTCAACATAAGTCCTTCCATTGAATATTCAGGACCAACCAATTTTCTTTAGGATGGACTGGTTGGATCTCCTTACAGTCCAAGGGACTCTCAAGAGTCTTCCAACACCACAGTTCAAAAGCATCAATTCTTCGGCACTCAGCTTTCTTTATAGTCCAAGTCTCACATCCATACATGACTACTGGAAAAACCATAGCTTTGACTAGATGGACCTTTTTTGGCAAAGTAATGTCTGTGCTTTTTAATATGCTGTCTAGGTTGGTCATAGTTTTTCTTCCAAGGAGCAAGTGCCTTTTAATTTCATGGCTGCAGTCAGCATCTGCAGTGATTTTGGAGCCCCCAAAAATAAAAGTCTGCCACTGTTTCCCCATCTATTTGCCATGAAGTGATGGGACTGGATGCCATGATCTTAGTTTTCTGAATGTTGAGTTTTAAGCCAGCTTTTCACTCTCCTTTTTCACTTTCATCAAGAGGCTCTTTAGTTCTTCGCTTTCTGCCATAAAGGTGGTGTCATCTGCATATCTGAAGTTACTGAGATTTCTCCCAGCAATGTTGATTGCAGCTTGTGCTTCATCCAGCCCAGCATTTCGCATAATGTACTCTCTATATCAATTAAATAAGCAGGGTGACAATATACAGCCTTGACGTGCTCCTTTCCCAATTTGGAACCAGTCTGTTGTTCCATGTCTAGTTCTAACTGTTGCTTCTTGACCTGTATACAGATTTCTCAAGAGGTCAGGTGGTCTGGTATTCCCATCTCTTGAATTTTCCACAGTGTTGTGATCCACACAGTCAAAGGCTTTGGCATAGTCAATAAAGCAGAAATAGGTGTTCTGGAATTCTGTTGCTTTTTCTATGATCCAATGGATGTTGGCTATTTGATCTCTGGTTCCTCTGCCTTTTCTAAATCCAGCTTGAACATCTGCAAGTTCATGGTTCACGTATTGTTGAAGTCTGGCTTGGAGAATTTTGAGCATTACTTTGCTAGCATGTGAGATGAGTACAATTGTGCGGTAGTTTGAGCATTCTTTGGCATTGCCTTTCTTTGGGATTGGAATGAAAACTGACCTTTTCCAGTCCCGTGGCAACTGCTGAGTTTTCCAAATTTGCTGGCATGTTGAGCGCAGCACTTTAACAGCATCATCTTTTAGGATTTGAAATAGCTCAACTGGAATTCCATCACCTCCACTAGCTTTGTTCATAGTGATGCTTTCTAAAGCCCACTTGACTTTGCATTCCAGGATGTCTGGCTTTAGGTGAGTGATCACACCATCATGATTATGTGGGTTGTGAAGGTATTTTTTGTACAGTTCTTTTGTGTATTCTTGCCACTTCTTCTTAATATCTTCTGCTTCTGTTAGGTCCATACCGTTTCTGTCCTTTATTGTGCCCATCTTTGCATGAAATGTTCCCTTGGTACATTTCAGGTAACTATAATAGTGCAACTAAGGTAGTGGATTTTTCTCTGGGGAGATAGAGTGGAGGATGGAAGAAAAGAAAAGAGGGAGGGAAAGTATTTGAAGGTTGTAAAGTTGTCTACCAGTAATCTAAAGATTATGATTTATATCTCCCCATGTCCTTTAGTTAAAACGCTTATGACAGATAGAGGGGAACATTTAATTTCTGCTCATGAACCTTCCTTCTCCAGATCTATGCAGGTGCTCATTCAGAGAAAAATCTACTACCTTAGTTGCATTATTATAGTTACTTGAAGTTTTTGAAAACAATCAGGAATACCCTGTGTTGTGTCTGCCAATGTCCATTTTCTTTTCACAGATGAAAAGTATCTCCCTAGCCTCTTGCCATCAGTTGCACTCCAAATTCTTGGACCAGTCTCTAGGAGAACAGGTATTATAATCCTTCCAGTTAAATATAAGGGACCTATGCTACCAACAGTATAGGAGCAAGCTCACATTTGGTTTTTGTTTTTCCTAGTTAAGTCTTGGGGAATTAAATGAAATATAAACAAACATTTATATACATGATCAATTAGGCACACGTATCTAATCGACTCTGGAGTCCGTACTGGGATTACTCCTGGCTCTGTTTAAAATTACCAATAAAAATGGTACATTTGGGGGCTTTGCTGGTGGTAAGTGGTTAAGACTATGCTCCCAGTGCAGGGGGAATGGATGGCAAAGTGAGGCCAAAGCAGTCATGCCAGGGTGGACAGTGGGTGGGGTCTCACACAATATATTTTAGTAGAGGCTGATAAACCATACATACTCAGCACAGGTAGGAAGAGATTGACTATACTGACCCAGGATGAATGAAACTATGGATTTTAGTTCACCTTAATCTTGGAGTTAACAATGTGAAGTGGCTGTTAAGGGGGGAAAGGCCTCCAAATCTGGTACTGTCCTCACAAAGGCCCAGCTTCCAGAAGGAAGTGATCCTCTTGGCATTAACTCTTGATGGCCAGGCTGGCCTTGGACAGCGTGTAGTACTCTGAGTACCACATTTGGAGGAACCTTAGGCACACAGTAGCCTTGGAGTAGCCAGGATGATGAAGGAGTGCAAAACCAACTTGATTTCCTCCTTCACACAATAGGTGTGAAATACCCACAGCAGAGATTTCATAGATGTCCCAAGATTAGGATTCGATAAATGGGTCCATTATTACAAGACTGAAAAAACCACCCCTGGGCAGTTTAATTTAATGGGATATGTGGGAAAGAAGAGGCTCAGTATATAAGAACTTGGGCTTGAATTCTAAAGACCTTGACTTCTGGTTGACCACTTTGTCTTTGGGTGAGATTCAACAATTCTGAGCCTGCCTTGGTTTTTTCTGCTGATAATAGTACTTCATGTGCTCAGTTGTGTCTGACTTTTCACAACCCCATGGACTGTAGCCTGCAAAGTTCCTCTGCCCATAGATTCTCCAGGCAAGAATACTAGAGTGGGTTGTATTTCCTGCTCCAGGGGATCTTCCTGACCCAGGGATAAAACCCATGTCTCTTGCATCTCCATGTTGGCAGGCGGATTCTAATGCCACCCAGGAAGCCCAGTAGTACCTGATAGGGATATTTTAAAGGTGAATTGGAATGTATACAAAGCAACTAGTCAGTGCTCAAAAAATGAAAATTGTTATTTCTGTGAGGACTAGATGAAGGAATTTAATGCAATGAGGATGAAAGCTCTCTTGAAAAATATAAATGGATGGTCAAGAATGAAATTACTCAGTGGGACCTTAAAGAACAGAAGTAGGCCAAATGGATAAAAGTTACATGGAAATAGATTTGGACACACTGTTGGGTAAACTGAATTTTTACAAAAAGGGACTGCTCATGAATATTGGAATACCAGTTTTTTATTGTCTAATTATAGGATACCTGTTTTAGCTTCTGCTTTACCAAGCCATATTTATTGCAAAATCAGAATCTAATTCTTACCTTTCCCCCTCCCCCGTTCCCCACATCCCTTTTTTTTAAGGTTGTTAAGAACTTGTTGTTTGTAGCCAAAGTCTTATATTTACTGGAACCTGATTCTGGGGACAAGCAAGGGGACATAAAAGAAGACACGGAAGAACAGGAAGTTTTAGGTGATGGCATGGCCGGAGAGGGTGTGGAAGAACACAAGGCGTGTGCAGATGAGAAAGAAGAGCACAGCAGGCCAGCCACACTGCTCTGGCTGATCCAGAAATTGTCCCGGATCGCAAAAGTGGAAGCTGCGTATTCACCTAGAAACCCCTTAAAGGTGTGGTGCATATGCAAAATGGCTGAAAAGTAGTCTTTTTTTTTTTTTTTTTTTTTAATGATACTAGCTATCCTCCCAAGTCCCTAGAACCTTTTGAACCCACAACTGTAGCATAATATCTGCCCCTAAATAGACCTTGTTTTCTAAGTTAACTCTGTAGCTACAAGTACAAATGAAAAATGATCTGTACTTTCAGAGAACATGCATCTTTAAATTTCTCGGAGCCATAGCAATGGACCTTGGAATAGACAAGGTGAAGCCGTACCTCCCAGTGATCATAGCGCCTTTGTTCCGGGAACTGAACAGCACCTATTCAGAGCAGGGTAATTCTGCATCCTCTTCTACATGTTAAAATACCTATCTTCTCTCCTGAATGCTTCCTTCTTCTTTTCTGTCCTCCCTTTCTGCCAGAGTTTAAGAAAGAAAACTTGCTAGGTATCAAGGCAACAGCAAACAAATAAGGCATATTTGTGTTATTTTTTACTATCTTCTGTATGCTTTCTTGTGTCTAAGAGTGAAGGTTTCTTTCCTAAAGGATGATGTTTTTTAACTCCTAAGTGTAGATTAAATATTAAAAGAAAACTAATTTGGAGTGGTTCTAAACCTCACAGTGCTGTGAACAATAAAGAACAAATGTCACTATAAGTCAGTTAAGAATTATAAGGCAAAACTATCAAATAGTTTTTACTTCAGATGTTCTCATTTTTCCCAGTATATTTTCTTGCCTGGTTCATTTGGTACCTTTCCCTCAGTGATCCTTATGTTCTCTCTTTTGGTAACAGGACTAGTGGAAATTAGGGATTGGAAAGCCAGGGAATAATGTTAAAAAAAAAAAAGTGAATGTTAAAAGAGTTTTAAAATATTAATAAATGAAGTAAATGTCAAAACAGGAGCTATCTATTCCTACAACCTTGAGTTTCCTTAGAGTAGCTCAGGTTGGCTTTGGCTGTCAACCAACATTTATTGAGCACTGAATATTTGCCAGGCACTGGTGGTTAAAAGTCTTTGATCTGCCCCTCCCACCACCCCCCCCCCCAAAAAAAAGAGGTTACAGCCAGAGCCAAGCCTCTGTGACCCATGAATTAGAGGACCTAGAGATACATGCTTACCTTTCTTTGCCCCCATCTGCACAGACCTGAGCAGGTTAATAAAGGTAACACAAAACATTTGTCCAGTTCTCAAATTACTTTAATGTCTTCTGAGCCAGGATCCCTGTGGGAAAGTGCTTCACGGTCTCTGATTTCTGGCAGCATCCTTGATGAGGAGGTGCCATGGAATGCTGTGTCCAACACTTCTGCTTATTCTCTTACCTCAGGAACTCAGAAACAAAGCGACTAGTTTTTAGATCAGTGTTTAATGTTGAAGTAATAAAAGTGATCATGCCTTGGGAATTTAAATTTTGCATGTTAATTTTGTACATACTCAAATATGTTTTTTCCTGTGCATTCCTGATTGTTACTCTGTGTGTCATTAGATCCTTCACTGAAGAATCTATCCCAGGAAATCATAGAATTACTGAAAAAGCTGGTCGGGCTCGAGAGCTTCTCATTAGCCTTTGCCTCTGTACAGAAACAGGCTACTGAGAAAAGGGCACTCCGGAAAAAGAGAAAGGCTTTGGAGGTAGGCTTGCTGCTTGAAATTGACCTGTTCATTGGGCTTAACTATTTTTAACCAGGCATGTGTGCGTGTGTGTATCATACTTACCCAGGGAGGAAAGAGGAATTGGCTGTGTTTGAGAGGTGGGACTTTATAGCTGGGGCTCCAGATTTTGTGATGTTCAAAAATGGTCCATTTCTGCATTTGATTTTTATTGGTTTAACATTTACTTTAAAAGTAATACAAAATTTCTCTTCTTTTTTCAAGTTTGTAACTAATCCTGATATTGCCGCCAAGAAAAAGCTGAAGAAACACAAAAATAAAAGTGAAGCAAAGAAGAGAAAGATTGAGTTCCTGCGTCCAGGCTATAAGGCCAAGAGACAAAAGAGCCACAGCCTGAAAGATTTAGCAATGGTGGAATAAAGTGCTCCCTGTGCAGTGTCCGAACTTACCCTGAAACATGAACTTTCTGGTGTACCTGCTGGTCCAAAATCATAGCAGGTTTTATTATTTAATTTAAACTTTGGCATAGATTGTATAATATTATACAGTTTAATATAATTCATGTTTGTTTTTAATTAAAATATTTCATAATACTACTGTATCTTCACTGTCTAAAAAGCATTTGACACTAATGATAAAGAGTTTAAAATGTACTTTTCTTTTTAAAAAAACACATTAAAATAGCAAGACAACAGAAGAAGTTAGGAGTAAATCAAGCAGATGATTTGCAAAATTACAAAATTTTATATAGATATTTATAAAGCTCCATGTACCCATTTGAATGCAGAGTTCCAAAGAATAGCAAGGAGACAAGACTAGAGCTCTCTTCAAGAAAATTCGAGATACCAAGGGAACATTTCATGCAAAGATAGGCACAATAAAGGGCAGAAATGGTATGGACCTAACAGAAGCAGAAGCTATTAAGAAGAGCTGGCAAGAATACACAGAAGAACTATACAAAAAAGATCTTCATGACCCAGATAACCATGATGGTGTGATCACTCACCTAGAGCCAGACTTCCTGGAATGCAAAGTCAAGTGGGCCTTAGGAAGCATCACTAGGAACAAAGCTAGTGGAGGTGATGGAATTCCAGCTGAGCTAGTTCGAATCCTAAAAGTTGATGCTAGTGAAAGTCCTGCACTCAACACGCCAGCAAATTTGGAAAACTCAGCAGTGGCCACAGGACTGGAAAAGGTCAGTTTTCATTCCAATCCCAAAGAAGAGCAATGCCAAAGAATGCTCAAACTACCGCACAATTGCACTCATCTCGCATGCTAGCAAAGTAATGTTGAAAATCCTCCAAGCCAGGCTTCAACAGTATGTGAACCATGAACTTCCAGATGTTCAAGTTGGATTTAGAAAAAGCAGAGGAACCAGAGATAAAATAGCCAACATCCATTGGATCATAGAAAAAGCAAGAGGTAAACATCTGCTTTATTGATTAATCCAAAGCCTTTGACTTTGTAGATCACAACAAACTGGAAAATTCTTCAAGAGATGGGAATACCAGACCACCTGAACTGCCCCTTGAGAAATGTGTATGCAGGTAGAGAAGCAACAGTTAGGACCAGACATGGAACAACAGACTGGTTCAAAATTGGGCAAGGAGTATGTCAAGGCTGTGTATTGTCACCCTGCTTATTTAATTGATATACAGAGTACATCATGCGAAATGCTGGGCTGGATGAAGCACAAGCTGGAATCAAGACTGCCGGGAGGAATATCAATAACCTCAGATATGTAGATGACACGACTCTTATGGCAGAAAGCAAAGAGGAACTGAAGAGCCTCTTAATCAAAGTGAAAGGGAGAGTGAAAAAGCTGGCTTAAAAGTCAACATTAAAAAAAATCAAGATCATGGCATCTTGTCCCATCACTTCATGACAAATAGATGGTGAAAGAACAGAAACAGTGACAGACTATTTTGGGGGGCTCCAAAATCACTGACCAACCTAGATAGCATATTCAAAAGCAGAGACATTACTTTGCCAGCAAAGGTCCGTCTAGTCAAGGCTATGGTTTTTCCCGTGGTCATGTATGGATGTGAGAGTTGAACTGTGAAGAAGGCTGAGCGCCGAAGAATTGATGCTTTTGAACTGTGGTGGTGGAGAATATTCTTGAGAGTCCCTTGGACTGCAAGGAGATCCAAGCAGTCCATTCTGAAGGAGATCAGCCCTGGGATTTCTTTGGAAGGAATGATGCTAAAGCTGAAACTCCAGTACTTTGGCCACCTCATGCGAAGAGTTGACTCATTGGAAAAGACTCTGATGCTGGGAGGGATTGGGGGCAGGAAGAGAAGGGGACAACAGAGGATGAGATGGCTGGATGGCATCACTGACTCGATGTACCTGAGTCTGAGTGAAGTCCGGGAGTTGGTGATGGACAGGGAGGCCTGGTGTGCTGCGATTCATGGGGTCGAAAAGAGTCGGACACGACTGAGCAACTGATCTGATCTGATCTGAAAATCACTGCAGTTGGTGACTGCAGCCATGAAATTAAAAGATATTTACTTGCCCCTTGGAAGAAAAGCTATGACCAACCTAGACAGCATATTAAAAAGCAGAGACATTACTTTGCCAACAGAGGTCCGTCTTGTCAAAGCTATGGTTTTTCTAGTAGTCAGGTATGGATGTGAGAGTTGGACTATAAAAGCTGAGTGCCAAAGAATTTGGAGTTTTACATTCATGGGTAGGAAGATTTAGTATCATAAGTTGCTAGTTTGTCTCCAGTTGGAAACCTGTGGTTAAATACAAATCTGAGCAAAATCCCAAAGGAGTTCTTCATATTATCCCAACAAGCTGATTCTAAAATTTATATGGAAGATAGTTAAGTCGAAAATAGCTATGATACTCTTAGAAGAGCGTAAGGGGCTTGCCCTGTCAGATACTGAAAAATAAGACAAAAAGTGCTATCTAGAGAGGGATGATGTGATAAAGATTAAGAACTTCTACTTATAAGGTGACATACCCGGGACGTGGTATGTACCTTATACTGATAGATGATTAATAGCACCCAGGCTATATAACAAATACCAAAAACCAATGAAGATGATACAGTTGAAAAAGTGGCGAAAGATAGAAACAGGCATTGCAAAGGAAATATAAGTGGCCCTTAACCCAGTTACCAAATAACAGGCCCTTACCAAATAACAGGCTATAACAGGTCTTGAATATTAAAGTAGTTGTGTATTGGTTAGTAAGTCATTATCTTGAGACCACCTTGTGGTGGCACTCATGAACTTCAAAACCGCCACTTTGGCTGTAGGAGTCCCTAGACACCATTGTCTCCCCACGCCAGAAATTAAAGGACTAAAACCTGTGCTAGTAGGGTTTTAGTATCAGCTATGTCCTTTTTTTGAGTCACTCCTGTATTAACCTTGTTAATAATTGGGGAAATGCAGATTAACATGTGAATGAAACTCCATTTTGAACCCTTCAGATTAACAAGGCTGACAATACCAAATGTTGGCAAGCGTGGTGGAAGAAAGGGAACTTTTTTTTATAAAATACTATGGAAAACAGTCTGGCATGTTGTTCAACCATGTGGTATCTTTTGCCTCTCTACACTTGATGTACTAAACAGAAGCAATATTCTTTAGTATCCAATACATTTGGAAGGGTAGGGGGAGGAAAAATCATCCTACACTTTACATTTCATTTAACTCATTTAAGTCTTTCTGACAGCTTCCTAAAACTCATTATTTTACAGATAAGGAATCTCATCTCAGGTTAAATAATCTAGCTAAAGGTGACACAGGTTGAATGTGGCAGAGTCAAGATTAAACCTGGGACTTGAAAGCCCATGCTCTTTATGGTGACAGGGTTAGAATATTACAGCATATGGCATAGGAATCAAATGTTCAAACATTCATGAGCTTCACAATTGTGTTGTGATGTAGTCTGTATCTCAAACAGGAGTTCTCACACTTGCAAGGTGTTTGTAATATCCCAAAAGGATAAACATAGGGCATCCTGGAAAGCAGACCCAATTCTAAGTGATTTAAAGTGCAGGTATTTGCTTTTATAAAAAATTTATAAATCAAAAGTTATTAATACTAAAAGCAAAGTCAGGAAAAATAAATATCTCAAGTATATTGAGCACGGCTTTGTTTTAATATTTAATCATTTTAATCAGTATGTAATCAATATTTATTCCAGTAAATATTTATTGAGAGCCCAGTACCAAGTATGTACCAGCCAGGTGCACCACACTAGATGCAAGGGATTCTGACAGTAAATAAGGTATGGTCCCTGCCCTCAAGGAGCTTACATTTCCACAATTTAAAGTGCATCTCAGGTATTCTGATAATAGAATTCCACTCTCAATTTCTCTTTTTAAATTTGATCACATGACACAGCACAACTACCAAACAGAATTATAAAATAGAATGTTAGCGCTAAAAGAAACCTTTGATATTATCTGTACAAAAAGAAAAACCAAACAGAAACTGATGGAGTGGCCCTTTGCACCTAGAACTCATATGCTCTGATTTCAAGTTTGGTCCTTTTCAGGCTTCTCATGAAACAAGACTCAGTAGATTTTTATAAATATAAACATTCAACCTCCTGTAACATACTTGTACAGCTGTTTCCTGCTAGACAAGGACCTTCTCATTTATACCAGGTTAATGTCAATGTATGCTCTATTTATCCCATCCTATTCTTTGTGGCAAACCAGAGGGATCAGGATCATCCAAGTGCAGGCCTTTGCTACCAAGGCTATTTGTCAGGCAGCATTTGCCTGCCAGGGTTGCACCTCCCCATACTTCTATCTTCACAGTGTTCGTGAACCACTGGGGAGTGCTTATCCATTTAGGTACAAGTCTAACACGAGATATGTGCCACTGACCAGAAAGGGACCCAAGTATAAAGTGCTGGTTTACTATTTTTCTAGCTGACAAATATACAGCCTACCATTTTTAACCATGAACATATTCTGAGGTGCCATAATGTGCCAGGCACTATACTGGACATTAGGGATATGAATATGAAAAAGACAGTTTGCCCATCAGGAGTGCCTTGCAACTATGACACAATGTCAGTTATATACTGTTAGTACTTTGGGGTACACTGGGAACACATGCTCCTGGAAGAAGGCCTGAAAAAAATTGCTCCCAATTTTAGTAATTACAAGGTCTCTATTTCTGTCTCACTGTAGACTGGGTTGTTTGTAAAGTTCCTTTTAAAAGTCCATTAGGAAATAATTGTTTTTGATAGTCTAGCAGCAGTTAAGTCTAATTTTTAAAATCAGGAATACTTTCTCCCTCTAGAATCAGTAAGATTTTGACTTTTCACCAAAGTCACATGTTCAATTACAGGCAGATAGAAAGAACCAAAGGCAGTAAAAAACATCCTTTACAATGCTTCTTAAAATAAGTCTTGTTTTCAAAAAATTTCCTTTAATATGAAATTTTGTTTAATGTGTTGTGAATTCAATCAAATATAACCATTTAGGACTATTTCTACTACCTCTACTAGTATGGAAAAATTTACAGACATTATTTTGAATGTACTATGTCTACTTCTATTAGCTTAATTTTACATAAGGAATTAAGTTGTGTTGTCAATGTTAGCACTTCCAGGAACTTATAGTTCATGGGACAAGCTTCTGTCTGACCCTGAAATCTCACTGTAAGATTCCCTTGTAGGTGACTTTAGTCAAGCCAGTCTATCAGCATTTTGAGTCCATGTCCATAAAAATGAAGATGTAAAAATAATGTCCTAGCTACATGGCAAGATTCCTGTACCAATTGACTGAGTAGGTCCAAATCTGAAAAAAATTTCCAAACAACTATAAATAGTATAAAATAATAATTACAGATAAGTCAGTGAAGTTAGCCACCAAATTAATTATTTCATGCCTATAACCAAAAGCTTTTAAATGAAACAGCTTAGATAAAGTGGTCATTAAGCAAATGAAGACTACAATTACCCACGCTAGGTTCTTGGCCTACTCTATTGAGCCTAATCTTTGGAAAAACCTAATTCATTTTAGAGGGAAAAATCTGAGTTAAGATATTCATTAGTGTTAATACAAACAAGATGCAACCACTAATTTAAAAATCGGAGGGTTTTTTTCCTCATTAAGAGTACATTCTTTAATAGGACTGTATCTGAATAAGAACTGCATACAAATAGAATATATACCTTAACACAAGATAACAAGGAAGGAATATTTTACATTATATAGGGCAGACATTCAGTTGGTTCAATCACAATGAGTTACCCTTCCAACCAAATACTTAGTTTTAATATGTATTACAAATGTTCCAGTCAGTTCTGTATTTGCCAACAGACAGCTTTAACATTTAGTAGTGTGGAGCACACTTAACTGTTTCCAAAGGGATATGTGATGTGGTCTTCGTTTCAGAGGAGCAAAAGTGACTGAATTACTGTCTGCTCTTTAATGTTTCAACTAACCTGTGAAGAGAAAATGAACAGTTTCATAAAATTAACTTCAAATTTTCAGGTATAGAGAATGACCGTTTATAATATAAATTTCATACTGAAGATGAATTCCAAAGCACTTTAAATGATGAAGGTTAAGATGGTTATATTAGAAGAATAAGGTTATGGACTCAATTTCCACAAGGGTGTATTTTAGCTCTCACTCTGTCTATGCTTTGAATGAAAAATCAAAAACAACCAAATAGCCACTTTCCAGGCTGCTACTATAGCCAGGCCAGATGTAGATAATTCAGAGATGAAAACTAGCCTCAGTTCTCAAGGAGATGATAATTTAATGAGCAGATGCACAAACCAACTACAATACAGTGTAACAATTACTATTATATCACTGATCTTGGACAAGGACATCTGTGTGTGTGGTAAGGCAGTGGGCCTGGAGGTAGGAAGGCTCTTGAGAAGCAGAGAGCCTCAACCTAAGTCCTGAAGGATAAGGAACTGGAGGGTGAGCTGAATAAGGGAAAAAGCTAGAAATATAGCCGAGAGGTGGTTTACCTAACTATAATTAGTACGTGTGGCTAAAACAAAAGCAGATATACATGAAAACCAGTGGAAGAAAAGGGTAGAGGAACTTAATATGATAAAATGCAAAGTAATCTGATTTCATCCTTAAGACCAAAGGGAAATTACAAATGCATATACACACAAATCCTCAAATGGCTTCTGGAAACATGATACTTACCATTCCATTGCCTCATCAAGGCCAGTGCCTTTGGTTGCTGAAGTTTTGAATATTTGCCATTTTCGGTCCTTCAAGGCAGGTAACCCAAGTGAATTTGCCATTTCTGAGGGAGTCATTGCCTGTTCCATGTCCTGCTTATTTGCAAACACCACTAAAATGGCTTTTCTCAGCTCTTCTTCCTAAATAAAATAAAAAAAAAATACTCTCTAATCAATTTGCTCCTGAGTTTAGGAAGAAATGCCAAAAAAAAAAATCTATTATTTTAAAAGCATATTTCCTAACTCCTTTTTATATTTCTTTACTCCATTGAGAAGTTTTGTGTACAAAGGTAAAACAAATTGGTTTTGTGTCTGTAAGTTTTAATATAATAGTCCTGATTCAACCTCCACATGTACTTTATGTCACTAATAAATAAATATTGATTGAATTAAAAGTTAATTCCTAAAGAATGAATACAATTTTTAGTTTTCTATGGAGAAAGATTACACAAGTCAAATCCAAATACTAGAAAAAACCTAACAACAATCCAATACAATTTGAGAATTGGGAACTGAAGTTAATAATCCATTTCTTTTATGCCATACTTTATACAATAAAAATTTATTATACCATGTGAATTACAGCTAAATAAAGCTGTATATTGTCACCCAGCTTATTTAACTTATATGCAGAGTACATCATGAGAAATGCTGGGCTGGAAGAAACACAAGCTGGAATCAAGATTGCTGGGAGAAATATCAATAACCTCAGATATGCAGATGACACCACCCTTATGGCAGAAAGTCAAGAGGAACTCAAAAGCCTCTTGATGAAAGTGAAAGTGGAGAGTGAAAAAGTTGGCTTAAAGCTCAACATTCAGAAAATGAAGATCATGGCATGTGGTCCCATCACTTCATGGGAAATAGATGGGGAAACAGTGTCAGACTTTATTTTTTGGGGGGCTCCAGGATCACTGCAGATGGTGACTGCAGCCATGAAATTAAAAGACGCTTACTCCTTGAAAGGAAAGTTATGACCAACCTAGATAGCATATTGAAAAGCAGAGACATTACTTTGCCAACAAAGGTCCGTCTAGTCAAGGCTATGGTTTTTCCTGCGGTCATGTATGGATGTGAGAGTTGGACTGGGAAGAAGGCTGAGCGCCGAAGAATTGATGCTTTTGAACTGTGGTGTTGGAGAAGACTCTTGAGAGTCCCTTGGACTCCAAGGAGATCCAACCAGTCCATTCTGAAGGAGATCAGCCCTGGGATTTCTTTGGAGGGAATGATGCTAAAGCTGAAACTCCAGTACTTTGGCCACCTCATGCGAAGAGCTGACTCACTGGAAAAGACTCTGATGCTGGGAGGGATTGGGGGCAGGAGGAGAAGGGGACGACAGAGGATGAGATGGCTGGATGGCATCACTGACTCGATGGACTGAGTTTGAGAGAACTCTGGGAATTGGTGATGGACAGGGAGGCCTGGCATGCTGCAGTTCATGGGGTCGCAAAGAGTCAGATATTACTGAGCGACTGAACTGAACTGAACTGAAAGCTTATATTTTAAAAATATGTTATAGCCGAGGCAATTAACCAGTCCCTTAAAATTCCTTATGCTTTGAATTTGGTCTAAGAAGCTCTTATGATAAATGTGACGCTATGTTGTTTAAAAAAAAATTTAGGCAAAACTTTAAAACTTTAGGTTGAAATTTATAAATTGGAAGCTACTAGGAAGTTAATCATCCAAGAACTCAGAAGTCCGAAATAGTCTAAGTTTTGCTTCTAACTAGCAATCAAGTTGCCTGGAACTTAAACATTCAATAATTGGATAATTCAGAATCATAGTTTTAGTGGGAAAAGGAAACCTATACATCTAATTTTCTCAAGCAAAGGCAATTTCATTATTAAGTTAATCATTAGTACATTTCAGAAGCTTATTTAACAATTTTAAAATCTTTTAGATGACTACTTAATGCACCCTCTAAATTCAGTTAGCTTATCAGTATCTTTCAAACCTCAGTGAATATAATGTATTGGGTTCTTAGTTAAGAGCTATTATACACTGTTCCACACATCAGGGGTACAAGGTAAACGAAAGAACTTTACACTTTAGGGTGGGAAGCATACATAAGTAAACAAATATGTTTAAAATAATGGAAAGAAATGGTAAGTAGTTACAAAAAATAAAGTAAGATAAAGGGTTAGAAGATAACTGAGACCTCCTCTATGAGGAAGAAACATGTGAGATAAAACATGTCAAGAAGACAGCCACATAAAGATTTGGGGAAAGAAAATTCCAAGCAAGAGAAGCAAGTACAAACCCTAAACCAGGTGTCAGGTACACAAATTCAGTGAGCAAAGAAAAGAAATACCGGTATGGTTGAGGTACTGTAAACACAGGGAAGAGTAAAAAAATGATAAAGCTGGGTGAGGTAAACAGGGGCCAGAATTGTGCCAGAAATCCATTCTGAACTTCAATGTTCCTAAAACAAATATACTTTATTATTTATATACTTATACAATAAATCTGCTCCCATATGCTAAATTATACAACCAGAAATAAAGACATTAAAAAAACAATCACTTCACAGAAGTGACTTAGAATAGTCACTTCAGTTTAGAAAGGGTTTAGCTCTGAATTTTCTGGAAATTAAGGAATTTAATTTAAAGGAAGTTACAGGACTGGAATTTTTTTTTTTTTTTTTTTTGTCTTCAACACTCCCCAACAGTATTTTTGGAATAGAAAGTAATCTGCATAAAAGAAAATGATACTAAAGACATGGGTATGGGGGAGACCCCTGTTTCCCTTTTAATTATTTCTGCATGTGACAATAAATAATAAAAAGAGCAAGCAAATATAAATGATTTACCCACATTTTAATAAAGTTTTCTTACCTCTAACATGGCAACTAATTCTGATTTGGAAATGCCAATTCGGTCTCGGTCACAACTATCTACTACATAAATGACTGCATCTGTGTTTGAATAATAACATCTCCAGTATGGCCTAAAGAAAATTCAGAAAGGGAGAATACATTATTATTTGAAAGATGAAACTGATAAGTTAATTTATATGCTACGACTTGGCTATGGTGGGGTGAAGTGTGTTACTTGCCAATCCTTTCGCACCCGTATCAGTATCAATGCCATAATGATTGTTTCTGATGGACATATATCATATCCTTCAGATGGGAATGGGTAGAAAGAATATTGATAAAACATAGGATCAAGGAGCTTAAGAATGAGTTTAGACTACAGGCTGAGAGAAGAATCTATAAAATCACTAAATGTACTGATGAAAAAATGTTTCATACAGACCTGATCACTGTATCCTATAAATCTTTAACTAGAAACTCCTTAAGAGAAATGGGTTCTTTAAAAATAATTTTAGTAACAGATTTAAATTGATCACTGAAGACAAGAAGTAGAAATGGCTAAAATTAACAAATGACTCCAAAGTGGTTCAAGAAATAAAATGAGTTAAAAGGCAGCAAAATGCTTGGGGAATGCATCTAGTCCTAAATGGTGGGCCGAAAAGGTATTTTCATGAAATCCAAAACAGTCTGTCTCACAGAGGAAGGGACTGACAAGAATTAACTAGAGGATTCTTTTTATTTAAATACTACTGAAGTAATCAGGTCTTGAGACTTTCATGGAAAAAATTTTCATCTAAGTGATATTGGAAAAACTGACTTCCGTAGATTTTAATTATTTTCAGTTAAAAATCTTTAATTCTCAGATTTTAATTGCGAGAATAAGGTGGTTTTACCTCATTTTAAACTAGGTGGCTCCCATTACATTACAAAAGAAGACATATTTTGATTTACTGCTGTTAACCCTAAAAGAACAATAAAGATCCCAATACTACAAAATGGTCTGGCCTTTGTACCATACCTGATGCTTGTCTGTCCTCCCAAATCCCAGACTTGGAATTTAAGGTTCTTGTATGTTACTGTCTCAACATTAAATCCAATGGCTGGAAGAGAAAGCAAATTAAGAGTATATGAAGACTAATACATTCTGTCTTCAAAGTGTCCAGTCTGAGTTTCAGCAATTAGTGGTAATTGTTGAATCACATTATTAGTTCAAATATTATTCCATTTATGATAGTATGCTGTGCTATACATATACACACACACCCCCCCACAATAAGCAAGATCAACCCCACAGGGTATACCCCAATCAGGGTATATAAGAAGCCCCAGCCACCTCTGCAATTAGATAATTCTTAGCTCAGTGGAAATCCTATTATGTTAAACGCTGGCATACAAAAGCGTTCAGAAAGTTATACTTAGAAAGGACAGTTGTAAACGTATTACAAAAAATGGAATTTTGGTAGGTAGCAAATAGGATAAAAGCCTAGATTCTAAACTTCAGTAAGGGACAGCAATGGCTGTATACCTCTTTATGGAGGCTGAGTTCACTAACACAGGGACTCTCACAGACCCTCTGAAGACTTCCTCAAGAGCTCATCCACAATAAGGTCACAGCTAGATGGTCAAAGCGGAAGAGTCTCAACCCCTTTCCCTGCCATCCTTCTTAGGTGGAGCTTGGCATTACATGCCTAAGGCAAGATACTATTACTTTCAATGAAAGGAATCCAGAGCAGCTGGAGAGGATGCTGAAAAAACTTAGGAGCTATACATATAAAAATTGCTAAGATTTTACAAACTTAAAAAAAATCAAAGTAAAATGTAACTTACAGCTACAATTGGACAATTAATTTTTTAGATTTAAGTTTATACTGGTAAACGATGCTTAAGAGTATATATGGCAAGTATAAAAAAATTACTATAGCAAATCTGAGTGAAAAAGTAAAAAGCAAGTTCATGATGTCTCCCTCAGAATTAGGTAGCAGTGTAATCATCATCTTCAACCTCAATTACAAATGTTGTTTATTTGCAGAGAAGAACGTGGTATAAACCACATTTGCTAAAACGCAATCCACTGAGCTATGGGCACCACAGCGGCCACCATGACTCAACTGCAGCACAGATGGGAGATTTGAGAACCAAAAACCAAAGAAACTGAAATTGCTTGAAGGTGGTAGCAAGAAGTAACAGATGACATGGTTCAAAAAGTTCTTTTGTAAAAGCTAGACTTTTCTTTTTTAATCTGCAAGTTTAAATAGTACTAAATAGAAATACCTTGAGTGACGGAGTAACTTAAAGACATTCTTGAGCAAACTCTACAAACTATTAAACTTAGTTTAAGTATACTAATCTTCAGAGCAAAAAAATGAAAATAGTATAAGTAACAAAACAGTCTTCTTATGTAGTAAATTAGTACTATTGAAGAATATTTTTCTAAGGTATCAATTGATTTAAAGGTGTTACTTTTCTTGATATTTTTAAGTTCCAGATTAATTCAACACTCAGTCTCTTCAACTCAGATCTTTAAAAATAATCAATAGGATTACTAAAAAAAAAAAAAAAAAAAAAAACTAATCTTAATCAAATAATAACAAGTACAGGAAAAAAAACACTGTACATGTATGTGTGTGTCTGTATATATATATATATATAACTTAGTATCGACATACTGATAATTCTTTACTCAGATTTACAAAGTATTTTATATACTTGATTCATTTTCCTTATTCATTGGCTTTATTTTCAAAGCGGATGAATATTTATTATCTTCATTTTATCAATAAAGATACTGGCTCTCAATGATATTCTGTGGCTTAACTCTACCCAACTTTTAAAACAACTCTGAACAGCAGAACCCAGCCATGGACAGGGGTTCATAAATTACACCAAACTGTCTGTAAATTTATGAAAAAGATGTTATCAATATTATGCTCATAGAAGTCTACAAATCTTATTAATTACATTACATATGTATTCAGAAATAAAGTTGTTTTTCCAATGGAAAACAAAAGCTCCTATCCTATGATTAGTTTATCATACCAACACTTACTAGGAATAGTAGTCACGACTTCTCCAACCTGTAATCTGTACAAAATTGTAGTTTTTCCTGCTCCATCTAATCCCAAAATTAAAATCCTCATTTCCCGAGTTCCAAACAGACTGGAAAAAATGCTTGAGAAAAAGCCACCTTAGAAAATAACAAAAATGTATTTCAATATCACTTCAAGAACTAGATCCACAAAACATTTAATCTTGATCTTTAAAAGCTATACTAAATTCAATAACATTGTAGTATTTTCCTCCATTCATAGGAACATTGCTTCCAATGAAACACATCATTCAACATCAAACTAGTAATTACTGATTGTTACCATGTCCTGGATACTATGTTAGGCAGGCTCAGAAGATATACTCAAAAATAAGAGAAATATGACTCCCCTCATGGAGCTCACTTTCTAAACAAGAGAATATGGATAGCTTAACGTGATATCCTCATTACCCCTAGAAATTAGAGGGCAAATTAGAATGATAGTGGGACAATGAAGTCCTTGAACATTAAAAGCAATTATTATTGTTGTCCAACAGCAGTACCATAAGTACCTTCAATCACTGAGAATTCTCCGTAAGGAATGTAACTTGCAAAGAAATTGAGACAGAAGCCAAAAATAACAAAAATTATTTCTGATGAAAACATTTTAAAAAATACTAATAAAGCAACATTCAACATATCATGAACTATTCCCAGAAAGCTTCCTATACACAAGGTATTGTGTAATACAAAAGCACTTGTGAACAGAGAATAGAATGGTGGTTACCAGATGCTGGGAGAGTGGGGAAAATGAGACAGTGTTAGTCAAAGGGTATACACTTTCATTAGAAGATACGTTCTGGAGATCCAATGAACATCATGGTAACTATATTTAATTAATAACATATTGTACACTTGAAATTTGCTAAGACAGCAGATCTCAAAGTGTTCTCATCACACACACAAAAAGGGTAACTGTAAGGTGATGAACGTGTTAATCTGCTTGAATGTGGTAATCATTTCACAGTGTATACATATATCAAAATATCATGCTGTACACTTTAAATATATACAATTTTTGTCATTCATACCTCAATACAGCTGAAAAAATGTTAAAATTTAAAATTATCCTCTGTGTCAGCAGGGCCTCCCAGTAACAGATTAAATTGTTGATGTGTGTTTAAATAAAATAACCCCTAAGAGTGACGGAGGTGGAAATTCAGAATCTTTATTATTTCTACAATCAAACAAGAAGCTCTTTTAAAATAAGTTCTTTTTTAATGATTACCCTTCCCCACCCAATAAAAGCACTCTGGCCCTTTCTTACCAAAAGACATTTGAAAAGATTAGAAAAAAGTTACACTAACAATATAAAAAAGTTGACAACAGAAACGATGCTCACAAACACCACCTGGTTACTTTACAAAGAAATGAAAAAATTAAAAACTACAAGTCTGGAAAAATGAATCCACCATGGGCTAGAGAACTTTGAAAGTTTGTAACATAAGGAGTGTGACTTGACAAAATCCTTTTTTACAGGTTAAAAAGAGGCAGTAGGAAAAAACTGAAAGGGTTATGCAAAAAGACAAGAAGGCGCTTCTGATGTTTCAGAGCAAGATGGAAACTCCCCAGAAAATAGCTGAGGTTTTTAAATAACCCAAAGAATTTGCATCACTTGGAGAGTTGTGACCAAGTTAAAAAATCTGCACCTTCATTTGGGCTCCAGTGGGGAGCGAAGCTCTACCTGATGCTTGACGACAATGTAGCTCTCTCAATTAGCACTCCAAAAATTGAGTTTAAAACGTCATCACTGACCAGTAATATCTTCCCTGCCCACTTCCCCCTCCCTATTCCTCTCTTACAGAAAAAGTTACAGGCAAGCAGATAAATGCCGTGTTGGCAATAAAACATTACGAGCAACACCTTTTGGATTTTAAACTGACGCTGTCTCAGCGACCAGGGAGAGTATCAAGCTGCCACTACAAGGTCAGAGCTCATCTTTCACCCAAGAAACCTTAGCGAACTTGCGACTGACATGTTGCCAAGCTTCGCATACCAGCTCCGCCCAGCAAGCGGCGCTGGGTCCGAGGAGGTAAGGGAAAAGTTCACCGACCCACGGTGACCCACCCCTGACGCCGCGGGGAGACAGGAAGCGAAGGTTCGAGGCAGAGTCCACGCACACTAGTGAAGAGCCAAGATGACTGAAGTCCTCAGCAACCAGCTCCCTGAGACGCTGGCTGGGCTCCCCAGGCCTGCCCCTCTGTTCCTCCTCTCCCCAATCAGTCCCCTCGGCCTCGGCCTCTCGGTGCGCCCAGGCTCCCTTCTCAGATCTCTCACCCATGATGAACCGCCTGTCCGCCCTCGTCCACTGTCAGAGACTGGCCCCGACCTCGGCAGCGACTCCTATTCGAGTCTCGGCGCCGCCACCTCCCCTCGCCTAGGCCTGCGCTCCGGCTCCCGCTCGGACTCTTGGCTCCCAGACAGTTTCTTTGGAAGCTTGGTCAGCCAGCAACTTCCACGTCGGACCTCCCGGCAGGGGCGGGATTGAGGGGCCGCCGCGACTGCGCGCTGGAAACCGAGGCCTGAGCGTCCGCGTCGTCGCTTTCGACGCAAGTCCCCGGCAAACAGGGTGTAGATATTGTGGAAGTCACGAGAGGAAAAAAAGATTCAAGGACTCCGGTTGCTCTTGCTTCTGTTTTCTTGGACAAGAAGGGATTCCGAGGTATAGAGATTCGAATTTTCATTTTAACTTCTGACACCAAGAAGTGACGAATCCGCCAACCAGGAATGCGCGTCACGCCTGGATGCGGCTGTCTGATTGGGTGCGGGCGCAGGTTGCGGCGTACCAGACATTCCTGGTCCAGAAGCACCCTGCGGAGTTTATCTGATTTTCCCCCGTTCCTTTCTCGGATCAGGAAATAGAACTACATAGTAATGATAGGAAGAGCCCTGCGCCACCATTGCGGAGCAGCCTTACAGTTGAAGCCGCTATCGAGATTTTAGGCGTCGCCGTGGTCTGTAGGGTCAGCGTTAGAGCCCCTCCTTTCTTCCACCTGTACCTTTCCTGATACTAAAGTCATTACTCTAGGAAAGGTGTGTATCTTTAGGGCAGCGTCATTTTTCAAAATGCAGTCCTTCTTGTTAATATTTTATTATCCTGTTAATATGTTAATATCCTTCTTGTTAATATTGACCTGGTATTGCAGTCCCTGCTTACTAAAAAGGCACATTTGAGGAAGCAGAAGTATAGCAGCACGCTAGAATTAAAGCTAGATACTTAGATTGTAAGTCAGTGAAATTTTACTCTTGAGACAAGCGTGTAGAATTGACGTCACCTCTTTCAAGTATTTGCTCAGATTTTATTTAAAACTGCAACCTACCCTACATCCCCCTTATCCTGATTTTTAATAGAACTTACCAGTTAACATAATTTACTTGCTTATTATGCTTATCTGTCTACTTTCTCTCACTAGACTGTTACATCTATGAATACACGTATTTTTATTTTGTTTGCTCTTTTGTTCTTATACTTGGGCACTAAACAAATATTTGTTAAATGTGTTGAATTACAAGTTTTTAAGACCAATTACATAAGCATTAGTTAACTTAAACATATGCAACATTATTAAATTTGTTTCCTAAAATAGGCATACCTAAACTACCTGTCCTAATTTGATGAGAGGCCAAACCGTCTTCTAGAATGTTATGTTTGAAGAGAAACCACCAGATGGAGGTATTGCCTCAGGCCAGTTCTCAGCAGAATGAGATAAGTTGGTCTGATTGATTTAATCCCTTTCAAATGTTATGGTACAATAATTATATGTTAAATTTTAAAATGTGAACGCTTTAATATAGTCCAAGCAAGGAAAACAATTCCAAAATTCTTTTGACTGTAAAGCCACAATTAGATGGAGTAAGTTTAAAATTTTAAAGCTAGAAGGAACTTCAATTCCACCTATCTCAGTCACAGATGAAGAAGTGGAAAAGAGCTAAGCGATAGAGCTAGGACATCTACTGTTACCATTTGACTTCAGACTTAAAGTAACTACATTATGATGCCTTCTGTAACTGTAAGTTTGGTAAGTTGATTTAGCAAACTGCCATACTGTAGTTTTCTGTAGTTTCTGAAGTTAGAAACTTAAGACTTAAGTGTGTTCCATTGCTAGTGAAAGTTACATTCTTTGCTTAGATTTTATTCCAAGCAGAATAAATTCCAAGCAGAGTGAAGCAGAACCTATGAAATATAATAAATATAAAAGGATAGTAAATATAAGCTTCAGAAGGGCTTTTCACACTGTGCATTTATAATTGTCTTTTAAACTAAGCAACATTTTGAAATCATAACTAGATGTGTTATATCTCAAATGTTTCTTTGCAATAATATGTACTTTGTCAGAGAATTTCTTGTTAGACTATGTGGTCTTTTTTTTTATTGAGAAGTCATTCACATACAATAGCATCATTTTTTAAGTGTTCAATTCAGTGGTTTTTCATATATTCATGAAGCTTGCAGCTATAACCACTGTCAAATCCCAGAATATTTTCATCACCCCAAACAGAAATTCTATACCCATTAAACAATAATTCCCTACTGCTCCCCCCAAGGAAACTGCCTTGGTTGCTTCCCTCAAACCAACATTTGAGGGTTCTTATTTCACCACTTCCTCACCAGCACTTATTTTTTACTTTTAACTTATAGCCATCCTATAGGTATGGCATGGTATCTCATTGTGGATTTGATTTGAATTTTCCTAGTGACTAGTAATGTTGGACATCTTTTCATGTGCTTATTGGCTATGTGTTTATCTTCTTTGGAGAGATGTCTACTCAAATCCTTTACCTATTTTTTAATGAATTATTTGTCATCTTATTGTTGAGTTGTAGAAGTTCTCTATATATTTTGGAAACTAGACCTTTATCAAATACATGATTCACAAGTACTTTCTCCAGTTCTGTGAATTGTGTTTTCCCTTTGTTGATAGTATCCTTTAATGCACAAACTTAAAATCTGATGAAGCCCAATTTATGTATTTTTATTTTTCAGCTTGTACTCTTTGTGTCATATCTAAAAAAATATTGCCTAATCCAGGCTCACATCAATTTACACCCATAGTCTAAGAATTTTGTAGATTTGTCTTTTACATTTATGTCTCTGATCCATTTTTAATTGTTTTTTGTGTAATTTATGAGGTAGGAGTCCAGATTCATTTTTTTACGTGTAAATATTCAGTTGTTCCAACACCATTGTTGAAACTGATTTTTCCATTAAATGGTCATGTCACTCACTCTGTTGAAAACCAGTTGACCATAAATGTACAGATTTGTGGACTTTTCAGTTATTTATGGACTTTTCAGTTCTAGTCCTGGGATGCTTATGTCTGTTCTCATGTATTGTTCTCATACAATACCATCATGTAGCTTTGTGATAGATTTTGAAATCAGGAATTATGAATTCTTTAACTTTGTCCTTTTTCAAGATTGTCTTGGCTGTTCTAGATCCCTTGCATTTCCATATGAATTTTAGGATCAGTTTGTTAATGCAAAGAAAGGCAATTAGAATTTCAGCAAGGATTGCACTGACTCTGTAGGGTTAATTTGAGAAATTTCGCCATCATAATAGTGAGTCTTCCCCATTCACAAACATGGGATGTTTTTCCATTTATTAGGGTCATCTTTACTTGTTTTTAGCAATATTTTGTCGGAGAAGGAAATGGCACCCACTCCAGTACTCGTCCCTGGAAAATCCCATGGGCGGAGGAGCTTGGTAGGCTGCAGTCCATGGGGTCACTAAGAGTTGGACATGACTGAGCGACTTCACTTTCACTTTTCACTTTCCTGCATTGGAGAAGGAAATGGCAACCCACTCCAGTGTTCTTGCCTGGAGAATCCCAGGGACGAGGGAGCCTGGTGGGCTACTGTCTATGGGGTCGCAGAGTCAGACACAACTGAAGCGACTTAGCAGCAGCAGTAGCAACAGCAGCAATATTTTATAGTTTTCAGTGTACAGGTCTTATACTTCTTTGGTTAAACTTATTCCTGAATATTTTGAGCTTTTTTGAGACTAAGGGTTCTTAACTTGGCATCATACAAATCCATAGATAGACTTGTGGGAGACTGTAAACCTACTGAAATTATCTCTAGAATTTTATCTCTCTGTGTACATGCATTTTTTTCCCAGAAAGACAATCTAGCACTTCCATCATACTCTCTTTGATACACAATTTCAAAATACTCTTGAGAGAATAGTTACAAGGAACACCCATGCACTTAAAACTCATCTGTGATAATCATCAATTTATGGCCATACTTCAGAGTCACTCTTGCTTCATAATTATCCCTACCATTTGCACCCACTCTCCCCACAACCCACACACTAAATTCTTTGTAACAAGGCTGCTCACACTTGGACCTGTCAGCTGTGGCTAGGGGAACAGTTCAGTTCCGTTCAGTCACTCAGTCATGTCCAACTCTTTGCGACCCCTGGACTGCAGCACACCAGGCCTCCCTGTCCATCACCAACTCCCGGATTTTACTCAAACTCATGTCCATTGGGTCAGTGATGCCATCTAACCATCTAATCCTCTGTCATCCCCTTCTCTTCCTGCCTTCAATTTTTCCCAGCATCAGGGTCTTTTCAAATGAGTCAGTTCTTCACATCAGGTTGCCAAAGTATTGGAGTTTCAGCTTCAGTATTAGTCCTTCCAATGAATATTCAGGACTGATTTCCTTTAGGATGGGCTGGTTGGATCTCTTTGCAGTCCAAGGGACTCTCAAGAGTCTTCTCCAACACCACAATTCAAAAGCATCAACTCTTTGGCGCTCAGAACAGTGCCCACTGGAAAATCATATTTGCTTTCATACGCACCATATGCATGAATAAGGGTGCAGGAATGGGGAAGTTATAGAAGCTGGACACAATAGGTATTCACTATAGTTCTTTTCTAATACCAGCATTTGTCCTTTTGGGGTGGATGTGGCAGGCATTAGGTACAGTATTAATGGCTCGTCCTAAACTATGTCTTACTGTGATTGTCCTCTGTTCCAGAGGACACAACACAAGCCACAGTAGCACAGGGTCTGTGGTCTCTTTTATAGACTGCCTCTTGACCAACCCTACCCCTTCCTCCCACCTTCCCCTTTTCCCCAAGGGCAAGACCGGCTTGTCTCTCTATCAAAGTTATTATACCAGAAGTGAGAGCTTTTCTCTCATTGCTTTATTTCCTCTCAAACCTCATTATAGAATGGGGGATATTTCTTATTTTGAAATTCTTGCCAGCTGGAGAAACTTGGGATAAGGAACAGTTTTATTTTCTGACCCAGGAAGTCTGGGCTCTCTGTATTTCCTCCAAATTCTTCTTACAAACTGAAAAGCTCTCTAGTGCCTTTCTCTCTTCCCATACCTTATCAAACTCAGTGCTAAGAAGCCAGATGACACTATCAATATTCTCCCTGGAAATATATCAGTTCAGCAAGTTCATTTATCTCTATTTCAAGTTACCACAGGCAGCATTTTTATCCACTGTTCCACAGCTGTTTACCACAGTTCACTCTTTTCCAAGCCTTCGTTAATATTTTCTCACCACCTTTCTATCCTTTCCTAAAATAATTTTTGCCAGTCTTCCAGCTCTCACTAACAGCCTCTTTATTTTTCCAGCCCCCATTCACAGTATGGTTCCTAAGTCAATGCATGTACATGAGGTGAAGTCGCTCAGTTGTGTCTGACTCTTTGCGACCCCGTGGACTGTAGCCCACCAGGCTCCTCCGTCCATGAGATTCTCCCGGCAAGAATACTGGAGTAGGGTGCCATTTCCTTACATGGGGAAATGCAATTTTTATGTACCGTATCTCTCTGGTACCAATTTCTAGGTCAGTTATTTATTGCTGTGTAACAAACTGCTTTGAAATGTAGGGACTTAAACCAGCAGTAAGTGTTATTTATCACAATCATATGGATTGGCTAAGCAGTTCTTTTCCTGATCTTGCTGGAGGTTATTCACGCAGCTGTATGCAACTGGTACACTGGCTGAGTTGGTTGGCTTCTCTCTGCGTGTGGTGGTTCATCTTCGCAAAGGCTAGACTGGTCTTGACATGGCTGTGGCAGCGCTGTGGTCCTAGGTATAGACC
Organism: Bubalus kerabau; assembly: GCF_029407905.1. Lineage (NCBI taxonomy): Eukaryota > Metazoa > Chordata > Mammalia > Artiodactyla > Bovidae > Bubalus > Bubalus kerabau. The sequence goes on along the minus strand of NC_073624.1, from coordinate 56,864,005 downwards.
TAACAGAAGTGCATGCACATGTGCACCAAGTGACACGTACAAGGACATTTATGTAGCATTATTCACAAAAAATAAAAAACTACGCAACCCAAGTGTCTGTCAGCAGTAGAAGAATTCATAAATTGCCATGTATTTACATAATGGAAATCTATAACAAAACAAATAAAAGAACTAGAGTTGTATACTGGAGACATCTCATAAACACATTACTGAGCAAAAGCAGCAGACACCAAAGAAAGTATACTATGTATGATTCCATGGATATAAATTCAAAATCAGGCAAAGCTATCATAACTGAACTATAATGTTAATTTTGGGAAAGGAGAAATGGGGTAGGAGGAAGCATGAGGAAAGTTTCTGGAATGTTTAGATATTCTCTTTCTTGACCTGACTTGTTTGCTTCTTTAATAATTCACTGAATAGCATATTTATATTTTGTGTGTTTTCCTGTCTATGTGTTATATTTTAAAAATAATTTGAAGGAAGCACATTAGGATGACATTCACCTATCTAATTGGTAAATTTTTTAAGTAGTTCCGTGTGGGAAAATTGTCACTCTCATCCACAGTCCATTTACCATTAGGCAGGATCTACATACAAAATTTTAAATATACATACCCCTGACCAAAATGTCACTTTTAGGAATTATGTATATGCTTGCACGTTTGCACAGCCACATTTGTACTATGCTGTGCTTGCAAACGCATGACATTCTGAACATTTATACAAGAAACACTTAAGAATCGTTCTGCACAGAAGACGACAGACTTGAAGTGCAGGGAGACATTTTTTATTGTATACCCTTTGTACTGTTTGAATTTTATACCATGTACATGAATTACTCTTTTAATAAAAGTAAACTAGCTGACTTTTTTGTTTGTTTGTTTTTACTTGCCCAAGGTCATCTAGTTAAAAGTGACAGAGCCTAGATTTAAGTCCTAGGGTATCGAACACCAAAGCCCATACCATCAGCTGTAACTCTGAATTTCCTCATGTGGAGTCTCAGTTTTCTCCCCTATAAAGTGAATGTATTTGTCTACATTGCAAGGGTCTCTCTGGAAACCAACATGGAAGCTCCGTTATATGAACTGAATCAACACCACAGGTATGTAGGAGAGATCTACCGCTGAGTCATGGCATCAGTGCTCAGAAATCACCCCGGGACACTCCATCCACCGAGTCTACCACAATAAGACTCAGTCCCTACCAAATGAGAATACCGCATAGAAGTTGGTAGTTGAAATAAATCTGTCAATAAATCTTGCCGGAAGCTGGAGGAGAGCAAGAGCATAATAGGTAAATATAGCATGAAATCTTCATGTTAAAATTAAATTGCACGATTAACTTTTGAGAAATTTAAGTCAGTCAGCTGTGCATTGACTGTAATAACCGTTGATACAGTTGTTCACATTTTGTAGGATACAAGACAGCTGTGGTTTCCGAAGTTAGCTAACACATTTAAAAAGTGAACACAGGCGAAATGTACTAGAGTAGGACTTTGCAAATGGAATTTAAAGAAAAACTTGCTACTGTAATTTTTTTTTGCTGTTACAGTTGCACTAGCAGGAAAAGGAAATAAAGTTATGTTAGTGAACATAATAGTTGTGATTGAGATCACTGAACTAGCTTGTGTTGTTCTCAGCTAAGAAAGCGAAGTTTGAAGATTTATTTTAAAATAAACAAAATGTAATAAACCTGCAACAGACAACTTCAAAATGCACAATCAATCCTATTTACTGTCCAATGATTCAAATGATCTGTTAGGAAGAAATCAATCATTTCTCCAGCCCTGTTTTTCTCTTAAGCTCCAGTTCTGAACCTCCCACTCCTTACTAGAAAGTTCTCGTTGAACGTGCATTCAAGATTCACATATCTAAAATTGAACATATCTGTTGCCCAGCTAAAAAGTAAAACAAACAAACCCCCCAAAATATGGTTCATTCTCTCCACTTTCCTGTTTCTCTGCTCAGTGATCCAAATTCTACCCTCTAGCCTTCCCAGGCTAACCTAGTGCTCCTGTTCCCAGTGTTTTGTTTTTACTTCTTTTTCTTTCCTGTGAGGAAAGAAATTGTAAATACACAATAAAGTGTTGGTGAATGACTGAATGACACTTCAGCATTATTATCCCAAAGATAAATGCTTTGCTTGTCTATACTGTCATTTTCCAGAACATGGAGGAAAGAGGCAGTGCGGAATTTCCCCATAATTTGATCTGTTCAAAAATTAATGATATTAAAATTCCTAAAATGAGTTTATAAAATTTTCTCTTTGGTATTTGAAACAATGAAATTTGCTACTGCTGTTTCTGTCCCAACTTCCAAAACTAAAAGCACATAGTTTGTATGAGAACTTCAGCATTATAGAGAATAAAAGATTGGTCCTATAGCATATGAATTAGTATCATAGCATGATTTTAGTAGCCTGGTTAAACAACAGGCTTTATACCAAATACCATGTTGCATATCAAATAATGAAGTGAACTCCCTGCCTGGTGAAAAACAAAGAAACTTTATTATTGATATAGAGAAGTTGTTTTAAATTTTAAAGTTAAAATAAGGAAGTTCTTTGAATATTGCCTAACTCACTATTGTGGGAAAAAAGAAGCATTCCAGAACATACCACCCTATTTTGCATTTCTATTGAACAGTTTTTTTAAACCAATTTGCAATATTTGCTTTATAAAATAAACCCTAACTCAAATATCAATTTGTCATTTTGACAAGAGAAAAGAGCTATGTTGTATATTATCAAATTCATGACCAGACAGGTGTTTTGATTGTAAATTATTAAACTGTAAAAATCTTTTGGTTAACTATGAGACACCAATTCCACAAATGTAAAGCATTTAATCATTATTACACATAATTTATAACATTTCTACAAAATGCTAGAAAATATGAGCTAAATGAGTACACCTGTTAAAAGTACTGGGTCACCCGAATAGGAGATATAAAGCAAAACGATTCTTATTCTTAGCAGATTTTAGTCATTTAAATCTGTTTATTCTATTTAAACTCTGAAGGATTTTCATTCTTAATTTAGTTTCTGGTGGAAACTTCTCTTCACAAAATGAATAACCAAGTGAAAATTCTCAGAAAACAGACATTAATACTGATTTTTAATTACCTTTATTTTATTTAGCTCTCTAGCTTTTGATAAAATATTTATGGGAAGAGATTATTTTTAGCTCCCGCTTTACAAAGCTTTCTGTCACCTCATAACCTGAGTTCATCAGAATGGAGTAACACAGGATATAGAATGGGTAGAGACCAGAAGAGCTTAAGCAGGCATGGCATTTTTGTAGAACTGTTAGATCTAGAAGAACCTCAAAGATCATCTGGGCCAGTCTCCTTGTTTTGCAAGTGGGGCCAGTGTGGCCTTGAGGTTGCCCAGCTCATTAGTTACAATCAGGCTTGGACTATTCTCTTTCTCTTTGTTCCCTGGTTCTATCCACCTTGTTAAGTGACACATGGGAAAACTAGGAATAGTGAGAGCATCCAGACAGATGTGTCGATAACACAGGTAATACAGTCTCTTCTAAACTGACTGAGCCCTGCCACTTAATCCACATCCAAAACTTCAACCAGTGACTGGAAATTACTAGATTTTTAATGACACAATGGAATGTCTCTTAAAGTGTTTTATTATCGATATTTGTCACTGCATGTCCACATTTTTCAAAATGGAAAACAGATGTTGACTTCCCACAAATCCTCACTGCTGTGTGCCCTTCATTTTCATCATGCATTTTCTAATAATGCTTATCAAGTGCTTACTTTGGGTCAGCCAATACACTAACCACTTCAAGTGCATTACTTCATGTAGTCTTCATTAACAACCATATAAATTAGGTACGACTATGCTCCCACATTTCAAAGGCAAAGAAACTGAAGCTTAGACAGATTAAGTTACCCTAGGTGCATAGCTAGTAAGTGGCAAATCTAAGATTAAATCTCAAGCTGTTTGATGTTAGAGCCAGACCTCTTAAGCAGTATTGCTATGTTCTGTTCTGGGAAAGAAACCAGCCTACCCAAAATAAGAAAGTTCCTTATTAAAAAATAATAATAATATATATATGTATGTGTGTGTATATATACATGTATATATACATATATTTATACACATATAGAGTTGGACATAACTTAGTGACTGAACATATATGTATAACTGAAAATATTTCTCATATATATGAAAACTGAAAATGTTTACATATTATTTTCTAAATGGTATGTTCTTTTCCTTTTATTTAGGCTAGATAGTTATAGTCAATATTAGACAGTTCAGACTAACTTATCAGTTCAGTTCAGTTCAGTCACTCAGTTGTGTCCGACTCTTTGCAACCCCATGAGCTGTAGCACGCCAGCCCTTCCTGTCCAATACCAACTCCTGGAGCCTACCCAAATTCATGTCCATTGAGTTGGTGATGCCATCCAACCATCTCATCCTCTGTCATCCCCTTCTCCTCCTGCCTTCAATTTTTCCCGGCATCAGGGTCCTTTCAAATGAGTCAGTTCTTCGCATCAGGTAGCTGAAGTATTGAAGTTTCAGCTTCAACATCAGACCTTTCAATGAACACCCAGGACTGATCTCCTTTAGCATGAACTGGTTGGATCTCCTTGCTGCCCAAGGGACTCTCAAGAGTCTTCTCCAACACCAAAGTTCAAAAGCATCAATTCTTTGGCGCTCAGCTTTCTTTATAGTCCAACTCTCAAATCCATACATGACTACTGGGAAAACCATAGCCTTGACTAGACGGATCTTTGCTGGCAAAGTAATGTCTCTGCTTTTGAATATGCTATCTAGTTTGGTCATAACTTTCCTTCCAAGGAGTAAGCGTCTTTTAATTTCATGGCTGCAATCACCATCTGCAGTGACTTTGGAGCCCAAAAAAATAATACATAAAGTCTCTCTCAATTTGCCATGAAGTGATGGGACCAAATGCCATGATCTTAGTTTTCTGAATGTTGAGGTTTAAGCCAACTTTTTCACTCTCCTTATCAGTAGTTTTTAATTTTATTTTTTGCAATGCATAGTTTTTAAAAGTTATATGTATACAAGATATGTGATAATATATATATGTAGATATGGTTGAAAAAGAAATAATAAAAAAGTCTCTCTCTCCCCAGATTTCCACACCCAGAGTCACCTTCTCAGAATTAATCACTACAAACTAAAGAGCCTTTTGGGCTCCAAAAATCACTGTACATGGTGACTGCAGCCATGAAATTAAAAGACACTTGCTCCTTGGAAGAAAAGCTATGACAAACCTAGACAGCCTATTAAAAAGCAGAGACATTGCCAACAAAGGTCTGTCTAATCAAAGCTATGGTTTTTCTAGTAGTCATGTATGAATGTGAGAGTTGGACTAAAGAAAGCTGAGCACTGAAGAATTGATGCTTTTGAACTGTGGTGTTGAAGCAAGACACTTGAGAATCCTTTGGACTGCAAGGAGATCCAACCAGTCCATCCTAAAGGACTTCAGTCATGAATATTCATTGGAAGGACTGATGGCTGAAGCTGAAGCTCCAATACTTTGGCCACCTGATGCGAAGAACTGACTCATTTGAAAAGACCCTGATGCCGGGAAAGATTGAAGGCAGGAGGAGAAGGGGACGACAGAGGATGAGATGATTGGATGGCATCACCAACTCGATGGACATGAGTGTGAGCAAGCTCTGGGAGTTGGTGATGGACAGGGAAGCCTGGCGTGCTGCTGTCCATGGGGTTGCAAAGAGTCAGACATGACTGAGAGGCTGAACTGATCTGAGTGGTCTTGTGTATCCTTCCAATGTCTTCTATGCATTATATGTATATTTCCTTTATTATCAATGGTAGTATAATATTTACATTGTTCTGCACTTTTTTACACTTAATATATCTTGGCCTCTATTCAATACTCTGTAATGACCTATGTGAGAAAAGAATCTAGAAAAGAGTGGGTGTGTGTATATGTGTAACTGATTTGCTTTGCTGCACAGCAGAAAGTAGCCCAACATTGTCAATCAACTGTACTCCAATAAAAAAATTTTTAAATGATATAGCTTGGAGAATATTCTATATCAATACACATGGACTTACTTCCTTCTCTTTAACACTCGTAAAATGTTCTGTTGGGGAGACATGGAGGAAAAAAGTGAAATGAAAAGTTGGAAGCTGAGTAACAGTAATAAAGAGCATCTCTTAGGTTCTACCTTCTAGATGTGACTAGAAGATTCCTAGGCCCCCTGCAAAGTCCACAGATATGTCCTCTCAACCTGCACTTAATGGGAATAGATACAGGTGGATACTGGTGCCATCATACAGGGAGTTCACACTGCGCTCTTATAAGTAGATTTTGTAAAGACAGAGCTCTCTGCAGGAGGTCTCCTTGTCTTGTTACTAACCCCAAACCAGGCACCCCCACACTCTACACATCTCTGGCCTAAGGACACATTTCAGATCTTTTTGACCACACAATACTTCACCTAATCTGTTGATTCTTTCTGTAGATCGAAGAAGTAGAAATGAAGAATAAATAATTAACAGATGACCGGATGTCTTCCCTAGCTTCCCCTTCAGTAACCTCATCAACAAACTGTGTGAACAAGAGAGCATCTGAAGTCGACAAGCCTGCAAACAGTGGGGGATGGTGACGACTCTGACCCCCCCATCTCAATGATTGAGATTATTTCCCTTTTTCCCTTTAAAAACTTTCATGGCTGAGCAGAATCTTTGGACCTGGTTTTGAGAAGGGAGGTGGTGCACTGAGTCCACCATCTCCCCAGATTGCTGGCATTCTGATTAGAAGTAACTTTCCTTTCCTACCAAGATTTGTCTTGTCTCATGAGTATCGATTTTTGAGCTCTAAACAGCTGGACCTGATTCGGTAACCCTATCACTGCACTACAGAGAAAAACGGGACATTCCTTCCCCCACTATGTCCTACTAAAACCTTTGTGTCAAAACAGCTTGTCCAGTTCTTGCTTTTGACACGATGAACAAGCTCTTCAATCTGACTGATAAATGATAAGCAACACTCGAAATTGGTTTTTTTCTCCAGTAACTAATTCCCCTGAAATAAGAGCCTATTAGGAAGCTCCTGAGCCTTTCATACAAACTGGTAGACCCTCTCTAACTAAAGTCTAACTATTCCCAGTTGGATCTCAATCTACGTAATAAAACTCTGTTCATTGGCTCAAAATGAGTCACCCCACCCCCTACTTCCCATCTCCTAAATATACACGATGAGGCGCTCCCATAGAGTCCCCTTGCCTCATGTGAAATTTATCAGTATGCATGGAGAAGAGAAGGTTTTTATCAATAGACATCAAATTTGATGTTATTGTTTTTATTTACAGTTGAAGAAAGTGAGGTTCAGTACCATGGATGGGAAGAAGTTGGTCTGGGGTGTTCAAACAGGGGGCTGATATTAATCAATTGATATTAAAGTCTTCTGTCCTTCCAGAGTGCCTCCCCAGAGCTGGGGAACCCCTCCATCCACAGCTGTTCCAATCACAAACTGTTTTCAAACTCCTATTAAATTCTAAGCTCATCATGGACAGCTATGTACTTTGGGGCACTACATGTTTGATTCTTTATTCATTGAGCCCTGACAATAGGCCAGCCACTGTGCCTAGCCCTGGGCTTCGCCTGCAAAGGAGGCAGAACATGTCACTTTCAACACATAAACAAATAAATGAACAACGTACATATAGATTGCAATAAATTCTGTGGAGGAAATGGGTAGGGTAGTGTGATAAAATGTAACTGCGGGAAAAGGCTTGTTTTAGATAGAAGGATCCCTGAAGACCTGGAAGAAAGTAACATCTTCGCTGAAGCCTAAAAGGTGAAAGAGAAGAAGCAGCCAGTCATGTGAAGACTAGAGAAGATTGTCCAGGCAAAGTGGATACCAGTTACTTGAGCTCTTCAGTTCATTGTAGCATTTGAGAGGGGCTTCCCAGGTGGTGCCAGTGGTAAAGAACCAGCCTGCCAATGCAGGAGACATAAGGGACATGGGTTCGATCCGTGGTTTGGGAAGACCCTCTGGAGGAGGGCATGGCAACCCACTCCAGTACTCTTGCCTGAAGAATCCCATAGACAGAGGAGCCTGGTGGGCTACAGTCCATAGGGTTGCAAAGAATCAGACACAACAGAAATGACTTAGCACACACGCATGTACCCTATTGAGCTCAAAATATATTTCTCTAATGAAAATGAATTCACATTGCTCTGCCAAGAACTAAAACGTATTCAAAGGCTGTTACCTGGGTAATTACTATTATTAAAAAGAATATGCTAAATGGTAGTTTCTGTTATTACATTATTTTTTAATTTGTTTTTTCTATAGTAAATATATTTGCTATTCAATATTATACATCATAGGTGTACAATATAGTGATACACAATTTTTAAAGGTTATACTCCATTTATAGTCACAAAATACTGGTTACATTCCCTGTGTTGTATAATATATCCTTGTGGCTTATTTTATACCTAATAGTTTGTATCTCTTAAGCCCCTGCTCCTATGTTCCCCTTCCGCCTTCCCTCTCATCACTGGTAACCACTAGTTTGTTCTCTGCATTGTGACTCTGCTTCTTTATTGTTATACTCACTAGTCTGTTGTATTTTTTAGATTCCACATATAAGTGATATCATACAGTATTTGTCTTTCTCTGACATTTTATTAAGTATAATACCCTCCAAGTTCATCCATGTTGCTGCAAATGACAAAATTCCATTCTTTTTATGGCTGAGTAATATTCCATTGCACATATAAAATGTATATGTAATATTTTTATCCACTCATCTGTTGATGAATACTTGGGATTTATTTATTTTTATAATTTTTCTAATATGTATTATAAGTGATGACCTCTTTTTGATATTGACTGAAGCAGCATAACATATTCTTTCAACAAACATTTGTGCCAGATACTTTGTTGGTTTCTGGTGATAAAGTAGTGAAATGAAGTTTATTTGACATGAATATTGGATTGAGTTTGAGGTGGGTCTTCAATCATCTCTCCCATCAAAGTGGCTTTCATATGTTTCATACGTTGACATTTCCCATGAGACACTAATTCCATTGATTAAAAAAGAAAAGGATTTGAAAGTGAGTCCCCAAAGTCTCCATACAATCTTAGGTATGTGTATTATCATTAAGAACTTTATGTAGACATAATATTTGAGACAACTCAACAATATGAAGTAAAGTAAATTTCTTTGCTTGAATGAATCAAAAAACCATATTTACTCAATGGACGTGAGTCTGAGTGAACTCCGGGAGTTGGTGATGGACAGGGAGGCCTGGCGTGCTGCGATTCATGGGGTCGCAAAGAGTCGGACACGACTGAGCGACTGATCTGATCTGATCTGACTTTGAACAAAATATAGTATTCCCCCTCAGAGATACAAAACATTAACCAAAGTTCCTTGCCTTCTCAAAAAATAAACTCCTCATATTTAATCATTTTGATATTTTAAATTCTCCTTGTCCTATTAGAATGTTTAAAGAACAGTCTAAATGTATTTCAATTGACTTCTTCTCTCCTTTCAAAAATGTCTGACAATCTTTTAAGCAATAAAGGAAGGAAATACCAAACTGGCAAGATGTGGGATGTGAAAATGGTTCTATGGGCATGAGAAAACTGCTCCTATTATGTTAGCAAGTTTCGAGTCCTTTATAAAAAGAAGAACTGGCTTATTAATACCAGTTTTGCTTAGTCATGTAATTTTTTTAAAGTTATTTTGCAGTTATGTATTGGCTTTTTCGCTGCCATCAACGTGGGAATCAAAGTCACATGAACTGGAGTTTGTGCTAATTTTTTTCTGTCGTTTTTTCCTCTTTGACACCTATCTAGGGCAGACAAGTGTTATGAAACTGGTAGCAAAGACCTCCAATCATTCCAGGGGGAAAAATCATGCCTTTTACTTTTCTTACTCAGAGTACTTTGTTTCTTTCTTTAGATTGTGTTAAGTCCACTATTTCATGTTATTATGGTACTTGGTATGAGGCAGTGAACTTTGATAATAAACAAGCCAGGTACTCATTGTTGGTCCTTGGCAACATTGTGAGGCAGGATTGTTGTCCCTGGATCCTTCACTGTGGGTGCTCTCTTTAGCCTGATAGCCAGGGCCTTCCTAGAGCACATGACCTCTGCACGCAGACTCAAATCTGCATTCTCTGGCCAATCCCTCAGTGACTGAGCTACCATAAACTCAGTTTTTCTGAGCTCTTTCTCTTCTTTATCCCTCAGTGATTTCCAGCTACCATAAAACATTCGCACTGAAGCATTAGAAAAAAATAACTATGATGTTCCTGAGAAAACTCTTTCATTGCTATTTCAAGATTTTCTGAAGTTATAAATGATATGGGAATTCAGGTAGCCAAAGGGGGAAATATTGTCTCCACTCTCAGATTTCTTCATGGACTTTTCGAATTCTACCCCAGAGAATTTGCTAAATGGATGTCAGCCTCCTGCCTTTGTCACTCAATGAAACTGCTTACTCATGGCTCACAAGGTTCCCCTGCAGATGATTAGTAAGCATTATTCCAAAGTTTCAGCAAAAACATTGAGGGAGGCTGCCTAACTCTATTGTATTTAAGTTAGCTATAAGGAAAGAAGTCACATTGCCTCATGTGCTAGCCAAATTTTCTGCTAAATTTGTTTTTTTTTTTTTTTTTTAATTAAAAAGTGCTCACACAAACAAGGAAAAAAGAGGAATCCACACAGAAATATAGACTATGAGAGTTAAAAAAGAAGGGACCTTCAGGATCAACTAGGCCAATGTACTCATTTTATAGAGAAACTACTAAGGATACTAAGCCAGGTTGCTTCCCTGGTGGCTCAGTGGTACAGAATCTGCCGCCAAGGCAGGAGACTCAGGTTCGACCCCTGAGTCGGGAAGATCCCCTGGAGAGGGAAATGGCAACCCATTCCAGTATTCTTGCCTGGGAAATTCCACAGACAGAGGAGCCTGGTGGGCAACAGGTCATGGGGTTGCAAAAGAGTTGGATACAATTTAGCAAGTAAACAACAAGCCAGGTTACCCAAGATGACATTGCTAGTGTCAGATCTTGTTTCTCAATCATAGCCTCTTATAGCACTATGATCCTCTCCCTTCTTCATAGCATAAGCTGGTTACGTTTTTGCATTTGCTTATGCCATTATTTGATTAATGCCTATTTCCCCCACTAGACTATTATACTCACGATTACAGGAACTCTGGTTTTGCATTGCCACTTGGCAGGACAGTCAGGAAGTCTCAATAAACACTTAAAATGAGTATCAATAAACATAGAGTCAACCAGCAGTAAAGATAGAATTAACAGTATGTTTTAGTCTTTTGAATAATTGTCAAATTATTGTTCACATATTATGTAGACATGCTACCTAATCAAGGAAATGTTAAGTGTTACTGTAGTAAAATATAATATCAGTGGCTTAAGACAAAAAAGTTTACTTATTTATTTTAAATTTAGTTTCCCACCTGTGTGTTTCTTCCCTGTGTGTTTCTTCTCCTTAACTACTCATACAGAACACCCCACTTAAGACGCTTTTGGTCATCAAGAGAGTTTTTTCCAACACCAACTTAAATAGGCAGCCTATCTCCACCTTGTAGCTACTCCATTTGGAACACAAAGCCTCCAGGGTCACTGTGGCAGGAGAAGAACCCCAGGTTGTAAGGCACTCCCTCAGCCCGGAAGTGGCACATGGCACTTCCACCTATAGTCCTGTGGCCAGACTGGATCATATGACCCCATCCCAATGGCGAAAGAAGTTGAGAAAATTTTAAGGAGAACTAGCTGTCTCTGCCTGCCATTGTACAGGTTGATGATAATAGTAACAATCACTAATTTTTATTGAGCACTTACTTTGTGCCAAGCCAAGAGCTAAGTGCTTTATTACAAAACCTCATTACAGATAAATGAACTACATATACTCTCACTATGATCAATTTCCAAATGAGGGGATTGGGGACAATTGGTGAAATTCAAATATGAACAATATATTAAGTATTATAACAATAATAAATTTCCCAAACCTTATAATTACACCATGGTTATTAAAAAGGAAAAAACTCAGTTTTCCACCTTTATGTTTTTTCCCTATGAGTCTCCTTTACTACTTAACTAAAATACTTAACTTTTTAAAATTTAATATTTATTTGCCTGTGCTGGGTCATAGTTGTGGGGATGCAGAATCTATGATCTTGGATGCAGCATGCAGGATCTTCAGTTGTGGCATGTGGGATCGTTAGTTGCAACATGTGGGAATCTATTCCCTAACCAGGGATTGAAACAATGCCCCTTGCATTGGGAGCATGAAGTCATAGCCACTGGACAACCAGAGAAGTCCAAAACACTCCATTTCTGGTCACCAAGAATTTTTTTTTCCCCCACAGTAAGCAATTCTCTGACACCACTTGGGTGTCCTGCAATTTAACTCAATTCTACAATTGTACATCAGATTCCACAGGTTAAGGGCTCAGTTCCACAAGACTGCCCTTCACCCCTTGAGCTAACATACTAATTTCTAACACCAGTTGTGCCTCTCACTATTAGCTGTAGGTGGGAGGTTCCAAAGACCCCCTCCTTGGAGTCCATTAATTTGTAGAGTAGCTCACAGAACTCAGGGAAGTATTTACTTATGTTTATTAGTTTACTAAAGGACATGATAATCAGTTCAGTTCTGTTCAGTCACTCAGTCGTGTCCAACTCTTTGCGACCCCATGAATCGCAGCACGCCAGGCCTCCCTGTCCATCACCAACTCCCGGAGTTCACTCAGACTCACATCCATCGAGTCAGTGATGCCATCCAGCCATCTCATCCTCTGTCATCACCTTCTCCTCCTGCCCCCAATCCCTCCCAGCATCAGTCTTTTCATATGAGTCAACTCTTCGCATGAGATGGCCAAAGTACTGGAGTGTCAGCTTTAGCATCATTCCTTCCAAAGAAATCCCAGGGCTGATCTCCTTCAGAATGGACTGCTTGGATCTCCTTGCAGTCCAAGGGACTCTCAGGAGTCTTCTCCAACACCACAGTTCAAAAGCATCAATTCTTTGGCGCTCAGCCTTCTTCACAGTCCAACTCTCACATCCATACATGACCACAGGAAAAACCATAGCCTTGACTAGATGGACCTTTGTTGGCAAAGTAATGTCTCTGCTTTTGAACATGCTATCTAGGTTAGTCATAACTTTCCTTCCAAGGAGTAAGTATCTTTTAATTTCATGGCTGCAGTCACCATCTGCAGTGATTTTGGAGCCCAAAAAAATAGATATAGGTAAACAGACAGATGAAGAGTATAGAGCAAGATCCAGAAGGATCCTGAATGCAGAAGCTTCTGGCCCCATGGAGATGGGGTGCATCACCCTCCCAGTGTGGACCTACCTGGAAGCTCACCAAACGGCACACTATCAGGATTTTATGGAGGCTTCCTTGCGTAGGTGTGATCAGTTATTAACTTTGTGTCTAACCCCCTCCTCTCTCTGGAGGATGGAGACTGGGTCTGAAAATTCCAAGCCTTTAATCACAGTTTGGTCTTTCTGGTGACCAGCCCACACATAGGAGCCATCCAGGGCGGTCATCCAGTCACATCAATAGAACAAAACATGTACCTAGTACTCTCTCTTATCACGAAGGAATTTACAAAGATTTCAGGGACTGGGGGCAGAGACCAATATATGTTTTCTGTTGCCTCACAGCTATATAAGAGAATGTCCTTGTTTATAGGACATAGATACCAAGCTATTTAGACATAAAGGAGCGTGATATTTGTTGATTTATTAAAAATTTATGCATAAATAATAAATAGATCTCAGCGGGGCCTCCAAAAATAAAAACAGTTAGACAAGCAAATGTAGCAAATCATTAATAACTGCTGAATCTGTACTATTCTTGCAACTCTTTAAAGTTTGAAATTATTTTAAAACAGAAAGTTGTGAGACTTCCCTGGTGATCCAGAAGCTAAGACTCAAAGCTGCCAATCCAGGGGGCCCAGGTTTGATCCAGGATCAGGGAACTAGATCCTGCATGTTGCAACTAAAAAATTCCACATGTCTCAGACCTGGCACAGCCAAATAAATAAATGTTAAAGAAAAAAAAATGCATTTATTGGTTGGTGGCAGGCACTGCTCTGGACACAGGATAGTACATTTTTGGCAAGAATGTATACAAAATGCTATAAATATAAATCACCATTGATGAGACTAACTGGCAAAATCCAAGCTGTGACTGCCTTTCCTTACCATAAAGGCTTTTGATTCACTAGTCTTGGTTTTCGAAGATAAGTTTTGGTCTCTCCCTTCTTGGAGGTTTTTTCTTTAAAGGTCTTTTAAAATTTAATTAATTAATTTATTTGGTTGCTCTGGGTCCTTGCTGCTTTCCGCTAGCTTTCTCTAAGTGTGGAGAGTAGAGGCTACTGCTTGTCGGTGTGCGCGGGCTTCTGGTTGCAGCGTCATCGCCGTGGCTTCCCTCACTGCAACATGGAGTCTGGGCACTTGGGCTTCAGTAGCTGCAGCACATCAGCTTAGTCGCTTTTCGGCATGTGGAATCTTCCCGAACCGGGGATCCAACCCACATCCCCTGCATTGGCAGGCAGATTCTTATCCACTGCACCACCAGGAAAGTCCTCCTTGGAGGTTTTGAAGGAGGAAAATAATGCAGTTTCTGAGTGGGGTGGTTGGAAGGGGACATGAATTGTTATGACTGTTAGTCCTATGACAACATAAAAATTGAGAAGTGGAAATCCCACTTGAAAGCAAGAATATTCTAGCAACAGAAATCCAAGGCTCTAGTAGAGTGGTTGAGAATTAGGGTGAAAAAAAAAAAAGCCCTCTCCATTCAAATCCATTCTTCCCCAAGTATTAGTGCTCTAAGTCAAATCATTCAACAAATTCCACAGATGCTGGTGGTTTCTCACTCTCCCCTAAAGCATGGGGGCATATAAACTGCCTGATAAAACCTTTAAGAACAAGCAAACCAACATTTCCAAAGCTCCTTAACACCGAGATCATGAGTTTATAAATCACCAAGAACACTTCTATAGAACTTTGATGGGGGAAATTAAACTGTGTTTAAAAGGAAAACAAATAGGTTATAAATTAGAATATTGCAAAAGCAGAGATTAGCTGTGAGAAAACAAAATTACTTATATACCAGGAGAAATACTAATTGAAGTATCAACATGTTCCATTCTCCATCAATTTATTTTATCCAACTAGCCAGCATTAATTTTATTTTTTCTAATTTTTTTAAATTTATATTTTAATTGGAGGATAATTGTTTTACAATGTCATTTTAGCTTCTGCTGTGCAACAACATGAATCAACTATAAATATACACATTTCCCCTTCCTCATGACCCATCATCAATTTTAAAAGAGGGTAAAGAGATAACTTTCAAATTTTTCTTCTGCAGGCGTGCATACAACTAATTACAAGAAATAAGGATTAAATGATTTAATATAGGCAAGGTATTCAGAACAATTCCAGGCACACAGTACATTCTCAACTAATGATAACTTATTAAAAAAAAATATTGGCTAAGCGATATTGAGATTGAGTCCCATTTAAACCATTGTTGTCTGGGAACAAGTCAGAACCCATAAGAACCAATTGCAAAGTATCCTAAGGACCTAGAACTTCATCCAAAGCAGAAGGAATTTTGCCCTAGAGAGTCATGGACTTGGGAGTCTAGCAGTCCTGGGTTCAAATTAAGAGACATTTTTAATGCTTTGGTTCTTAAGTCTGACCTTTCTTCTGATCCGTAGTCAGACACATTATTCATTGTAATATTGGCCCTTTGCAAGTCTGACCTTTCTGCTTTTCCTGGGGATCCAAGATACTAAGACATAACGCACAGCTGGATATTTGGATGTTTGTCCAGGATAGAACAATGTGAAGGTCGACCCCAGAAGGACAATGTCTGGGTTTGGTTCCAACACTTCCCGGAACCATGACCTTGAGCACGTGTCCTTCATTGCCTAATGGAGCTAATTGTTGTTGTTTAGTCACCAAGTCGTGTCCGACTCTTTGCATCCCCATGAACTGTAACCCACTAGGCTCCTCTATCTATGGGATTTTCCAGGCAAGAATACTGGAGTGAGTTGCCATTTCCTTCTCCAAATGGAGCTACTGATAGTATTCAAATGGCAGGTTATTAGGAGAGTTAAATGAACAAACATATGGAAAATTCTTAGAACAGTGTCCATCTAACATAGTAGGCATGCATGCTCAGTCACTCAGTCGTGTCCCACTCTTTGCGACCCCATGGACTGTAGCCCACCAGGCTCCTCTGTCCATGGAATTCTCCTCACAAGAATACTGGAGCGGGTTGTCATTTTCTCCTCCAGGGATAGAACCCGCATCTCCTGCATCTCCTGCATTGGCGGGTGGATTCTTTATCACTGAGCCACCTGAGAAGCCCCTAACACAGTGCAGGTAATCAACAGATGCTAGCAATCATTGTTATGGTTTACTTCTGCAGTGGCAACTAAGTCTTCCAGTTTGACCAGGGTTGCTTTAATTCTTCAGTTTCAAAATTGAAAGTCCCACATCCCAGGAGACCATTCAGTCCCAGGTAAACAGCTTGGAACCCTGTGTTCACCAGACTGGCTTTGTCAATTCACTTTGGAAGAGCAACTACAAAAATTGTGTTAGCAGACATTGGCAGAATCTGTAGGTTCAAAGTGATTCTGTGCTCAGTTGCTTCAGCCACGTTCAACTCTTTGCCACGCTATGGACTGTAGCCCACCAGGCTCCTCTGTTCATGGGATTCTTCAAGCAAGAATCCTGGATTGGGTTGCTGTGCCCTCCTCCAGGGGATCTTCCCGACCCAGGGAATGAACCCTCATCTCTTATGTCTCCTGCATTGGCAGGCAGGTTCTTTACCACTAGCATCACCTAGGAAGCCCCAAGATGATTCTAAAGAGCATGCTTTAAGGTTACCTTTCCAAAGTCCCTTGGCTTTTCCTGATTTATTCTAGGACCTCATATCCATACTTAAATCAACTCCCCAATTTTCTTCCCATGTCTATTTCTCACACATGACTATTGGGCTATCTCCTCATTCACCTCCCCTTGAGATGATCAAGGACCTAAGGTTGTAAGTCTTGTCTTGTTTCCGTGGCTGCTCAATCAACAATGGAGGGTTGAAGGGAATTTTGCTTTCCCGGACTTGAATGGGAGGGTCTAGATTAATTTGCCTCTGCATAGAATTTCCATAAAGGTGAGGCTTTTCCCAGGTAGCCAGTGCTACGTGACCTTGGCCAAGTTGCTTAACTGCTCTATGCCATATAGTACATAATTGTCAGTGATGTTGTTATTGTTATTAATATTAGGCATAGGAAAATTTGAATTTGGAAAATGGAAGAGCTGGGATTTTGACCCAAGGAATCTGTCTCCAGCTTTAGGACTCTGTGCCCTTGACAATTTTTCTTGATTTATTAAATTGAGAAAAAAAAAAAAGAGCAAAAATAGATGAGAAGATATCCAAGAGGAAGTACACTATGTAAATGAGTTTGAATGAGTGCAGATACACAAAAGCAAGGTCAATAACTTACAGATTCAACTTTAGCTTTATCTTTTTTTAAGGGTAAGAAAAATGGGGGTAGGAATAATCTCTTTAATAGTTTTCTGTTTAAAGAAAGCAAAAATTCAATCCAGAGACCTACCTTCTTCTCCTACCCACAACCAGATGTTCATAAAGACATATTAAGTAAGATTTTATTTTCTACCAAAACCAAATTGGGAATTACAAAGACAGGATAAATGGGGGAAAAAATTCTTTCTACTATAATTTTTTTAATATCCTGGGTATATACTTATTTTCACACTGAGTTATGTATATCTTTCATATATTTAATCATTTGTTTTTCTTTTGTGGTTTTCATAATTAATTTTAACAATACATGTCTCCAGGTTTCTGGTAAACAAATGTAGTTGAATTTTTTTTTTTTCTGAAAGCAATATAGTATTCATTGAAAAAGTTTCTAAGAAAATGGAGGGAAGACTGAGCGACTTCACTTGCACTTCTCACTTTCATGCATTGGAGAAGGAAATGGCAAGCCACTCCAGTGTTCTTGCCTGGAGAATCCCAGGGGCCGGGGAGCCTGGTGGGCTGCCGTCTCTTGGGTCGCACGGAGTCGGACACGACTGAAGCGACTTAGCAGCAGCAGCAGCAGCAGCGATCTAGTGGTTAGGATTCAGGCATTTTCACTGCTGTGGCCAGAGTTCAATCCCTGGCCAGGGAACTGAGATCCCACAAGCCTTTTGGTGCAGAAAAAAAAGCAAACAGAAAAAGGAGGGATAAATATGGCTTCAAAATACTAGTTCAAAATAAAATAGCAACAATAACAAAAAAATAAGTCCTAATTGCATCCTCTACATGCTCCTGACAAGTATGATGCTGGTTTGTTTGCCAGTATTAGCTTCATTTTCACAAATGTACTTAGTTTAGAAAACCTTCCTATTTTTGTCACCTCAGTAAGTTATGTTTTTCAAAGAATTTGCTCATTTCATCTAAACTTAAATTTGGACATAAGGTTGTTCATTATATCTTCTATCATTAGTTTTTAAAAAATCAGCTTTATCAAAGTATAATTTACACATGATAAAATTCACCAGTTTTAAATGTGCAAAGCGTTTTGACAAATGTATACACTTATGTGGGCTTCCCAGGTAGTGCTAGTGGTAAAGAACCCATCTACCAATGCAGGAGGTGTAAGCGACGTGCGTTTGATCCCTGTGTGAGGAAGATCCCCTACAAGAAGGCATGGCAATCCACCCCAGTATTCTTGCTTGGAGAATCCCCTGGACAGAGGAGCCTGGAGGGCCACAGTTCATAAAGTCATCAGACATGACCGAAGCAACTCAGCACTCATACAGTTGTGCAGCCATCACCACAATTATGACATAGAATATTTATCATCCCCTCCCCCAGATTTTTCTTGTGCTCCTTTACAGCCAGTCCCTTCCCCCAGTCCCCAACCCTAGACACCCGTTGATCTGATCTCTGACACTATCATTTTGCCTATTCTGGTATTTCATATAAATTGAATCTTACAGTTTGTAGTCTTTTGTGTCTGGATTCTTTCAGTTAGCATAATGCTTTTCAGATTTATCCATGTTGAATGAATGTGTATGAATAATTTGTCCTTTTTCTTTTGAGTAAAATTCCATTGCATGTCTATATAGCAAACTGTTTACGTATTCATGAGTTGATAGAAATTTGGGTTTTTCCAGTTTGGAGCTATTATGAATAAAGCTGCTATGGTCATTTTCATACAAGTGTTTATTTGAACATGTTTTCATTTCTCTCAGGCAACTATCTAGGAGTGAAATGGTTGGGTCATAACAGGAGGTACACATGTTCAGTTTTATAAGAAACTAACAAGTTATTTTCCAAATGGCTATACCATTTTACATTCCCACCAGCAACTTATGAAAGTTCCAATCGCTGCATATGCTTGCTGACACTTGGTAATTATCAATCTTTTTAATTACAGTCATTCTAGTATGTGTGTAGACGTAGCTCATTGTGGTTTTTAATTTGCATTTCCCCAATGACAATGATACTGATGAGCAACATTTCATATGTTTATCATTCATTTATTTTCTTTAGTGTTATTTTATAATTTTCTTCTTATTATAAAAAAAGTCAAAGCAGCATTTATATCATCATAGTTCCTTCTATGTGACAATATACCAAGGGAAGAGAGAGAAAACCAGCTCTTGTTCAATACTCCATTCTGGGATGTGTGTTCTCAGTTGATCCAGAATAGCCAAGGAGTCAGGTAGTTGATAAACTTTACAGATAAGAAAATGAACCAATAGGTAAGCCATTGTTCAAATTCCTGTAGCTATTACAAGGTGAAAGATTTTCAAAGTTTATGCTCTTGCCGTGCCCTCTGCTACTTCTTACGTAAGGCTTTTGAAATTTAACTTTCCTCATATTAAACTCTATGACTCTTGGACTTTTTCTGCTAGATTTTAACTTTTGTCACCTCAACTTTTTAAAAGAGCTAAACTTGGGACTTTCCTGGTGGTCCAGCAGTTAAGACTCTGCTTCCAATGCAGGTGAGGTGGGTTCGATCCCTGAGATCCCTAGCCAGGAAACTAAGGTCCCACATGCTGCATGGTGGGGCCAAAAAATTAAAAAAATTTTTTAAAATAGCACAGGGAACTATGGTCAATATCTTGTAATAACCTATAATGGAAAATAATTTTTAAATAACATGTGTATATGTATAACTGAATCACCTTGCTGTGTACCTAAAATATTGTAAGTCAACTATACTTCAATAAAATATATATATTAAGAAAAAAAAGAGCTAAACTCTTCTGGAATCTGAACAACAGACTTCGGACAAGAGGTAATTCTGTGTAAAATATAATTTTTAAAGGCCACAAACAGCCAGTTTTTAAATGCATGCTTAAGGTTTTTTGTTTTTCAACATTTGTTTTATCAACATTTAAGAAGATTTCTTTATTCTACTGAGATTAGGTGTTAATAAAATATTCTTACCTGTTTTCAAAGTAACTTTTATTTCTAATTGTGACATTTCTTCTGGACAAGGGAGGAAAGTATATATTAAACAGTATTATATGATAAAATGCCAGCCTATAATTTTTTAAAGGTTTAATGCTTTTTAAACTAGGTAACACACATTATAAAAAAGAAATTCAGAATATCAAAAAGTGTATAGTGAAAAGTAAGTCTCACATCTTTGGTACCCAGTCCCCAGTTTTCTCCAGAGACACTCATTTTTAACAATTTCCTATATATCCTTCCAGGATATTCCATGCATATGTAAGCACAGGTATTTAATATATTCTTTAAAATACAAATTGAATTATCATATATACACTAGATCTTGAATTTTCTATTTTATAATGTAACTTAGAGTTCCATATTGATATTTTTAAAATGCCTCATTGTAATGCCTACATAACAGTCCATTAAAGAATACGCCAAAGAAATTCCCTGGCAGTCCAGTGGTTAGAACTCAGCATTTTCACTGCCGTGGGTCTGGATTAGATTCCTGGTCTGGGATCTTGCCTGGAAAACTCTATGCATGGAGGAACCCGGTGGGCTATAGCCCACGGGGTCAAAAGAAGTTGGACAAGACTGAGCACACACCACTGCACCACTGCCCTGGGAACGAAGATCCAGGAAGCCACGTGGTGTGGCAAAAACAAAAGAATATGTCACAGAAACTATTACATATATTGTGCAAAGCCTAAAATATTTACTACCTGGCCTTTTTCAGAGGAAGTTTTTTGGGTTCTCTTTTTGTTGCTAATTCTTAACTTAATAGTAATTAGAGAACACGGTCTCAGGATTAAAAATTAATAACAAAAAACATATTAAAAGCCCTTTGAGATACTGTACTTAGAAATTTAAAATATACATTGCTCCAGGGTAAAAAAGAAATAATAATGAAAAGTTAATAAATAGAACAGAATGATAGTGAAAACCCTCTACATCAAAACTTGCTGAATGGGGACCCAGGTCGAAGATGGCGGCAGCAGCTGGATCTCGGGTTTCTGGGCTGCTGGGTCGTTCCCGGCTGCAGCTGAGTCGGTGTATGTCCAGTGGCACCCATGGCGAGGAGGGCTCAGCTCGCGTGTGGAAGGCTCTCACCTACTTCGTGGCGCTCCCCAGGGTGGGAGTGAGCATGCTGAATGTCTTCCTGAAGTCACGCCACGGAGAGGAGGAGAGACCCGAGTTTGTGGCCTACCCCCATCTCCACATGAGATGCAAGCCCTTTCCCTGGGGAGATGGTAACCATACCCTATTCCATAACCCTCATGTGAATCCTCTTCCAACCGGCTATGAAGACGAATAAAGAGAACCTGGACCACTACCCAGTGGGGACCACAGCACTGGTTTGGACCTTTACTCTGCACGCATGGACCAGAAAAGTATACGGGACCTCAAGCTCACCACCTTGTATCCAGTGATGACCATTACACTTGAGGACCATTATACTGATCTTCCATCCCTTTGCTAATAGCAGGAGGAGATGGCTTAAATAAATAATTTAGTCATTAAAAAAAAAACAAAAACTTGCTTAATAGAAAAAAACAAACAGAACTTGTAGGATAAAGCAAATACTTTTATCCTTTTATGCTCATGTTAGCTAATAAAATACAAACAAACAAAAATTAAAGACATGTATCTCAAATAAGAGATTAGAAAAGGAACACAGAATAAATCCAAACAGAATGAAAGGAGATAGATAATACAGAGAACAAAGAATAGAAGAAGGTGCACAATTAGAATCAGCAAAGCCAAAATTTTTTGAAAAGGTGAACAAAATTATTTGGTTTGTTTTTCTATTTTCTAAGATAGAAAAGACATGAATGGACATATTGAGTTCTTAATCTAGATTACTTTATGCTTTTAGTTCTAGAATTTCCATTGGTTTTTCTTAAAATCTGCCATACCCCTAACCTCTGCTATCAACAAAAATGATTTTTAGTCTTCTGCTGAGATTTTCAATCTTGTGTTTTATCTCCTTAAACACTATCAAACATAATTATTTTAAAGCCTGTGGCTGACAACTCCAATATCAGAAGCCCTGGTGTGGTAACTCTGTTTTCTATTACTACTTGTTCTCCTTCAAATTGCCTTATCTCCTTACAGGTTTAATGATTTTTTTAATGCCTGTGGGCATTGTATTTTAAACCCTGAGGCCATAGTGCTATCTTCTATCTAAAAGTGCCACAGGGCATTAGCAACTTTGAGTCCCTAAATCCAATTTCAGGAATTAAAATGATAGCTACAAACTGGGCTAAAACTTCTAGTAAGGCAATTTGACTTCCAATTTTGACTTAATCATAGCATAGGGGCTTGCAAGCTCTCAATCCAAGTGTTAGTTGCTCAGTCATGTCCAACTCTTTGCAACACCATGGACTGTAGCCTGCCAGCTTCCTCTGTCCATGGAATTTCCCAGGCAAGAATATTGGAGTGGGTTGCTATTCTCTTCTCCAGGGGATCATCCTAACCCAGAGACTGAACCCAGGTCTCCTGCATTGTGGGCAAATTCTTTACCATCCGAGCCACCAGGGAAGTTAGAAAATGTATGCCTCCACTACCCATAGCACTGGCTTCCCAGGTGGCACAGTGGTAAAGAATCTGCCTGCCAATGCAGGAGGCACTGAAGATGTGGGTTTGATCCCTGGGCCAGGAAGATCCCTGGAGTAGACAATAGCAACTCCAATCCCCACTCCAGTATTCTTACCTGGGAAATTCCATGGACAGAGGAGTCTAGCAGGCTACACTCCATGAGGTCTCAGAGTCAACGTGACTGAGCACACATCACACATCACTCATAGCATTAATGGCACCAGAAGAGAGAGAAACAAGTGGGCATCCTGAGAACCTGATTTTGTCAATACTCAAATCAATATCCATGAGATAGTAATGTGACATTTAAAGCATTTAGAAGTGGGTTCTGAAAGCAGGAAAGGTGAAATAAAGACTACTTCTGTGACCCCAATATAATCCCAGGAATTAATTGCAGCTCTCCCTCCTAGGAAACTATTGGTCCTAAGCTTCTTTCAGTCCTTGACTTGTCTCCCTGGCAACTGAGCAGTTCACTTCCTCACCTCCTTCCAGGCTTTGCACAAAGTCTACCATCTTAAAACGGCATGGCTGATGACCCTATTTAAAAGAGGAACTGTTCTCCTTCCTCCTTTTCATTACCCTATTCAGCTTTCTTTTTTTCATGAACCACTTACTGTTTACTATGCTATGTGATGTACTTAATTGTCATACCCATTATCTGTCTTTCCCCCATGGAAATGCTACAAAGATGGGAATTTTAGTTTTATCCACAAATATATCCTAGCACCTAGCACAGCATCTATATAGGTGTGCATGTTCGGTCACTAAATCCTGTCTGACTCTTTTGCAACCCCATGGACTGTAGCCCACCAGGCTCCCCTATCCATGGGATTCACCAAGCAAGAACACCGGAATGAGTTGCCATTTCCTCCTCCCAGGGATCTTCCTGACCCATGGATTCTTTACCACTGAGAAACCTGGGAAACCCACAGCAACTATCAGAAGGAATACATGAAGGCAGTTCTGAGACCATCAGAGATATGAGAGGGAGTATCTCAGATGTCTCACTTCTCCCCTCTAACCCACAGTTTATTAAACATTTTTTTTGCCAACTACTTACAGCCCTGTCCTTGAGCGAACCAGCAGCTTCTGGGAGGAACAACTGTCAGAAGTAAAGATGACCTGAAACACACTAGGTAGTTACTAACAAAATGTGCAAAGAAAACATGTTTAGGGATTTCCCTGTGGTCCAGTGGTTAGTTGTCATTGTTGTCGTTAAGTCATGTCCTACTCTTTGCAACCCCATGGACTGCAGCATGCCAGGCTTTCCTGTCGTTCACTGTCTCCTGGAGTTTGCTTGAACTCATGTCCATTGAGTTGGTGATGCCATCCAATCATCTCATTCTCTGTTGTCCCCTCTTCCCCCTGCCCTCAGTCTTTCCCAGCATCAGGGTCTTTTCAAATGAGTCAGTCTTTGCATCAGGTGGCCAAATTATTGGAACTTCAGCTTCAGCATCAGTCCTTCCAATGAATATTCAGGGTTGATTTTCTCTAGGATTGACTGGTTTGATCTTGCTCCAAGGGATTCTCAAGAAGACTCTCAATCACTCCCAGTGTTAGGACTTGGTGCTTTCACTGCCATGGCCCAGATTCAATCCCTGGTTGAAGATCCCTTTAGATCCCACAAGCTGTGTGGCGTGGTCAAAGGAAAAAAAAAAAAGACAACATGTCTACATTGAGTAAAATTTCAACACATAATTTTCAGTGATTGGAATGCAGGAAAGGGCAGACATTTCAAACACACATGAAGTCTTTTTGCTCATTAAGTTTCTTGTTAAAGAATCATTGAGATGCATGGTTTCTACACATACTGATTGCTCTACATTTACAAAGCCAACAGCCCACACAGGTACCTGGCTACCTGTACTCATGTGATGTGGTTGAGAACAAAAGGTAAATAAAGGATCTTACTGAAAATCAAACAAACAAAACAAAAAACATTTCCCTTACATCTGTTTGTGGTCTTATTTTGGATTTACATATTTTAGGTCTTGGATCCTGCCTGCCTGGCCCACCCTTTATCTGGCTCTGCACCTCAAGATAAAGATGATAGAGATTTCTAATACTCATGCACTACCACGCCCTGCATCTATCATTACGATATGGATTCTTTTGCCTAGAAGCAGATTACCTCTCCTTCTGGAGTTCTAGAATAGGCTTGTTCCTTCAGTAGCAGCCCTCCTGTCTGAATGACTCATCTCCTTTCAGATATTCCTTCTTGTCCTTCTCTTTCAGGAGACTTTGAGGTTGGTTTTTCTTCGTCTTGCTGTTTCAGCTAATGGAGGCTATGCTTTCCCCTTTCCAAGATCCAGGAGTCTCTCACTTGGACCTCAACTGGAAATGATCCTCTCACATCCCCTCACAGAATGTGCCACATTCTGGCACAGTAGCATCTATATACACTGTAAACCTGACAACTGATCTTCACTTCCACAGAAACCATGGGAATTCACACCATGAATGCAAAAGAAAAATAGCCAAGCTCTTTGGTTTCTCATTAAACACAATAAGATGCCTTACTAAATATGTGTAAAGGAAGGTGGGTCTGCTTTTCGCATATGTGCTCGGTCACTCAGTCGTGTCCAACTCTTTTGAAACCCCATGGACTGTGGCCCCTTCCCAGGCTCCTCTGTCCATGGGATTCTCCAGGCAAGAATTCTGGAGTGGGTTGCCATTTCCTTCTCCAGGGGATCTTCCAACCCAGGGATGGAACCAGAGTCTCCTCCACTGCAGTGGATTCTTTACCGCTGAGCCACAAGGGCAGCCTGAGGTATTGTGTTATCTGATGGCAAAAAATTTTTGGGGGGGTAATTGGGGCTCCAAAATCACTGCAGATGGTGATTGCAGCCATGAAATTAAAAAAAACTTACTTCTTGGAAGAAAAGTTATGACCAACCTAGACAGCATATTAAAAAGCAGAGACATTACTTTGCCAACAAAGGTCCGTCTAGTCAAGGCTATGGTTTTTCCAGTAGTCATGTATGGATGTGAGAGTTGGACTATAAAGAAAGATGAATGCCAAAGAATTGATGCTTTTGAACTATGGTGTTGGAGAAGACTCCTGAGAGTCCCTGGGACTGCAAGGACATCCAGCCAGTCCATCTTAAAGGAAATCAGTCCTGAATATTCGTTGGAAGGACTGATGTTGAAGCTGAAACTCCAATACTTTGGACTTGATGTGAAGAACTGACTCATTTGAAAAGACCCTGATGCTGGGAAAAATGGAAGGCAGGGGGAGAAGGGGACAACAGAGGATGGGATAGTTGGATGACATCGCCAACTTGATGGACATTAGCTTGGGTAAGCTCCGGGAGTTGGTGATGGACAGTGAGGCCTGGTGTGCTGCAGTCCATGGGGTTGCAAAGAGTTAGACATGACTGAGCAACTGAACTGAACTGATGGCAAAATTATTCCCATTTGAGTAAAAGGCTTCAAATAAGAAATAACACTAGGAATTGACTGAAGGCTGAGATGAGGGGGACAAAACCTATTTTCTGTGCTTTGTAAATCTTTATTACTATCCTATTTATTTCATGATATAAATGTATAGATTATGTTTAAATCATGCTGGAGTTTTAACAGAATTAAAAGTGTAATTTGTAACTTCCCTGGTGGTCCAGTGGTTAACATTCTGTGCTCCCAGTGCCATGGGCCTGGATTCCACCACTGGTTGGGCAGCTAAGATCCCACAAGTGATATGGGCAAAAAAAAAAAGTAAATTTATAATACTGACTGATGAGTGTGTTCGTGATCCAAAGCAAAATCACCTCCTTAGAATTTTCTGTCTTGGAGTTTAACTTGCTTTGTTAGATAACCTTTTTGTAAAGAAAAAAAGAAAACCTGAATAAATATATATTGTTTAGTTGTTTATTTCTGAACCTGGTAAATTTCTGGGTTTTACTTTTTTCACTGAACTTGATATACTCAAGATTCTTCCGTGTTATTGCATTTAGCTATAGTCTATTCATTTTCACTTTTGTGTATTATTCCATTATGTGAACATACCTCAATTTATCGTTTCTCTTACCAGTATACGTAAATGTATATATAGAGCTTGTGCTTGTGCTCAGTCATGTCCATCTTATTGCGACCCCACAGACTGTACCCCACCAGGTTCCTCTGTCCATGAGATTTTCTGGGCAAGAACACTGGAGTAGTTTGCCATTTCCTTCTCCAGAGGATCTTCTGGACCCAGGGATCAAACTTGCTTCTCTTGCATCTCCTGTATTGGCAGGCAGATTCTTTTACCACTGTGCCATCTGGGCTATATGTAGGCATATATGTATTATTTATCAATCCTTGTCTTTGTGTACATATAGATAGATAGGTAGATACATATCTACCTATATATATATATATATATATATCATATATATATATATATAGAAAGAGAGAGAGAGATTGAGAGAGATGAGATGTTGCAGAGCTTTTCCATTATAAACACAGCTGCTAACATCTTTCACATATATCCTGGCTTTCATGTACAAAAGTATCACTTGTGTATACTCCTAAGCTTTACTAGTAAATACCTGTTTTCCTAAATGGTTGTCCCAGTTTAGACTCCTACTAGTAATGGGAAGAATTCCCATTGATTCACATCTTCTTCATTTAGTTGGTATTATTAGACTTCTTGGGCTTCCCAAGTGGCTCAGTGGTAAAGAATCCACCTGCCAATGCAGGAGACACCAGAGACACAGGTTCAGTACCTGGGTTGGGATGATCCCTTGGAGAAGGAAATGACAACCAACTCCAGTATTCTTACCTAGGAAATCCCATGGACAGAAGAGCCTGGCAGGTGACAAGTCCATGGAATCGCAAAAGAGTCAGACAGGACTTAGCAAAACAACAACAAATCAGACTTCTTAATTTTTGTTAATCTCAACCACAGCATTAAAAACAGAATAAAACCTTTTGTCAAAGTTGATGGATTTGGTTCCAAACTGAAACTCTTGCAGCACTTGGCCATGAGAAACTGATTGCCCACATGGCAGCTCCCACTTGTCCCTGCATCATCAGGTGGAAGCAGCATCACAGTTCCTGATAGTCTTATTGATGGTGGTTGTTTAGTAACTCAGTCCGATTCTTGTGACTCCATGGGCTGTAGCCGGCCAGGTTCCTCTGTCCATGGGATTCCCCAGGCAAGAATACTGGAGTGTTGCCCTTTCCTTCTCCAGAGGCTCTTCCCAACTAAGGCATAGAGCCTGGGTCTCCTTCATTTCAGGCTTACCAACTGAGCCACCAGGGAAGCCCTGCTGGTCTTATTGGCAGCTGTCTAATTTTGCATACATTTTGCAATGTATACCAATTGACACTTCAAAGTGATCTCAGCTATATCCAATCTGGGCATTCAGTTCAGTTCAGTTCATCACTCAGTCATGTCTGACTCTTTGCAACCCCATGAGCTGCAGCACGCCAGGCCTCCCTGTCCATCACCAACTCCTGGAGTCCACCCAAACCCATGTCCATTGAGTTGGTGATGCCATCCAACCATCTCATCCTCTGTCGTCCCCTTCTCCTCCTGCCCTCAATCTTTCCCAGCATCAGGGTCTTTTCAAATGAGTCAGCTCTTCGCATCAGGTGGCCAAAGTATTGGAGTTTCAGCTTCAAAATCAGTCCTACCAATGAACACCCAGGACTGATCTCCTTTTAGAAGCTCATGATATTTTGATAACTCATGCTCTTTTTTCTTCCTTTCTTTTCAAATAGATTTTTCATAAACCCCAACCACAAAACTTTGATGTAGAAAAGCAGCTGTGTAATGTTTTTTAAAAACATTTTTTCTTAGTAAAAATAAACCTAGTTTTATATGCTAAAACTGTTTATATTTGTGTATATTAGCTTTATTTTGGGGGGCTCCAAAATCACTGCAGATGTTGATTGCAGCCATGAAATTGAAAGACACTTACTTCTTGGAAGGAAAGTTATGACCAACCTAGATAGCATGTTCAAAAGCAGAGACATTACTTTGCCAACAAAGGTCCGTCTAGTCAAGGCTATGGTTTTTCCAGTGGTCATGTATGGTTGTGAGAGTTGGACTGTGAAGAAAGCTGAGCGCCAAAGAATTGATGATTTTGAACTATGGTGTTGGAGAAGACTCCTGAGAGTCCCTTGGACTGCAAGGAGATCCAACCAGTCTATTCTGAAGGAGATCAGCCCTGGGATTTCTTTGGAAGGAATGATGCTAAAGCTGAAACTCCAGTACTTTGGCCACCTCATGCAAAGAGTTGACTCACTGGAAAAGACTCTGATACTGGGAGGGATTGAGGACAGGAGGAGAAGGGGACGACAGAGAATGAGATGGCTGGATGGCATCACCGACTCGATGGACATGAGTTTGAGTGAACTCCAGGAGTTGGTGATGGACAGGGAGGCCTGGCGTGCTGCGATTCATGGGGTCTCAAAGAGTTGGACACGACTGAGCTACTGAACTGAACTGAAGAAAATACAAATTTAAAAGTCAGTTGGTATTTACTAATATCTTCTAGAGACAATATCTGAAAAACTGAGTTGAGAACAAGGAGATGTCAATTCTCACTTAACACTCACTCACTGAATGATCTCTGATCTCCCTAGGTGTAGACTTCCTCACCAGCAAAATGAAAATAACACCCTGCCAGCCTTACGGGCTATTGTGAGTTAAATGATACAATGCAGTACTCACCCATCCCACTTCCACTGAAGTCCTATGTTGGATTATAGTATTTTACCATGTGTTTTGGGAAAACAAAAACATGTAAGAATGGTTTCCCATCCACCCCCTACCCCCTGGAGTTGGCAAAGTTATTATAACAGAGATAATGCTGAAAATGACAGAATTTTATGAAGGTATAATGTATGATCATGGTGGTTATAATGAAGATTATATGAAAGTTTAAAAAAAAAAAACTAAAGCAAAACAATACTGAGAACCCCTTTAAGAAGACATTTCAAAGCTTTCTCTTTCTTCTAACCATACCAAAGGCATTCTATAGATTTTTTTTTTAATGAGTATGCATGCAAGCTAAGTCACTCCAATCATGTCTGACTCTTTGCGACTCTATGGACTGTACCCACGAGGCTCCTCTGTCCATGGGATTCTCCAGGCAGGCATACTAGAGTAAGTTGCCATTTCCTCCTCCAGGGGATCTTCCCAACCCAGGGATTGAACTGCTCCCTTGTCTCCTACATTGGCAGGTAGGTTCTTTACCACTAGCGCCATCTGGGAAGGTCAAAAATGAGTATATTTTTTGCTCATTGCAGTTATCTGATAAAAGTTAAATACAAAGAAACTATAAATTTTATAATGAAAAACACCTGAAGCTAGAAAATCTAAGCTGCGATAGGCACACAGCTGCAACTTGGGATCCCTTTAATCTGTCAGTTTCCCAAACTATTCTGAGCTCAGAGAATTTCCTCCCCACTTCATCCCACTTTCCTTATCAGTTCCTACTCAGTTCACTTCTCTGGGAATGGGATCCCTGTTTCTCCACAGTGAGAGATATCATTGCCCTGCTATTTGATTCTGCTAAAATATAGGGAATTACCACTCACAAATGGCTAGGGGAAAAAAAATTCCTAGACAAGAGGGTCTGGAGATGAAGCTGAATCAATTGCAAGCCTGTCTTCTCAGTGAACTAGAAAGTGAAAATAGGCATCATGGCAGTACTAGGGAGGAGTCATTCCTTTTCCCTTTCCTAGGCCAGCGAATGGTTTAGATTTAGAAGTCTCTAGGCTAGAAGGGCTGAAGTGGAGAGGCATATATGCTCTTGAGGTTCCAGATAAAGATGTATAAGAATTTCACAATGGGTTAGCTCACCTCTCCCTGCCTAGAATACACAGTAGGTTTTCAGACCTTAGCTGTGAGAGGACTGGAGACAGCTCTCGCACAGGCTCTGTCCTGGCTCTGAACAAACCTCCACCCCTCCAGTCAGTGCCTCCATGGAAACCAGGAGAGTCAATCTGTTTTCTCCCTGCCTCCGTATATGGCTGCGTGGCTTGTTTTTTTTTCCCCGTCTTTTGTATTAGGAAGCAAATTAAAATTATTAAAGAGAAGGAAATTACAAAGCTCTCAGCATAGACACTGAGAGGGGGTAAAGAGTCCCCAGCTGCGTCGTGTTTTTGTTTTTTGTTTTTAACCAATCCTGTGTCAGGGGAGTTTCCTCCATTGGTATGAATACTTGTGGGAGCTATTACAGTAATTACAATAAATACTAGAGCCTATGGAGCGCTTTTTTTCTTTTTTTTTTTGCCTTTGCTTCTTTTATTTAAAAATTAAAAAAAATTTTTATTAGAGTTTATGGGCTTCCCAAGAGGCGCTAGTGGTAAAGAACCCGTCTGCCAATGCAGGTTAGACATTAGAGATGGGGATTCAATCCCTGAGTAGGAAAGATTCCCTGGAGGAGGGCATGGCAACCCACTCCAGTATTCTTGCCTGGAGAATCCCATGGACAGGTGTGGTGAAGGTCTCAGGTATAGTAAAACAGGAGCAGTTTTGGTGATTAATAGCTACCACCAGGCGTGTTTACTACTCTTCTGCACTATCTCAGTAAAACCTCTCAAGAGCCCTTTGACATAAGGCCATTATCGAATTCTTGTTCTTATGCTCATTCTCAGTCTTATTCCATAGATAAAGAAGCAAAGTTGGATTGAATGGTTAAAAGCCTTTGGCTGGAGTCAGGTAGAACTGGTTTGAAAATCTTCACTGCTATCACTCACTGACCTTAAGTAAGTCATTTCACTCCCTCGTCCCTTTGTTACTTTATATATAATACTGGTATAATTACAAAGTAGGACCTAACACTTGTTCAACACATATTAGATGTTTGGACTGTTCAAAGTACGTGACATGAATTCACTTCGATCTTCACAGTGTATATGGTAAGTAAAATCATTATCTACACTTTGTAGAGGAAACTGGAAGTTTAAATAACTTGTCCAAGTTTACACAGATGGGTGGTATGTATGGAGCCACAGTTGGAAATCAGGGATAGTAACAGTTTCCTAGGGCATTATTTTGAGGATTAAATAATATATTATGATAGCCTATGTAGAAGTAAATATATGACAGAGTAGCACAAAAGATGAGAGGGGCTGTAAACAGAACTACATTATGATAAGTTTCTTATATTATGCATGAAGCAATATAATAGTAACTCAAGGTAGACGCGATAAATTAAGAATTCATATTGTAACCCCTGGAGCAACCACTAAAGACAAAGTACAGAAGTATATCATGCCATTATTATACCATGACATAATAAAAAGCTAATGGGGGAATATAATGAAATAGTAAAATACTTATCTAATCCAAAAGAAAGGAGGAAAGGAAGAACAAAGAAACAAAAAATAAATAGAAAACAAATAGCAAGATGGTAGACTTAAATCTACCTGTGGCAGTAATTACTAAATTAAACTAAGCACTAAAAAGGTAGAGGTCATCAAACTAGGTAAAAAATCAATGCCCATCTATATGCTACTTTAAGGAGACATACTTTAAATACAAAGACACAGACAAATTGGACATGTTGAAAGGAAAAGGAATAAGAAAATTAGTGTGGGTCATATCAAAGTTAGACTTCAAGGATTACCAGAAAGGATTACAAGAAAGAAAGAAATTTTACAATAATAAAAGGCTGAACTCATTAGAGCATAACTCATTAGAACATAACAATTCTAAATAAGTTTGCCTCAAATAATAGAGCTTCAAAACACATGAAAGCAACAATTGACAGAATTAAAGGGAGAAATATAAAAATCCACAATTATAGCTTGACAGTCCTCTTTGTAATCTCTGTAGTCTTTGTAACTGATAGAAAATCCAAAGGAAAAAAAAATGAGTAAGGATCTGGAAGGTTTGAATAACATTATGAACCAACTTGATCTAATTTACATTTATCCAGTGCCACATATAATAACTGTAAAACACACATTCTTTCAAATGCAAATAGAACACTCATCAAGATAGGCCCTATGCCTAGGACAAAACAAGTCTCAATAAATTTCAAAGAATAATCCAGTGCATGAGGGTGAAATGAGGGTGAGAGTTAGCTATGTATCTTGTAATCTATGGTTCTATGAATGCTACTCAGACGTAACAAATTCTCTAGCAGCTTCTTCCTGGTCTAGCAATATTACTTGCTTATTAGGTTTTCAGAGATCTTATCAAGATTAAGATCTAGTTCTTAACTCCCCTAAAGAATTGAATTATTTAAATAGCAACTGCGAAGAAAGAACCTGAATTTAGTCTCTCTTTTCTTGGGTTCCGAAGTTCTCTATTTTCAGAAAATGCAGTTTTCCACCTGAAGTTTGGCACCATATGATTCAGACTCTACCACATCTGTTACTTACAATTTTATAAAATAATATCAGTTGCCACCAAGGACAATGAATTTTTGCAAAAGCGAATCTGTTGATTAGGGATCCTCTCTGTAGAGCTTTTGTTACTCAGCTCAGACCTAGAGAGAAGGGAAACACTGATGACCACCTTTAAAAAGATGCTCTATGTGTACATTGGTTACAAATATCTCAAGAAGGAATACTTAGATAAGAAGGCTTTGAAAATAGAATATAGTAGGAGTTCCTAAACTGGGTTCTGTTGGCCTGACTAGGAGAATTTGCCTGAAAATGTGCTGATGACATTGTCCTGAAGAAATAGCTGATCATAACTTTCCTTAGGTTCTCAAGGAATAGGAGCCTTAACCCCTAGAATGCTAAAAGAATGTATCTTTTTTTTTAAGTTGCTGGAAGCATTTTCATACTTTACCTTTACAAAAGACTCAAAACCACATGTCTACTTTTCATCTATAATATAGAATCATGCCCCCCAAACATCATGTGCTCATTGGTTTCACTCAACTATTCTTCAGGGTCCATTTATTTACATCTTGCAAAATAAAACTTTGGAGACACCTCTTGGGGAAAATGTGGGCTTAGAATATTGACTTGTTCTTTTTTCCCTTTATTTCAAATACATACCAAGCCTGTGCTGCTATGAGATTCTTCGGGGTGCTATGGAGACTGCCATCAATATTGAGAACCCTGGTCCAGTGGAACCTAATCTACGGACATAGGACTCCAGCACATGGCAGTTGAGAGCATCTGCATGAAGTCATTTGGGCCCAAATCTGGGCCCAGAACAGCCCATCTCTCACTAGCAATTGGACTTTAGGGGGAAAAAAAAATCATAAAATGTGTTTGAGCCTTGGTTTAGAGACTTCATCTGTGAAATGGAGCAGAGCAGTAACTACTATCACATGTGATTTTTAGATTCTTTTGAACATTTTTATATTACTAATATTTTGGGGGGGGGGCTTGATGTGTGTATTTGATCCAGACCCATCCTCCTTTCTTGCTACCTTTGCCTCTTGGCCCCCAGACTCATTGTACCTCAGCCCCACTGCCGTTCTTTTTCGTGCCTTAAATAAACCAAACTCATTTCCACTTGAGATTCCTGGCATCTGCTGTTTCTTCTGATGAGAGGTGCTTCGCAGCTTTTCTGCTTTTCTTTTGCTCACTCTTTCTTATCCTTGGATTTCAGCTCATACACATTCCCTTAGAATTTTTTTTACCGTTCACCATGACCATATACATTCACTATGACCTTTCTCTTATTGTTTTTTAGTACTCATCATTCGGAGAAGGCAATGGCAACCCACTCCAGTACTCTTGCCTGGAAAATCCCATAGACGGAGGAGCCTGGTAGGCTGCAGTCCATGGGGTCGCAGAGGGTCAGACATGACTGAGCAACTTCACTTTCACTTTTCACTTTTACGCATTGGAGAAGGAAATGGCAACTCACTCCAGTGTTCTTGCCTGGAGAATCCCAGGGACAGAGGAGCCTGGTGGGCTGCCGTCTATGGGGTCGCACAGGGTCGGACACGACTGAAGCGACTTAGCAGTAGCAGTACTCATCATTAATAACATTTTTCTAGTTTGCTTTTTAAAAACTTCATTTTTCCTCATCAGAACTTGTTAAGGGTTGTGATCCCTGGACTCAGGACAGTATCCATCAGAGGAAAGAGATCATTGATATGTATTTGTTGACTAAATGAACCAAAGAAAATCAAAAGGCGCGAAAAGGGCGTAGACTGGCGATGGTACAGATTAAAAACTCATCAGCATTAGCAATTTGGTTTTATACAGTTGTTACTTATAACATCTACATTTCACAAGAGGGGATGTGTGTTTATATTTGCATAATAAAACTCGGCAAAAAACGTAATTGGTCTAGAACAATAGTCCCATATCAAAGGTGAGCTCAGATTCCAATTATGCAAAATAGAAAATCTCTCTTCCCCACCCACAAGGTTTACAAAAAATTCTTAGGTGGTTTTCCCCCTGGCTAACTGTGACATCTATTAAAACGACAGAAGGTTACAGTTACTTGAGAGTGTTGCAGACCTGTGCTTCAGAGGGGTAAGTTGTTTCCACCTGGAGCACTTGTAAATATTGGATTGGCCTCTGATGGACAGGTAAGATAAAATGGGTAAATAGGCAGAGGGGTGGGCTGTGAAGGAAGCATTACAGGTGAATGGAGTCCCCCGTAATTTCCATCAGCGCCATCAAAACCATCCCAAATAAACCTTCAAGCTAAACAAGAGAGCTGGACCTGCTCTCTAAGTGCACCGGCCTCAAACATGTCCACAAGCTTCTGGTTTGGAATTGTTACTTTATCCAGGTGTGGAGGGAAGACTATAGCATGGATTCAATTGCCTCCTCTTAAAGGAGTGGTGGTAAATAAGGTGAAATGAGGAGCCTGAGTGCCAGGGCCAGGGCCTGTGCGCCAGGGCCAGGGCCTGTGCACCAGGGCCAGGGCCTGTGCCTTTAAGATCTCAAGTGGGGGAGGTTTGTGTGTGTAGAGGTGGGGGCAGTCACTGAATGACTTTATCAAGAAAATGATTTGAAAGGAAAGACCAGAGTGAAGGCTGTTAATGGTTCAGGCAAGAAAAGCAACACAGGCTCCAGAATCAGGGAAGAAATATAAGAATAATTTAAAAAAAAAAGAAATATGAACAAGGGTTGTACAGATCAGAGGTGCCCAGTCGGGTTGTGTGGGCCCGGGGGCCACAACTTATGCTGGGTGGGGTGGGGGTTCATGGGGTTTGTTCTAATGGTTTTGGCCTATAGTATACAAATATTCTGTGCCACTTCAAAATAATAGCCCCTGGTGTCTACTGGCCATATCATGAAAGAGAAATAATGAAGGCACTGTATCTTTTAAAAAAAATCCCCTTTTGTAGCACTTCCTTAAAAACAGCTACTTAATGCAACCCTGTCAGTGAGCTCCTGACAGTTCTGTCCTAACGATTCTGGTATTAATGAAAGAATTTGGTAAAGTGTCTTCCTGGTAAGTGGTTTAGTTTATGCTTTTCAAAACTCCTTGTAATAACTATTAATTTTCTTTTTTTGACCTAAGGAGTGTTTTTCGTTGACTGCCTATTCTGGTACTAATATTAAGCGATTGAAGTGATCGATAATGTTTTCAAGCTTTTTTCCTTCCATTTGGGTTTGCTACTTTAAAGAGTCATGATTGTTTTGGGGGCTATTTTAGTCAAAGGGAGTAGTTGCATATAAGTATTTAATTCGAAGTACAGCACTCACCTAGGTAGGTATTTCCTTTGGTGCTTATGAGTCATAATGAATTGAAAGTTATTGATATGGCCTTTAAAAAATACCTGTACTGGTAATATCCATTAGAAATCATCGTTCAAATTATTTATGGATTTTCTTTTTTTGTTGTTTTTGCTAAATTTTTCAACATCTTCCACATTGAGAAGCTGTATTTTTTTCCAACCTTATTGAGATGTAATTGATGTATAACACTGTGTAAGGTGTACAATATGATGATTTGACACACATATAAATTGGGAAAGGATTACCACCATAAGATTAGTTAACACATTCATCACCTCCCATAGTTACCTTTCTTAAATGGTTTTTCTTCTCATGTTAGTTGCTCAGTCATGTCCTACTCCTTGCAACCCCATGGACTATAGCCCACCAGGCTTCTCAGTCCATGGAATTCTCCAGACAAGAGTGCTGGAGTGTGTTTCCATTCTCCTTTCCAGGGGATCTTCTCGACCAACCCAGGGATTGAAACTGGGTCTCCTGCATTGGCAGGCGGATTCTTATGGCTGAGCTCTTTTAAATGACATAGTGATTTCAAAGAGCAGAACAGAATTTTGATGTTTGACATATTATATTGATATGTTATGGATATGTTTAGCAATAGTATTAGATTGTATCATCTTATGCAAGGTTAAATATTAAAGAGAAAGCTCATTGTGTTTGGAGGATAAATTCTAAAAACTTGTATAAACAGTGTGGTTTGGTGTGCTAAATGAAATGGTAAACAATGTAGATCCACCGCCCGCTCTTTCTTATGTGGATTTGTTTGTGTTGTGTAGTGTATAGAACAGAAAGTTTTAAAACATTTAATGTGGGTCAGTATGATAACTATTTAAAACAAAACTTACTTACAGAGATAAGAAAGTAGATGTAAAATTATAGACCAGGATTCTTAGAAACTCTACAGGTGGGTTTCATAGAGTACATTTTATTTGTAAGGTAAATTCACATTTTATGAGAGAAAAAGCATGTCTTTCAACAGATTTTCAGAAGTCTATATGACGCCAGAAAGTTAAAAAACAAAATCACTGTTATAAATGGACAGCCTGGCTAAGGTTAAAAAGATTTTCATTTCCAGAACTTTTTAATACTTACAGGAATTTTTAAATACTTGACATACTTAAATATACTCAAATTATTTCTGTATTCTCATATCTTAAGTGGTTTGCATGGTTAACTGTTTAGCTATTTTATTTATGTTTTTAATCTCTTTTTCTAATTGAAGTATATTTACTTTACAGTGTGTTAGTTTCAAGTGTAAAGCAAAGTGATTCAGCAATACATATTTAGCTATTTTAACATTTAAGAAATTTGGAGGACTTCCCTGGTGATCCAGTGGTTAATGCAGGGGGCCCAGGTTCAACCCCTGGCCAGGGAACTAGATCCCACATGCTGCAACTAAGACCCAGTGTGGCCAAATAAATAATAAAGAAATATTTTTTAAAAGACATTTTGTAATGATAGAAAAGCAAACATAAATCTTCAGAGGAAATTTTTGTAGAAAGGAAACTTGTACTCATCAAAATTCAGATGGTACTTTTGATTTATATAAGGTATATTTTAAGTAGTCTTTTTTATTCAGAGGCAAATTAAATAGAAACACTAATTTTATTTTTTACATATTAATTTTTTTCAGAACTGTCAATTTTTTAATGAAGCATGGTAAGTTGACATTTAAAAATCTTCTTTATTTTTCCTCATTAGATTAATAAGGGTATGAGATGGTTACAAAACAGTTTAATTTTAGGTCTTGGAGATATGCTTTTGAAATTAAGAACATTTCATTTTTTAAATAATGAGCCAGATTCTGTTTGATAAACATACTTCCTCGATCCCTTTTTCTAAATCAGTCTTCTGCTATATAACTAACTCCTTGCTAAAAATTTATAAAACATTAAATACCATACTATAGATTGAGCACTAGTTTTAGATACTATATTGTAGAGCAGTGGATCTCAACCAGGCTTGATGTTGTCTTCCAGGGCATATTTGGCTATGTTTAAGATATTTTTGGTTGTCACCAGTGGGATTGACACTGGTATCTAGTGGGATGCTGTTTTGCACCCAACAATGCACAGGACAACCCTCTACAAAAGAGACAGTCAACCAAAAATGCTAATAGGTTGTGCTGTGGTTGAGAAGCCCTCCTTTACATCAGCAAAATTAAGTTCAGTTGGTAATTTCTTAACTCCAGAGTTCTGCCATTGTTCTAATAGGCTTGTGCTGAACAAGACAAGCTGGGTCAAGCATTTGAAGATGCTTTTGAAGTACTGAGACAGCATTCAACTGGAGACTTTCAGTACTCCTCAGGTAAAGATGTCAGTCTCCTTCTGTTTGTACATCAGATGGCTTGTTGGTCACATAACACACACATGAGAATAATGACCTGAACAGAAAAGATCCTTTTTACCCCATGCATCTGGGATCGGTTCTAAAGGCAGAAATCAAACAGGATTATCCACCTTAAACAATTTTTGTTAGGTTTTGTATATTAATGAAACATAACTAATTTATAATATTATATTAATTTCAGGTATACAACATTGTGATTCACTCCATTATAAGTCATTCTAAGATAATAGCTATAATTCTCTGTGCTGTATAACATATCTTTGTTGCTTATCTTTCTCATACATTGTAGTGTGTTTAACCCGTACCACTGAATTGTCCTTCCCACCTTCCCTGTCCCTCTACATAGCCACAAGTTTGTTTTCTATGTCTGAGAATATCTTTCTGTTTTGTTTGTATTATTTTTTAGATTCCACATATAAGTGATATCATCTAGCACTTGTCTGTCTGACTAATTTCACTAAGCATAATGTTCTCTAGATATATACTTGTTGCAAATTGTAGAATTTCATTGTTTATGGTTTAGTAATGTTCCATTGTATGTATATACCACATCCATTTGTCTGTTGATGGGCACTTAGGTTGTTTCCCTGTCTTTACTATTGTAAATAGTGCTGCTGTGAACACTGGAACGCATGTATCGTTTTGAATTTAGAGTTTTCATTTTCTTCAGATGTATATCTAGGAGTGGAATTGCTGAATCTTACGCTAGTTATTTTTTTGAGAATCCTCTATACTGTTTTTCATAGGGGCTGTACAGATTTGCATTCCCACTAACAGTGTACAAGGATTCCTTTTTTCCTACATTCTCTCCAGAATTTATTGTTTGTAGACTTTTTTTTTTTTTTTTGTAGACTTTTTGATGATGGTCCTTTGACCTGTGTGAGATGATATCTCATTGTTTTGATTTGCTTTTCTTTAATAATTAGCAGGCTCCTCCGTCCATGGGATTTTCCAGGCAAGAGTACTGGAGTGGCATACCACTGCCTTCTCCGTAATAATTAGCAATGTTGAGAATCTTTCCATGTGCCTATTGGCCATCCCTATGTGTTCTTTGGTGAAGTGTCAATTCAGGTCTTCTGCCCATTTTTTGATTGTTCTTTTTTTATATTGAGCTCTTTATATATTTTGGAAAGTAACCTATTGTGAGTCACATCATTTGCAAATGTTTTCTCACATTCTGTAGGTTGTCTTTGTTTTGTCAGTGGTTTCTTTTGCTGTACAAAAGTTTTTAAGTTTAATTAGATCCCATTTGTTCGTGTGTGAACATGCTACGTCTCTTCAGTCGTGTCCAACTCTTTGAGACTCTATGGATTGTAGCCCAACAGTCTCCTCTGTCCATGGGATTCTCCAGTCAAGAATATTGGAGTAGGTTGCCATGCCCTCCTTCAGGGCATCTTCCCGACCCAGGGGTGGAACCCGCATCTCTTATGACTCCTGCATTGGCAGGTGGGCTCTTTACCACTAGAACAATCTGGGAAGCCCCCCCATTTGTTTGTTTTTTGGTTTTATTTCTTTTACATTAGGAGACAGATCTGCCTATTCTCTATCCTAAATAAATTTAGTGTCTCACATATAAAAATGCCACGATCAATCACATAAGCATTTATCATCATACACACACACAAATATAAAATTTGACCTTGTCAGTTTCTTTCTCTGTTTTTAAATTAGATTACAAAAATTACCTGGCTTTTATCAACCACCGTTCTCATATGAGAGGAAATTCCAACAGCTATGGTGTGCAGCCTGGAGAGGAACCCATCTACAATTGGAGAACAGTAATAGTGAGTACTTTTACCAGGAGACTGTCATCCCTCAGCAACAAGCAAATTTCCTATTTACACCAGCCTTCCCTTGGTGTATGCTAGCTGAAACTGACTGAAAATGCTCACTTGGGGCCACCTGTGGTGTGAATTTGGCAGGCAAGTTGGGGGATCATCAGTGCTGTCAAGAAGGAAACTCCCCTTTATCGTTGTTCTTCATCTGACTTCAGACAGGTCTGAATGATTCTATAAAGAGGAGGTATTTTAGGGTTCTCAAGTCAATGCTTCTCCTCAGTCCATCCAGAAAACTGCAGAAAAGCTATGGTTCCCCTAAAAACATTCCCTGTACTGGCTTTACCTACAATCTTGTATTAACCCGCTTTGTTTCCCATCCCAAGCTCAGAGCTAGCTATGTATATTGGACCAATTCATTTCTATTTTAGCGCCTTCTGCAAATGGAAGTGTCCCTACCGTCTCTCCTTCCGTGTATTTTTTTGCATTGTTTTCTTTTTTAAAAAATTATTTTTATCTATTTTTTTGGCCATGTCATGGCATGTGGGATCTTATTTCCCCAACCAGGGACTGAATCCATGCCCCCTGCTATGGAAGTGTGGAGTTCTAACCACTTGACTGCCATGGAATTCTCAGCATTGTTTTCTTGATGTATCCATTTTATCAAACAGTCTTAATACTCTTAAACAGAGTATACTCTTAAACAGAGTATAAATATAAAGTAGCCTTCTTTTTTTTCAGTCATTACTTTCAACCATGCTATGTCAAATATCCTTTTTCTGTCCCTGTAAATTGTACTGTCAGGGTCTCTCCAACAAGACATTTCTTTTAAGAGGGAGTTTTGGTTTTACTTTAACCTCTCTCACCTCCCCTTAGGGTTACCAGGTAAATTAGAGGATGCCTAATATTTTCAGTTGCTAGGGCAACCCTACTTCCTCTTCAGATTCTACCCGCAGCATGCATAGCACAGCCCCTTGTGGTTGGGAACTCGTTGCCTGCTGTATGGGGATGGCTCAAGTCTAGCCCCTTCTGCCCTGTCTTTTTGCCATACGTTATGGTAGAAGCTCAGGCGGTTTCCTCCTGCCTCCTCTCTTGGCTCTGCCCTCCCGCACCTGCCATCTGTCTCGCCTTGTCTCGTCTAGATGGGCATCCAGTTCAGGAATGGAAGCTTGTCTTCCCTTTTTGCTGGCACTTCCATTTCTACTAGTGATTCTTTTGAATCTTTCTTACTGGTCATTTTTAGGGGAAAGGAGGAAAGTAACCCACTCTCCTTTATCAGAGAGAAGAGAGAATTCACAATTCCTCTCAATTCTGAGGATACTCAGAATTCCTCAGTATCCTCTGTCCCTTGGCACTCTCTGTATATGGGTTTGATGCTGGCTTTGCCCTGGGAGACAGCCATTGAAGGTAGCGCTTTTCAAAATTTGAGAGCTCTTGAACATTCTTTTTGCCCTCAGATTTTGACTTTGGCCATCAATTGGTGGCCGCACGGAAAGTCCCATTTAACATCTTGATACATTATTTATATAGAACAGTGCTACGGACCTCTATTTTGAA
This sequence comes from Bubalus kerabau, assembly GCF_029407905.1. Classification (NCBI taxonomy): domain Eukaryota; kingdom Metazoa; phylum Chordata; class Mammalia; order Artiodactyla; family Bovidae; genus Bubalus; species Bubalus kerabau. The sequence goes on along the minus strand of NC_073624.1, from coordinate 56,821,600 downwards.
GGAAATATTCATCAATCTCTGCAGAACATCCCTGAAAACCAGCTGGTACAACCTGCTCTTCTCCAGCAAAAGGGAGGAAAAGGTATGTGGATACCTCACTCTTTGCAAAAGAACCAAGTCTTTATCAAAGCAGTTTTTAGGGGATTTCATATCTGAGTTTGGAAATGACTTGCAAAATGTTCTTTTCTCACAACTGAGAATAACTTAACTTTGACAGACAAAAGACTCCAAGCTGTTTATTTTGAATGAGCTTTCCTTTTGCTTCATAGAGATGGTGTGAAGGTGCGAAGCGTCAGTCCCTCAAATAAATCTGTGTTCAAGTATAGGGTGTAAGGGGATTTCCCTGGTGGTTCAGATCTTAAGACTGTACTCTTGATGCAGGGCTCATGGGTTTGATCCCTGATCAAGTCACTAAGATCCTGCATGTCATCCAGTGGAGCCTAAAAAAGAAAAAAAAATAGGATGTAAAATATGGAGGACAGGTTACTGGTTACCAGCAGGGGGATGGGATATATAAAGGTAGGGAATTAAGAGGTTATTATGTATAAAGTAAGATACAAGGTTACATTCTACAACACAGAGAATAAAGCCAATATTTTATAATAGCTTTAATTGACATATGACCTTTAAAAATTGTTAATCTTTATATTGTACACCTATAACTTATATTGCACATCTTCTATACTTCAATTAAAAAAAGAATAAGGTATATAAATTTTAGGTATAGAAGGGGGAAGTTTTCCATAAATTGTCTTAGCAATCTTATTCCAATTGTGAAGCCCTAGGGACAGAAATCATCTTCTCTATTAAGTTTTCCACAGAAAACAAGTTACATAATAATAACTTTATTTCATAAATTTGAAATCCTGATTTCATAAATTGAAGGTGATCTCATCTAACAGGTAAGAAAAAAGTGTTAAAGCAAGATAATAACTTGTGTTGGCCAAGATGTGGGCCACACACACTCACATGCATTATTTTTTTTTTCACATGCATTATTAAAGGGGGTATAAACTGGTACAGTTTTGTAAAGCAATTTAGCAATACCTCCCAAAATTTTAAATGTTCATATCTTTCGACTCTTAGTGACTCTATGACTCAGTGGTTGAGTGTGAACTCTGGGTTAATTAAGTGAGCCTGGCCAAATCATTTAACCTTCTGTACCACAGTATTCGTATTCAAAAAATAAAGAAAAGCAAATAATAATAATTGTACACACATTGTAAGATTGCTGTAAAAATTAAGTTAGAAAACCCACATAAATCACTATGCTTATAGTCTAGTACTATGGCTATTTCCTCAAATACCTAAGATGCATCAGATCAGATCAAATCAGTCCCTCAGTCGTGTCCGACTCTTTGCGACCCTATGAATCGCAGCACGCCAGGCCTCCCTGTCCATCACCAACTCCCGGACTTCACTCAGACTCACGTCCATCGAGTCACTGATGCCATCCAGCCATCCCATCCTCTGTCGTCCCCTTCTCCTCCTGCCACCAATCCCTCCCAGCATCAGAGTCTTTTCCAATGAGTCAACTCTTCGCATGAGGTGGCCAAAAGTACTGGAGTTTCAGCTTTAGCATCAGTCCTTCCAAAGAAATCCCAGGGCTGATCTCCTTCAGAATGGACTGGTTGGATCTCCTTGGAGTCCAAGGGACTCTCAAGAGTCTTCTCCAACACCACAGTTCAAAAGCATCAATTCTTCGGTGCTCAGCCTTCTTCCCAGTCCAACTCTCACATCCATACATGACCACAGGAAAAACCATAGCCTTGACTAGATGAACCTTTGTTGGCAAAGTAACGTCTCTGCTTTTGAACATGCTATCTAGGTTGGTCATAACTTTCCTTCCAAGGAGTAAGCGTCTTTTAATTTCATGGCTGCAGTCACCATCTGTAGTGATTTTGGAGCCCAGAAAAATAAAGTCTGACACTGCTTCCACTCTTTCCCCATCTATTTGCCATGAAGTGGTGGGACTGGATGCCATGATCTTCGTTTTCTGAATGTTGAGCTTTAAGCCAACTTTTTCACTCTCCACTTTCACTTTCATCAAGAGGCTTTTGAGTTCCTCTTCACTTTCTGCCATAAGGGTGGTGTCATCTGCATATCTGAGGTGATTGATATTTCTCCCGGCAATCTTGATTCCAGTTAGTGTTTCTTCCAGTCCAGCATTTCTCATGATGTACTCTGCATTTAAGTTAAATAAATAGGGTGACAATATACAGCCTTGACGAACTCCTTTCGGAACCAGTCTGTTGTTCCATGTCCAGTTCTAACTGTGGCTTCCTGACCTGCATACAAATTTCTTAAGACGCAGATCAGGTGGTCTGGTATTCCCATCTCCTTCAGAATTTTCCACAGTTTATTGTGATCCACACAGTCAAAGGCTTTGGCATAGTCAATAAAGCAGAAATAGATGTTTTTCTGGAACTCTCTTGCCTTTTCTATGATCCAGCGGATGTTGGCAATTTGATCTCTGGTTCCTCTGCCTTTTCTAAAACCAGCTTGAACATCAGGAATATGTGTATGTAAATATGTATTAGGATGTTCCTTGCAATGTTGTTTGTGATAGTATACACCTACTAAATACAAAGACATGTAAGGTGCATCACAACTTTATACTGCAATTTAAAAAATGATATCATAGCTAACATTATTTTATTTTTTTAATTTATATTTTTTATTGAGGTGTAGTTGATTTACAATAGTATATTAGTGTCAGATTTACAACATACTGATTCAAAATTTTTATAGATTATACTCCATTTAAAATTATTATAAAATATTGGCCGTATTCCTTGTACTGCATAATATATCCCTGTAACTTATTTTATGCATAGTAGTTTGCACCTCTTGATTCTCTATCCTAATCTTGCTCCTCCCTCCTTCCCTCTCCCCACTGGTAACCACTAGTTTATTCTCTATATCTGTGAGTCTGTTTCTGTTTTGCTATATTTGTTAATTTTTAAACTTTTTAGATTTTTTTAGATTCCACATATAAGTGATAACATACAGTATTTGTCTTTCTCTGTCTGACTTTTCATTTTATCATAATACCCTCTGGGTCCATCTACTTTGTTGCGAATGGCAAAATTTTATTTTATTTTTTTATGGATGAGTTATATTCAAATGTATGTGTATATACATCTTCTTTATCCATTCATCTGTTTATTCACACTTAGGTTACATCCATATCTTGGCTATTATAAATAATGCTGCTATGAACATTGGGATGCATGTATCTTCAAATTAGTGTTTTCATTTTCTTTGGATATACACCCAGGAGTGGGATTGCTGGGTCATATGGTGGTTCTTTTTTTTTCTTTTGGCCACTCCATATGGCATGTGGGATCTTAGTTCCCCAACAAGGGATAGAACCTGAGCCCCTGCATTGGAAGCACAGAGTCTTAACCACTGGACCACCAGGGAAGTCACTGGTAGTTCTTTTTTAAGCTTTTTGAAGAATCTCCACACTGTGTTTCATGTGGCTCTACCAATTTGCATTCCCACCAACAGTGCATAAGTGCTCTTTCTTCTCTACATTCTTGCCAACACTTGCTATTTGTGGTCTTTTTAAAAATTATTGTTTACTTATTTGGCTGTGCCAGGTCCTAGCTGCAGCATGTGGGGTCTAGTTCCCTGACCAGGGATCGCACCTGGGCCCCCTGCATTGGGAGCACAGAGTCTTAGCCTCTGTGTCAGTCAGAGTCTTAGCCTCTGAACCACCAGGGGAGTCCCATTTGTCTTTTTGCTGATAGCCATTCTGATAGGGTGCGATGATATTCATTGTGATTCTGATTCTCTAATCAGTATCAATGTTGGGTATAAGAAGATTTTTATGTGCCTGTTGGGGCCATTTGTATGTCTTTGGAAAAATGTCTATTCAGGTCTTCTGCCCATTTTCTTAATGGAATTGTTTACTTTTTGATATGGAGTTGCTTGAGCTATTTACATGTTTTGGATATTAACCATTTATTCATATAATTTGCAAATATTTTCTCCCATTCAGTAGATTATCTTTGTGTTTTGTTGATGATTTCCTTTGCTGTACAAAAGCATTTGGGTTTAATTAGGTCTCATTTGTTTATTTTTGTTCTTGTTTTCTTTGCCTTAGGAGATAGATTAAAAAAAAATATTGCTACACTTTTTGTCAAAGAGCATTCTTCCTATGTTTTCTTCTAGGAGTTTAATGGTTTCTGGTCTTACATTTGGTTCCTGGTCTTACATTTAAGTCTTTAGTCCATTTTGAGTTTATTTTTATAAATCTGTGAGAAAATGTTCTAATTTTATTCTTTTACATGTTCATACTTAAAATTACTTTAAATGAATATTTTTGGGGATAACTAGTTTTGTTCCTATGGAGAAGGCAATGGTACCCCACTCCAGGACTTCTGCCTGGAAAATCCCATGGACGGAGGAGCCTGGTAGGCTGCAGTCCATGGGGTCGCTGAGGGTCAGACACAACTGAGCAACTTCACTTTCACTTTTCACTTTCATGCATTGGAGAAGGAAATGGCAACCTACTCCAATGTTCTTGCCTGGAGAATCCCAGGGACGCAGGAGCCTGGTGGGCTGTCGTCTATGGGGTCACACAGACTCGGACACGACTGAAGTGACTTAGTAGCAGCAGTAGCAGTTTTGTTCCTATAAAACAGTATACTGTATTCTAGAATTATAAAATCTAACTATGCAGTAATACTCTAATCCAGAAAGGAATAATGTATAATATCACATAAGTGAAGTAAATCTACTGAACATTACTACTAAGTATTGAATAATGGCAGTAATTTAATATTAGGACAATAATGCTTCTACCTCTGTCTCCTATTCTTTTTTTTTTTTTTAAACAAACCAACTAAGTCCAGAGTATGATGCCTATATCTTTTCACTGATGTTTTGGGCTGTGGATCTTTGCAATTAGGGAAAATATAATTTACTATTTTCTGTTTTTAGAGTTGTCATCCACCTGAAGTCGTGATACATTTGAAACAATGAAATTTCAAAATACTTCAAGAATTCATTATTGGGAGACAGCGACTTCACTTTCTTTCTTTCTGTAGTTCCTTTTGGAGAAGGAAATGGCAACCCACTCCAGTGTCCAGTGGAGAATCCCATGGACAGAGGAGCCTGGTGGGGCTGCAGTCTATGGGGTTGCAAAAAGTCAGACACGGCTAAGCAACTAACACACACACACACACACACACACACACAAATAGAACATATATAATTATTAAAATGCAAAAGAGCATACTTTAAGTATTGAAGCAGAATGATCTCTGATTACCATTTTGGTTTGGATTTTAATCCTTTGTAATTCCATAATTCAAGAGTAATAATGCTCATGAAAATTTCAGATGATTCAGAAGTATGTGAAGAATGAGTGAAAAAATGTTCTTTCTTCCCATGCTATCCCCCAGAACTAACTGTTGTCAACACTTTAGTATTTCCTCTATCTATAGCTAGTCTCTATATGGTTCAATGATTTATTTAAGATATATTAGACACTGGAAAAAGTACAAAATACTATACCAATTTTCACTTTTAAAGGATAAAGTATTAGTTGCTTGGCTGTGTCTGACTCTTTGCAACCCCATAGACTGTAGCCTGGCAGATTCCTCTGTCCATGGGAGTTTTCAGGCAAGAATCCTGAAGTGTGTTGCCATGCCCTTCTCCAATATGCATATGATTATATATGCAAAAAGTAAATTATTTTCTAAAGATATTCAGACTAGATTGGAGTTTTTACTTTCAGCTTGTGCTTCTGTTTGAATTTTTTTATCATATACCTTTATTTTCAAAACACAAAAGTTCAAACATCTTTTTTTTCAAAATCGAAAACAAACTTTAAAAGATGAGGATCCATTATAATTGATTTGACCATTGGATGAGAGCCAGAGAGCTTGTTTAAGTCTGTGACTTTAATTCATAATATGTTTTTTGGTAAGTCCCTTTCATTTCTCAATTCATAAACTCAAGATAATATAACACAAAAGATAATCTTTGAGGCTTTTGGATGAATAATGACCAATGTATGAGTCTTACACCCCAGAGACTGTTTAAAGCAGTTTGGGAATCCACTGTTTTACTTTCTCAAGGGGAAAATGGAATTTGGCCATGGAACTTTTAGCTACTGACAGATCTGGTGGACCATGATGTTTATAGGCCAATTCAGAAGTCATAAAACGGGTTGTCACCTTTGTTCTCCAATCAGCCAAACAAGCAACAATCACAGCAAATCTTCTCAAAGTTTCCTTTCTAGTTACTCTGAAATATAAAGGGCTGTGTTCTGAAAGAGATTAAAAGCTCTGGCAGTATCATTTTATTTCACAGCAATGAAAAACATCACCATGCTCTTTGTCATTTCTCATTAATAATGTCAGAATGTCATGAAGATATTTTGGCATTTCAACTTTGCTTTTTTTCTATTTTTTTTCAAGTAATTATGCAGAACCAGAGTTAGCATTTTTACAAAAGTCTATTACTGATTTCAGGAGAAGGCAATGGCACCCCACTCCAGTACTCTTGCCTGGAAAATTCCATGGATGGAGGAGCCTGGAAGGCTGCAGTCCATGGGGTCACTAAGAGTCAGACATGACTGAGCGACTTCACTTTCACTTTTCACTTTCATGCATTGGAGAAGGAAATGGCAACCCACTCCAGTGCTCTTGCCTGGAGAATCCCAGGGATGGCGGAGCCTTGTGGGCTGCCGTCTATGGGATCACACAGAGTCAGACACGACTGAAGTGACTTAGCAGCAGTAGCAGCAGCATTACTGATTTCACTTGAATTTGCACATTGTTTTACATTTTACAAAATGCATTCACCTTCTTTAGCTTATTTGACTTAACTTACTTGAATAAAGCTGCTTCAAATGAGTTGCCTTTTGGGAAACGTCTTTTGAGACTTCTCCTTTAAACAAAACAACTATTTGTCTGTGTCGGGTGTTAGTTGCTCTGTGGCATGTGGAATCTTAGTTCCCTAACCGGGGATCGAACCCACATCCCCTGCATTGAAAGGCAGATTCTTAACCACCAGACCACTGAGGAAGTCCTGAAACTTCTCTTTAGAACCACTAAACTTTGTAGTACATTTTTCTCAGTCTTGTTCTGTAGACAGTTTAACATAAAACTAGAAGTCAAGATTTAACTGTAAAGAAAGACCACATGACAGATAAGAGACTAGGGTAAAGAGGCTCCATGCTTCCCTTTTCCAATGAAGGACTACATTTTGGACAACTTCCCCAACAAAGAAAGTTTCATTTGAAACTGCAATAGGCCAAGTCCCATAAAATGATATCATAAATACATTCTAAGAGGGTGAATAGGAGGGAAACCAATCCCAATGGAACTTTCAATTCTGTAGTCACTCAACAAATCCTTCCTGAGAAGGTGCTCTGCGTAGAGCCATGGTGAAGCATGACGTTGTTTTCCTCTGTTTTAGGCAGGAAGAAGCTCCGACTGTTTGAATACCTTCATGAATCCCTATGTAATCCAGAGATGGCATCTTGTATTCAGTGGATAGATCAAACCAAAGGCATCTTTCAGTTTGTATCAAAAAACAAAGAAAAACTTGCCCAACTCTGGGGAAAAAGAAAAGGCAACCGGAAGACCATGACTTACCAGAAAATGGCCAGAGCACTGAGGAATTATGGAAGAACTGGGGAAATCATCAAAATCCGGAGAAAGCTAACTTACCAGTTCAGTGAGGCCATTCTCCAAAGACTGTCTGCACCTTATTTCTTGGAAAAAGAGATCTTCTATTCACAGTATGTTCAACCTGATCAAGGATATCTCAGTTTAAATAACTGGAATGCAAATTATAATTATACATATGCCAATTACCATGAGCTAAGTCACTCTGATTGCTAAATACACTCTTACATTTCATTATTTTCTGACATCAGAAGTCTCTACAAGTTTTAGGATTTTTCTCTAAAAGCAAATACTGAAAAAAAACACTTCATGATTGTTATCTTTTATGACATGGCATATAATCTATACTAACTTGCGGAGAAATTTTGCCAGTGAACAGCTCTTTAGAATGATTGTCCCATTTGAAAGTATAGACTAAATGTCCTTCCTCTTACTAGTAACTATGCAATTATTTCTTTCTAGATTAATAATGCCGGTGGAGACAGTTTGATTTGCATATTGATTAAACATTATTTTCTTGTCACTCAGACCAAAAAAAAAAAAAAATCACTTTAGCATATATCCAATAGCTTTAGCAACAGAACAAAAACTGATTGCTGTGATGGTATTCTTGCTAAATTATATTCAGGGCTTTAAAATTTTCAGTGGCTAAAACTAGAACTACTATATGATCTAGCAATTCCACTCCTGGGTATATATCCAAAGAAAATGAAAACACTAATTCAAAAAGATACAAAAATTTTTTGTTGTTTTTTTGGCTGCACTGTGTGGCTTGTCAGATATCAGTTTCCCAACCAGGCCTTTGCAGTGACAATGCCAAATCCTAACCACCAGACTACCAGGGAACTCCCATAGTGGCATTATTTACAATAGCCAAGATATGGAAGCAACCTTCTAGCCAACAGGTGAACAAAGGAGATGTGGTACACACACACACACACACACACACACACACAGAGTATTACTTAGCTAAAAAATGAAATCTTGCCATTTGCAACATGGATGGACCTAGAGGATATTAAGCTTACTGCAATAAGTCAGACAGAGAAAGACAAATACTATATGTTACCATTTATATGTAGAATCTAAAAATTGAAACAAACGAAGATAATGAAATAGAAACAGACTTAAAGATATAGAGAACAAACTAGTTACCAGTAGGGGGAGGGCTGGGGGGAGGGGAGCAAGATAGGCATAGAGGATTAAGAGGTACAGACTACTAAATATAAAACAAAAAAGATACAAGAATGTAATGTACAGCACAGGGAATGTAGCCAACATTTTATAATAGCTTTGAATAGAGTATAACCTAGAAAAATATTGAATCACTGTGTAGTACATCTGAAACTAATATAATATTGTAAATCGACTATATTTCTATACAATAAATAAAGATTTAAAAAATAAAAACTTCAGTGGCTATCCTCTGCACCTCGGACCTCATGGTCTGTAATCCTTCAGCACTAAAGAAATGGTCTAAGGAAAATGTCACCTACAAACTCCAAAGCTTACACTTATCACAAATCATTTCCTTGCTTTTCTCTCTTGCTTTGGGTAGATCCAGGAGCTAAAGTTTCTTGCTCTCCTGCCACTCAACCACAGGGAGGTGCTCTTGCACCATTAGTTCTCGAGCCCAACCCTGGATCATGATCTTTCCTTGAACTAGCCCAGCTAAAGGAGGCCGAAACAGTTGAAGCTGGTGGGGGGGGGGGGGGGGGGGGGCGGGGAAGGCTTTAATAAAAGATGGAGGCTTGCAAATAATAAACCCAGGAGCGGAGCCAGGATGTGGGCAGTCTTGCATGGAAGCTGTCCCATAAGAAACTCCCAGAATAAACTCTTACTTGCTGCTTAGCAGGTTTTTTAAGTCACTTCAGTTGTGTCCGACTCTTTGTGACCCTATGGACTGTAGCCTGCTAGGCTCCTCTGTCCATGGGATTCTCCAGGCAAGAATACTGCGGTGGGTTGCCATGCCCTCCTCCAGGGGATCTTCCCAGGTTCTTTACCACTCCTGCCACCTGGAAAGCCATCTGTATTACCATGAAGCAAGAGAACGTCCTAGATTAAATAGGCCATCTTCAGTCTGGGCCAAAAAGGCCTGGCCAGCAGGTCAAGAGCTCCTGGGAGCTTGCTGTGTTAGATCTGCAACATTGCTGTGACCATATAGTGGATGGTACTCTGCACTGTGTCCGGCATTCCCAGTTTCCCATTTTCCTTTGTGCCCTCCCGGCGCCCTTTCTTCCTCAGGGAAAGAACATGGTAGATCCCAGGTGACTAAATGGAGACTAACTCAATATTGGCCATACCCACATGTAGTCTAGGTTTGTTATAGACAAGTTTGTGTCTTCCCAAAATTCATGTTGAAACATAATCCCCAATGTTATAGTCTTTAGGGGTAGGGTTTTGGAGAGGTGATTAGGTCATGAAGGAAATCTCTAATGAATAGGTTTAGTGCCCTCATCAAAGAGATGGGAGAGTTCCCTTTCTGCTTCCACCCTGAGAGGATAGTAGGGTGAACCAGGAGGCAAGCCCTCAGTAGACACTAAATCTGCCAGCACCTTGATTGGACTTCCCAGCTTCCTGAACTGTGAGAAATAAAGTCCTGTTGTTTATAAGCCACCCAGTTTACAGTATTCTGTTAGAGGCAATGGCACCCCACTCCAGTACTCTTGCCTGGAAAATCCCATGGACGGAGGAGCCTGGTAGGCTGCAGTCCGTGGGGTCGCTAAGAGTCGGACATGACTGAGTGACTTCACTTTCACTTTCCACTTTCATGCCTTGGAGAAGGAAGTGGCAACCCACTCCAGTGTTCTTGCCTGGAGGATCCCAGGGACGAGGGAGCCTTCGTGGGCTGCAGTCTCTGGGGTCGCACAGAGTTGGACACGACTGAAGCGACTTAGCAGCAGCAGTAGCAGTAGAGCAGCCAGGACAGGCTGAGAAAGTTTCAATCAGTGCTAACGTCAAGGTAGGACTCAGTATTTACACTCAGTCTGCCTTTCTAATTTAGATGTGGATGGATTTTAAGGGCAGAGGGAACATAAAAGAAAGAGGACTGCAACACAAAAAGGGCGTGTGTGTTCTTTGCCAGGCAAGAACAGCGAGGTACCCCATGAATGTTTGAAATGTTCACTTCAAGAGTTGTCAAGATTAGCCCTGACTTACCCAGGACATGGACTCATCTAGCAAAGAGCTGAAAGTGGAAAAAGAATCCAGAGTGTCCAGGTGTTTTCAGTAGTGGGTCACATGATCAGAAATCCCAATATGGAGGGCCCATGAATATTTGAATGGTGATCTGATGAGTTCATCATTGGCACCGAAGAAATAGATATGGTTCAAAATAAGATATTTGCAAATTGTGTAAAAGCAAAACTTTGTGCAGTGTTTGGATCGGCTGTCAGAAGAAGTTTTATTCTCGGGGGCTGTAGTGAAGATTCAGGTGCTAGTGAAGATTCTCTTTGATAAGCAAACCCATTCAGGATGTGTAGTGATGGATTAACCAATGAAAGGCCAGAGAGTTCATGTACCATTTATTAACAAACTGTTAACAAACTGAATTTCCTATAATGACTATTTCATGATCTGGGTGAACTATTTTCATAGTTATGTAAAGTATTATTTGTTCACCCAGATCATGAAATGGTCATTATAGGAAATTCAGTTTGTTAATTAATAATTTTACATAAGCAATTATAACAAGTCATGTGATGAAAGATCACATTTACGAGTTTCAGAGTCAAACTGATACCTTTTTTTAAAAACTATTTATTTCTCTGGGTGTGCTAGGTCTTAGTTTGGGCCCTTGGGATCTTTAGTTGTAGCATGAGAACTTGGTTGTGGTATGTGGGATATAGCTCTTGGACCAGGGATTAAACCCAGGCCCCTTGCACTGGGAGCATGGAACCTTAGCCTCTGGACCACCATGGAAGTCCTGAGTCAGACTGATAGCTTTTGGAACACTTTGTTTCTTCTAATTAACTCAGTAAAATCAGGGAGATCAGTTGGGATGCCCTGGGCTTCAAATAACAAAAAACCTTGACTCAAACTGTTTTAATATTTGCTATTGACAATACCCTTCTTTCTGGTACTGAATTTTGAAGCAGTAAACTTCCTTGATTGTCACTAACCGAAGTCAACTTGGACTCATTGAGTATACACTAGAATTTATTGAAAGGTATTAGATTGCTTGGGGCTTCCCTGATGGCTCAGTGGTAAAGAATCCGCCTGCAGTGCAGAGATACGTGTTGGTTCCCTGGGATGGAAAGATCCCCTGAAGGAGGAAATGGCAATCCGCTCCAGTATTCTTGCCTGAAAAATCCCATGGACTGAGGAGCCTGGCGGGCTACAGTCCAAAGTATCGCAAAGAGTTAGACACAACTGAGCGGATAAGCACAACTGCGTTAGATTGCTTACAAAATTTATGAGAAGGCTGGAGAACAAGCAGCCAGATAAAAAGCCCCAGACCACACCAAAGATCTGGCCAAGTGAGGACATCACTGCCACTAGAGGCCTAGCTTACGTCCTCTCGCATGTCACTGAACAGAGCTGGCATAGATCACTCCTGCCCCCAGCAACTATCTTGCTGCACCTGCTGCTGCATTCAGAGCTGGTTGTCTGCCCTCCCTGCTTCTGTACATCATTAGATCTGTATTTGAAATCTGTGATGGAAACTTCCGATTGGCTGAAGCTTGGTCATGTGTTCATGTGTGGCTGCAAAGAAAGCTAGAAAAGTGATTATCTGGAACTTTCAATCCTTATACCGGGAGACTGTTTCTCATCCTATCGAGACTCATTAGGTCAAGAATTCCCCAAACATAGAAAGGGGTTCAGAAAGTGGGCAGCCAAAAGAATGATAAATGTTCATTAGAGTTTTAAACTACAATAACAAGGATCAGAGCATGTATAGTTTGATTTTAAAGACCTTTGCCCTACCTGGCTAATCTCCAAAAATACTCTTTGTTCTTAGTGCTTCTGTGGTCATAGGAATTTAAACAGTTTCTAAACAACTTTTCCTTATCTTTCTGAGAAGTAATTTCAGCATGTTATTTAAGTTCTCTGGATATCAAGTAAAATTGTGACATATTTCTATAACTGAAGCTGATTTAAGAAATTAAAGCCTATAATTTGTAGCTTTTACAGTCTAGGAGGCTTCACTCATATCTGTTTTCCTTTGTTCAGGAAATTCTTAAAATGTTCTAGTTTTATGATTTAGTTTCACTGAGATTGTTTGAAGAGCTCAAAATAACATAATTGGCCAGTTACAAGTATAAAAGATAACTGATATTCTTTTCTCAAGAGCATTTTCTGGTTGCCAGAGCTGGCTCTGAGGATGTGAGGAGTAGATTGAAAGTGCTCAGAGTTCAGTGGTCCTGTAAGACCAGCTCTCAACCAGCGAAGGCTGCGGGTTGTTCAATACTTACCTCTGCTTCTTCACCTCTTAGTTGGAACAATGCTGAGACGTGTTCTTAGACTTCCCTATTCCCCTAATGGTGTTTTCTGGAACCACCTCTCAAACTACTAACATTCACATTCTTATCTCAGTTTTTGCCTCTGGAGGAGGGAGAGGACCCAACACAAGCCCTAAACTAAATCAAATTACTTAGGACGCTCAGTTTTATAACTTCATAGCAAGTTAACATTTTTAATCCCTACAGGTGTAAAAATATCTTCATTTTATCTTTTTTTTTTTTGGCCTTGCCTTGTGACTTGCATGATTTTAGTTTCCACACCAAGGATTGACCCAGTGCCCTCAGGAATGAAATCATGATGTCCTAATCTGCCAGAGAATTCCCTTTCCTCATATCTGATTTTTAGTTTGACTTGGTAGAGCATTCAAGGTTAAAAAAAATTGTTCTTCTGAGTTATCAAACATATATATGTAGCTTTCAGTTTTTCTTCATTTCTAATATAATCTCCTTTCTTTCCAAGCACCACCCCTGATCCTGCTTTGTTTTTCCTATTTGCTTTTTCTTCTGTTTTATGTTTGTGACTTTCTTCCAATAAATGGTGATTCTTGTCTCTCCACTAATGTGTAAGGCACTAAAAGCCACTTTTGGGTAGAAGTTGCTGGCTATGGACTTCAAGGTGGTTTGGCTGGGAGCTGGCTATTTCTCTGGGGGCCCCAAATATTATCACCTGCAAAAGAACCTACCTGAGAAGAATATTCTTAGGGAGACAGAAAAGGCATACTCCTGATTCCTGGGGTTTTCAGAACAAGTTGAATAAGGGCCTGGAGAGCCCACCATTCAGTAAGCAGATATTCCCTTAATATTAGTATTTTCATCTTCACACTTAACTCTACTTCCCAACCTAAGTTGGAGCCATTCTAATCCAGTTTCTCTACATCATAAATCTGTGATCTCCTATTAGATAGAAGAATTACTTTTCTGGATGAAGGACCTGGGATGCAATTTCTCTTTTTAAAGACTTTCAACTAATCACTCTGTTTTCAATTCTGTGTTGCTCTCTGCTTTCCCTGATAACTGGTGCCTCCGAATTTTTGGACTTCTCAGGCAGAGGCAAATCAACTTTGTTCTTATGTTTCTTCTTTGTGGTTTTTGAAGTTTTCTCTTCTTGGCTAAGGTAGTTACTGCGCCTCCATTGAATCGTTTCTGGATCTGTTTCTATAGTCTGCTTTTCCTGTTGGCTCCATTTCTCTGTATATATGGTCATTTAAAATCAAATGTAGTGTTTCTCCTCACTCTAGAACTGAGGTGAGTAACAAGAGCTCACAGAGAGGATCCCTAATCAATAAATTCTGTTTTGCAGAAATTCATTGTCCTTGGTGGCAACTGGTATTATTTTAGAATATTGTAAGCAACATATATTGTGGAGTCTAAATCATATGGTGCCAAGCTTCAGGTGGAAAACTGCATTTTAAGAGAACAGAGAATTTAAGAAACCAAGAAAAGGGAGACTAAAGTCAAGCTTTTGTTTTTCTTTGCATTTGAATTTCAGGCATTGAATGTGAAAAATTATAGGGATTCTTGATGATATTATTTCCCCCAGAAGGATTTCTCTTAATTTTGATTAGAAGATAGATTGGTAGCAGATCACCTTAATTCAGGCAGGGACTCAGCTCATACAAGACTGGGTTCCAGTCTTTATAACATATTTTTTCTACTATCTTCTAAAGTAAATCCCTGTACATATGTTATACTTACATCTTAAGATTTCACTTTAAAAATTCTGTTGTGTGATTTTAGAAAACAAATCAGGTAATGAGAGTTTTGTAATTTGTTACTTCCCAGGAATAATAGAAAATGTACCATGTTGTTAGAATTTGGTATTAAGCTACAGGATTAATGTGCTACTTTATTCTGGAAATAAATTTAAACTCACAGGTAGAAATGATAAAAAAATTATTTTTTGTTAAAATAAATTTCAGTGTATTAGTGTTAGAATACAATGTTTCCATGAATTCATATGCTAAATCATAAAGTGATTTTTCACTTCTGGTGAATTATTTCAGTTTACATACCCTAGTAATCATTCTCTTTGAACTTTAGGGGGAAGATTTGAGAAATACTGATTACATTTAATCTTCCTTTTTTTTGACAGTGCCACCCTGCATGTGGGATCTTAGTCCCCAACCACAGATTGAACCTGCACCCCCTGCATTGGAACCTGGCAGTCCCAACCACTGGACTGCAAGGGAAGTTCACATCCTCTTTTTTTTTCTCTGATGGTTAGGAAATTTGAAACATCACATCCTAGACATTCAGTAATAAGCAACCCCATTAATTTTTTTATCCATCTATTTAAACACTCTCATTCATGACTTCTGATTTAATTACCCTTCTTGTTTATATTTGTTTTATCTTTATTTATCAAATATACCTTTAAGTGTATTCATTGTCTGCTGCTTTATAGACTTTTTGGGAAGCAGATGGGTGGATAAACTTTATCTATTTTTAACTACCTATTACACTATTTTACTCATTGCCATGTTGGGTAAGCTTATTTTGAGGTTTTCTTCACAATGACATGACTTATTAATTTGGTATGGCACTTTTCTTAAAATCACTAGGAAATCAGCCTAATCTAATACAAGGTTAGATAATCAACATAAGAGACACTAGTAATCCTTAGGCTATCTAAAAGGAATAATTATATTGCCATACTTTAAAATATGTAAGGCACTTTCAAATACAAAGGAAACTATCAGTTCTATGCCATTTGGTCACAAGAAATTAGCATTTTCCCTAGGTTTCCCTATGCAATTTTTTTCAGAGGCAAAAACAACCCAACATTCTAAATGGATATTTTTAGAAGTAATTATATGTAGGGACCACATGATATCATGATGATGTAAAAACATTTTTGTAGAGTAAGAATATCCTATCATGTCCCCTGAGTGGCAGAAGGAATATGTCATTCCAACCCATAAAAATATTTTTGCTATCTTATTACCTCCATACTGAATAACTTAATCAGATCATTTGACTCTGTGGAGTACAAGGAGACTCATTATGGTTGCAGTAAATGAGAGAACTTTTTAAATTATTTCTTGGATTGCCATATGACTTTTGATAAGGGGATTGTGGAGAGGATATTATAAAAGAAAGGAAATCACAAATAAATTAACTAGGTGAAAGTGTTATAATGAGGCTCATGGCATAGAAGATATTATTCACATAATAAAATAGTAAAATATAGGGGTACTAAGCCTTTTTAAAACATATGTGAATGTATACCAAGCTTAGAAAAGACTATGTTTGAATCTTCAGTCTTGGGCAGTGAATTAAAATTTTAGACACTCAACTTATTTGTCATTATAATGTAGATATTTCTCTCAAGGCTATCCTGAGGACTAAATGACCTACCTATATTCACCCCACCTAAAAGTAGCCCCAAATATAACTTAATATCGTGTGTGTGTGTGTGTGTGTGTGTTAGTTGCTCAGTCATGTCCAACTCTTTGCAACCCCATGGACATTGCCTGCCAGTCTCCTCTGTCCATGGGATTTCTTAGGCAAGAATACTAGAGTAGTTGCCATTCCCTTCTCCAGAGAAGGTTCACAACCCAGGGACAGAACCCAGATTCGGTCTGCCGCATTGCAGGCAGATTCTTTACCATCTGAGCCACCGGGGAAGCCCCCAACTTGATACCTTATTGATGTAAAAAAAACAAATAATGTTTTGAGCCACTTGAAAATATAAACTTCTAGCATGTACATAAATCAGATGACTATGTATAGAATAGTAATTTTATTATGACTTCCAGCTCTGACTGACCTTGGGCAAGTTCTTTACCTATGAACTTGGTGACATCCCCCATAACATAGGAAAATTTATGCTGACACAACTCAGATGCCTATTGGTAGAATTCAACACACACATATCGTTAGGATATATCGCACCTTGTATTAGATTGCTAAAGTTGTCGTGACAAAGGATAGCAGGTTGGGTGGCTCTAGCAACAGAAATCTATTGCCTTACACTTCTGGAGACTAGAAGCTGGAAAACGAGACATTGTCAGCGTTGGTTCCTCTGAGGGCTATGAGGGAAGGATGTGTTCTTGGCCTGTCTTTTTGGCTTGTAGATGGCATCTTCTCCCCGTAATCTCTTCGCATTATCCTCCTTCTATGCATCTCTCTGTGTCCAAATTTCCATTTTTTATAAGGATACTAGTCATATCAGATTAAGGGCCCACCCTACTCCAGTGGCTCAGTTGGTAAAGAATCTGCCTGCAATGCAGGAGACTCAGTTCAGTCCCTCAGTGGGGAAGATCCCCTGGAGAAGAAAATGGTAACCCACTCCAGTATTCTTGCCTGGAAAATCCCATGGACAGAGGAGCCTGGTGGGCTATAGTCCATGGGGTTGCAAAGAATTAGACACGACTGAGAGACTGAGCATAGTAAACATAGCCTACTCCAGTGTGAACTCATCCTAATGAATTACATCTGCATGGACTCTGACCAAAAAGTCACATTCTGAGATGCTTTGGGGTTAGAATTGCACCATATGGATTTTGGGGAAACACAGTTCAACTCATAGCATAACGATGTGGAACTTTGTGCTATCTATCACAATTGTATAATGTTGAATATAGTCTTCCAAAGTATTAATGAAAAACCTCTTTTAGATTAAATATTTACTCAAAATGTTGTGCAGTTTAAATGTTGTGCATTTAGGCAGAATATCCAGTCCAGGGAAAAATTGAGGGGAAATAAACTGAAGGAGCAGGAAAACGGAACCTGGCAGATGAATTTGACACTGGCACAGGGTGTGGTAGCCTTTCTATTTTGCCTCCACCATGTGTCCTTCACGTTAGCTCTCACGGTCAAGGTGCCCGAAGCTCTCGCATCTCCTACCTTGCAGATTTCATTTTTTCCTCTCCCAGCGTTCTCTGTCTTTACTAGACTCCTACTTTAACAGCTGTTCTTGTCCCAAAGATTTCAGTGTTAATTAGTTCCTATTAACTGACTATACACTTGTGGGTATGATGACTGATTCATGTGTATTTCTTCTTTTTTCCTTTATTGATTTTTTAGATGTTCTTGGAACTCAAATATATACCTCTAATCAACACAATATATAAACAGTTGGGAATAATTTTAGAATAAAATACTTTATTTCATGAGAATATTAGAAATAAAGCTTGAGTTAGGGACTTTAGCCCTTTCTTACCCAATACTTACTCTATAGGATTACCCTTAACCAGTTGGTCAGGGACCCCTTTGATCACCATCTTTCCCTTCAAAATGGGAACTGCTTCATTTTTTGTTTCTGGTTATACATAAAAAATCCATAATAGTCCAACTTGTAATAATGATAATCCAACTAATTCTTACAATAAGTTGATAAAATAACAAAAAGAAAGGCATAATAACACCCTTTTTAAAAATCTCCTTCCAAATTTTTTCTATACACAATAGCCATGCACATATTTTACACATGGTGCCATATGTTTCTAATAATCTCTTTGCACTGAAGAATGTAGCATGAACATATTTCTTTGTGGCCAAAAATAGTTTTATATGATCATTTTAATGTATGTATGCATGCTAAATCGCTTCAGTTGTGTCCAACTCTTTGCAATCCTATGGACTGTAGCCCTTCAGACTCCTCTGTCCATGGGATTTCCCAGGCAAGAAATTTCTTCCTCCAGGGGATCTTCCCAACTCAGGGATTGACCCTGCGTCTCTTACACCTCCTGCATTAGCAGCTGGGTTCTTTACTACTAGTGCCACCCCGGAAGCCCATCATTTTAATAGCCACTTGGTATTCCTTATGTAGCTATGCCATGATGTATTTAAAACAGTGAGCCTCCAATCTTGAACTATGACATATTTCAGAAAAGTTTCCAGATTTCACACCGATGTTTACTTCTTTGTTAGGGGCCAGCCTTTTTAGGTTCACACTACAAGTTTTTGCAATGAAAATAGAAACCCAGGGCACTGACGCCTGAACCATAACTCCTGTCAAGTCATATCCTGTGCAGAGTGCTACCGTTTTTCCACTGTGAAACATTACTTGAACAGAGTCTCAAAATAGCCCTCCCTCTTTTTAGCATGCCAGCATCTCACTTGTGTTATCCGGCCCTCCCAAAGCGGCCAGCAAGAATTCTCAACTCCTCGGCCTCGGAGTCCCTCTGTCCCTGTGCCAGACCAGACTTAGCAATCAGAGCATAATGTCAGGGGAGCTGTGGGCAGTTGGAACTTTGGGAGAGCAAGTGGGAATGCAGACGTGTGGAGCTGGCCAGTTCTCTGTCTCCACCCGCGGCAAAAGATATTGGTGTCATGCATAGAGGCGTTCTGAGTTGGGGATAAAGGTCAGGGGTACAGGCTTATGGTGTGCCTGAAGCCCAGCCTAACCGACTCACATTTGTCCTTGCTGTTACCTATAAATGACGGAGCAGGTTTAGGAAGGTTATAGATTTTTCAAGTTTTTAATTCTCTAATTTGCACTAGTAAAACTCCAAAGAACATGAGCTTCAAAATTAGACAGTCTTAAGTTCAAGGCTAGATCTGCCACTTATTATTCACAAGACCCAAAACTTCAGGCACTCAGCAAGCACTTATTAAATAAATGTGTTGCATGGAAGTCTGTGAATGTCAGCTCTAAAATGAGGATGATAATCGTAGCAATTCCCAGGGCCGTTGTAAGGACAAACTGATGACTGCACAATTGGCATATAAAAAGTGCTCCATAAATGACAACTGTTACTTTATTATTCTCAGAAGAAAAATTAGAACTCTTCTTCCCAGAATCCTTTTTATAGTCCTCTCGCCAGATTCATTTGTTCAAGTAGTTATTAAATAGGTACCATGATAAGTATGGGGGAAACATGTTAAATAAGACAGTGTCCAGGGGTGCAATTTAGAAATATCCATTCATTCACTGAACACAGTTATTTATAAATATTAATTAATTAATTAATCAGTTAGGCTGTGCCGAGTCTTAAATGCAGCATGCTCGATTTTTAGTTGTGGCATGTGGGATCTAGTTCCCTGACCAGGAATCGATCCTGTGCCCCCTGCATTGGGAGCTCGGAGTCTTAGCCACTGGACCACCAGAGACATCCTGGAACACTTGCTTATTCATTACTTTTTTTTTTTTAATTTATTTATTTTTTTATGTTTTAGTTTTTCTTTCTTTTTTTTTAAATTTTATTTTATTTTTAAACTTTACAAAATTGTATTAGTCAGGTACAGAGCACATAATCTACCTCCAAAATACTTTTATGTGTTTTCTTACTTCCATCACCATCATCATCTTATGGACCGCAGCAACAAATTCCTTGCTATTCTCCCTGCTTCCATTCTTGACTTTTAAAAACCATTTCACATCCAGAGTGATCTTTTAACAGTATAAATCAGATTGTGCATTCCTTTGTGAAAGCACAAAATCCATTTAGAATAAGATGCAAATGAGTTACCTTGGCCCACATGGCCCTATATGACCTGACCCCTTCCTACATCTACAACCTCAGCTTAGCCTATCCACATCACTCTTCCCTTGCTCCTATATTCCACAGTCTTAGTTCAAGCTCTTTTCAACCTCAGGGCTTTTGCACATGCTGTTCTTTCTGTCTGAAAGGCCATCTCCTTGGCTCTTTGGATAACAGGCTTCTTCTCATGCTTCATGTATCCATCAAAGATAACATTTTCAGAGAAGGCATCCTTAATGGCCATCATTTATTCCTTAACACAGCATCTTGTTTATTTCCTTCTTACTGCTTTTTACAATCTATACTTATTTTATTTTCTGTCTCTCCCACTAGACCATAAGCCCCAAGAGGACAGGAGCATTGCCTAGGAATATGCCTGCCACACAATAGGCACTCAATAATGTATTACATGAAGAATGAATGAGTGAATTTCCATTGTTTGATAACCTCTAGGAATCAAAATTCTTCTTTTTATATTTTTAAAATTAAAAAAAATTGGGGGGTGGTGCTGTGCTGTGTGGCTAGTGGAATCTTATTTCCCTAACCAGGGATTGAACCTATGCCCTTGGCAGTGAAAGCATGGAGTCCTAACCACTGAACTGCCAAGATATTCCCAAGAATAGAAATTCTGAACTCCAGGTTGGTACATTCTAGGATACATATCTTCTGATGTGAAAAGTTATTTTTATGTAGGACTAAATTTAAAAAATGGATAGAATGTAACCTGGAAAGGAGAAGGGAAAGTTAGTCTCCTCTAGAAGAATAGCAGAGTGGAACACATTGCAGCAGCAAAGAATTTTAAAACTCATTTGTATTTAGGGACACAGTGTTCCTTCTCCACTATCCTCTAAATAGGGTCCATGGAGAAGAGGATGGGCTTTGATGCCAAGAGCCAGATTCACATTGCTGCCCAAACCTTTACTGGCTGTGTGACCACCGGCAAGTTAGATGATGGTTCCAAGTCCATTGGACTGAGAAATGGACCCCTGAGTCCACTACAGAGTAAGGGTTCAGTTCAGGTTAATTAACTATCCTTTTTATTCTGCTGAAAAGATTTTTTGGGGCTTACCATTATAAGTTTAAAAGATAACAATAGCCGTGACCTAGCACAGTGCTAGGTATGTAATAGATGCTTAAAAAGTGGGAGTTCCCTGGTGGCAATGTAAATTGGTGCAGCTACCGCAGAATACAGTATGAATGTTTCTCACAAAAACTACAAATAGAATTACCATTTGACCCAGCAATTCCACTCCTGGATATATATCTAAAGAAAAAAAAAAAGAAAATGTTAATTCAAAAAGATTCATACACCCCAATGTTCATAGCAGCATTTTTATAATTGCCAAGATATGGAAGCAACCTAAGCATCCATAAACAGATGAATGGATAAAGAAGATGTGGAATACTACTCAGCCATGAAAAAGGAAAACTTGCCATTTATAGGAACATGGACGGACTTCAAGGGTATTATGCTAAGTGAAATAAGTCAAACAGGAAAGACAAATAAATGTTATATGATATCACTTATACATGGGATCTAAAAAATGCAGCAAAATAGTGAATATAATAAAAAACCAGATTCACAGATATACAGAACAAACTAGTGGTTACCAGTGGGGAGAGGAAAGGTGGTAGGAACAGTGTGCACTGGTGAGAGAGGCACTAGCATCCAGAAAAAAAAGTGGGAGTGCAACATGAGAGTGTAGTGGTTCTCATACTCAAACATGCAGCAGAGTCAGCCAGAGGGCTGGTTAAACCATAGAGAGCTGGGTCCCTCAATGAGTTTCTGATTCAGTATATCTGGTAGGGCCTGAGACTTTGCATTTCTAACAAGTTTCCAGGTGATGCTAATGCTGCTGATCCAGGGACCACACTTTCAGAATGACTGACAGGGGTTAAACACACCAACCAACTCTGGGTTTTCTAGTAGTCATGTATGAATGTGAGAGTTGGACCATAAAAAAAGCTGACTGCTGAAGAATTGATGCTTTTGAACTGTGGTGTTGAAGAAGACTCTTGAGAGTCCCCTGGACAGCAAGGAGATCCAACCAGTCAGTCCTAAAGGATATCAGTCCTGAATATACACTAAAAGAACTGATACTGAAACTGAAGCTCCAATACTTTGGTCACCTGATGTGAAGAATTTATTCATTGGAAAAGACCATGATGATGGGCAAGATTGCAGGAAGGAGGAGAAGGGGATGACAGAGGATGAGATGGTTAGATGGCATCACTGACTTGATGGATGTGAGTTTGATTAGGCTCTGGGAGCTGGTGATGGACAGGGAAGCTTGGCGTGCTGCAGTCCATGGGGTTGCAAAGAGTCGGACACAACTGAATTGAACTGAACTCTGGGTGCCAGACTGGCTGCCTTCAAGGCCCTGCTACATCTCCTCACTAGATACATGATCTCCAGAGGGCTGCTTTATCCCTCTGGCCTTGGTTCCTTCATCTGAAAATGGAGATAAAACAGAGCCTTCTTCTATGAGTTTTTATGAGGTTTAAATAAAGCCTTACACTTTGACTATTATTTGAATGTAAACACCAATTAAAATGAATTTATAAAAGTGCTATCCAGTAAAAATTTGGGGGATTATGGAAGTGTCCTATCCAAATCGGCAGCCTCTAGCTACACATGGCTTCACAGCACTTAAAATGTGGCTAGAACAATTGAAAGGCTGAATGCTTAGTGGCAGTTAATTTTAATTAATTTAAGTAGCTTCATGTGGCTAGAAAAGCACAAATGGTCAGTTAGAATTTTCCCCAGGACTAGGTCAGAGCCTCTTGGTAGCAGCTCTTTGCAAAGTTGACAATTCAGAGTGGTACGAAAACCTGGGTGTGCATGGATCTGCCACTTCCTAACAGCTGACCTTAAGCAAACAGCTCAACTTCCCAGACTCAATCTCATCTGTAAAATGGGAACAATACCTCCTGTCCTGATTTGTCAGGTATTCTGTATTTTAAAGGGATAATTCATGTAAAACTGTAAACGCAGTACAACTGCAAGGATTTCCTTAAAACTTTTTATCACTTCCTCAGATTTTCCCCCTAGTATCTGCTTTATAGGTTATGAGTCTTCAGCTTTCTGTGTCCACAGCATCTGACATATAGGTCCTAAGCTAAAATGCAGCCTCTGCATAGAATGTCTTCTAAGTTGGCCAGCATATATCAGTGATCTAGGACATGAAGTAGAAAAGAGGAAATATCTGTGTTATTTTAGATACACCAATATGCCTTTTAAAAAGTTATTGGGGGAAACTTCCCTGGTGGTCCAGTGGTTAAAATTCTGAGTTTTCACAGGCGAGAGCATAGCCTCAATCCCTGGTCAGGAACTAAGATCCTGTAAGCCTCACATGGTGTGCCAAAAAAAAAAAAAAAAAGAAAACATTATTAAGACGACTCAGGGGCTATTGCCCACCGCTATAGGTGAAGAAGACAGGTCCTTGGATTAGTTCCAGACTCTGGTTGGATGGCATCACCGACTCAATGGACATGAGTTTGAGCAAGCTCCAGGACTTAGTGATGGACAGGGAAGCCTGGCGTGCTGCAGTCCATGGGGTCGCTAAAAGTCAGACACAACTGAGCAACTGAACTGAACTGGCAGGCAGAGCTGGTTCCTGGAGTCTGGCTGCAGGGTCCAGGGATCCCAGAGCTTGTTTCAGATCATGAGTTGGGGGGTGGGGGGTGTTTCCTTACACAGTTGAGTGTGGGTTCTTGGGCGTCCCGAAGGTTGCACTGGCCCGTAAGTGGGCCCAGCTAGCCCCAGGGTAGGGTCTGGCCTGCATTCAGAGATCATAGTTTTTTTGTTTCTGGTGCGTGTTCCCCTCCTCGCCTGCCCCTAGCCCAGTGGATGAGGCCAGTTTAGAGGCTCAGGTCGTGGTGGCTCAGATGGTAAAGAATCTGCCTGCAATGCAGAAGTGAAAGTGAAAGTGAAAGTTGTTCAGTCGTGTCTAACTCTTTGCAACCCCATGGACTTTACAGTCCATGGAATTCTCCAGGCTGGAATACTGGAGTGGGTAGCCTATCCCCTGAGGTTCAATCTCTGGGTTGGGAATATCCCTTGGAGTAGGAAATGGCAACTGGCTCCAGTATTCTTGCCTGGGAAATCCCTTGGATGAAGGAGCCTGGCAAACTACAGTCCGTGGGGTCACAAAGAGTCGGACGTGACTGAGCAACTAACACACACACATTTCTCCAACCTCTTTAAGGAATTATTCCCCTCTTACCTAGATGGGAGGGGAGTGTGGGGAAGAATAGATACTTGGGGGAAAAAAAGGCTCAGGCAGGCTTCCTGGTGGGAAGAGCAAGTGCAGGACCACTGGTGGGTGGAATTGGGTCTTGGCCCTTCTGTGGGATGCGAGAGCCCAGAGGTGGTGGTGGGCTCTAAATTTTAGAAAACCTGTGGCTAATGATTTAGTTGTTTGGCTTAAGGCATCTCTGCAGACCAGCAGGTAGGTCTGGCTCAGGCTCCTATCTCATTACTGCTCTTGCCCTGGGTCCCGGTGCACTGAGATTTTGGGTGCTCCCTTCAAGAGTGAAGTCTATTCCCCCAGTCCTGAGGGACAGGCGGTTCTGCAGTTAAGTCCTCTGGCCCTCAATGCCAAGTGCTCTGGGGGCTTGTTCTCCTGGTACGATATCCCTGGGCCAGGAAGCCAGTGGGGCTCAAGACTCTTACTCCTGTAGGAGAAACTGCAATATAATCACTCTCCAATGTGTGAGTCACCAACCCTGGGAGGATGGGATTTAATTATATTGTGAGTACCCCCTCTCCTACTTGTTTTGTGGTTCTTTCTTTATATCTTTAGCTGTAGAAGATCTTTCCTGGGAGTTTCCTATCTTTTTCACTGCTGGTTGCAATGCCCAAAGCTTGGCCTCTCTGCATCAGAGACAGAGTTTCGGGTATTACTTTGCCAAGCAAAGGGATACACAGGGGGCTCCTGCTCTCGAAAACTATGTGTCCCAGCCTGGTGGGATTTGATGTAGACTTCCTTGGTGGCCCAGATGGTAAAGCGTCTGTCTACAATGCAGGAGACCTGGGTTTGAGCCCTGGGTTGGGAAGATCCGCTGGAGAAGGAAATGGCAATCCACTCCAGTACTACTGCCTGGAAAATCCCATGGACAGAAGAGCCTGGTATGCTACAGTCTATGGGGTCGCAAAGAGTCGGACATGACTGAGCAACTTCACTTTCACTTTCATACCGATAGTTCAAGGATAGGGCTGCTGACAAGATTAGATGTGTGCAGGGTCTCAGGTGGTCAGTCTCCTAATCTTATGAGCTTCTCTGGTCACCCCCAGCCCCTGCCTTTTCCTTAATTTTTTTGGTCACACGTGATGCAGGATCTTAGTTCTCAGACCAGAGATCAAGCTCCCACCCCCTGCCCTGGAAGTCTGGAGTTTTAACCACTGGGCTACCAGGGAAGTCCCCCTCCCTTTAATCTTGCCTCAGGTGATTTCTTGGCTGCTCCTCCCTTCATGAGCAATTGTTTAATTGCCCTTGGAACTCAGGGAAGGTTGTGGAAGCTGGAATCTTGCTATAATAAACGGGGGACAAAAAAAGGCTTCCACGCCCAAGAGCCCCACAGGGTCCTTCTCGGTTTAGTTGTCCTGCAGATAGTTGTGATTTGGGTGTGCTCAGTGTCCTTCTCCTCTGCCGTCTTGGCTGCTCTCCCTATTCTGAAATATTCTACCTGAAGTTGGCACTGAAGGTGGAAACACTTTGCGGGAATCAAGGGAGAAGATGGATGAGCAGCTTTCAGGGTCTGCAGAGAGTACAGGTTGTCTTGTTCTTTTTTAAAAATAATTTACCTATCTATTTTTGGTTTTGGTTGCGCTGGGTCTTCGTTGTGCGTGCGGGTTTTCTCTACTGCAGAGAGTGGGGCTGCTCTCTAGCTGTGTATGGGCTTCTCATTGGGGTGGCTTCTCTTATTGCAAAACGTGGGCTCTGGGTGCATGGACTTCAGCAGTTGTGGCTCATAGGCTCTAGAGCACAGGTTCAGTAGTTGTGGCACACAGGCTTAATTGCCCACACGGCATGTGGAATCTTCCGAGACCAGGGATAGAAGTCGTGTCCCCTGTACTGGCAGGTGGATTCTTATCCACTGTGCCACCAGGGACATTCCCCTTTAGGTCTTAAAAAGAGTTTTCCGGATCATCAGGATTCATATTGTTTGTGGTACACCCTCTTCTATTCCTGCACGACAAACTGGAAAATAATTCTACCCCTTTGAAGGTTCAGATGAGAACAACTAAAACTTAAATCCTGAAAGAGCCTTCTGAATTAGAGTAGTGAGGAGCGTGGGGGGCAGGGGTCAAAGGTCATACTTTGATCGAGTTGGGGAGGGGAAGTAGCCCTGGACGGACAGCAGGAGCTATTTGTTCTCTTCTGTGCCCTGGGCCTTGACCACTATGGTCCACTCCTTTTCACATGGAGAGCCTTTCTTCTCATTTCTTCCCTTCCTCCTCACCCCTGTGCCCCACAGACTTTGCCCCTTAGGGTCTGTAAAAAGGAGGAGAAGAAACCTGTATGTCCTCAGAACACCAAGGCAGGGGTCTTGTATGATTTGGGAATAAACAAATCCATGAGTGAATAAAAACGCTGGGTAGCCTTTGATGGACAGACAAGTGTTCTGTCGATGGGGTGGAAGGTAAATAATCAAGTGTTTTTCTTCTGTCATTGAGAAGGCAATAAGAAATATGTCAGTTGGTTGCTGATGTTTGCTCATCAAAGCTTTCAGCCAGGACTGAGTCTAGAAATAAAGAGACATTCTATAAATGAATTTGCACCACAGAGCTCTATGTGCTGAAGACAATAGTCAACGTGTCTTCCTGCTTCAAGATTTTACGGCTGATAACTTCGGATGAGATCTCTGCTTCTCTTTTTTTGTTTTTCTTCACATTCTTCATTGAATCATTCAGGCTGACAGTTTATTCACATTGCTAATAGTCTTATACAAAATGAAAACAGTTAGCAATGAAAGGCTTTGCTACCAGAGGAAGAGACTGTTTAAGAGTTTGGATTAGAGTTCTCCAGTAGAAATAGAATAAAAGCCATGAGTGTAACTGAAAATTTTCTCATGGCTACATGAAAAAGAAAAAAATAGATGAAACTAATTCTGATCATGTCTTATTGAATGCTGTGTATCCAAAATATCATTTCAATGTATAATCATTAGAAAAATTGTTAGAGAGAGACTTTATACTTCATACTAAGCATACTTCCTATACATAAGAGGTATACTTCATACTCAGCTTTCAAAATCTGGAGTGTATTTTATAACTTACAGCACACCTCAGCTCCCACTGGCCGCATTTCACGTGCTCCGCAGGCACGTGGGCCAGTGGTCACCATGTTGGACTGTGCAAGTGTAGGCTCTGCACCCAATCCTAGGATTACACTAAGGGTATAATCCTAGGAAAGTAACGTAATCTCAGTGCTTCAGTTTCCTCATCTGTAAACTGGAGGAAATGTTAGTGTCTGCCTCATTCAGAACTGGGTTTTATGAGGATTAAATGAACACTTAGAACACCGCCTGACACAAGGTTGGCGATTAGTAAATGTTAGCTCTTACAGTCATCAGATGCATGATGTTTGCCCACATCCTTATAATGATCAAAGCTGTCTTTCAGTATGCTCTTATTCTGGGCTTTCTAAATTGGGACTGCATGTCTGATATCTTGCAATGATGAAATCATATGCCACTTCAGAATTCTTACTTCACATCAAACAAAAATTTTCTAGGAGAGCAGGGTCCTGAGCTGTGCTTTCACAAAACTAGATAATCTGTAATTTAACAAACTTTTTTAAAAAATACTATTAAATCTGTAAATAGAGTCTTTTTGAATTTTTCAAATAGGCAGTATCATATTTTTATTAGGAGGTAAAATTAGGTTCACAGCTATAAAATTATCCCAGCTTGCTTTTTGATGATCTCTTAAGAGACTGAAACCATGTTTTACTACAGTAAGAAGATAGCTTTAGTTTTATTGAAACTATGGCTTACAGCTACAAATCCTGATTAATATCACATGATGTATTTCAGGGCCTAAGCATCATGACATAAAAATTATTACCTGGGGAACTTGTATGACAGCTTTTGAAAAAATAGTGGACTAATTTTACAACAGTTGTTTTGGGCCATTTTAAAAATACAGATCTAAAATACAGATCTTCTTCAATTTATGATGGGGTTATATCCCAATAACCCCATCGTAAGTTGAAAATATTTAAGTCAAAAATGCATTTAATACACCTAACTTGCAGAATATCATCCTTAGCCTAGCCTACCTTAAGCATGCTCAAAACCCTTATGTTAGCCTACAGTTGGGCAAAAGCATCGGACATAAAGTCTGTTTTATAATAAGTATTAACTATCTCAAGTAATTCATTGAATACTGTATTGACAGTGAAAAACAGAATAGTTATCTGGATTCAGGATGGTTGTTAAGTGTATCAGTAATCACAGAATCACCTGGCCTATTGGCAGTTGCCCCTGCTCCCTCTGCTCAGCATCATGAGAGAGTATGCTACCACATAAGCTAGCAAGGGAAAAGGTCACAATTTAAAATCCAGGGTACAGTTTCCACTGAAGGCCTATATCATCCCCAATGGTATTAGGGGGTAGGGTCTTACAGGGGGTGATTAGGTCACGGAGAGGAGAGGCTCAAGAACAGGATTAGTGTCCTTGTGAAAAAGAGATCTGCAGAGCTCCCTTATCCCTTCCTCCTATGAGGATACAGTGAGAGGGCTGTCATCTATGAACCAAACGGCAAACTCTCATCAGACTCAGATCTGCAGATGCCTTAATCTTGGACTTCCTGGCATTCAGAACTGTGAGAAATAACTATTTGTTGTTGAAAGCACCCAGTCTATGGTATTTTTGTTATAGAAGCCTGAACTAAGACCGCTACTTTAAAAAAAAATCTGTCAATTGCAGACTTCCCTGGTGATTCAGTAGCTAAGACTTTGTACTCCCAATGCACAGGACCCAGGTTTGATCTCTGATCAGGGAACTAGATCCCACATGCCCCAGCTACAAATCCACATGCAGAGCTAAAAGGTCTGGCATGCTGCAATGAAGATTGAAGATCCCATGTGCTGCAACTAAGACCCAGCACAGCCAAATAAATAAATATTTAAAAAATAGGGACTTCCCTGGTGGTCCAGTGGTTGAGAATCTGCCTGCCAATGCAGGGGACATGGATTCAATTCCTAGTCTGGGAAGAGCTCACATGCCACGGAGTAACGAAGCCTGTATACCACAACTACTGAGCCTGAGTGCTGCATGTGAGCGCCTAGAGCCTGTGCTCCACAACGAAAGAAAGCAGTGTACTGCGAAGCCCACACATGACAACCAGAGAGTAGCCCGAGAACAGCAACGAAGACCTCCCCTCCAAAACTACTTAAAAAACAAAATCTGTCAACTGTTGCCTCTCTTGATATGATGGCTCCTCTTCCCTTTTTCTACTTCTTCATATTATATGAAAATTGAGTTCTGCTGTGCATCTATGCAGTGTCCATGGGTATTACTGGAAAATCTTGTACTTAAGAAAGAATCTAACAGATATTCAAAAAATGAAGAGGTAAAAAGAAGAATAATTTGAGATGGGAGTTCGGATAACCTCTAATTATTTCTGCATAACTTTGATTAATTTTCCTCAATTATTCTGGCATCGTAATTTGGAGGGGTAAAGAGATACTAGCTCCATCTAAGAGGTCATGATTTGAAAGCAGCCCAGGCTAACCAAACTCAGAAAATGAATTTGAAGAAAGTGTCTTCACGGATCAAAAGTAAAAGTTGCAGCTTTTGTTTCAATGGGTGATTCAAAGAGGAACAATGTTAGTCCATACTTTTTGGAAGAGAGGTTTGAGTTGACATTTAACACATACTTAGGTTGACCTGACCCCTAACATGAAAAAGAATCTCTATCAAAGGCATTGATAATGCCAAGTGAAAAGTTAACTTCTTGAAATATGATTTCCCAAAGTGGCCCTATGCTTCAAGTTGACTTTTTTCAAGATGTACATACCCTTCCCCTTAAAAAAAAAAAATCCAAGAACAAATTACTGATTTCTTCCTTTTATTTAAACCCCCATCCTCTAAGCTCCAGCAATTCGAGTTCACTTTAAAATATGTTTAAGTCATCTTTGCAAACTCCTACAACAGAGCCCTGAAAATGTCACTAGGATAACCAGTGCAGTCCTTTTTCTAGATGGATGACTGTACATAACTCTCTGTGTATGAGTTTCATCATCTCTCAAAGAGAGTAATAATAGTGCGTACCTCAGAGGGTTGTTGCAGGAAGAAATATCAGTCTATACACAGAAAGTGCCTATATGCTCAGAATAGTTACACTCAAAAAGTGTTAGTGATACTTTGTTATTATTATCAACACTATAATTACATGAGGACTGAGTGGCTGGAAAGAGACATTCCTGGCCCAGCATTCTCTTGGAATGACATCAGAAAGAGAATGAAGTGGTACTTGAGGGGTCTTGATCAGTCCAGGATGGATGAATGTGTAACGGCGTCCTTTTTGGACCCACCCGAGACTCACATGAACCTTAAACTCTGCCCTTGAGATTTTCTAGGTTACCCAGAGTCACCAAGCAGGCAAAAGATTCCTTGAGATTCTAACCACTTGCCATTTAAACCTATAGATCCAAAAGATAATATTCACCACCCTTATGAGGAGCCCATTGGAGACAGGGTTATCCACCCCAGAACCACAAAACAAACTAAAGCAAAGTTAACATTACCTTTGCTTGATACAATTGGTGTGGCAAAGCACAGTCTCATGAAACAAGCCCTGCTCAGCCTTTTATTTAAAGAGTGTTGGGGGACTTCTCTAGTGGTCCCCCATGCAGGGGAACAAAGGTTCGATCCCTAGTCAGGGAAATAAGATCCTACATGCTGTAGGGCGGCTAAGCCAGCCACAGTGACCACTGAGCCCACGCTCTAGAGCCCATGTGCTGCAAAAAGCGAAGCCCTCACATTGCAACTAGAAAAAGACTTTGTGCTGCAATGAAGACCCAGCATGGCCTAAATAAATAAACAAGATTTTTTTAAAAAATGACTGAAAGCACACCAGCCAATTCTTTTTGATCCTGACTGTCTTCTCATTGCCATTTGAAGATGGCTTAAGGGCACAGAGCTCTTGTCGGAAACATTGAAAGAGCAAAAACTTTGCCCAGGGAGCACTGCACCAAAGGTGGCCCCAGCTTTATGGCCCTGATGGTTGTTTAAAGGCAAGATTTTGCAAATCTATCTTCCTGAACCCTTAACCATAAGATACACTTCATGCCCTTAGGAAGGCAAGACAATTCACAATGCACTTTCCGTAACCTGAGTCAGTGACAGATTTTATTTTCTCGGGCTCTAACGTTACTGCAGATGGTTAAGTCCAGCCATGAAATTAAAAGATGCTTGCTCCTTGGAAGAAAAGCTGTGATGAACTGAGACAGTGTGTTAAAAAGCAGAGACATCATTTTGCCAACAAGGGTCCATATAGTCAAAGCTATGGTTTTTCCAGTAGTCAAGTATGGATGTAAGAGTTGGACCATAAAGAAGGCTGACCATTGAAGAATTAATGGTTTCAAACTGTGGTGCTGGAGAAGACTCTTGAGAGTCCCTTGGACAGCAAAGGGATCAAGCCAGCCAATCCTAAAGGAAATCAACCTTGAATATTCATTGGAAGGACTGATGCTGAAGCTGAAGCTCCAATACTTTGGCCACCTGATGCAAAGAGTCAACTCATTGGAAAAGACCCTGATGCTGGGAAAGATTGAAGGCAAAGGGAGAAGAGGGCAGCCGAAGATGAGACAGTTGGATGGCATCATACTCAGTGGATGTGAGTCTGAGCAAACTCTGAGAGATAGTGAAGGACAGGGAAGCCTGGCGTGCTGCAGTCCATGGGGTCACAAAGAGTAGGACACGACTTAGTGACTGAACAACAACAACCTGAGTCAATTCTCCACTCTTGTCCCAGGTTTCTGATTCCAAGGGTAGTCCTTTCATGTTACTTCTGTAAATTAACTATGACTAGAGAAGGTCAAAGAGCTTCAGATAAAATTCAGATTAATTTTGACGAGTGGGATTATTGCAACTGAATTTGAGGAGGTCCATTATTTTCAGCAGCCGGTCTCATATTTTCATATGTTGTAAAAAAGTATTCTGTACAAATGTCCGTTCTACAGATCTGGGGGGCAGGACGTAAGGCAGATTTAACCAATCAGGAGATATTTTTCATGCCATCTCAAAGTAACTCACAGATGCCTGACAGCTGCAGCTGTCCGGGCCCCTCGAGATGGCATTGCTCTATGACTCAGAAGCATGTTTATGCCAGAGAATGCTGCCACTGCAACACTACCCCAGAGATGCCCCAGGAGCAAATAATTTGGAGCAATGAGTGAGGGAGGAAGGTCCCTGAGCAGATTTAGTCAAACCCAGCCTCATATCTGAGTGTAAATAGTGGTCTATGGCGAGGCAGAAAGTGCCTGGGCTTTGGGGTCAGATAGACCCAGCCACCATTCTCAGTTCTGGACACTTCATAGACAGTCAGTTAGTCATTCAGCTGATACTTACTGAGACTCTACCATGTGCCAGACACTGCTAGATGGGATATAATGATAAACAGAACTGATTATATAATCTATGGAGCCAAAGGGAAAAAAATGCACATCCCCTTGTTCAAAAATTATTAAGATTCAACATGGCAACAGAAGACTATTAAACCAGGCATGGAGCCCATCTGAACACGGGGCCCTGAGCCCTCTACATGAAACTGGTTCTCCTGATAAGCCTGAGGAGACAAGAGACTTTGTGCTTATGGTGCTGAATTTCTGGGGATAAATTCTTTAATACACACATACCAACTAATTTAAAATTCTTTAGTCATACCTATTAACCTAAAATTCTTTAGTCAAACCAATTAATCTAAAATTATGACTCTCTAAGAACTGTTGAAGAACAGGAACATGGTTCTATGAATATCTGTCAGAGTGGGTTTATTAGCTTAGGCTCCCTCAGTAAAATACCATGTGAGTGGCTTAAACAATGGATTTATTTTCTATCAGTTTGGAGGTTAGAAGGCCAAGATTAGGGTGCCAGGATAGATGGGTTCTGGTGAGAGCTCTCTTCCTAGCTTACAAATGGCCTCCTTCTTCACATCCTCACAGGCAGACAGAGAGCTCTAGTCCCTCTTCCTCTTCAGATAAGGATACTAATCCCATCATGAGATCCCTACTCTCATGACTTCATCTAAATCTATTATCTCCCAAAGGGCCTATCTCCAAACACCATCACACTGGAGGGGAGGGCTTCAAGATATAAATTCAGGGTAGGGGGACACACCATTTGTACATACCAAGGGGGTTTGGTTAGTCGAGGAGACCAGGAGAGGCTTCCCCAAGGAAAGGGAAGTCACTCAGTCATGTCTGACTCTTTGTGACCCCATGGGCTGTAGCCTACCAGGCTCCTCTGTTCATGGAATTTTCCAGGCAAGAGTACTGGAGTGGGTTGCCATTTCCTTCTCCAGGGGATCTTCCTGACCCAGGGATCGAACCTGGGTCTCCCACATTGCAGGCAGACGCTTTACCATCTGAGCCACCAGGGAAGCCTAAGGAAATGATGCTTAAGATAAGATTTGGAGGATGACTAAGCGTTAACTGGCTTTGAGAGACTCCATAATTCCAAAGCCCAGTGGACAGTGATGAGCCTGCAAAGGAGAAAGAGGAGACAGTGTTAAGGTAGGAGGAAAACAGGAGAGGCTTGAGTTATGGGAGCCAAAGGAAGGAAGTGTTTCAGGAAGCACAGAAAATGCTCTCACATATCAACACAGGGATATGCTCCTCAAGGTTTAATGTGAATCCTGAAATGTATTTCATTTTTATTCCTTCCTGGTAATTAATTGTCTCTGCCCAAAAGCTGGTGCATCTTTATCCAAACAGGTGATCCAGTTCTCAATTTTGGTACATAGTTTGGAGAGGGAGGTTGAAACATAGAAGTCAAGTTGAAGAGACTCTTCTTCTAGGAGTGAAGTAATGATCTTCTAGGGTTATTGTTGTTTAGTCAATAAGTTGAGTCCAACTCTTTGGGATCCCATGGACTGCAGCACTCCAGGCTCCTCTGTCCTTCCACTATCTCCCAGAGTTTGCTCAAACTCCTGTCCGTTGAGTCAGTGATGCCATCCGACCATCTCATCCTCTGCTACCCTCTTCTCCTCCTGCCCTCAATCTTTCCCAGTATCAGGGTCTTTTCCATTGAGTCAGTTCTCCTCATCAAGTGGCCAAAGTACTGGAGCTTAGCTTCAGCATCAGTCCTTCCAATGAATATTCAGGGTTGATTTCCTTTAGGATTGACTGTTTAATCTCCTTGCAGTCTAAGGGATTCTCAAGAGTCTTCTCCACACCACAAGTTGAAGAAATAACTCTTTGGCACTCAGCCCTCTTTATGGTCCAGCTCTAATATGCATACATGACTACTGGAAAAACCATAGCTTTGACTATATCTTCTAGGGACAGACCTACTAATAGATGTGGTATGAAGCCATGAGTGCACCTCTTCTAACACCAACACCATCACCCCACTCTCACTGTGTTCTCAGTACCGGGATATAACATGGTCTCTCCCACTTCATGACCTTTGCAGTGCTGTTTCTCTGCCTGAAACAGTCCTCCCTTTCCACCCTCAGTTGTGGCTCAGTCTCTTACTCATTTTTCTGAACTTAGTTTACCAATACTTCTTTAAAGAGCCTCCTGCCCCAAACCAAAGTAGGCTCTCCCTGTTTTTTCCCTTTTGTGTTATTACAAATATGTAAATAAATAACAAATCCAAGATATAATTCTGCTTATAGCCCCTATTCTTTTCTTGATACCATTTTTCTACTTATGTGTCTACTTGCTAGTTAAGGTGCTTTCTTTCACCCTTAACTCCCAAGAGGCAGGTTTTGTATCTGTGTTCCCCACTGTATATACACCAATCACTTGGCAATTGAAGCTACTCAGTGAACGAGCATAGAAACGTATTTGCCACAGGCCAAGGGAACCCAGCAATGCTCTTGACTAAGACTGAGTTAGGAAAATGTTCTTGAAAGTTATTTAAGCCTCATTTACAGTCATTTCTGTAAGTGCCTCTCACTTCCACTGCTCTCATCACCATAGCAACCCACATATCCAAAGGAAAGTTCTCTGAAGTTTGCAAGAGGTAATGTATGTGTGTGTGTAGAGGGGAGGCCTTGCAATCCCTCAAACAGGATGTGATTTCAAGATCAACATTGTACCCTCAGATCTCCTATGACTCGGAATTTACATATCAGTAGAGTTGGGTTCCCAATCAGGAGACGTAAATGAAGTAAGTGGGGGTAGGGAATGTAAACACTTGGGATCGATGACAGAAATGTGTCAATTTAAACACATTCATGCCAGACTCCTAGAAAGAGAAAAAGAGCAGATTCCAAGTTGTTTGCCCCTCTGAGTTCGTTCTAACACCATCTGAATATTAGACCTCCTTAAGGATCATGTTGGGCTCTGCAGCATTTGCTTTCCGTACTAACACTTGTCAACCAACACAGAAGCAAAGAAATGGAAAAACCATAAGACTAAATTCACATGGGGAGGAACTCCAGGCGTCTTGATCACCAGAGTCTATCAGCAGTTCACAACATGCCTGACTAAAAGTAGATATTCCCAAAGGAAGCACTAATAAAGAGGTGGGAAGAGAGATGGGGGAGTCAATAAATGGGCATGTGAATGGGCACCCAAGACTGTCCTACTAGGGAAATCTGGGAGACATATCAAAGGCATCTCAAAATCATCCTTCTCTCCCAGAGAGAAGAAAGCTAAGGCCATTATCCTCCAACTCCCATCCTTTTGCCTGCCTCTGGGGAGGAGGGGAGACCCAGGGGAGGGGGCATGGGGAAAGGCTCTTGGGGAAGATGATGCCTGCAGGGATATACTGGAACGGCTGGTGCCCAGGGGACATGGGTGGAACTACAAGGTTTGCTATAGAGAAAAGAAGAGTGAAGAGCAAATATGAAGGGAATAAGACAGGAACAACGCAGTATGTATATATGTGTGTGTGTGAGTGTGTGTGCATTTGTAGCAATGAGATCTATTAACAAAAAATTAAAAATAATAAATAGAAACACCACACAATCAAACCCTCTATAGAACTCCTCTCTCCATCTGAAATAAACATTTTATCAATTTATAAAGATTGTTATT
This sequence comes from Bubalus kerabau, assembly GCF_029407905.1. NCBI lineage: Eukaryota > Metazoa > Chordata > Mammalia > Artiodactyla > Bovidae > Bubalus > Bubalus kerabau. Next base: position 56,784,842 of record NC_073624.1, on the reverse strand, counting down.
TTCTTGCATGAATTTTTAAATACAGCAATATATTATAAAGTATTTATAAAAAATGGATTCATAGTAGAGAAAAATTTCCTAGAGAGCTAATTAGCATAATAAATATATAAAAAGACATTCCACCTCATTGGTAATCAGGAAAATGCATATGAAAATAATGAGATACTATTTGCAGGGAAATATTTGTGGAAATATTTGGAAGATTAATGATATTCAGTTTTGACAAAGATATGGGGAAAGGGACCTTGTCATACATTGCTGTTAGAAATTTGACTTACATTTGGGGAAAGAAATGTAGTAACATACATTCAGATTACAAAACATGTGTATCCTTTTGTTCTTTCTGGAGTCTTTCCTGAATAAATTATAGCACCAGAATATAAGCATATTTATAAAAGGATGTTTATGTAGCATTGTTTAAACAAAAATATCAATTTCATTAAAATGGGGGAAAAAATGAAAATTTGTGATATAGTCATACTAGTAAAAGTAATGAAATGTGTTGTATGAATTGATGAATGTATGTATGTATAATTAATGAAATTAGTGTTGTATGTATTGACTTGTGTAAGAGTCATGACACAGTGAGAGAAATTAACAAATTGTACTGTATGTATTTCACTCATCTGAGTAAAAGAAAAATAAAAGTTTTGCATACGAACAAATATAATTGTATGAGATAGAGAACAAAAATATGGAAGAATACCCTTCAGCTGTTACTTGAGATTGGGCGGGGGGCCATGGTGAGATTTGTAGTGGAAGGGTCACTGTGGACATAAATGCTTGTTTTTCCATTATATTGTTCGGCTTATGGCAAAGTGCAGGAATTTTTTTTCTTTTTGAAGTTTAAAAAGAAAATCAAACGGACAGTGAAGAAAAAACCCTCAGTGCTGATGGGACTAGCAGATATGTCAACAGATAACTGGGAGCCTTGAGAATCAGTGGAATCACTGTGGAAAGGATCAGAACAGAATAAACAAGGGGCCTTAAATAGATGATACTCAAAATGGGAATATATCCCAAAGAAATAGCTACCTCTCCCCTCTCTCTGAAAGTCTTTAAAAAAACAATGACACAAATTTTTCTTCAGAAACCCTATAGAAAACTCACATGGCCTCAGATTAGAGAGTCATTAAGCAAACCATAAGTTACTAAGTATATTGTAATTGAATAGTAAAGGCCGGAACTAAGTATTAATATCTGTTGGGTCTGTTTGAGGTCTGGCTCTATTGCTTGCTGGTTGTGTGACTTTAAGCATGTCACTTACCATCCTTGAGCTTTAGTTTCTTCCTTTTGGAATGGGGATAACAATAGTATCTAATTCAGATTTGCTCTGAGGACTAGATGAGACATGCACAGCATGTGATTACTACTACTACTTAATATTTCTAAAGTGAATGAGTGAATAAATAAATGAATGAAGAACTCTATATGAGACACTGCTAAGTGAAAAAGTGGAATGGGACATGTATGTTTTATATTATGTAAAAATTATTTACACAATGAATAAAATTAAAGAGGCAAATGATTCCATGTTAAAATACCAACCACAAAAATTTTGTAAATGTTAGTGGTTGGTATTTTAACGTGAAATCATTTGCCTTTTTAATTTTATTGATCTTTCATTTTGAAGTTTAATTATGTAGTAACTTAAATATTGAAAGCAAATATATTATTTGAATATATATATTTCAATAATATTGAAAGCAAATCCAACAAACAATATTACTTAGCAGGCTATTCTTTGACAAAAAGAATAATGTTTTCTGGTGTGCTTAGGACAAATGTTTATTATGCCTCTCCTCATACTACTTCACACAGGCATCCCAGAATGTCCCCATGGTCCCTGGGCTGCTCATCAAGCTTGTGGCTGGCAGTTGCAGTCTTACCAAGATATGGACTCTTCTAGGATGACTTACCAGAAAGACCAAGGTCCAGGCTGGCAGACACGTTTGGATCAGATTCACTTAGACAGAAATCGGAGAGCAGGGAACATACAGACACTGTGTACTTAGTCAGGAAAACTAAGCCTGGTTTAAAATGCTAGAAGAAGAGGGACTTCCCTGGTGGCCCAGTAGTTAAGAATCCATGCTTCCCCTGGTAGGGGAACTAAGATCCTGCAGGCCATGTGGTGTCACACCAAAAATAAATAAAGTAAAACAGAAGAAGTAACCCAAGTTCCTTAGCAGGGCAGATAAGGCCCCTCCAAATCTGTCTCAGCTTCCTGGTTAGTCTCCGCTCCTGGCACCAGGCAGGACCCTGCCATGCACCCTTGCTCTACTAAGCCCTCTTGCCATTCCCTGAACACAGCATGATGTGCATGCTGCTACACCCTTGCCCAAGCTATTTTCTCTGTTGGGAACGTCCTTCACACCCTGCATGTTCCTCTGTAACCATTTCCCTGATCATCTTCTTGCTTTTTCTGCAAAAAAAAGAATCCCTGTCCCCTGTCCCCAGCACTGAGTACATTTCTCCACCAGAGCACCTACCATCCTCAGTTCCGTACAGTTCAGCCACTCAGTCATGTCTGACTCTTTGAGATCCCATGAACTGCAGCACGCCAGGCCTCCCTGTCCATTACCAACTTCCAGAGTCCACCCAAACCCATCTCCATTGAGTCAGTGATGCCATCCAACCAACTCATCCTCTATTGTCCCCTTCTCCTCCTGCCCTCAATCTTTCCCAGCATCAAGGTCTTCTCAAATGAGTCAGCTCTTTGCAACAGGTGGCCAAAATATTGGAGTTTCAGCTTCAACATCAGTCCTTCCAATGAACACCCAGGACTAATCTCCTTTAGGATGGACTGGTTGGATCTCCTTGCAGTCCAAGGGACTCTCAAGAGTCTTCTCCAACACCATAGTTCAAAAGCATCAATTCTTCTGTGCTCAGCTTTCTTTATAGTCCAACTCTCACATCCATACATGACCACTGGAAAAACCATTGCCTTGACTAGTTGGACCTTTGTTGGCAAAGTAATGTCTCTGCATTTTAATATGCTGTCTAGGTTGGTCATAACTTTCCTTCCAAGGAGTAAGCGTCTTTTAATTTCATGGCTGCAATCACCATCTGCAGTGATTTTGGAGCCCAGAAAAATAAAGTCAGCAACTGTTTCCACTGTTTCCCCATCTATTTCCCATGAAATGATGGGACTAGATGCCATGAAACAAATGCATTCTCTCACTTTTAAGCCATGACATTTTATAACAGCAATTTATGTTACATAATATTTCTAAGAATATACTTTCTAAAAGGTCCAAGATGTTTCTTTTATTGGATATCATTTTAAAATATGAAGTTCCTGGGATCAACATTTAATGGAAAAGAAACTGGCAAGAAAGGAGAGTTCAGTTCAGTTCAGTCGCTCAGTCGTGTCCGACTCTTTGCGACCCCATGAACCGCAGCACGCCAGGCCTCCCTGTCCATCACCAACTCCCAGAGTCCACCCAAACCCATGTCCATCCATCCTATGCTGTAAGTCTTTGGCTCTATAATTTGACACCCTCAACTATAATGGCATCCCTACCCATTTTTGTTGTTTCTCTTCCACGCTGTGCTGTCAGTCATAAATAGTGGGCATCCAAGTCTGTTGGTTGACAAAATACATGGGAAATGAAAACACAGCAAGAGAACTGCTTATTCAGTGATATTCAAGGACAGTTTAATTCAGCACCTCAGTATTGCACAACCAATTCTAACACAGACGTAAGTATAAACCTAGGACACATTCAGATGTCACCTAGAGGCTGCTAGTTACAGGAAGCACAAAAAGAACTGTGAAAATAATTTCACCTAATTTTGTCTCTGCCTTCCATGAACTCAAACATAGTAATATACACCACTTGATATCAATTTCCTTTCTTTCTTTCTCTCTTTTCCTTTCTATTCATTTCATTCATATAACAAATTTTGACCAAGCACCTAATATTTACTTAGCATCATGATATGGGTGTACAAGCATTAATAAAATATAATTCCTATGGTATTTAGATTTAGAATCTTGGCACTATCCTTTAGAGTAGAACAAACTTCGGGGGAAATGATCTCTCTGCCCCAGTTTCCTTATCTTTTAATTGACCTAGCTTTTCTTTTACCAAGCAAGAATTCTTCTGCTTTGGAGAGGAGGAGAATTTTTCTTGACAGGACAGAGAGGAAAGGAAAGTTATGGATACTTTTACAGGACTTTTTTTTTTTTTTGGTCTCATCACGAGGATGTTTGGCAACCTGCAGGAAAGAATGTGTCAGAGTCAAACGTAAGAGGAAAACCAAATTAGGAGTGGAAAGGCACGCGAAAGGAGTAACAACAGATGGGTTTGCCAGGATGGAGAGATGGAGTGACCCAACCATCTGATTGTAACTTAAAATATCTTTTGACTCTATTGATATTGGATGTTCCTAGTGTGGTAGAATTTGAACTGTTGACAAATGGATTCTATCCATGGTTATGTAAGGTAATTGGGAAGATAAAATGAGAGACTGAGAGTGTTATTTAGCTTATGTTTTCTCCAAGGTTCAGAATACGGGCTGGGAGCCTGAAAATCTAGAGTCAGATCTCATCTCTACCATGTCATAGCTGTAAGTGAAGTGAGTGAAAGGCGGTCACTCGAGTCCGATTCTTTGCAACCCCAAGGACTATACAGTCCATAGAATTCTCCAGGCCAGAACATTGAAGTGGGTAGCCTTTCCCGTCTCCAGGGGATTTTCCCAACCCAGGGATCAAACCCAGGTCTCCCACATTGCAGGCAGATTCTTTATCAGCTGAGCCACAAGGGAAGCCCATGTCATAGCTGTGGTGGAGGGCCAAGTACTGAAACCTCTATTCATGAGTTTCTTCATCTATGAAATGAAGACAATCACTCTACCTACCACATAGAATTGTTGTACTTGATGAAGAGTAACCAGTAATATTACATTGCCTGCTGGAGATGGAGAGTTGTGAATGGTCGTCTTATATTAAATTTTTTGATGAACTAGATTTTGAACATTATAATTAAATCTGAATGGGATGAGGAAAGAAAGCACAAAAGCTTGGAGAAACTTTCATTTGGCTGAGTAGTTATTAGCTTGGATAATACAATCATAATATATCACAAGCAAATAGAGTTACTGCAGAGCTTTGGCCAGGTAGTCACTGAAACCATTAACACTTTGTATATCAGAAGTTAAAACCTCACCCCACGAGTAAGCCTATATTTATAACTGTCCTGGAAGTCTGTTGCTGAGATGAAAGATTCTTACTCATCTGGGGTCTTTGTCAAATGCGGGCTAATGGAAGGAAGAGATGAAAGGCTTCAGTTAGCTGGCGCTAATTTAACACAGGGCTTGTGACCGATGCCTTTACTGATCACAGAGATCTTTTCCAGAGAAGATACTGAGTAGTGTTGAACTTGGAGGGAAGTTAATATTATCCAACTAACTATAGTGTGACTTGTTTATTCTTTTTAAAGTGTTTTTGTATATATTGTCTGTATTATTATTTAAAACTTATTCTCCTGTATCTGTCATGAGAGAGGTTTGAAGGCTTGATCTTTCTGAGTTGCTTATCTACAAGGAAAATTGACTTTGATCATAGATTCTTGGTTCTGCTATTTTTTCCTTTTCTAAATTCAACTCCCAGCAGTACCCAGGGAAGTGTTATCGGGACAAAGTTGGCTAAAACCAAGTGTAACCAGAGTCACTATGATTTTTTTTTTTTTTACTGTACCTGTCACCAGCTATATCAGATACCCACTCGTGTTTCATCAGTACTATTAAGTGTTCTTTTTAGCAGACTGTTATAAATATTATGGGGAAAACAGGGCTAACCCTAGGTATGTGAATGCAATGGTTTTTAAGGAGAAAGGCAGCCCCAAGAGAATGAAAGAGACTCCCATTCACTAACCTTTTGGTTGGGGTTTCACAGTTGCTTCAGATTTGGGGCACTTAAACACTTTACTCCCATCTGCAATAGGATAAGGCAAGGAGGAGTTCTTTGTTCAGGGTTCAAGTACTCTTGTGACCATCCCAAAATAACCCTGAGTGTAATACAGTAGGGCCTCACGTAGCTAAAGCCTCAAGCCTTTGACCTGTCATCATTGTCACCCCAACCGTTCTTTCCTCCTTTCTTAGGCAAGCCAGGCACTTGAATAAAATTTTCCGTCAACACACAGAGTTGCATAAACCCCTTCTTTTTGCTTCTCCAAATCCACTAGGAGTCTCCCTGTCAGTTAAAGAGAAAAGTACATAAGCTGGACTTATCGAGCACTTCTCTTCTAAAAAAGTTTTCCTAGTGACTAATACTGTTCTTCACTCAGATTTGAATCAGATTAAGCCCATCTTCCCATTTGCTTTCATTTCACCAGAGGATCTTATTTTCTTCGCTCGTCAGGTTTTGCAAGGATTGTGAAGTTTTCCACCAGTCCTTATTCAAGGAACAGTGTTTGCCACTGGTCAGCATATATTTATTCCCCCAGCCAAGTTACTGTGCCGAGTTGAGCGTTAAAGAAATCTGATCATTTCCTTAGTCTCTATTTTGGAAGATGCTGGTGTTTTAGCCTTGGTGACAGCATGAAAACAATACCTAAACTAGGTTAACAAAGAGAAGGGGTTGAGATGGGAGGGTAAAACAGGAAGTGTTTTGTTTTACATTATCTCAAGATGCAGCCAGGAAATGAAAAAAAGCGTGTCTTTAAAACTAGGATCTTCTGAAGTTTTGCAAAGTGAAACATTACAAAAAGCAGTACATAAAATACATATGTGAACAGAACAGTGCGAAATTGACACCAAAAGGAAGAACATATACCAATAACATCAAACACTTGGATAATGGAATTGTAGGTGGTAGGTGATTTTTTTTTCTTTTGTATATAGTGTGGAATACTTCCCCTTTTCATTTCTATAGCATTTCTATATTTTCTCTATATCTATGTGATATTATACAATCTTTGCTATTTTGTGTGGTTGTTTTCTGTAGAATAAATTCTTAGGAAAGGAAGTGCATATATAAACCAAAATTTTTTGTTTTAGAACGGTTGTGACAATTTTTCTTTTAAAAAAGTATAACATTTCAATATTAAAATGTTACATAAGTAAAACTTAAAAATTTTTCATTTGCTTTTAAAAATCATTTGTGCTGGTTTCCATGTATCTAACAAACAGTAGGTGTGTGTTACTACTTTACTGTAACAGTAACAGTGACTGAAAACTGTTAATATTTAAGTGAGCAATCCCCCATGTTATTATTAAATATTACAATATTATTTACAAAACAGGATCATATTATAATACTGTCCTACAACTTGCTTACTTCTCGACATATCTCTGACATATCGGCCCACACCCACACATACACACATACATACTTCTTTATTTTTGGATGGCTATCAGCTCCTTTGTAGTGACATTTTGTTGTGTAGTATATATTTAATCAGACTCTGATTACTGGGCATTTGGCTCATGTTCTTAGTAATTGCAAACAGTGCCATAGTAAGCATCTCTTTACATTATCTTTACCATCTTGTGAGCATTTGGAACTAGAAATGGAAGTTGCTAAATCAGGTTGGGGAATGGGTTAGACAGTCAGCTTATCATGACCATGGGACAATGATGTGTGTAACCTGTACACTGCATTGTCTGAAAAGAGGCTCAATTTTGTTGGAAAATTGGAAAAAAATTCAGGTTCCTCACCAGTAGATGGCACCTAGTCTTTCTTTATCTTGACTAAAATCCCCCCGAACTTCAGCACATTCCCAGCGTGACACTGTGCCTGGACTAACAAAGCAATGATCACATCACGTACAAATGCCCCGTCTCACTCCGCTTATCCCATGTTTGTATTGTTCTGGTTCCAGGACGCTGAGACTTTAAGCCTGAGGCTCTAACTTGAGCAGGAAGAGTTTATTTTGGGATGAAGAATCTTCCCCCATAGGAGGGCCTCTCAACCAGTGTCTATTTCTTTGTCTTTAGAAACTGGGAAATTTTGGAGGAGAAAATGTTTTCTAAATCTGCAGAACTGCCTGTTTCTCTTAGAAAATGTCAGACTCCTGTGTTGATCAGATTTACTCAAATTGTAGAGGGGAACACAGAGTTGCAAGGGGATGGAGGGGTCATGTTGAGAGTGATTTCAGTCGATTATGCTTAGGAAAGTGACTCTACAAATCTCCTTAAGTACATAGAGTTGATGGTTCAAATATACACAAAGTATCCATTTCATCAAACCTATAAATATACATGTTTAAAATGGCCAGGGAGAAAGGAACAGCAAACTGTAATTTTAAAAACTGTGATGACATGTAATTTTGTTTTGGGGTAGGTGTCAATTTTCTTTAAAATATATCCAGAAAGCTCAGGGTAAAAGTTTAACATTTTACTTTCTTAAACATTTTGATCAGAACAGCTGTAAATATTTTCCCCACCAAAAAATACATTAGGATGACCTTGAATAAACCTTTAAGAGAAATATAGGACAGAACTGGAAATTCATGATTTTGCTGGTTCTATAAATATGGAAATGTCTCAACAGAGTTCCTGTCTCTCCTGAAAAATGATTCAAACACATGGGTTTTTTCAGAAAAATAAGAAAGATGAGTTTTGGGTTTGGTAGGAGAAGAAAATTAGGAATTATGATGCATTTGACTAATTGTACCTTGAGTACTATAAAAATTCCACATTGAGCCCTCTGGGGACCATTTTGCACTATGACATACAGAATTTACTGATTGTCACCATAACTTGCAAAATTTTAGTCCTTAAAAATACACCCAGATCTTCTTCCTCCCCTCTTCCCTTTTCCCTTTCAAATCCAGATAGAGAATGTAAAGCTAGGTTCTTTTCTGATAGAATATTTCATTAACGATTAGGTGAAATGACCCAGTAAAATACCAAGAAGTGTTCTGTTCTAAGTTAGCTGAACACATCATTAGGTTGATGCCTCTTCCCTGGGAATATCCTGGTAATGACATTCAAGGGAAAAAAAAAGTAGGGAATTTTCAACTTGAAAATGATAAAATGTAAAATTATTTGCTCCAATATTCATGTAACATTCTTTATGGGTGACAACATTGTGTTTTTAAACACTCCTGTGCAGTCTAAGTCTGATACATCAAAATCCCATCTTAGCCTAACTTGAGTTTTTAAAGGAAAAGTAAGTGATAACTTTGGTATGAAATGGGGAAGAACACTTTTTTAAAAAAATGTGACATGAACAGAATATAGCCTTTTATACTCAGCTCGGAGAAGGCAATGGCACCCCACTCCAGTACTCTTGCCTGGAAAATGCCATGGACGGAGGAGCCTGGTAGGCTGCAGTCCATGGGGTCGCTAGAAGTCGGACAGGACTGAGCAGCTTCACTTTCACTTTTCACTTTCATGCACTGGAGAAGGAAGTGGCAACCCACTCCAGTGTTCTTGCCTGGAGAATCCCAGGGACAGGGGAGCCTGGTGGGCTGCCGTCTATGGGGTCACACAGAGTCGGACACTACTGAAGCGACTTAGCATACTCAGCTCAGTATTAAGCTTTCTAAAAATAATCACAAAACTGTTCATTAAAAGATTCCTTTTATATACTCTTTCTTGGTGGATTTAGTGATGGTTATTAGGTCAAAAAGCTACTTGACAAAGAAGCTGAAGCATCAACAAACCACCACAAATGAAAAAATTAGCCTTTTGAAATTATAAGGAGTGAGGGGAGTGCTCTAGCCCAGTGACCTTTCAGAAATACTTCCATTGTATCAGGTCAGCGATGCCTGCAGACATCCTTCCTCTGAATCAATCAACTACACCATTAGGTCCTTGAAAGTCTGACTATTGAGACCTGTGGTTACAATCTTGGCTGCACATATTAACCACTGGGGGAAACATTAATTAAAAAAAAAAAAAAAAAAAAGGACTGACTCCTAGCCCTGTCCCATCCACCCCAATTAAATCTGAATGTGGGTCTGGACAAGGCAGTGAAAGCCCTAATATGGGCATTTTTTCACAGTCCGAAGAGTTGACTCATTGGAAAAGACCCTGATGCTAGGAGGGATTGGGGGCAGGAAGAGAAGGGGACGACAGAGGATGAGATGGTTGGATGGCATCACTGACTCGATGGACGTGAGTCTGAGTGAACTCCGGGAATTGGTGATGGACAGGGAGGCCTGGCGTGCTGCGATTCATGGGGTCGCAAAGAGTCGGACACGACTGAGCGACTGAACTGAACTGAACTGAACAGGAGAGTTTGACGTCTGTCAGGGTTAGCAAACTACCTGCCTTCTGTGGGTCAAGTTGCTTCAGTTGGGTCCAGCTCTTTGAGACCCTATGGACTGTAGCCCACCGGGCCCTTCTGTCCATGGAATTCTCCAGGCAACAATACTGGAGTGAGTTGCCTTGCCCTCCTCCAGGGGATCTTTTGGACCCAGGGATTGAACCACATCTCTTATATCTCCTGCTTTGGCAGATGGGTTCTTTACCACTAGCGCCAGCTGGGAAGCCCCACAAACTACCTATCTAAATCTAAAATAAATTTTCCATTTCACATTCTCTGAAAAACTTACAAGCATCTGGTTAAAATTTGAAGTTTTTTCCTCCCTTTCTTAGGAGGAGGCAACTGGACTGTGCTAATGATATAACCAAGCTGGGGAGAGAAGAGAATGTGACTTATGGGAAGGTCCAAAGATACCCACAGAAATTATTTAAAGAAAGTAAGCTTTTCTGGCCCAGGGTGCCTCATAGCTACTATTTATTATATCATGCTTGCCAAGATATTTTTCTCCTTTCAGAGACAGTTTCCTTAGAAAGGATGAACCCAGACAGTTGGCTTCCTCCAGGATCTTGTCTTATACTCTATTTAGTAATCTCTAAAGATGACTTGAGCCTGTGAAACTTTCAAGTGAAGAACGTTTCTGATCAAACATAGTCCTCTCGCTTTAGGTAATGGGAAAACATCTTAACATTTCTTCCCAGCTTTTGTCAGCATGAGAAGCAATACACCATGGGAGTTAGGGTGGTCAGAGACCAACCAGATTCAAATTCTGACTCTTGTACATGCTGAATATTTAAATATTAGATCAAATTATTCAATTTCTCTGAAGTTTGTTTTCCTTATCTGTGAAATGATGATATTAATTTTCAGGGATATTATAAGAATTAAATGGAATAATGAATACAGAATATAAGGATTAAATGAAATCATGTATGCAAAATGCTCAGCATAGCATTTGATTCAGAATTAGTAGCCAAGAAATAACAGGTATTATTATCTTAACTGTCTTTATCCACCTCCACTTAACTGACTGGAAAAATTAACCACCTCTCTCTCTAAAAAAACATACTGACCCATGCCCCAAGCACCCTGAAATACTCTTAAGCACACAGGCTTACTTCTTTTACCAGCTGAGTTATAGACTTATCAAGAGTATTATTTGTTCCCAAACCTGTTAATGCCAGTTATTCTTGTTATTGGAATTTAATTAAATATTAAGTAAACAGATGAAATATGAATATGAAGAGTTATTTCTATGAAAACTAGGTTGGATACATAAGTAAATTCACATTGCAAAGAAAAAAAGTAGTTGTGATAAAACAACTAACTATAACAGACTTAGAAAATGGTAAAAATCTAGAAGCAATTTAGGCACAATTTGACTTTTAAATGACCTTAAATTTTGGCCCTGCTTTTGAAAAACAAATATTGGCAGTCATATGAATATCATTTATGTAATAATGATAAGAATCTCTAATCAGTCTAACTAATAAGGAAAAAAGACTTGGTCATACATCAAAAGGTTGATGATTGAATGCACTTAGAGAATTTATATTAAAATATTGGTACATACCATTTTCAAAAATTATCAGATCTTTTTTTGACTAACCCACCATCTTGTCATATCAGATAAAGGGAATTTTACTGAATCACATTCCAAAGATTTCACACTGGGAGGAAAGTAGAAAAGATGAATTTGTTCCTTCACAGTAGACTCTTTAAAATTAACATGAGATGGATGAGAAGATGTTTTTCTCCTGTTTTTGCATTTTATTACCCAAGTTTTTAAAGAATATTATAATGAATCTCCATTCTATAGGTATAATGATCTATCATACAGGCTCAATTGTGTAGGCAGGTTGACTGAGATGCAGAATATTACAACTTTTAATGGCATAGGTTATTATTTTTACCTATTCTGGTCTTCGCAAGATGGAAGTATATATGTGTTCTCTATGTATCCAGTAGCTTTTGTTTAGCATTAAGTTTGTGAGATTCATCCATATTATTTATTCCCATTCCTATCTAATATTCTCTTGTGTGAGTATGTCACAATTTATCCATTATAGTGTTGAACAATTGGATTATTTCCAGTTTTTCTTATGTTATGAATATTGCTGTTATTTATCTCATGTGACTGTATTTCTATTGAGTTGCTAGGAGTGAAATTGCTGGGTCATAATCAGCTTCTGTAAATGATGCCATGCATTTTTTTCAAGCTGGTTCTTCTGGTTTCAGTTTTAAAATATTTGCTTTGTTGTGTTAGCCTGTGAGGTTCAGACAGCACATGAGGGTCAGAAGAAGCTCTGTTTGAAAGTTCTTCATCTAAGAGGCTCTTAGATAGCATGCCTGAAACTCTTCTGTCTTTGAGACATTTCTGGAGAAAATTTTAAATTCCCTAATTGGCTTCCCTTGTAGCTCAGTTGGTAAAGAATCTGCCTGCAATGCAGGAGACCTGGGTTCAATTCCTGGGTCAGGAAGATCCCCTGGAGAAGAGAATGGCAATCCACTCCAGTATTTTTGCCTGGAGAATCCCATGGACAGAGGAGCCTGGAAGGCTACAGTCCATGGGGTCCCAAGAGTTGGACACGACTTAGCAACTAAACCATCACCATCAGTTGGGATTATAGAACAGATCCACACTTCAAGGGAGATGGCCAGCATTCTGTGTGGAGAGCCCAAGATGTATCCAAACTGCAGAATTTTAAAAGTACTGTTGGAAATTTAGGTCATTTCTGCAAAATTAGTTTGCGATGTGACTCTGTTGATATTCTACTTGGGAATATGTCACAGGAGGCAAGTTATACACAAACAAAGACTTGATCTCTGTGTGCAGTTATGATAATCTCTCTTGTCTCTGAGAAGGGAAATGATCACAGTATTATGGTGGAAGTAGATTTAATAGATCTTGGAGAACTGTGGGGTCAAAGAGGAGTCAAAGTTTCTGGCTCAGATGATTGGGATAATGATGGGTTTATTCATCCTGATAAAGAATATAGGAGAAGCAAGTCATGCTGTGTGGCTAATGCAGCTCTGACTCCAAGAAGTCTTTCTATGTTGGTGGGAACAAATTCTTTAACCAGTGAAGGGAGTCTGACCTCTTAAATTGTTCCTAGGTTTTACCAATAAACTATACTAGGACATGGAGGGTGATGGGGAGGGGAGGAGAGGGTGAGATTTATGGAGAGTAACATGGAAACTTACATTACCATATGTAAAATAGATAGCCAATGGGAATTTGCTGTATGGCTCAGGGAGCTCAAACAGGGGCTCTGTGTCAACCCAGAGGGGTGGGATGGGGAGGGAGATGGGAGGGAGGTTCAAGAAGGAGGGGACAAATGTAACCTATGGCTGGTTCATGTTGATGTTTGACAGAAAACAACAAAATTCTGTAAAGCAACTATCCTTCAATTTAAAAATAAATAGATTAAAAAAAAAAACCCCATTCTAAGCCAACAATGGCAAGATGGCATCAGTAACCATGAGTTCTAGTCCACTGGGTGGTATAGAAAGGTATCAGCTCATCCCTCAACTGCTTTGAGTTTCACAATGTAGTGAACTTTAAGGTGAACTGTGGGTGTCTGTGTCTGTCTCCCCAGCAAACTATTGAGGGCCGATGGTGGGTCTTTTCATTGTTGAATATCCAGTGCTAACATTGTGCTAGCCCCAGAGGACACACTCCATAAATGGATGCTAAGCTAAACTGAACTGAGGTCCCTTGAAGGAATGGGAGTCTTGTTTATCTCCAGACTGTTGTTGAATTGAATGACAGGAAGGTTTAGGGTGGTGCTGAAAGCTTTTGTATACAGAAAAGATTATTCAGAATTTGCTTTGGAATAAACAATTGGTATTAAATTGATTATAATCATACATTCATAAACCTAGGGTTTTTTTTTAAAGCTTTTTAATTGAGCTTACAAATCTAATAATTATATTTTTACCTCTGGCAAAATTTAGTCAGCACTTTTAGGGAGATAGCATAATTAGATTGCTCCATTTATGAATCTGGTTAGTTAAATTATCTTTCTAAACAGCACATTGCTCTAATAGGCCAGAATTTCATAAATTTAATATACTTGGTTATTTTAAAAATATTTTATTTTTATGAATGAAGTAAAATTCTCTGAGATATGCTAATATTGCCCATAAAGTCTAAGAGATTTCAGCTTAAGACCACAAATCTAAATCAGTTATTCAATTATATATTTCAAATTGGAATTACCAGGCTGTCTCCTAAACAGCACAGTACACATGTCAAATGGTAAATGAAGATATTAATACCATGGTTTTATTGGATAAATTTGATACGTAACATAGTGTGAATTTAAGGTATACATCATGTTACTTTGATAACATTTATAGTTTTTAATATGGTTGACACTGTAATAATATTTATCATAGTACATACTTAAAGTACAATATTATTGTCTGTGTGCAGTAAACTGTACATTAAATCCCCCATGTCTATTTCAGTATTTGTTACAAGTTTGTACCCTTAAACACTATCAATCTTATCCTACCACCTCTTTGCCCGTGTAACCACTGTTTTACCTGATTTTCTATCAAGTATCTGTCAAGTATCTGCAACTCTGGACCAGCCCCACACCCAGCTGACCACTTCCTTTCATTTCATGTTCCTTTAGCTTTTAAGATATGCAGCTAGGTTTCTCATTTATATCTAAAGATCTGAGGACTTAACAGAATTTGAAGATACATAAATTTTCTTCCTCTTAAGAGACTTTGAGCTGGACTAAATCTTAAGATATAAAAAAGTTTTTCTATTTTACTTAATGGAAACTAAGGCTAGTGTAACTTTCAGGAATATTTTATATGATGTTTATGACTTTGTCTGACTTGTAGTCCTAAGTCATAAAATCATTCTATTGCTACATCTGTCAGAAGTAAAAGACTGAAAGTCTTATCTGTCAAACTTGCCCCATCATAATCAATAGACAGACATTATGAATGACAATCCTTTGCAGACTTTGCTAGTTGATCACTGCATTTTCCTCATTTTCCCAGAGCCCTTAAAAAGTAGCATTGCAGATGGCACTACAGAGATCTACGGACTGAGCCTAAACAGGACCTCTTTGCCAGCTTCTTCGTCATGCTAAGGGAGCAGTAAACATCTCAGGATCAGGAGACATGTGTTTTCAAAGGAAAGATTATTCACCTAAATTTATTTGAGGAAATACAGTTTAATGGTTTAAGACCTTGGGTTACAAAAAACATAGCTTCTTTCAAATACAGGGTCCATCCTAACTGTGAGCTTTGGAAAATTATCCAACCTCCTTATACCATAATTTTCTCTCTTAAAATGTGGATAGAATGTAGCATTTTATGAGTGTGAAAGGAGATAATTTATGTAAACCGCTTAGCAGATTGCCTGGGACATTGGAAAGTGTGAAAGTGAAAGTCGCTCAGTCATGTCTGACTCTGCAACCCTATGGAGCCCGCCAGGCTCCTCTGTCCATGGGATTCTCCAGGCAAGAATACTGGAGTGGGTAGCCATTCCTTTCTCCAGGGGATCTTCCTGACCCAGAGATTGAACCCAGGATTGAACCCGGGTCTCCTGCATTGCAGGCGGATCCTTTACTCTCTGAGCTACCAGGGAAGCTCTGGAAATGTTTACTGAATGATGATGGTCACTTCCCTGAATTTTCTGGGCATCAGAAGAGAGAAGAAGCATGTCTTCAGCCAGCGAGGAAAACGAGGGCAATGTGTGACAGCAGCAGTAGTCAGGGCAGCTGAGCAGGACCAGAGTCTTTTCAAACAAAGGCAGCAGGCAGAAAATAAATCTGAGCTGCAGAATCCCATCACAGAGGCCCCAGTGCTGCAAATAGCAGCTGCAGCTGCAGACCAACGGCTGGTCTTTACATGTCCACAGTGTGAAAAGATTCATTGTGACAAACCGGTCTTTTCCATCACACCCACACAAAGCCGGCAAGCATGCATAGGAGTAAACTCTGAATGTTTAGCAGCCATATATATATATATATATACACACACACACATATATATATATACACACACATATATATATATATATTTTTAAGTAGAGAACAGCAGACTAACTGAGAATACAGATTATGTATATGGGAGAGAAGGCTTGGTGAGTTTTGTATACTGCTTAGATGTTCTCATATGTAGTATAGAGGATTCTGGATTGTTTAGCTGCCAATAGTAACTCTTTCCACCTGTAAGGCATTTACCAGGTTCAGACAGTATGCCAAGGACTTCACTTGTGTTAGTATCTCTATGGGGCAGGTGTGATTATTGTCCCAGTCTCGACCTTGAAAAGGGACCAGCAAAAGACTGAGAAACTAAGGCTCAGGTTAGATACTTGACTGAACACTGGAAGATTCTAAGTACAGAGCCAAGATGAAAACCCAACTCCAGTGTCTTATTGTTAAAACTTGCTGTGCTGCCTTGAAATGACAATGATGTCTTGCTCACAGATTATTTCCTGTGCTTGTTTCTTGTTACCTCGGAGAAGGGGCAAGGTGCCACACTTGTTTGTTTTGTATCTCTAAGCTTCCAATGCCTAGTAAGAAGTGAGTGGATACTTATTGATAGATAAGATTAGTTATGATGGAAGAAGGGAATGGGAGAAATTGGTCAGATCTCACTGACATTACCTCAAAGTTACTTAAAGAAAAAAGAAGACTTACCTGTCAATCTGTTTACATATTTTTTGTTCAGCTGTGTGCACGTGCTAAGTTGCTTCAGTCGTGTCCGGCTCTTTGCGACCCTATGGACCCTATGGACTGCCAGGCTCTTCTGTTCATGGAATTCTCCAGGCAAGAATACTGGAGTGGGTTGCCATGCCCTCCTCTAGGGGATCTTCCCCACCCAGGGATGGAACCCGTGTCTCTTGTGTCTCCTGCAGTGGCAGGTGGGTTCTTTACCACTAGCTCCACCTGGGAAGCCTAAATGCTGGTTACAAACTATAAAGATAAGATGCTACCTCAAGAATACCAAAGTTTTGACTAAGTGTTGCAAATTGAAATGCCACCTGGGCTTGGTACTTAATACAAATGAGTGAAGTGGCCTAAGAAGCAACTTGGGTGACCCCCCTCCCCCGCCCCCCAAGCTCCAGCCGATTGTTTCTACCTGCACCCAGTATTTCCAAGATAAGCCAAAAATTCATGATTTGAATGCTTTTTATAGTTTTTACATGAAACAAGTGTGTGGGCCAGGCAAAATTAACTTGCAGACTGGTTTTAGGTCACAGGCTACCAGGTTGAGATCTCTGGTTTAAACAGTAAGACACACAAATATGAATAATAGGAGCTAGATTATAATTGGCACACAAGGTATACATATAAAGTATTCAGAAAAGTCAGAGATAATATGCAGCAGGAGTATTAGAGAAGACTTTGTGAAGGATGTCACCTTTCAGTTTATCCTTCCAAAATGCATCAGCTTTGGAACCACTACAGTGGGACTGAACACTGCTTCAGCTGCAGGAAATAGTACCAGCTAAGACCTGCGGATGGGAAACCGTAAGTCAGGGTCAGGGGCCTCTGAGCTACACTGTACTTCAATATTCTTGTTTATTTGTTTAATTTTGGTTTGTTTTTTAGTTTCTTACTAAAAATATATTTACTGCCCATGTAACCCACAGTCATCAGAATTAGAAAAATGTCTGTGTGTTGGCAATAAACACTATAAGCATGGAGAAGATATGGAGACTGAAAATTGTTACGGTTCATAAATTAAAAGAGATTTTAAGGCAATGGAACTCTCACATAGTGTGTGGCAGGAC
The DNA here is from genome assembly GCF_029407905.1 of Bubalus kerabau. Taxonomy (NCBI): domain Eukaryota; kingdom Metazoa; phylum Chordata; class Mammalia; order Artiodactyla; family Bovidae; genus Bubalus; species Bubalus kerabau. Next base: position 56,766,858 of record NC_073624.1, on the reverse strand, counting down.
ATGAAACTTAAAAGACCATCCGAATCTTGGAAAGGATCCAGCAAAGGCACCGGGACTAATTTGGGAGATGAAGGGTATGTCTTAGGAGGAGAGGCTTAGAGGGCTTAACATGCTTCAGCTTTAAAATAAGGCGGGTGAGCAGAGTTCTATTGATAGCCTGCAAGGCTTCCAGTATGAACTTGTACTTGGTGTGAGATAAAATCCAAAGTCACACTAAGGAATGTCAAGAAGGCGGGTTCCTTTCTTTTTTCCTGGTTGAGTCCAGGAACATTTTGTGCAAGAAAGGTTTTTTGTTTGTTTTCTAAATGGAATGGACTTCCGTAAGTATTTGGGGGAACAGCTTCAGTTTTATCACCATCCATTCACTGAAGTGCTAAATTTAAAGGTCAGTTATTCATAATAGCAATTTATGATGTTGTGAGTTGAAACATGAGTGTCCTGGTAGCTTCAAGTACATGCAGAGTAAATCTGAGACACACATACAGATACAGGTAGAGATGAGAGAGAGAGAGAGAGAGAGGAAACTCTCTGATTTACTAAGCTACTCAGTTCAGTTCAGTCACTCAGTCGTGTCCGACTCTTTGCAACCCCATGAATCGCAGCATGCCAGGCCTCCCTGTCCATCACCAACTCCCGGAGTCTACTCAAACCCATGTCCATTGAGTCGGTGATGCCATCCAGCCATCTTATCCTCTGTCATCCCCTTCTCCTCCTGCCCTCCACCTTTCCCAGCATCAGGGTCTTTTCAAATGAGTGAGCTCTTCACATCAAGTGGCCAAAGTATTGGAGTTTCAGCTTCAACATCAGACCTTCCAATGAACACCCAGAACTGATCTCCTTTAGGATGGACTGGTTGGATCTCCTTGCAGTCCAAGGGACTCTCAAGAGTTCTCCAACACCACAGTTCAAAAGCATCAATTCTTTGGTGCTCAGCTTTCTTTATAGTTCAACTCTCACATCCATACATGACTACTGAAAAAACCATAGCCTTGGCTAGATGGACCTTTGTTGACAAAGTAATGTCTCTGCTTTTGAATATGCTGTCTCGGTTGGTCATAACTTTCCTTCCAAGGAGCAAGCGTCTTTTAATTTCATGGCTGCAGTCACTATCTGCAGTGATTTTGGAACCCCCAAAAATAAAGTCTGTCACTGTTTCCACTGTTTCCCCAGTGAATTTGTTAAAGCTCATAAATCATCACAAAACTTGCATAGGAAAAACTGGAAGTAAATGCAACAATTTTAGCAATTTTAATCTCTAATTGGTTAAATTTTTAATATTTAATATAATTGTAAGTTTAGAAGCAGGACTCAGGATCAAGAACACAAATGAGTTCCGAAATTTGTTCACACAGTAATAGCTGAGGATGCGAGAGGGGATGAGCTTATCCAGGTGGAGAATGTAGACAGAGAGAAAAGGGTCTGGGGGAAGAAGCTTAGGCTAAGTTCCCTACCTCACCCCTGGCCAGGGGCCTAGCAAGGAAAAGAGGGAGATCTAGGGGAGATGTGCATGTATGCATACTAAATCACTTCAGTCATGTCCAACTCTTTGTAACCTTATGGACCAACTGTAGCCCCCAGGCTCCTCTGTTCATGGGATCTCCCGGCAAGCTTACTAGAGTGGGTTGCCAAGCCCTCCTCCATGGGATTTTCCCAACCCAGAGACTGAACCCATATCTCTTATGTCTCCTGCATTGGCAGGTGAGCTCTTTACCCCTAGTGCCACCTGGGGGGAGATGTAGGGTCTATTATCTACTGCCATAAGCCCTTTCCTCCTGATCGCTTTTCAGTCATCTAAACAGAGTCCTTTAGCTCTACACACATCTTTTGCTATGGACTGAATTGTGTCCCCACTCCCCTTCCAATTCCTGTGTTGAATCCTACCCCTTCCCCCCAACCCCTCCCCACCCCTGCATAGGATGGTATTTGGAGATGAGGCCTTTGAGATGGAATTAAGTTTAGATGAGGTCATGAGGGTGTGATCCTCACAATGAGATTGGTGTCCTTATAAGAAGAGTCACCAGAGAGCTTGCTCTCTGTCTCCGTGTCCTGGAGGACATAAGGAGAAAGCAGCCATCTACAAACCAGGAAAGGGGCTTTCACTATAATCTGACCAGGCACTCAGAACTCAGGCTTCCAGCCTCAGAACTGTGAGAAATAACTTACTGTTATGACACCCAGTCTGTGGTATTTTGTTATGGCAGCCTGAGTTGACTAATCTACCTTCAAAAAAAATTTTTTTTGGATAATCTTTATACATTTTCATTTTTTTAACTTCAATTTAAAAAAATTGAATTATAATTAATTTATAATGTTGTGTTTATTCCAGGTGTACAGCAAAGTGACTCAGTTATACGTATATATACTTTCTTTTTCCTTTTCTTTTTTTGAAACCACTAACTTTAGGTCCTTGGGGTTTCCCTTGTAGCTCATTTGGTAAAGAATCTGCCTACAATGCAGGAGACTGGGGTTCAATTCCTGGGTCGGGACTATCCCCTGGAGAAGGAAATGGCAACCCACTCCAGTTTTCTTACCTGGAGAATCCCATGGAAAGAGAAGCCTGGCGGGCTACAGTCCATGGGTTTGCAAAGTTGGATATGACTTAGCAATGAAGAAAAGGAAAGATATAAGCATCTGCATGCAGAGTTCCAAAGAATAGCAAGAAGAGATAAGAAAGCCTTCCTCAGCGATCAATGCAAAGAAATAGAGGAAAACAACAGAATGGGAAAGACAGGAGATCTCTTCAAGAAAATTAGAGATACCAAGGGAACATTTCATGCAAAGATGGGCTCGATAAAGGACAGAAATGGTATGGCCCTAATAGAAGCAGAAGATATTAAGAAGAGATGGCAAGAATACACAGAAGAACTGTACAAAAAAGATCTTCACGACCCAGGTAATCACAATGGTGCGGTCACTCACCTAGAGCCAGACATCCTGGAATATGAAGTCAAGTGGGCCTTAGAAAGCATCACTACCAACAAAGCTAGTGGAGGTGATGGAATTCCAGTTGAGCTATTTCAAATCCTGAAAGATGATGCTGTGAAAGTGTTGCCTTCAATATGCCAGCAAATTTGGAAAACTCAGCAGTGGCCACAGGACTGGAAAAGGTCAGTTTTCATTCCAATCCCAAAGAAAGGCAATGCCAAAGAATGCTCAAACTACCACACAATTGCACTCATCTCACATGCTAGTAAAGTAATGCTCAAAATTCTCCAAGCCAGGCTTCAGCAATACGTGAACCGTGAAATTCCTGATGTTCCAGCTGGTTTTAGAAAAGGCAGAGGAAACAGAGATTGAATTGCCAACATCCTCTGGATCATGGAAAAAGCAAGAGAGTTCCAGAAAAACATCTATTTCTGCTTTATTGACTATGCCAAAGCCTTTGACTCTGTGGATCACAATAAACTGGAAAATCCTGAAAGAGATAGGAATACCAGACCACCTGACCTGCCTCTTGAGAAATCTGTATGCAGGTCAGGAAGCAACAGTTAGAACTGGACATGGAACAACAGACTGGTTCCAAATAGGAAAAGGAGTACATCAAGGCTATTTATTGTCACCCTCTTATTTAACTTATATGCAGAGTACATCATGAGAAACGCTGGACTGGAAGAAACACAAACTGGAATCAAGATTGCCAGGAGAAATATCAATCACCTCAGATATGCAGATGACACCACCCTTATGGCAGAAAGTGAAGAGGAACTCAAAAGCCTCTTGATGAAAGTGAAAGTGGAGAGTGAAAAAGTTGGCTTAAAGCTCAACATTCAGAAAATGAAGATCATGGCATCCGGTCCCATCACTTCATGGGAAATAGATGAAGAAACAGTGGAAACAGTGTCAGACTTTATTTTTGGGGGCTCCAAAATCACTGCAGATGGTGACTGCAGCCATGAAATTAAAAGACGCTTACTCCTTGGAAGGATAGTTATGACCAACCTAGATAGCATATTGAAAAGCAGAGACATTACTTTGCCAACAAAGGTCTGTCTAGTCAAGGCTATGGTTTTTCCAGTGGTCATGTATGGATGTGAGAGTTGGACTGTGAAGAAGGCTGAGCCTGAAGAATTGATGCTTTTGAACTGTGGTGTTGGAGAAGACTCTTGAGAGTCCCTTGGACTGCAAGGAGATCCAACCAGTCCATTCTGAAGGAGATCAGCCCTGGGATTTCTTTGGAAGGAATGATGCTAAAGCTGAAACTCCAGTACTTGGCCACCTCATGCAAAGAGTTGACTTATTGGAAAAGACTCTGATGCTGGGAGGGATTGGGGGCAGGAGGAGAAGGGGCCAACAGAGGATGAGATGGCTGGATGGCATCACTAACTCGATGGATGTGAGTCTGAGTGAACTCCGGGAGTTGGTGAATGACAGGGAGGCCTGGCGTGCTGCAATTCATGGGGTGGCAAAGAGTCGGACATGACTGAGTGACTGAACTGAACTGAACTGAACTAGCAACTAAAGCACCCACTTTAGGTCCTGAAAAGCTGATTCTTAAGTCAAATTTCAAGGGACCCTGAATAGCCAAAATAATACTAAAAGAGAAGAACAAAGTTGGAGGTCACACTTCCCAATTCCAAAACTTACTATAAAGCTATAGTAATAAAAATAGGGTGGTACTGACATAAGAGAGAGACATATAGGCCAATGTAATGGAACTGAAAGACTAGAAATAAACCCTCATATCTACGGCCAAATGATTTTCAACTAGAGTGCCAAGACCATTCAATGAGAAATGAATAGTTTCTTCAACAAAAGCTGCTGGGACAACTGGATGAAAGTGAAAGTGAAGTTCTCTCAGTTGTGTCCGACTCTTTGCAACCACATAGACTGTAACGCGCCAGGCTCCTCTGCCCGTGGAATTCTCCAAGCCAGAATACAGAAGTGGGTAGCGTTCCCTTCTCCAGAGGATCTTCCCAACCCAGGTACTGAACCCAGGTCTCCTGCTTTGCAGGATATCCACATACAAAAGAATGAATTTAGGCCCCGGCATCACACTGATAAAAAATAAACTCAAAATGTATTAACAACAACAACAAAAAGAATGGAAGGAAGGAAAGCATTAACAACCTAAATATGAGTTAAAACCATAAAAATTTTAGAAGAAAACAGAGTGAAATGTTCATGACACCAACAGCTTGAACATCAAAAGAAAAATCAGATTTCATCAAAATTAAAAACTTTGGTGCATCAAAGTTTGTGCATAATCAAAGTGAAAAGGTAACCTACAGAATAGGAGAAAATATTTGCAAATCATCTATTTGCTAAGTGTTTAGTATTCAAAATATATATAAAACTTTTTTTGTAAAAATAATTTTACATTTATTTAATTTGTAACATTTTCCTTCATGATACATTCATGCCTACAAAATGTAACAATACTTTGAAATATATGTCTTTAATTATTGTTACAAGATTTCCTGGGCTATGTAGTCTACTTTATGATAATTGAGCATCTTTTATTTAATATGACATTTAAAAATTTTTTGACAGATAATTTTATTATCAAATTAAGTTAAAGAAAATATGTTTAAACCTGAAGTACAAACATCATTTCTTATATTTATTTAATTTAAATTTGCCATTTTACAAAATGGCTTAAGTTGGCTTCAAAGGAAAATACATAAGTGAGGCCATCTGTATGCCTTGTTTGGAGAAATGTCTACTTAGATCTTCTGCCCATTTTTTGGACTGGGTTGTTTAGTTTTTGTTTGTTTGTTTGTTTGTTTTTTGTTATTGAGCTTCATGAGCTGTGTGTACATTTTGGAGATTAACCCCTTATCCATTGCTTCATTGGCAAGTATTTTCTCCCATTCCGAAGACTGCCTTTTCATTTTGTTTATGGTTTCCTTTGCTGTGCAAAAGCTTTTAAGTTTAATTAGATCCCATTTGTTTATTTTTGCTTTTATTTTCTTTACTCTAGGTTGTTGTTGTTCAGTCACTTAGTAACATCCAACTCTTTGTGACCCCATGGACCTCAGCACACCAGATCTCCCTGTCCTTCACCACCTCCCAGAGTTTGCTCAAACTCATTTCCGTTGAGTCAGTGATGCCATCCAACCATCTCAACCTCTGTCATTCCCTTCTCCTCCTGCCTTCAATCTTTCCCAGCAATAGGGTCTTTTCCAATGAGTCGGCTCTTCACATCAGGTGGCCAAAGTATTGGAGTTTCATCTTCAGCATCAGTCCTTCCAATGAATATTCAGGATTGATTTCCTGTAGGATTGACTGGTTTGATCTTGCAGTCCAAGGGACTCTCAAGAGTCTTCTCCAACACCACAGTTCAAAAGCATCAATTCTTTGGTGCTCAGCCTTCTTTATAGTCCAACTCTCACATCCATACATGACTACTGGAAAAATCATAGCTTTGACTAGACGGACCTTTGTTGGCAAAGTAATGTCTCTGCTTTTTAATACGCTGTCTAGGTTTGTCATAGCTTTTTTTTTCCATGTAGCAAGCATCTTTTAATTTCATGGCTCCAGTTACTGTCTGTAGTGATTACTCTAGGAGGTGGATCAAAAAAGATTTTGCTGCTATTTATGTCAAAGAATGTTCTGCTTATGTTTTCCTCTAAGAATTTTATAGTGTCAGGCCTTACATTTAGGTCTTCATTCCATTTTGAGTTTATTTTTCTGTATGGTGCTAGGGCATGTTCTAATTTCATTCTTTACATGAATCTGTTTAGCTTTCCCAGCACCACAGAATATATAGAAATCTTATTACTCAAAACAAAAACAACCCAATTGAAAAATGGGTAAAGGACTTGAATATAAATTCCTCCAAAGAAAATATACAAATAGCCAACAAGCACATAAAAAATGCTAAACATCATTAGTTATCAGTGAAATGCAAATCAAAACCAACAGTGAGATAGAACTCACCTTCCAGGATGGCTATTTTTGTTTTGGCCACACCCTGCAGCTTGTAGGATCTTAGTTCCCTGACAGACGATTGAACCTGAGCCCTTGGCAGTGAAATCATGGAGTCCTAACCACTAGACCACCAAGGGACTCCCAGAATGGCTATCATTCTTAAAAACAAAAATAGTAAGTGGTGACAAAGATATGAACAAATTGAACCTTTGTACATTGCTGCGGGAAATGTACATAGTGCAGCTAGTAAGGAAGACGGTGCTTCCTCAAAAAGTTAAATATAGAATCACCACCACATGATCCATCAATTACCCCTAAGTGTATATCCAAAGAAATTGAAATTGAGTATTCAATGAAGTATGCACACACACATATTCACAGCAGCATTGGTCACAAAAGGTGGAAATAACCTAAATATCCATTAGGGATGAATGGATAAGTAAATTGTGATATATTCATATGCTAGAATATTACTGTCATAAAAAGGAGTGAAATACTCCTTTTTACATAGCACAGTGTGAGTGGACCTTGAAAACATTATGTTACATAAAAAAAGTCAGACACAAAAGGTCACGTAGTGTATGATCCCATTTATATAAAATATATAGAACAAATAAATTGATAGGGACAGAAAACATACTGGTTGCCCAAGAGTGAACAGAGGTGAATGGGAGGTAACTGCTCAGTGGGTACCAGGTTTCCTTTTAGGATGATGAATACGTTTGGAACTAGATAGAGGTGATTACACAACATTCTGAATGTACTAAATGCAACTCAATTTTTCTCTTGAAGTGGTTAATTATTTGTGATGTGAATTTTACCTCAATAAAAAATTTATTTAAAAAGTAACAAACTCCTTAATTCCTTAGAAATTTACAAATGCTCTTTCAAATAACTCCTGAATCAATGAGAAAATTAAAACCAAAATTCGATTATTCAGAAATTAATGAAAAAGTAAGTACTCTAAATCAAAATATGAGTGCTACTACTAAAGACCTAGGCTGTACATAAAGTCTAAATCAAATTCTCAACATAGCAACAACAAAAACAAACTGGACCAAAAGAAGTTAGAAGAAGAAAATAGAGTAAAATCATAAACTATTTTTTTCAAAGCACCAACAAAAATAGTTATATTCTAGAAAGAAAAAGTAAAGAAAGAAAGTGAAGTCACTCAGCTGAGTCTGACTCTTTGTGATCCCATGGACTGTAGCCTACCAGGCTTCTCCACCCAAGGCATTCTCCAGGAAAGACTACTGGAGTGGGTTGCCTTTTCCTTCTCCAGGGGATCTTGATCTTCCTGACCCAGGGATCAAACCCAGGACTCCTACATTGCAGGCAGACGCTTTGACCTCTGAGCCACCAGAGAAACTGTAAGAATACTGTCGTGGATTGCCATTTTCTTCTCCAGGAGATCTTCCTGACCCAGGGATTGAACCCGGGTCTCCCGCATCGTAGGCAGTCACTTTACCGTCTGAGCCACCAGGGAAATCAAGAGGAAAAATAAAAATGTATATTAGTAATTAAGGGTCAGAAAAATGGCAAAATATTACCAATAAAATATTGTACATAAAATTTTCTTAAATCTAGAAGAATTAAAAGGTTTTGTAAAGCAAAAAAATTAATTTAAAAAGTAGATACTCCTGAGACTAACATAACATTGTACATTGTTCCCAAATCCATAAAAGATACTAAATTATTATTGTCAAAGATTTACCATTTAAATGGGCACCAGGCCAGATGGTTTTATAACCAAATATCGTCTATTTTCAGTGAACACATTTTCCTGTTATTCACACTATTTTAAATGTCAGAAAAGATACATGTCTAAATTAATTTTATTTTGCTAATATAACTTATTGATAAAAATAGCACACAAAGAACTTTTAGAGTAAATTTATCAACAAATTCAAATATATCTAAAACAAAATACTAGCAAATGAATCCAGAATTGTATTAATAGAGTAATACACCATAATGAAATAGGATTATTGCCAGGAAGGCAAGGGTTGTCTGACATTTGGCAATTTTTCAAAATATAGAACTCATTCTACAAACAAATTAAAGAAGAAAACATGTGATTAAAACAATGTATACAAAAATACATTTGATAAAAATCAATAGTCATTAGTAATAGTTAAGTGAATAGGAAAAAAGGGGAACTACATAAAAATAATAGCCTATTTACTACAAATAGCAAATGTCATATTAAAGTTCAAAATCTAGATCCATTTCTATGCTATGCTATGCTAAGTCACTTCAGTCGTGTCCGACTCTGTGTGACCCCATAGACGGCAGCCCACCAGGCTCCCCCGTCCCTGGGATTCTCCAGGCAAGAACACTGGAGTGGGTTGCCATTTCCTTCTCCAATGCAGGAAAGTGAAAAGTGAAAGTGAAGTCGCTCAGTCGTGTCCGACTCTTAGCGACCCCATGGACTGCAGCCTACCAGGCTCCTCGGTCCATGGGATTTTCCAGGCAAGAGTACTGGAGTGGGGTGCCAATGCCTTCTCCGAGATCCATTTCTATTAAAATCAAAAATGAGAGAGGAAGACTCACCCTCTGCACTATTAAAACATTATACTTGGGCTTCTAGCTAATGTAATAAGAAAATAAATAAAAATTGAAAATTAAACAAAATTGTCATTTTGCATATTATATAATTGTCATGTACTGTGCTCAGTCTCTCAGTCGTGTCTGACTTTTTGTGACCCCATGACTGTAGCCTGCCAGGCTCCTCTGTCCATGGGATTCTCCAGGCAAGAATACTGGAGTGGGTTGCCATTTCCTTCTCCAGGGGATCTTCTCAACCCAGGGTTCCAAACCCATGTCTCCCGCTTAGCAAACGGATTCTTTTACCACTGGGCCACCTGGGAAGCCCAGGTGTCTGGATACAAAATAATTATAAGAATAACTTCATAGCTTTTCTTTATGCCCTCGGTAAGTTACAAATACTTTGGCCACCTGATGCAAAGAGCCAACTCATCAGAAAAGACCCTGATGCTACGAAAGATTGAGGGCAGGAGGAGAAGGGACGGCAGAGGACGAGATGGTTGAATGGCATCACCGACTCAATGGAGATGAGTTTGTCAAGCTCTGGGAGATGGTGAAGGACAGGGAAGCCTGGCATGCTGCAGTTCATGGGATCACAAAGAGTCGGACAAGACTGAGTGGCTGCACAACAACCAGTGGCAAGGACTTCCTAGGTGGCACTAGTGGTAAAGAGCCTGCCTGCCAGTACAAGAGACATAGGAGACGTGGGTTCCATCCCTAGGTCAGGAAGATCCCCTGGAGGAGGGCATGGCAACCGACTCCCGTATTCTTTCCAGGAGAATCCCATGGGCATGGGAGGCTGGTGGGCTACAGTCCTTAGAGTCGCAAAACGTTGGACATGACTGAAGTGACTAAAATGTCTAGGCACAAACTTAACATGAAGGATATAGGGTTTAAAATAAATTTTTAAATTGAGGCATAATTGATATACAATATCATAAATTTCAGGTGTAAAACAGAGTGACTCACAATTTTTAAAGGTTATACTCCATTGATAATTATTATAAAATATTGGCTATATTTCCTGTGCCATACAATATATGCTTATAACTATTTATATTTCTCTGCACTCTTTGGTTGGTGCAGGGAACATTACTGCTTTTATTTTGAAAGATGTGGCAGAGATTGATACTGACCTATCTAACATTCATTCTCATTCTCTTTAATAAAAGAAGCTTATTACCACTGAGAATGCTGCTCAGCTTCTTCTATAGTCAGATATGACCATGTAATCAAGTTATGGCCAGTGGGATGTATTAGATGTTTTATGTGGGACTTTAAAGAAATCACAAAGATATTGATAAAGTGAGTCCTTTTTTCCTGCTGCCTGGAATGTAGATGCAATGACGAGAGCACTAGCAGCCATTTTGGATCGTGAAGTTACTTGGGATGACAGAACAGGAAGGAGTCTAGATTCCTGATGACAGTGTGGAGTCACAGCAATGACTCTAATTACTTTTGGACTTGCTTTAAGTGAGTGAGAAACACTTCTGTCTTGGTTCAATTGACATTTTGTGATTTTGTGTTATATTCAGCCTAATCTCATCCTAAATAATACGAAAAGAAAAACCCAGTAAATGATTTAATAAAATAAACTAAAGAGTCCTGTTGACCAATTTTCCCTTTCCTGAGAGTGAGGTTGGAGATAAGGAATCTGAAAACTTCTAGCTGAATATATAACATCAGAAATAGAGGTTACATGTTTTAAAACAAAACAGTCTTTAAAAAAAATACAGTGCTGGGAAAATTACACATGTCTACTTATTCTTCTAACTTGGAATCTTACTTTAACCATATAATGCACTCTACAACTATTTATCTTGGGATCTGTTCATACTTCCAATTCCTCCAATAATGTTTTATCTTTTTAAAATCAAGTCCTTAATTACCAAAAAGTTCCCTGGGCTATGAAATATCTTCTCCATGGATTGCAGTATGTCCTGGCACATGTTCACTTCAGTAAAATGATCAGTGTATTAAAAACCCAACCAAGTGTCTGCAGAAGCCAGTGATGGCATGGCACCTCTTTTGTGGCATGTGTGAAATCTGCCCATCACTATAAACATTCTTTGCAACATGACACTTTGCCCTTATGTTCATTTCATATGTGGTGTTTAGTGTGATGGGAAAGCTGAGGGAAAAATGATTCTTTTTTTAAGGACTAGTCATATAGAATCACAACGTTAAACCTAGAAGGGGCTTCAGAGATCATTTTTTCAGACCCCTCATTTTACGCAAAAGGAATCGGAGGCCCAGAAAGGCCATTTGACTTTCTTAAACTCTTCTGGTTAATGATAGGTCCTGAAATAGAAACCAAGAGTCCGACTTCAAATTCTAGGTTTTTTAATTTGTTTCATCTATTAATGGATACTCTAATGATAGACTGGGCGGGGGAGAAAGTTTTTTCTAACTTTGCATTACAGAATATACTGTATTCTGGCTGACATTTAGCTGTTTAGCATCTAAGAGCAAAGGAATATTTTAGAAAACAAAACAGCATGCTCAGTAGCACTATGTGATTGAGAAAAGGCTTTCTTTGTAGAAGATGTTCATTGACCTTCTTGACTGGTTTTCCGCCTCCTCCCCACCAAATAGCTAAAGCATGATGATATTGATTCTAAGTTGAGTTTCCATCCTTATATGAAAAGTTAGCTTGGCACAGAGCTTGGCAGAGCTAAGTCTGACCAGCTGTGCTCTTAGCCACAGGGGAAATTAAGTGAGACAGTGTGGCTGGTTCTGTACAAATCAATCAAAGTCTTTTGAAAATGGTCTTGAAAACACATACCAATGAAAGCACACAGGTAGTTGTCTTTTCATATAAACTAATTTTAGTCCTCATCCATAAGAGGCCATGGGTGTGGATAAAGAAATGATTGTTTTGGCCAAAATGTTCATCCGGGTTTTTCCACAAACTGTGAACGAACTTTTGGGCCAACCCAATAAGATGTTTTTCTTAGGTTGACTAGTTGGTAATTCATATTTCTCCATCAGTTCCATGAGAATTTGGGGAGAAAGTGGCTAACAGTCTACTAATATTTTAAGTTAGATTTGTGTACATGTTTGCCATGTTGAAACAAAACAACGGCTACTGGCCTGACTTTTTTTGCCCATGCCCCATATATTTTTAAATATATAATTCAGTGGTTTTTAATATATTCACAAAGTTGTGCATCCATTACCACTACCTAATTCCAGAGCATTTTCATCATTCCCAAACTTCATATCTACTAGCAGTCACTCCTAATCCCACCTCCCTTCAACCCCAGGCAACCACTAATTGAGTTTCTGATGCAATAGATTTGCCTCTCCTGGATATTTCATATGAATGGAATCATACAATACATGGTCTTTTCTGTCTGGCATCTTTCTCTAAGCATAATGTTCCCAAGCTTCATGCATGTTGTAGCATGTATCATTACTTCATCTTTTTGTATGCACTGTAATTTTTTAAAGGATGTTTCTTGAAACAAAGATAAAAGCTACATATTCCTTAATAGAAAATTTTGCTATTCTTGGAGGAGAAAATGAGACAAAATATTCAACATAGAGATTTGGCTTGACAAATAAATATTAGTATATTGATGAAAAGTAAGAAAAAATTTAAACCCAATAATTAAGAACAGACAACAAAAAGCTAATGGGAACATAATATTATCATCAATGCAGAGGTTTTTCTTTATAATCTTAGTGAAAATTAAGGTATATGTTGAATTAACATGTTATGATTTTTAATTTGATTTAATTTTTTATTTTCAGGCAACTTTTTGCTTTTCTGAGTTGACACATGCCTCTGTCAGACAGAAGGAGAACAACAAGAAGGAGCACGAGGCTGCAGCTGAATTTAGAAAGTCAGAGGTGCTCTCATAGCCACATGAGATGAACAGAAGATTCCTTCCAGTAGGCAAGAGAGCAGAGTGCAGACAACAGATGTGAGAAGGTGCTCATAGCTGTTGAGTTCCAGCATCCTTGTGCTGAAGAAGGGGTGGTGCAAACATGATTGACGTTCCCAGGGAATATAAAAGCCCCGGACTTCTCCCCAGCTGCTTGTCACACTGACCTGTACCATCTCTCAACTGCTCGTGGGGTTTCTGTCAACTAGTACTGGAAAGGACAAACTGTTTGGAGAATAATATTTTATTGTGACCATGCCAGAACCCACTAAGAAAGAGGGTAAGATTCCTCCCTAGATCTTTTTGTTGTACTTTTTAATAAAGCATGTGTTTTTTTTGCTATTTTCAAAAAATATCTAATTTCTTAAAGAGACTATAAGATAATAGCATACTGTGACTTAAGGAAAAGAACCTTTGGAGTAGAAAGACCAGAGGGTAAATATAGGAAGAGTATAACCAATTAAAAAATATCTGATAATGATCATTTATGAAGGAACATTAACTGAAATGATCAAATTAGAATTTTATCATTAGTTGCAAAGAATCCTTAAAGTTTAATTTTCTTAGGTTCAGTCACAACATTTTCACCTGTATTTACAGTTTGTGGGGAGTGGGAGGAACTTGGAATGTTTTCTTAAATAGTTAACAAATTTGTTCAAGATTTCAAAAAAGAATTTGTGACAGTATTTCCCAATTTGCTATATTTTTCTCCTAGAAAGACATTTAAAATATGCAGATGCAGTTATTTTTTGGTTTTATCAGTTTGGAGCTTTATTAATTATGATATTATTATAATCTTGCATGGAAAAAAAAAATCAAACACCTGGGTTAAAGAATATCTTTGAATGTCAATGGCAGACTATGTTCTTTAATGAGATTTATTGTAGGTAATTTCATAGTAACCATTTAAAAATAATTAAGATGAAAATAATTTTCATTAGGAAAAATGCTTCCTCCAATAAACAGCTTCTCCTACCTATGAAAAATCAATATCTTAAAACTACTTATTAATAATATAAATAAGCTGAAATTCAAAATTACTAAAATAACTAATGAAAAACACAAATTAACAGCAGAAATGTATTGAATTTAATTTTAAATGGTAACATCTTTTTAAAATACTCTTTTCATTTGTATTAGTCTTCCTTAGTGCCTACTAAATCTTTGTTTTTCACTTTTGCAAATAAAAGCAACCAACTGACAAACATTAGCAGAGAGCCCGAGAGCATAAAAATGGTATTTAGTTTTTTTTTTTAATTTTTAATTCTAAAAACTGCTTTTAACCATTCTTTTGAAAAGCCTTGAAAAAGATGCTTAGGTGTTGAATCCAAAGTTGAAACACTAACCAAATTACCAAAAGTTTTTGAAATATATTTTCTTTATGTAATTAAGTAACCAGTGTTGACAGGCTGTGGTGATCAGTTTACAGGTTGGCTTTACTTAGTGGCGGAGGGCATTGATGGATGAAGTCTTCTACCCGAAATAACCACACCAAATGCATGCATTAATATGGGAACTTAATCCTGACTATCAAGCAGTGAGTCCAGTCCCTGCTGAAGTGTCTTATTTGTAATGCAAATGATTTACTTGTGTATTAAGTGTCCTTTTCATTTGATCTGTCACTTGACTAGCCTCTTCAAGGCTTATTTGGATGAAATGCATTCTATGTTTCCTGACGAAGGACAGAATATTGTGTTAATATCCTGCATTTAGTGGATGAATTTGCATGTGTTACTTTAAAGCCCATTGGAAAATGACAAGAAAAGCTGAGAAACTAATAGGCAATATGAAGAGCTGTAGAGCCTATAAAGCTAATTAAATTATTTGGATTGCTAGATATGATAAAGTTTTACTTTTTGTCTGACAACTCAATCTGATCCATTTTACTTTTAAAGACAATGAAACTAGCGAGACAGGAGGAAAATATATCTTTAACTTCAGCCCTTCCCCCACCCGACCCCCCCAAAAAAACCATGTATAAATTTTGGCTATAAATCAACATACATACCAAAGTGCCCATAATCTTTTGCTATAAAAGCACTGTGGATATTCTGTGTAGGAGTTGCCCCCAGCACAGTAATTTTATACTCAGATTCTTTGGTTAGTTTAAATTTGGATGGTGGGGAGTCAGGATAAAGAGAAGGTTACTGATATATTTAAAATCCTTTGAGGAAGTACAGGGATTTTTTTGGTTTCCTTACCAGCAGAACTGATTTTTAAAGGAACTACACCTTGAAGAGTTTTCTTAATGAAATCATTGCATTTTTCTGTTGTTTACATCAGAAACATAAGGAGTATGGCAAGTCAGGGGCTATTCTGGTCCTTGCACTTTCTCTCAATTAGTGTCATTTTTTCTGGGGTTGAACTACCTTGGTGGCTCAGATGGTAATGTGGGAGACCGGGTTCAATCCCTGGGTCCAGTCCCTGGGTCAGGAAGATCTCCTGGAGAAAGAAATGGCAACCCACTCCAGTACTCTTGCCTGGAAAATCCCATGGATGGAGGAGCCTGGTAGGCTACAGTCCATGGGGTCGCAGAGTCGGGCATGCCTGAGCAACTTCACTTCACTACTTACTGGGGTTGGTTTTGTTCCATATACACCTGCCTCTGAAAGACAGCCTCAAGAATAAAATGTGCCGCCAAACCAGTTGTACAGAATCCTTTCAAACTATTTGCAGAAACACCCCCCTCAAGCAGGTTTCTCCAGCCCCTGTGGATATCCTTACGTCTCTTCCTTAGCTGGAAGAACCATGCCCAGGCAGAGCATGACCGCCTGCTGTAAATCTTGATGACACATGAGCTGCTTTGACCTTCCCAGGATCCAGGAGCACTTGACAACTCTTCAAAAGAGGCCGAGTTTTCAGCACCTGAAAGTGCAAAAGATGTCTCTCTCAAATGCCTCCCAACCTGCAGTGGCCTAATTCTGGGAGCTTCAAGTTGGTCTTGGGAGAGTTGGTCCTTCTAAGGAGAAGGGGAAGTATGGTTGTACTTTTAGACCTCATGGAGGGACTCTAATGGAAGTAATTAGTCAACAGCCCTTACTTAGACCCTTCAGAATATTCTGGATGGCTCAGTAAGCTCTTTCTGAGAAAGAAATTTTTTTTTAAGGAATAGCTTTCCTGGTGGCTCAGACAGTAAAGAATCTGCTTGCAATGTGGGAGACCCAGGTTTGATCTCTGGGTTGGGAAGGTCCCCAGGAGAAGGGAATGGCAACCCACTCCAGTATTCTTGCCTGGAGAATCCCATGGACAGAGGAGCCTGGTGGGCTACAGTCCATAGGGTCATAAAGTGGTGGACATGAATGAGCAACTAACACTTTCACTTAATTTCCCTTTGTCCTTTCCACCTCTACTTTATATATTTATTCATTGTAGAACTATACTATTTGTACTGCCAGTTCGGAAGAAAATGTCTGTCTTACACTTTAGATCGATGCAGATCTGACACCCAGTAAAAGTGAGGTGTTCTAATCAAACAGTGAGAAGGACGTTTCAGATTTGTGGGAATCTCCCAGGATGTCTTGCTGATACATTCATTTACCTATCATCAGTGAATTGAGCGCTTACTATGAGCTGGTTGCTGGGATTTCAGAGATACATGCAACATGGTCTCTGCTCTAAAAACCCTTATTGCCCCTGGGTGAATTGCCCCTGGGTCTCACTGAGTAAAGAAGTCATCTTTTGGTGAAACTCTCTTTTCCTGTAAAAAAGGGGTTTTATCAACATGAAGTTAAAAACATGCAAGAATCTTATGCTATTAATAATATTTTTGCCTACAAATCATTTCTTAAGAATTTTTGCTCTGTACTATGTAATGATTAAAACCATAAAGTCTGGTTCTTTAATATATTTAGACAAATTATTAACTGTCAGATGCTATAGAACCTAGAAAAACTCTTTTCTAAAACACCAGGTTAAGATGTTAATGTGTATTTCACTTTTTGTGATATATCAGGCCCTATTATATTTCATGCACTTAACTTTTAGGAAAAAGGCAAAAGTTCCTTATTGGCGCTTGCGGGTCATTCAAAACACTTTGAGGATGTTGTGGTAGATTTCTCATCTTCCTTGTAAGACCTTTTGTTGAAAACTCAAACATATGGCAAAACATACCTGCATTGATGATCAGTTTTAGGGGCCATTCTAATAACTCCAAGAATCAAAAGTATGGCATTGTTGCTACAGATTCGTTTGCTTCTTCAACATGCAGTATCTATCTATTCTATCTTGATCTATTTCAGTAAGCTTAGGTGGGAACATGGTCATGGAGAATAACTTTTTCAGTCCATAGGAGCTTTTCCTTTGCTACTTCTTTTTCTTGGTCACTAGAGATTTCAGTACATTTAAGGTTCTGCTAAGCCCCAAACCCATCTGAATGCAAAGCAGCATTCATCACCTCTTACCTATTTCCCAGCATCACTCAAGGCTTAGTCAGCATCAGAAAAGGAGCCTTGGTGATAGGAAACCTCTCTCTCATATATACTCCTTGACCTTCAATTTCCACCTGGATGAGACTGGATGGTCTATTTCAAACACCAAAGTAAATTTGTCTTTGGAGAAGTCATATTACATATAGAATATTATTTTTCTCTCAAATCAGAGAAAAGTAGGGACTTCTCTGGCGGTCCAGTGGTTAAGACTGTGCTCCTAAGGCAGGGGGCCTGGGTTCCATCCCTGGTTAGGGAACTAGATCCTACCTGCAGCAAATAGGACCTAATGCAACCAAATAAATGAGTAAATATGTATTTTTTTTAATTAGGGAAAAGTGCATTTGTTGAAAGTAATAAAAAGAAAGGGAGAAGAGGGAGGAGGTATTTGATTGAGGGCGGTTATTTTCCTCCAAACTTCATGTGGTTCATTTAGGCCACATTGAAGATTTGGATGAAGAATAAAGAAGTCGCATGAATGAATGCCAATGTTTCCCCCCACCCCCACCCCGAAAAACTTTGCCAGGCTGTACTGGCCATGCACAGTGTAGATTTGAGCTATCTGCTGTAAGAAGGAATACTCTTAGGCTAATGCATGCTAGAGGGGCTTAATACTTGGCAAAATCATTCTTTTTCAGTAGCATGCTTTTATGACTGTCCGACTGCACCTGTTAGGAAGATAAATAAAGGACTGGCCAATTCTTTCCTCTCAAGCACCCTAAATATATCTCTTAAAAAAAAAAAAAACTTTGAAAAAACAAGTTGTATCTTTGTTTCTCATCCAGTAAGTTTGACGAAATCTCCCCTAGGCCTTGCAAAGAGCAGGGGTAAAGGAGTTCCTGAGATGAACAAAAGTTAGGCTCTCTGGTTAGTCTGGACCCCAAGAGAAAAGAAAAAGAGAAAAACATAATCTTTGCTCTCTGAATGCCACACTTTATTCTGGCCTGCGATATAGCCTTGAAACATTTTAGATTCCTCGTGGACACACACTTCACAGAGTTCTCTTATTTTTAGCAATTTAGAAGTATTCCTGAATTTGACATGAATGTTAGAATAAACTGCCCAGGCTGAAATTACTCTAAAGAAATGCTTGGACTTAAAAATAAATAAATAAGCCATCTTTTAAAAAGCTTGAGCGAACATAAAATGATGTTTTTGCAATCTTTTTGGAAACTCAAAGATGCTTTCTTTTAGAGAGAATTGTGGAAAGAGGCTGTCATGAAAGGAAATAGAATGCTGTTGTTTCACAGCCCTAGAAAGCAGTTTTGTTACTTTTGCTGAAGTCTTGTATGATTGTTTAATTTAAAATTTATTTTTCAACTCTTTATGGCCAAGCAGAAGAATTTTTATTGTTAATAATTACAGTTTTGCCTCCTTAATTAGTTTATGAAACCTATATTAAGAGAAACAAAATACTCTTGGCAGCCCATGACTTCTGTGGTAATTCTAGACCTCATCTCTAGACATACTTGGGTGTGTTAGATAATAAAGAACAGAATTAAAGTTCTAGCAATAAAAAATAAGCAGAAAACTTTTAATTTCATGTGTATTCCTGCAGAGATTCCTTCTTTTTCTTTTTTTTTTTTTAATCTTTATTTATTTACGGCTGTGTCGGATCTTAGTTGCAGCATGCAGGCTCCAGAGCATGTGGGCTCAGTAGTTGTGGCCCATGGACTTAGCTGCCCCACGGCTTGTGGGATCTTAGTTCCCTGGGCAGGGGGTCAAACTAGCATCCTCTGCACTAGAAGAATTCTTAACCATTTGGACCACCAGGAAAGTCCCCCATTTCAGTTCTTGAGGGGGACAGATGTCTTTCCTGGAGTCCTTAGCTTTTCAGAATATTGCATCCTTGTGTTCAGTCACTAAGTCATGTCCAACTCTTTGTGACTGAATGGACTGTAGCTCATGTAGGGGAGCCTAATACACAGAAAGGTAATTATTGAAATACAGTGTTTTTGAGTTAGGTTAATCACGAAGTAGGTATCGCTTATTCAAGAGCAGTTTTCTAAAATTTAAAAGCATAGCGATTAAGGAAAACCAAACTATGAAAAAGAAGAAAAGACTTAATCACGTAATTTCCTGTGTGTGTGCGTGCTAAGTCACTTAAGCTGTGTCTGACTCTTTGTGACCCTACGGACTGTAGCCCACCAGGTTCCTCTGTCCATGGAATTCTCCAGGCAAGAATACTGGAGTGGGTTGCTGTGCCCTCTTCAAGGGAATCTTCTTGACCTAGGGATCAAACCTGCATCTCCTGCGGCTCCTGATTGCAGGCAGATTCTTTACCACTGAGCCACTGGGGAAACCCCTTAATTTCCTGCATGCATGCAAATTGTCTCATATTGGCGAGAAAGCACCTGTCCCCACAGCTTTTTATAAAGACAGCCTCCAAATATCAAAGCGATGACACTGTCACACCCAAATCTCTTCTTTGTGGATAGGCCCAATTATAATTTACAGAGTAGGTTTGTTTTGGACAGCCACACAGATAGACAATAGGCCAAATTTTTAGGATGTTCCCATGCAAGGGGTGGATTAATTATGCACTTTTACATGCATTTTCAGAGTAAAGTTTTAGATTCTATCCAACTGGGGCGTGAAGTGCTTTATTTGGCAAAGAAAAAAAGACCAGGATCATTTAATCCCATGTGTATTTTTCTCTCTAAATTGAGTTCCCAATAAGCTAACTGAAATCTGACTTTCATTATGCCTTTCAAGTCTGAACTCCACTTTGATAAGATTTTTGCCCTTTTATACTGCCTAAGAAATCTTTTTATGGACCAATTTGGCACATCAATACAACACCCAAAATTATGTTTATTTATATGTCAAATCTTTTAATTTTGTCTTTTGACTTTTACTTTAAATATTTACAAGAGCTTGGGGTTCAATTTTTTTTTTCTTTTTCTTCAAATCATCCAGTTTTTCCTCTCTCTCTGTGTGTATGTGTATGTCAAATCTTTTAATTTTGTTTTTTGACTTTTACTTTAGATATTTACAAGAGCTTGGGGTTCAATTGTTTTTTCTTTTTCTTCAAATCATCCAGTTTTTCCTCTGTGTGTGTGTGTATATGTTAGTCACTCATTTGTGTCCAACTCCTTGAGACCCCAAGGACTGTAGCTCGCCAGGCTCCTCTGTCTGTGGAATTCTCCAGACAATAATGCTTGAGTGGGTTGCCATTCCCTTCTCCAAAGGGTCTTCCCAACCCAAGGATCAAACCAGGTTTCCCGCATTGCAGGCAGATTCTTTAACGTCGGAGCCACCAAAGAAACCCAGTTTTTCCTCTAAATAGCATCAAATCTCTAAGTTCCTCAGGAATTCTTTGCTTGCAGCAAGTATTAGCTTTCGCCTTCTATAAAATTTTATATCTCTTGGAACAGAATGCTCTGCTTTTAACTAAAAATTCACCTTATTATATAATTCTACAGTTTAATTTCTCATTTTTTAAGTTACATGTCTCTAGACTTATTCTTCATCCAGTGTGTATTTTGGCTTTTTTCTTATGTATACTAGGTAATATTCATCATTAAACATAGTGACATAAAGTTAACTATTCACAGAGCATTCTAGACAGCTCAGATTCCTGCTGTATCATGAATCGAGTTAGTTACACTTCACATGTCTCAGTTTCTTCATCTGTTAAATGTGAATAATAATAGTAACTAGCTCACTGTTTTTTTGTAAGAATTAAATAAGTTAGGTGAAAAGCTGAGAATAAACCATTAGCATGTAATAAGAACTTAAGTCCTTTCCTTCTAAAGCAGCAAACTCAGAAATTTTGTCAAGCCTAAGGTATTAAATGCCTAAAGTTTAATATAAACTTTGAGGGCATTTCTGCCAACACATATCAAACACTGTAAGATATGTTACAGCCACAGTCCACCTCTTTGCCTGGTGTTAATATTTATAATACGGTCCCAAACAGCTGTGGTTACGATCATAGCCATTGCTGCCACCACCATAAGTATTTCTCTCTTTTTAGACTCGAAGTTGAATATCTTTGCTTTCACCCGTGGAGGCTCAGGTCAGAGGCCTACACTTCAGAGCGTCTGTGGTGTCCACGCTGAAATGTGTCATGTCCAGCTGGGGGTCCCCAGTTGTTAGTGAGGTGGTGATAACCATTGTGGGGGCATGGCCTTTCCCACTTAGATGAAAGAGTCACCCTGCACAGTTGAACACGTAACTGTATCCTCCACCAAGGGCTATAAGGCTTGGGTGTTGGGGGTGGGCATTAAGATTTCTCTTCCCACCCGGGGTGCTATTGGCAGGTGGGGAGTTTTCCTCTGGTCAGAACATTTCTGAGATAGCCACATAAAGAACTCTCCATGACCGTGTATGAATACAGTGGGTGATTGATTGAGTGGCGGTGTTTACTGCTGTGGAATTTTATTTTTATGACCCCACCTGGCATCAGGCCTGTCGTTCCTCTATTTTTAAAAAGTCACCCAACGTGAGGCTCCACAAGGCTTGGGAAAGGCCTGTAAGTGGTTTATTCCGATAACCCTATAACCACAGAAGAGTGATATGATTGTAGGGATGGTCTACTCAGGAGCAGACCCGTCAGGGAAAGACAAAATGGGTGAAAGGGAGAAATTGTTAATGATTCAAATCATTTTTTACCTGTGCTAAATTTTTAAACTTCAGCTTGAGGAAAGCTTCTTCTATACCACTATACCCACCTAGGTTACTCCCAACCATCACTTTGTTCTTTAAAATATATTAAGAAGAACAATAAAGAGACAAGTAATCAGATCTTAGCAAAAGATCTCATTTTCATCCAGCCCCATGTTAACAGCGAGATGCTATTTGTTGCTCTGTGATAATCACCAGACTTTAATCTTCCTGTGTGGAATGACATCTTAAGTTAAAACCATGTAATTTGAACAATGGAAGAGCAAGTTAACTAGGAAAGGGAAAAAACCCTGTGGATTCAGGGAATTTCCATCGAGTTAACTAATGAGTCATCGAAAATTTACTACTTGATGTACAAATAGACTCCACCTATTCACAACCTTAAAATATAGTTTTGGGGGATATGTGGCCACAGTAAATATTAATAAATATTAAATTGACTGAATTGAATTTTGAATAGCTGGAGTTGATGGATAGTTAATATCTCATTTTCTTCTTGAACCTTATTATTTCAACCAATTTGGATATAAACAGACTTAAGATGCAATATGTTACTCCTTGTTTTGAAAAACAAAGTACAGTGGATATAATTTAACTTTGTCATCATTTATAGATATCAGTTATCTTACCATATGATATCCGCAGAGCTCAAATTATTTGTCTTTTTGTTAATGAGGCCACATTGGTTTGTATTCTGAATTTGTGTCCAACTTTGGATAGCCTTCCTGTTTCATCCCTTGCCAGAAGGCTGCTGTCTTCTTTAATTACTCTTACTAGTCAGTGTGTGAAGCTGTCCCCTTCTCTTCCTTCTGTTGTTTGCTTTGGATCCTGGCCAGGTCAATAATCTAGTTGAGCAGGACTACATTGCAGAGTACCCCATTTAAGGAGGCACTCATTCTCAAGGTCATGCAAATGCAAGGTCCAGACCTGAGTGTCAGTGCCTCTGTAAGTGATGCTCCCTAGTCACCTGGCTCCCCTCACCCTAGTTCCAGTTCCAGGGCTGGGGACCCAGGTGAGAGGTCTTCTCTTGGGAGTAAAGCATTTGAGCTCTGAGAGTGCCAGGTAGGAGGAGCTTGAGACAATTAATTTTGCTCTTCAGAAGCCCTTATAATTTGCTGATCAGCAGCTATTATCTGGATAAGTAAGGTTGCTAGATAGCTGAATTCTAAATAAGGGAGGTGATACTAGACAATATCACCCTTTTGTTCCTATTAATTATGTACACTGTAGAATAAGTTACTGCCCCCAAATCAGTCTGTGACTTTTATTTTGACTGATTCACTCATTTTTATTAAGCAAGGCTATGGATTTTTCCTAAATGATGCATATGACATGAGTTTATTTTTTTTTAAGTATACACACACAAAATTATTTTCAAAGATTTACCATAAATTCTAAATAATTCTCAAACTTTTCAGTCTCAGATCAATTGGCATTCAGTAACTGCTGATGACATTAAAAAGTATCTGTTTATGTGCACTCTATTAATACTTACTGAATTTGAAATTAAAATGGATGAACTTTTAAAGCATAAGAGTACAAAGCACATGTTCTATTAGCTGCCAGAGTGTTAACATCATCATACATTATATATCTTTTGGAAAACTCCACTGCCTGTTTGTGAAAGAATTAGTAAAAAAGGCATAAAATGTCTGAGCATTATTATGAAAATAGTTTTGACCACATGGACTCCTCAAGAGGATTTTAGGGGCTCTTGGGGATCCCAGAGCATACTTTGAGAATTTCTGTTGTAAGTCAGTATATAATTGCCTCTAAAAAATGCATCAGTTCAGTTCAGTTGCTCAGTTGTGTCTGACTCTTTGCAACCCCATGAACCACAGCACGCCAGGCCTCCCTGTCCATCACCAACTCCCGGAGTTCAACCAAACCCGTGTCCATTGAGTCGGTGATGCCATCCAACCATCCCATCCTCTGTTGTCCCCTTCTCCTCCTGCCCTCAATCTTTCCCAGCATCAGGGTCTTTTCAAATGAGTCAGCTCTTCGCATCAGGTGGCCAAAGTATTGGAGTTTCAGCTTCAGCATCAGTCCTTCCAATGAATATTCAGGATTGATTTCCTTTAGGATGGACTTGTTGGATCTCCTTGAAGTCCAAGGGACTCTCAATAGTCTTCTCCAACACCACAGTTCAAAAGCATCAATTCTTCAGAGCTCATGTATAATCTCCCCTTAAATTCCAAGGTATAAAATCCGGATCTGTGGCCCATAGTGAATAGAACAGGAGACAAAACAATCATATAATTGTGAAAACATTAAATTACATCTAATTTGTGTATGAAAATCTTGATCTCTGATGCATAAGCAATATGGTCAGTGCAAATCCACTGTCATTCCTGTTTGCTAATTTTTTGGTGGCTTTTATGATTCGTATAATCAAAACTTCTCTAAGTGCAATGAATGTCCTCATGCAGACAATATTTTATATTAAAGTGGTTTCCATTGTGCTGTTATCTAGGCGTATGAGAGATGGGCTGTGACATGACTTGTGCCAGACTTCACTATCAACAATGTTTATTGTATATTTAATCCAAAAGAGAAGACAGTGCTTTAGTACCAAAAGTTACAAGAGTTGGCCAGATAAACCTTATTTACTACAATTTTTGCAATATATAAAGCATTCACATATTTTATTTCAAACCAAGAATTTGACTTTTAGGGAATTTCCTGGTGGTCCAGAGGTTAAGACTCCGTACTTCCGCTGCAGGGGATGTGAGTTTGATCCCTGGTTGGGGAATTAAGATCCCACATGCCATGTAGGGTGGCCAAAAGTAAATAAAAATTAAGAAAAAAAAAGAATTTGAGAATAAGAAATAATAATTAAGAATAGCATGCAGTTTTCTCCTACACCCCAGGTTACCAAAGGATGGTTTTAGCACATTTGTTTTATCCAAAAAAAGTGACAGAAAGCCACATAAACACAAAAAAAGACGTTTAATGATAACAACTGTTATTATATGTTCTTATTATCTTTTCTATGCCTATTAACGTATTCATATAATGTAATTATGCTCTCTGTGCTGTTAAAAGCCTAAATTAAATTGCACATGAGGGCCCATAAAATAATTTTTAAGTAAATCAAGCAGTATATTATTTGAGCAGTGAGCCCATGGGAAGAAGAGACCTGGGTTGTTTATATCATTTTGGTGTATAGACACAGAAAGAGAGGCAGATTAATGCCTCTTATTAAAACTTAGCATTGTTTTCCCCATTAATGTATTGACCATGGAACCCTTGATTATGGAAAATAGAAATAGACTGCATTGGAGGGAGCCAACCATTTATGGAGTACCGGGTGCCTAGTCTTTCAGCAGAGACAAGAACCACATATGGACTGTCTCTTTCATAGCGGCCACCAGTGCCCGTCAATTAGAAGGCCCTGGCACTAACTGTGCGGGCCTGCCATTGGCGGCATACCTGTGCTTCTTACAGTAGGTGGTCATAGGAAAAATCCACCATAAATAGATCAAGCCCTTTGAAAGCATGTCAGTGTCGCAGAGGGAAAGAAAGGCTATATCCGTGAATTAGGGAGGATCAAGGACAGCCGCCCTTGCTGAAGGAGCCTTAGTTGCTGGGTCAGAGTCTGGCTGATTTTTATGTTGTCCATGAAAATATTTCCTGGGTTTAATTTTTCAGAGTATACCGATTTCTTTCTTTCTTTCTTTTTAATTCAAAACTATTTAAAGACAGCAACTTACTTAACCCTACTTCTTGAGTCCATCCTGTTGGTCTGTTTTCCAGTGGAGACAATGGGGAAGGATGGATGAGGGAGACAAAAAGCCAACTTTATTCACCTGGGAGAAAAGTCCTCCCAGGTGAATTTGCCTTTTTTTTTTTAATTGAATTTGTTACGATATTGCTTCTTTTTGTTCGTTTGTTTTCATGTTTTGGTTATTTGGGCCACAAGATAGGATCTTTGGCCACAAGATAATTTTGGCCACTTGTAGGATCTCAGCTCACCAACCAGGGATTGAACCCACACCCCCTGCATTGGAAGGTGAAGTCTTAACCACTGGGCAGCCAGGGAAGTCCCTGCCCTTTGGTTTCTGAATAAGCAGAAATATAGCAGCCATTGGAGGAGGAAATGGCAGCCCACTCCAGTATTCTTGCCTGAAGAATTCCACGGACAGAGGCGCCTGGTGGGCTCCTCTTTACAGTCACAAAGAGTCAGACATAACTGAATAAACAACAAACAACAACCTCAATAGATGCCTATTTGCTCAAATTTCAGAAATTAGGGAGCTTCCCAGGTCTTGTATTTCCTGACTGTTGCAACATGGTAAAGCTGGGTGATAATGGGATTGGCATAGTTGGTTGAGGGTTATTTGCTGAGAAAACTAGCCTAGATTTTGAAAAGGGAAATCTTCGGAAAGGCAAGAGGTGGTGCTTTTATTTATTCATTTATTTGACTTCGCTGGGTCTTAGTTGTGTCACATGGGATCAAGCTTTCTGACCAGGGATTGAACCTGGGCCCCCTGCATTAGGAGGTCAGAGTCTTAGCCACTGAACCATCAGGGAAGTCCCCAAAGCGTGTTTTGGAGGTCAAAACTCTGGTCCTAATTGCTCTTTCAAGATGGAAGGTATGTTGACAATAAGAAGAATCTAAATGATGAAGTTGGGTGTGTGCCTGGGAGAAGTCAGCCAGCGAAAGGGTCACCAGCGGGAGACACAGTGTACCCTGCGGGTAAGGCAGACGAAGAAAGCTGCCCTTGGAGTGCCAGGGGATGGTTCTTGATTTCTTGGCAGTGAGCAGAAGGGGCTTTTGTGTGGGTAGAAACAGCCTGCCAGTCAACTATATTTATAGAGCACCTGCTGTGCAGAATTTAAAAGGAGGAGGAGACAGGCCTTGTCCTCAAGAAGCTTGTGATCAAAGAAGTGCATGAACTGTGAACCCACTGCCACTCACAGTCGTGTTTGGAATGGGAGAGGATTCAGCGATACTTACGGCACAGCCTGAGCCTCCTTATTCAAAGTGTGTGTCATGACCAGCAGCACTCGCATCGGTGGGGAGCCAGTTAGACATGCAGAATCTGGAACCCCCCCAGCAGATCCCCAGAGTCAGAACCTGCACTTAACCAAACCCCAAGATGATTTGTGTGCTCATAGCAGTGTCAGAAGCACCAGAAGGACTGTGGAAGTGCTGAGTCTCAAATATTTTGAGAGAGGAAAGCCTTCTGGCTTGGTGATTAAACCCGTAGAAAAGCTACTTAATTTGCCTCTGAGATTCTTAAACACGGGCATCTCATCTTAGCCACCTTTATAAACCCCATCCTTGTTAAATTCATAGTGAGGCTCAATAAATTCCAGTTGTGTGGGAGCTTCTTTCTACAGTCCCTAGTCAGTGGGAGTACAGTGGAAATCATTGTGAATGAATTATTGTTATACAGGCAGCTAACGGATTTGGGGAATGTGCAAATGATTTCTGGAGGTGTGGGCAAAGCAGGGCATGACAAAGCCTGTCAGAGACAAACATATGAGTAAGAGAAATACATGAAGAGTTTTTTTTTTTTTAAGGCAAAAGCGGGGATGTCTCAAGGCCCCAAAATATACCCATAGTGGCTTCTTTTCAGACTAAGTCATGTGCTACTTGGCTCTCATCATTCCTGGTTCCTCATCCCTTCAGGTTTAGAATAGCTGGAATTCTTTGTTTTAAATGTCTTGAAATCTATTGACAGTTCATCTTCTTATGCTTCTTGTTCCATCAGGATTGATTTAATTGATCAATTTACTTAATTGTGCAAACTCTGTAATGCATATGTGTGTGTGTGTTGTTTGTTAAGTTGCTTCAGTCATGTCTGACTCTTTGTGACCCCATGGACTACAGTCCTCCAGGCTCCTCTATCCATGGGATTCTCCAGGAAAGAATACTGGAGTGGGTTGCCATTTCCTTTTCCAGGGGATCTTCCTGACCCAGGGATCGAACTTGAATCTCTTATATCTCCTGCATTGGCAGGAAGGTTCTTTACCTCTTGTGCCACTTGTAGAACTCATCAAAATATTAATTATTACCATTTTACAGTAGAAGAGTGAGGGGCCTCCCTCCTTCATTTAATTCTCAGATGCTTCCTCAGATGCTACTCCAATCCCAAACATGGTCTAACGTGATGTAGCCCACGAAATAAGGCAAATCTCAGGAGGTAGCATGTGAGGAAAGACAGGAGTGTCATTCTCCCAGGTGTGTCATGATGAAATCATGATCATAATGTGAGAACTATGAAAAGAGAGAGAAAGTATCTATGATGTTTATTGCATTCCCTGTCCCTGCAGGAACCCCTTCATTTCTGCCAGCAACCCTTGAGATGAGTTCTGTTGTTATTGCCATTACTCAGATGAGGAAACTGAGGCATATTCCACTCCCTGAGGCAACATCTAAATGAGGCGATGTGGCCTTGACCATCAGACCAATCAGTTCAGCTGGGGAAAACACAGTGAAATCTCTGCAAAGTCCATCAGCCCGTTTTTGCCTCCACAAGAGTGACCAGCTGAGAAGGGAAGTTCACTTCCATCCTGAAGAGGCCAGGTACCGCCTCAAGCAGACCTGGGTCAGAGGCTGGTTCCACCCTTCAGGGGCTGTGGGACCCCACAGGGCCTCAGTCCCCATCTGTAAAATGAGGATAATGATAATACTGACTCAGAGTGTTATAAGGAAGGTAGGAAGTAATATACACTAGGTCCTGCATGCAGTGAGTGGCCGATACATGGTTGTTATTTATTTATTCCTTCACTGGCTATAAAATAATGGGGTTTCTATGATTTTAAGAAGGAAACACTCTGGCTCTGCCTACTCACCAGGCAGGCATGCGTTTTCCTACTTCTGTTTGCCACTTCTACCCTAAAATGCACCAGCAGTAATACCCTATAATGTTTCTGTAGTTCTGAGTATCTGACATAGTTGACTGTTAGTGATAGATGAAATGTGGATTTGTTGGAAGTTGAACCAAGCCCTTTAAATTGTCAATTTGGTTTGTTTTGGGGGCTGTTACATAGAACCCTGGGGCTACAGAACATCACAAAATGGAAACATCACAAAAATGAAGAATACAGAGTCAGGGCATTTTTACAGTTTCAGTGTCCAAAAACATCCTCTTTTGTTTATTTAATTAGAATTCACCCTTGGCCTTTATTTCCAAAATAAGATTTTAAGCAACCACAGCTTTCCTTACAAAATGGGCCTTTGTTTACAAAGATGTTGAGGAAGCATGGCCAATTTGATAGTTCACACAGTGACTGAAGAATCCCTTGTTAATTTTTTTAATCAATTCATTTAAAGTGGTTTTAGCAATAAGAAGAGGTACTAGGGAGATAGGAAAGGAATCAAAGATGCCTGCTTTTGTTTAGTTGAGAGGGACAGGAAACATAAATACATGGGACTTCCCTGGTGATCTAGTGATTAAAATACTGCACTTCCAATGCCACGAGTGCAGGTTCAATCAGTGGTTGGGGAGCTAAAATCCTGCATGTTGTGAGGTGAGGCTAAAAACACCCCCAAAAACAAAAAAGAAACACAAATATATGGAGGCAGCTGGAAAATTATTTTTTTCCAGTTCATAAATATTTATTTAGATTTCCCTTAATTTCTCTCAATAGTGTTTTATAAAGTTCTGCATAATAATTTTACACATTTTTAATTAGGTTTATTCATAGATACTTTACTTTGTGGACTTTATTCTATAGTAAAATAATGGTATTTTTTTTTACCACATTATTTTCTAACTACCTCCAGCCTAGCAACCTTATTAAGGTAACATTATTTTAAAATATTTGTTTATAGATTCAGTTGAATTTTTTTGTGTGTGTAATAATTCCATCTGAGAAATAATAAAATAATTTTCCTCCATTGTAATCCTTCCACATTTTTTTTTCATATCTTATTGCATGATTTAGAAACAGTTAAATAATTAAGGAAAAAAGAGTGTATTATGAGGTGGTCCAGAATGCCTCCAGAATAAAGAAGGGGAACAGAATGGTATAACCAGCTCTGAGAGTCTTTAAGAGAAATGTCAAAAAAAAAACAGACCAAGATTGCCAAAGAATAATAATGGTAATAGTTACTGCTGCAAACTGTAGGGCTCTCTCTACACGCCAGGAACTGTGCTGTGCATTTTACATAGGATTAGCACCCTAAGAGCTCATTTATCTTATTATCCCTATTTCACAGATGAGCATGCCAAGACTGACAGAGATTAAGGAATTGTCCTTGATTATACAGCTCCTAAGATGTGGAGTCAGGGCTCGAACCTAGGTCTGTCTGACACAGTCACATGTAGAGAAAAAAACAAAAGGTCAGTTGGGGAGAAGATCATCACTCTTTTCAGTGGCAGAAAGGTCAGAAGGTGAAAAAAGAAACCACTCTAGAATAGAGGGGCCACCAGTGGTAGGAGGTGCCTGCCAGCCATGGCTTTGACCTTTATCCTGAGGAGTGTAGACCAACCTAGTAGGTAACGGGAGCCTTCATGAGTAGAGTAACAGGCTGAAAGAGAGTGAGAGCATACGTAAACCTGCCACCGTGGGGAAAAAAGACTAGAAGGCAGGGAAACGTGTTTTTATCTCTTCATGTATTTTTCAATCAGAGTATAATTGCTTTACAATGTTGTGTTAGTTTCTGCCATATGTGAATCAGCCATAGTAATACACATAACCCCTCCCTCTCGGAGAAACTTGTCTTAAAGGGAGCCAGGAAGAGGTCCACGGGCATTGGATGACAATGGCCCCGTCCAAAAGATAGAGTGTCAAAGACATTGGCTCCTCACTCTCGGTATTCCGATATCCATGTGCAGCCTCAGCTCACCCAAAGCTGAGAGGTCAATATTAGATTTCCATTGCCACAGTCAGAGCTCTGAAAATAAAATCCTTTGACGGAGGGTTTCATCTCCGGGCTGACACTGGCAGGAAAGATCCTTTCCATGACGTGGCAAAGAAACGAAAGCGTTTCTGGTGTGCCATCTATGGGACGCTTTGCTTTCACCATATCGCCAAACCATATCACATCTTGCCACGTTATCTTCTGCCTGTCTGTACGGTGATATGTCTTTTCTCCTTCGCTTATATTTCCCCAATAGTAAATTATAATATACTTGTTTATGGTCATTTGGATGAAAATGAAGTAATTCTGGAATTTAATTTAATTTAATGCATTTAATTTAACTTAATTAAAATGCATTTAATTGTGGAATTTATACCCGGCACAAAACATTAGTGATGAAAAAAGACATTGCTGTCTCCTGGCAGCCCTGCATTCCTCCTCTCTTCATTTGCTACTCTTGCAATGCAGGCTCCTTCTTCTGTCTCTTCCCAGCCTGCCTAGACTAAAACAGGGCACCTGACCTGCACGGTGATGATTCTCAGACCAAACTGCTTGTTGTGAGGTACTATCCTCTTTGCTTGGCAAGAGCCACTTGTGGGAAAAAAATATGGAAAATCATAGATCTGGACAAAGCTAAAACTCCTGGGATCCCACAATATGCTTCTACTACAAAAAGTTTTCTTTGATGTTTATCAAACAAAAAGTTGTTTTTTGTTTGTTTTTTTTTTTTTTAAAAAGATCACCTTCATTAACTCTCTCTTCCTGCCCTAAAGTAGGAGCAGCTGATTCAGATACTCATCACTAATTCCCTGTTCTGGGCATCCATGGGGATTCAGCAGGGGAAATTCTATGCACATTGTTCATAAGATATGCCTTTAGCTACTTGGATATACATTCTTTTATTTTACTGGAATATAATTGCTTTACAATGTTGTTGTGTTAGTTTCTGCTGTACAATGAAGAGAATCAGCTATATGTATGCACATACCCTCTCCCTCTTGGATCTCCTTCCCACCACCCTGTACATATATTCTTCAGTATAAGTTTCTTTAACAGACTTTACTGCCAGATTGCTATAATCCTGGGTACCCAAAGCCAAGTATAAAAACTCAAAACCAGAGCCCCGAGAACTTTGGATAAGTGTAGGCAAAATATCTCCAGGCATACAAACTTCCAAGAATGACTGTGACTATGAGGGGGGCTGGTTCTCTTTCCCAGTGAACAATGGTTTACTTTATGATAAGAGGAAGTGCTGCAAAGCCAGAGGACTTTGTTCTCATCATCATTCAGAAAGAGATGCTGCTGTTGGTGATGCGGTAGTGCTCTTGCTCTCTGAGGAATCTGGGGTCTCATTTTCTGAGCACCTGAGGTTCTAAGGGACATGCTTGGTACTCACTGTGTCTCATTTCAGCCTCACAGCAACCCTAAACGTATGAGATAGGTGTTGTGTCCATTTTTCCAGGAAAGGGAAACAGGCTCAGTGCCTTTAAATGCTCTGCCTGCTGCCCAAGAATATAACTAAGTAGAAGGACTTCTGGATGCCCATTTCACCCAATCTCTGTCCATTACTACACTCTGCCTCTCCTGGAAGTCTATATATCTTCAAACCACATTTAGATCCTCACCTCATGCCATACATCAAAAGACAGTGTGCCTTGGGCTGATGCATTTCCTCTCTGGAAGATGGAGTTGAGCAGAGCCTGGAGCTGTGCAAAGTAACTTTTCTCAGGATAAGAGAGACTGACACTTCTATTACTCTTTTCATTTCTAGAAAATGAAGTGCTGGCCCCAGCTCCAGCTCCACCCCCAGAAGGTGAGTAAAAAATTACAGTCTTACATGTTTAGTCTGCAAACACAGACCATCCATCCCAGCGTGATTTGTCCTCCACGGAAGCTGTGAGTATTAAGCTAACTCCTGGCTGTCACGGGTTTGTAATCATAACTGTACCTTGTGTTTATATAACTTTCTTATGTTAATCTGCTTTGAATGGCACATCATACACTTATAAAACTTATGAAGTTAGGCCAAAGTTCTTATGCTCATGCTTTCTCCTTGTGGAGGCTGAGTCTCCAAGGGGCTGAAGGATTGACAGTGCTTTTTCACACATAGCTAAAGGTAAACAGAGCTAAGGGTAAACATATATTTCTTCCTTAGTCCTGGAAGATGAGCAGCCATCTCCTTACTTGAACTGCGTCACCATCAAGAACCTCCAGAAACTCCCAGGGGAGTTTCCAGGAAGGTTTGGTGGCCTCGAAGGCTCAACAGCAAAAACTGCTCCAGTCCCTGGTACTCTGTTGTCCAGCAGGTGGCAACAGAAAACAAGCAGTAAAGAGTTCCAGTGAATTTGGCAGGTAGAGGGAGTGTCTAGCAACACAAGTGAAGCCTGCTTTTTTTTTAATCCAACACGCAAGGAAGAGAACGAGATTGGAAGAATGGCAAGTTCAAAAGGAAACTCCAGGACCATTTGTCTGCCCACTGAAATGGCCCCCACGGTGGAGGCAACCAGAATTACATGCATTTTTCTATGAAAATGGGCCTTCCTGGTGGCTCAGACGGTAAAGAATCTGCCTACAATAGGGGAGACCTGGGTTCAGTCCCTGGCTCGGGAAGATCCTCTGGGTCGAGAAGATCCACTGGAGTGGCTACCCACTCCAGTATTCTTGCCTGGGAAGTCCCATGGACAGAGAAGCCTGGCGGGTTATAGTCCACAGGGTTGCAATCACAGACCATCCATCCCAGCGTGATTTGTCTTCCACGGAAGGACTCTTAGCAAAGAGTCGGACATGATTAAGCAACAACGCTTTCACTTTTCTTTACCCATCAAGGCACCAAAGTGCCCTCTCTCACAAGATGAGAAACTGGAATCCAGTAAATAATTATTCACAGGATATTTTCCATGTGCCCTAACCCTTTAGAAGGATACAGATCTTACTGATAGCTGTGTGCAAATATACTGTATTTAGAGTGGAAGAACTCTTAGTAGGAAACATTTCCCTGTATTCAGTTTGCTTACAGTCAATTAGATAATAAAATACGGCCCAGAGAACAATTAAGTAAGATACACTAGTGGCTCAGTGGTAGAGAATTCGCCTGCCAATGCAGGAGACGCAGGTTCAATCCCTGGGTCAGAAAGATACCTTGGAGAAGGAATTGGCAACCCACTCCAGTATTCTTGCCTGGAGAATCCCATGGAAAGAGAAGCCTGGCAGGCTACAATCCATGGGGTCATAAACAGCTGGACACGACTGAAGTGTCTTAGCATTCATGACAAATAAATGAAACAGCCTCAGTGCCATTTAGTTCAAACGGGGGCAAGCTCAAGTTTAGTTTTCTTTCGAACCTACGTTTGACAGTCTTCTTAGGAACTTCTTTGGTATGTTTTCTCTTTGCACACACAGATTTATGTTTTATTTATTTTGCCAGCACTGAGGACGCTGAGAACCTGCAGGCCAATACATATATAACCTTTCCTTTCTCTTCTCCAGATCAGCAGCTCTCACTGGACCACTGCAAAGTTGCCCTTGTTATGCCGTGTTTCATATTTATTATGCAATACTGATCCCCTGTTCCTAAAACAAGTCTTATCCCAAACTCTGCTAAAATTATTCGTATTAGTTCATTCAGATTCAGATGTCTAGTCATCAATCAAAAAAAAAAGAGAGGGAGAGAGAATTCAAGGTTGAAACAATTCTTTTCTTGCATAAACCATAAGTCAGACACCATTTGTAGGTATCTAAACTATTGATAATGCAATTTTAATTAGAGATGCAAGCCAGAGGGTCTCAACAGATAAAATCTGACGTTTCAGCTCTTGTGTTGCTTTTTTTTTGCCACACAAATTAACCAAGAAGGTCTGAAGAAGGTTCTTCAAAAAGTCTATCCCTTTTTGGGGTCTAAAATGAAGTGCTCAACATTTTATACTCATTCCATACCAGCATGTTATAACATGGTCTCAGCATAGCTAAGCTATTTTAAAGAAATCTGTATTGCATGTTTCTATGTGTACTTTTTTTTAACATCAGATTTATTAGCTGTTTTTATTAAAAGTTTAATGTGACTACATTATCATTCTTCAATTCATAATAATTCACATATAGTATAATAAAGGAGTATGCAGTATCATTTCTGCTCTGTTCTGTTGTCATTAATTTCTTGATTCCCGCCTCACCTCATTGCTCATCACACAATTAAATGCTTTATTTAAGATACTTTATAAAATGTGCTTGTACTTTCCACACAGAACCAAACAAAGAGAAGGCGGCTGGAACTGCACCAGTAAAAGGTGAGTTGAAGAGAGGAAGAGTGAGGATGAATTCAACAAAGTTAGAAGCAGAAAGAGCTTGGTCATGATTGCCAAGGAGGCCCCATAGAATGTGTCCTTATTAGTTAACTATGATTCCAGATGTCCATTCATCAATTTTTAAAGACAGAGAATTTATAGTTGAAACAGTTCTTTTCTTACAGATACCATAAGTCAATCACTGTCTGCAGAATTCTAAACTCACATGATTCTAAATGGAGAGATACAAACCAGAGGGTCTCAACTGATACAATTTTATTTTTTGCTCTTGTATTTATTGCCACTCAACTCAACCGAGAAGATTAATATGGGCACCCAAATATTTTCTTTGAAACCACTGTACAGTTGCAGATTTTATCCTCAACTTTTTAATATTATCTAGAGGTCTGAACTATTGGACTTCAAACTTTCTTAAAATGTCTGTCTATTGTTGGAGTCTAAAATGAGGTGATCCATACATTATGCTATTTCCACACCAGTATGTTGTAATATGGTCTCAGCATAGCTAAGCTATTTTAGCAAAATCTATTTTGCGTGATTTTATGTACACTTTTCCCCCAAGGTGATCAGATTTATTAGCTGCTTTAATTATGTTTAATGTGACTCTCTATTATAATTTACCAATTTGTAATTCATGTATAGAATAATAAAGGAGTACATAGCATCATTTATGCTCCATTCTGTTATCATTAATTCTTCTCTCCCCACCTCCACTTTGTTGAAATGAAATGTTTAAGATACTTTATAAAATGTGCTTGTACTTTCCACACAGAACCAACTAAAGAGAAGGAGGCTAGAACTGCACCAGTAAAAGGTGAGCTGGGGGAGGAGAGTAAGACTGAATTCAACAAAGTTAGAAGCAGAAATAGTTTGGTCATGATTACCAGGGGGCCCCATAGAACATGTCCTTATTAGTTAGCTATGATTCAGATGTCTATTCATCAATTTTTAAAGAGAGAGAGAGAATTCATGGTTGAAACAATTCCTTTCTTACATATACCACAAGTCAGACACTGCAAGATTCTAGACTCATATGATTCTAAATGGAGAGATACAAACTAGAGGGTCTCAACTGATACAAACTGATGTTCTTGCTCTTGCATTGTACTTATTGCCACTCAGCTCAACCGAGAAGATTAATATGGGCACCCAAATATTCTCTTTGAAACCACTGTACAATTGCAGATTTTATCCCTGACTTTTTAATATTATCTGGAAATCCAAACTATTGGACTTCAAGCTTTCTTTAAAAGTCTAAAATGAAGTGATCAAACTTTATACTACTTCCAAGCCAGTATGTTATAATATGATCCCAGCATAGTTCAGCTATTTTAGCAAAATCTGTTTTGCATGATTCTATGTATACTTTTTCCCCAAGATGATCAGATTTATTAGCTGCTTTAATTAAGTTTATATGTGATTCTATAATTTCCCAATTTGCAATTCATTTATAGCATATTAAAGGAGTGCATAGCATCATTCATGCTCCATTCTGTCATCATTAATTCTTCTCTCCCCACCTCCACCTCATGAAATGAAATGCTTTCTTTAAGATACTTTTAAAAATGTGCTTGTACTTTCCACACAGAACCAACTAAAGAGAAGGAGGCTGGAACTGCACCAGCAAAAGGTGAGTTGGAGGAGGGAGAGTGAGGCTGAATTCAACAAAGTTAGAAGCAGAAAGAGCTTGGTCATGATTACCAGGGGGGCCCATAGAATGTGTCCTTATTAGTTAGCTATGATTCAGATGTCTATTCATCAATTTTTAAAGAGAGAGAGAGAATTCATGTTTGAAATAATTCTTTTCTTACATACACCACAAGTCAGACACTGCAGGATTCTAGACTCATATCATTCTAAATGGAGAGATACAAACCAGAGGGTCTCAACTGATACAATTTGATGTTCTTGCTCTTGCATTGTATTTATTGCCACTCAACTCAACCAGGAAGATTAATACAGGCACCCAAATATTTTCTTTGAAACCACTGTACAATTGCAGATTTTATCCCTGACTTTTTAATATTATCTGAGGTCCAAACTATTGGACTTCAAACTTTATTAAAAAGTCTGTCTCTTGTTGAAGTCAAAATGAAGTGATCAAACTTTATACTATTATCAAACCAGTATGTTATAATATGGCCCCAGCATAGCTAAGCTATTTTAGCAAAATCTGTTTTGCATGATTTTGTGAACACTTTTTCCCCAAGATGATCAGGTTTATTAGCTGCTTTAATTAAGTTTATATGTGATTCTATAATTCCCCAATTTTCAATTCATGTATAGCATATTAAAGGAGTACATAGCATCATTTATGCTCTATTCTGTTGTCCTTAATTCTTCTCTCCCCACCTCCACCCCGTTGCTTATCACACAATAAAATACTCTCTTTAACGTATTTTTTAAAGTGTGCTTGTACTTTCCACACAGAACCAAATAAAGAAAAGGAGGCCGGAACTTCACCAGGAAAAGGTGAGTCAGAGGGAGGGAGAGTGATGCTGAATTCAACAAAGCTAGAAGCAGAAAGAGCTCAGCAATGATTACCATGGAGGCCCCAAAGAATTTCTCTGCAGTATGTTTCATCAGTGTGGCTTAGAGTTCTTCCTTGGCATTTTACCTGCACAACCTAATCAACATTAACAACAAATGGTGCTTTGATCAGTTTTCATCACATTTTCAAAAGAAAAGCAGCAATGATACTATCACAAGAACTTGCTGGGATGCCCGCAAATTTATTAGTAGTTTCCAAGTTCCCATGTGCATGTGAAGGAAAAGAGATGTCTGGTCTTCTTGGGATTACACCTATTTGGAAAGCTTTCTTGATTACCCAGATTTTTTGTAATTGAATGTTTTCATGTTAGTGTGTAAACTGTTCCAGGTTTCACTAGTAATTTTGAAAACTAGAATCCTGTTTTGTAACACTTTGCATTCATGTAGATTTATAGAATGAGTTATATAGAGGGATAATACAAGTTTAAGCGAACATAATGTTACTCCTTTTTGAATTGGAAGCATTCATTTCTGTACTATTATTCTAGTCTCACTTTATATGGGGATAGTCTAGTTTTAGAAAATGAATAATGTTTATCACATACTTTTTCATGGATCCATGAAATACTAATTCCTTTGTTTCCCCATGGAGGAAGTCATTGTCATTCCTGACCATTTGTCTCAAGTCAAGGGGCATTAGTCTCCTATAGAAGAAAGTTTCCACTGAGGTAGATGACAATTTTGCTTTGTACATCTGTATCATCACTTAAAAATTTTATTTGATATTTGTGCAGTGAAAAACATATTTTAAATTCTGGAATAATCCATTATTTCTCTTTTTTTCTGGAAACCCCTTTTGTTTGTTCTTACTATCTTAAATTTCATTAACGAATTCCTATGATATTTTTATCTTCTATACATTAGTAAAATACTTTTTTTTCTTTCTTTCAGTACTTGGACCACTTTTTTTCAGCTAACTTGAATTTACAGCTCTCATAAATGAATACCTAATGTTAGTACACTCACTTTGTCCTTGACCTTCAGTGGCTTCCATGGATAGTAACATGAATGCTAATCCCGGCCACATGGACCAGTCTGAAGGTTATTTGCTTATGGAATGCAGAGAGTGCAAACTCCTAGAACACATTCCATGAGATGGGTTCAAGGAGGTTTGGACATCCTGGCTATAACATTATTCTTTACAAGGCTGATGGTGTACACCTCTGTTTCCAGATTTGGAAAGGTGCTTGGACCAGGCTATAAGGCTTAACCAACAGAGCAGATGATGTAATCCCAGAAGGCAAACTGTCAAAGTTTTAACAAAGCCTGTGCCTGACCCTTAATCTGAAAATCCATATTATATTTGTATGTTTAAATGAGAAAATGCCTACCTTTAAGTTAAAATCAACCAACCAACAGTCTACCAATCCAAAAAGCTCTTTATGCAGAACATAATATGATGAAAGAGCAAGGTCGTTATGACCAAAAAGGGCATTTTGAAATTAGTAACATTTTTTTTCTGA
Source organism: Bubalus kerabau (assembly GCF_029407905.1). NCBI lineage: Eukaryota > Metazoa > Chordata > Mammalia > Artiodactyla > Bovidae > Bubalus > Bubalus kerabau. Next base: position 56,727,366 of record NC_073624.1, on the reverse strand, counting down.
CATTTGCAGAAGTTAAACAAGGTCATGGCCACATGCAGTCACATGCTCAGGAACATAAACTGCCATGTATGTGTTTGCTCTACATGCCTAGAAAGCAAATCGATTTAGGATAGAAAGTGACATCCCTAAATAAAGAAGGTAGGTGGTGGAAGTTATTTCTAAATATCCAATCCCCTTCAACTATTACTTACTTTCATCAAGGACAGGTAAATTTCAAAGACAATACTCAAGTGAAAAGGTGAAAAGTAGACACAATAATCATTGCTACATATATAGCCCTGGCTGAGAAAGAATTCTTGCATGAACATGAGCAAGACTGACAAGTGCAACAGACCTGCCTTCCAGTTTACACTAGAATCCCTGTCCTTCACCCTCCCCCAACCCTCAGTCCATCTAATTGTTTTTAACCATTCAAGGCAGGTGCTACTTTTTCCCATGACCATCCTAACTTACTTTCACTTCCTCTTCTTTCTCCTGATTTTTCTTGGACTGATTGTGTGTGTCATTAAATCACCCTTTTCTCCACTTAATCTTGTATTAATTGTTCATTCCTTTTCCTAACAGGCTGTAAGCTTTGTGATGGTCAGGCACCAAGTCTTAACACCTCTTTGGACCTCTCATCTCATTTCTTCCAGCATCTGGCAGAGAGCTGCATATGGCGATCTCCTAATAAATACCTGTAGAATGAATGATCAATTGAATTTCCATGCTGACTTAGCTGCTGAGCGTACAGACAATGGTAATCTAGATAGATTTTTATTTCCATTTGCTGGGCAGGAGGATGAACATCCATCCCATGCATGCTCTTAGTTAGTAAGGTTTGGAATGGAATGCCAGTGCTGTGTATTATGTATGCTCATCCTAAGACCACATGGATGATATAAGATCAGCCCATTTAACATTACTGGAAATGGTCACATCTGGATTAGAACATTTCTTGCACTTTAGTGTACTATCTAATTAGTTGAAGTATATTCAGTTAATAGCTCTAAGATGCTCGCTATTAAGAACATTCATTAGATTGATTGTAGTTCCATCAGGACAAAGAGAGAACAAATAGCCATCAATTTCCCTTTATACCACATACATGACATACATTCTGGGCTTAACTTGACCTTCATTTATAGAAACAGAGTCATAGAGGGCATGTCATTAATCATGGCTCTCTCTGATGATGTTAATCTAAATTAATTTTAAAAAAGAGAACAACATCCATAGCAAAGCCATCTTAATATCTTTTCCAGATTGACTGCATCATTCTGAGACAACCTGGCGATGTTCTGAATTTTCGTTTTTTTGTAGTCGCAGAATGTTGTTTGGTTCTGATATCAATCTTACCGGTAGTGTTTGTGACTAGATGTGCCAACTTTTCACATCTACGGAGTCTCTGGTAAACAGCTGATTTCTCAGGAAGTGGTTTATTAGTTGTTTATATTTGCTTGTTTGCCCCTGGACTTGCCTATCTAGGTATCCTGTTCCCTAATAGTGCTCACTGTCTTGGAATTGAAATGATCAAGATGACAATAAAGAAATGGGTTTAACCAAACAGCAACATTGGAATTTAGATATCCCTTTCAGAGTGATTGTACTGGAAGATAATGTCCTTGAAAAAATAATGCTGCTGTGGCTTAGAATTCTTCCGAAATAATCACAGGTAACAAATCAGTGGAAAGCTAAGTATAGTATCTATATCCTCAGTGGGGCCAGAGATCTGTCTTCTATTCCAATATTCATTTATTCATCTCAAATATCCACTGAGTATTGGCCATGTGCCAGGGGCAGGTCTAGGAACTGGGTCTTGCTCTCTTAGAGCCAATTTTAGGGAGCTTTAGAAGGAAGAGTGGGCTTCCTTGGTGGCTCAGATGGTAAACAATCTGCCCTGCAATGTGGGAGACCCAGGTTTGATCTCTGGGCAGAGAAGATCCCTTGGAGAAGGGAATTGCTACCCACTCCAGTAGTCTTGCCTGGAGAATTCAATGGACAGAGGAGCTTGGTGGGCTACATGGGATTGCATGGGGTCCATGCAACCTGGGGTCCCAAAGAGTCAGACACAACCAAGCAACTCACACTTTCACTTGAGAGGAGAATACCATTAGTAGAGGACGGTAGATTTCAGCTTTGGAAGCAGACAACTGTGATGGAGGGCCATGGGTGGAGAATAATGTGGGTGTGCAAGTGCGGTCATACTTTCTTTTTTCTTTTAATCAATCAACATCATATGTGTGAACTTAGTCTAATGAGACTGAGTCTCTTCTGTGCCAAAACGATTAGCCCTGTGGGGCATTTCAAGTCTGGTTCTATGAGTGGTTCCGCATCTATCAGTAGCATTAGAATCAGAGATCAGCTTGCAGATCAGTACTCATCCTAATGCCTAAGTTCTGATATATATTTTTAAATTTTGAGACTTATCATTTTATAGCCAGTATATTTTTTGGTAAGCCCAGCTGGGGTCGTTAATGCCACTCTTTATTTTTCTTCCAGAGAAAAAAATGCCCTTGGTTATTGCTGCAACAGAAATGAAAACTTTTTTTTCCCCAGGCATTTTCATTAACATTATCACAAACCATCACGAATGAACCCTGTGTGTGTTTACTGTCTCGTAACTTGAGATGAAGAGTCTTTCTTTTAGCTTGAATGTGGTTGTAAGATGAGGAAGTGAATCAACAGAAGTTCCAGCAAATTTCTCCTAAATGATATGATTTCTTAAATGAAATGATTTTTTTCTCCATTTAGGTCCATTTACATCTGCAATAACATTGTCTTGGTCTGTATATTCTAACTATGTGATTTATTTATAATGAATTTTGTTAAAAGTTAATGACTATACTTCAACATTTTAAAACACAGCCATTATAAAATGAAACATTGATTTAATAGATTTGGGGGGAAACTCATTAAATAAATGCATTTATAGTACAGTGAATCCTGATTTCAGAAGCACCAAAGTGTGAAGACATGTGTCTCATTCAGAAAATACCATAAATTAATCAAATGTCTCTAAACATGATGAATTAATGTTAGCTGTTTTTGTTATTGCCTTCCATATTGATTGTTGTTGTTGCTGTTGTTATTTTGGTAACATATGCCAATATTTACTACCACTGACTATCGTGCTTGAGGAATTCATAAATTCATCTGTATGAAACAAAGTATTATACCTGTATTTAATTTAGGTTTGTTTACAGTACATTTTAACTGTATATATTCTAAAATCTCAACAATTGTCCTAAGTATGTATACTTTAAAAATTAATTTTAAAAAGGCAATTTAAGTTAAACATAGGTAGGAGTTATTTTATGCCCAAGAGAGCTTGAAGAATTATAGGAATGGACACCTTCTACATCTCTGGGGTTCTCTCTCTCACTTTCCAGATTTTTCATATGGACCGCCTGAAAATTCCAGGCTTGTAATATGGGTTCTTTCTCCATTTTCCAGGTGTTCTTCATTAGGAACTTCAATGTTGAAAGAATTATTTTTATGATTTTACAAATGCTGTTTTCCCATGACTTAAAGACACATAAAATTCAATTTTGGTAAATTTCTCTTCTATGTAGCTCAGGAAGATAGTTCTGTTGCTTTCAGTTTGTGATGTCACATAGGCCATATCTTTAGCCAAAAACAGATGTTTAATTTTCATCACCATTGTAGTTGCTTTTAAATAGAAATAAGAAAATATGACATATTTTGCATTTTTTGTTTGCAAATGATCTTTGTATAATGCCACACCTTTCATATGTGTGATGCTGGATTAGGCAGAGCCCCAAAGAGTTGGATATTCAATTTTCCTCCAAGCAGTAGAACCTGTTTTTCTATGGTACATAAGAAAAAATTCAACCAGGCAATTTTTTTTAAGGAGTTCAGGTCAGAATCCCAACATCTTAATTTTATTTCCCAATCTAAAAGATGACAGGAACAAAACTACTTTATTATTTTTTTTAATGTCAACATTTTAGTTTTATTTATTTATTTTAAAATTCCACCTCATTTTTAATTGGAGGATAATTACTTTACAATGCTGTGATGGCTTCTGCCATACTTCGACATGAATCAGCCAAAGGCATACCCATATGCCCTCTCTCTCACCGCCCTCCCCAACCTACGTCTCTAGGTTGTCACACAACAGCAGCTTTGGGTTCTGCTTTATTTATTTTGACCGTGCCACATGGCTTGCAGGATCTCAGTTTCCTGACCACAGGTTAAATCCAGGCCACAGCAGTGAAAGGCTGTGATGCTTTCTGTGTGGTGCCTTAATAGTCTAAAATGGTTGTGCATGTTCCTCAAATAGTCTTATAATTTAGTGGACTTTGAAACTACTCACCCATCAAATTTTTGCTTCAAATGTGGCTTCTCTTTTCATTTTAGTGTTACGAACATGTGTACTCTTTTCCCAATCATTTGCATTCTAAACAATTAACTCAAGGGTTCATTAGGGTTCATCAGGCACTGTGCACAAAGTAAACAACAACCACACCTTATAAAATGCAGTGTTCATTTGACTCAAAATAGTTCTATTTCCTAGTTAAAATATAATAAAGGAAGCTGCTTTCTAGGATTTGGTTGCACTTTAAAACTTCATTTTTAAGAATTTTTACAAGACTTTAAATCAAGATTCTTTATGCATTTTAGTAAATAAAGGCCTTCAAATAGGTTACACGAATAAAATACTACATACTGAGTTAAATGTATGGCAAATGATATAGAGATATTGCAAGGCATTTTATTTTTGGTTATGTAAAATTTTAATTATATAAGTTTTCTGAAATGCAGAATTACCCTAATTGCTCAGAAATACCTCAGTTCAGTTCAGTTGCTCAGTCATGTCTGACTCTTTGTGACCCCATGGGCTGTAGCATGCCAGGCTTCCCAGTCCATCACCAACTCCTGGAGCTTGCTCAAACTTGCAGAAATACCTAGACTCCCCCAAATGCAAAGAGTTTGTGGAAAGTAAATGGATATTCCAGGAGAAAAGGATTCAAGCATGAATTAAGTTTGGGAAATGCTAATACTGTATCATTTCTGATCTCCATCCTCATGAGCACCGAAGACTGAGATACCTTTCAGTAACTGCATACAAACAACACCATAAAACACAAACATGAAATTTTATTTAGCCTAGTGTTTCCCAAGCTTCTTTGACCAAAGAGATCTTCCTCTGAAGAATCTTCAATCCCACAATACCCAGTGAATCACCTTTTGGGTTCTGAAGATAAGACATTAAGGTTTTCTATACATTACATTAGTTATTTTGTTTAAAAAAAGTAATAAAATACATCTTTGGTTGACAGTTTAAGAAATTTCAGACTAGTAAATAATATATGTTGTAAATATACTAATATGTTGTACCTGTGCTATTTTACTTCTTGTCAGGACTTTTTAAAGCACTTTTTAAATCAACAGTCTCATGCGTTTGTTTTCTGTACCCTATTTTATATAGTCATTTAAGTTCGTATTTTGAAGCCCACGATTATTCTAGTATTTCAAGTACGAAGATTATTAATATTTACACTAACACTAGTCTTTATGCTTTGGGAGGAAAGGAGCAGAAGTTTAGATAAACACCAAATACCTATTTAACCATCTAAAATGTAAGACACTTTGAAATTCAGACATTTTAGAAAAGGGAATATTCAGTGTCTTTGTACAAATACTACAAGGGATATTTTGGATTTTTTAAATAGGTAAATATTGGATTGGCAAAAAAATTCATTCGTGTTTTTCTGTAAGATGTTACAGAAAAAAACAAATTTTTTGCCCAATCCAATATCTTATAAATATATATAAAGTATTCATAAATAGTTTACAAATTGTTAAATATTTTTCAGATTATATTTTCCAACACCAATATAATCTTGGGAAAAGATAGATAAAATTCCTAAAATAACTACTGGTGAACTTAGTATAACAAATGGATACATACTAGTTATTGTTGACTTTTGTTTCCTAAATATAGAAGGAGAATTAATTATAAGGCTTTCTGAGGGCATTGAGTTATCAAACTATATAAAAACATACATGATTTTAAGTCTGTGTTCAAATGAATGTGGTATATGAGTGATGCTGTCAGTGACTTTCGCTACAAAATAAGAACTCAAAATGCACCTCCATTGTTGATTTCATCGAAGTTAGATTGTTTGCATTAATTTTGTTTCTAATTTACAAGTACATAAAAAGTTTGCATAGAATACCAATTTTAAAGCTACTTTCATTGAGATTATCCAAATCACTCTTTTACATTTGTTTATTTTTCTCTTTTGCCTACAGTTTAATCTCTCAGGTGCCAAGTCCTCTAAGGCTTACTCATCTGTTGAGTGTTTTGTGTAGTTTCTCTTCTTCTTTTGCAGATTCCTCTTTTCTCAGGATACTCAGGATGAAGTTCTTTTCTCCTTGACTTTTGATTCCTCTTTCTTATTTCAGATGAAGAGGACGCCTCCCCTCCTGTTGCCCTGCCTCCAGGTTAGGATGATTCCAACTCCTTTCCCCACTTTGCAATGCATTATTGATCAACAGTAAAGGTGATGGGTTGACGGAGTTGCTCGATGAGACCAAACCCAGAACAGGGTACCCCCTTCTTGCCAGCACCAAAGAGGGAAAATGTTGGCTTTAATGGCAGTTTTTTTTTTTAACATCAGAAACTTTTTAAAAAGAGGCTTTCTTTGTGAAATAAATAAAAATAGTAACTCCTGGATATAAATTTTAGGGGCAAAAAATGTGTTTCATCTCCAGCTGTATACTCTTTTCCCTTGTTCTTTAGATATGTGGATGTGTAAAACTTTATTCTTATTTTTTAAATAGGACACATACCTTTTATAGATGTTTTCAAAGTTGAAGCTCTACTGGTTTTCCATCCAGACCAACTTGTAGTGTCTTTTCTCCCCATCATCAAAAGAGACAGGATATGGGGGATCTGAGAAGGTTAAAGCCAGCCATTCCGTTTTCTCCCCTCCCCCTTGTGTCATCCAAATCACACTTTCCTTTCAGGTTTGGGTAGTCGGGCTCTGGAAAGAAAAGATTCAGGTGAGCACACACCGGAAGCAAGGTGTCTCGACCTCATCCTAATATAGTAATCACTAATGGCCTCACTTCTTGAAGCTGTATTTGATTCTAATCTTGGTTTTATTCAGTTTGTAGCTTTTATAGCAATCTTTTATTACATTCCTCTGACTAGAAAACTAATGCATTAAGAAACAATTAATTTTGCATGATACACACACACACACACACACACACACACGCACACATGAATTCAGAAATCTGGCCACATACACCACAGGTTCCTTTGTTTCATTATCACTATCATTTTAACATTTGGCAAATACATAGAGACGAAGAGACTTTTAAAATCACCATTCCGACCCCCGGGAAAAAAAAAATAAATAAATAAAATAAAATCACCATTCCTGGGATGTATTGACATTAAATAATAATTCCTATTTTTATAGAAATTTACATACACTTAAAAAGAATACTGCCAAATGTAACCTGCTGTAGCCACAATTCTGGATGGTTATTTATTCTTTCATTTATCCAACAAATGTGTTTGAGTGCGGACTGATTCTGCTATGGACCTCTTTGTGGGTGGGGCATTTTTGCAGACCCTTTCTGAGATAGAAATGAGCAAAATAGAAAATCCAAGTCCTCACATTTCAAATATTAATGGCCACTCTGCACTATTACAAATATACACAACATAAAATTTTAACATCAACTTGGGTATTTTTAAAAATTGTACAATCGCGTGACAACATCGCTTAACTTCACTGTGAGAATGATGGTCTCTGGATAGGAATACTAAGCATGATTGACACGTGGGAACTAAAATAACTAAATCTACATTTCCTCCTTTTCAAGATACATTAACAGGTTGAGTGTTGGCAACCCATGCACTTTTTTTTCCAGTTATTAGTGGCTGAAACTGAATTTCCTTTCATTCAGCTCTCAGAGACAGAAGAACTTTCTACAGTTCTCTCTCCTGCTCTCCTCATTGGACAGCTGATTGATACCTCCTAAGCACCTGGAGTGCAAAATAGAAAATGCAAAATAAGCTTCATTTCCAGATTGTCTGTCTTCACGGGAAAGCCTCAAAGAGATTATTTCTCTTTCTGTTTTTCTAGTTTTTCCCTCTCTCTTTCAGGATGATCCTAGAGTTCTTGAAACCTGTGCCTGCAGGTCACGATCTGTTACTTAATTGTCAAACTAAGGCCACATCGTACAACCATCATGAAATTATCTAATCATACAGCCGTGAAGAGTCTAGACATATGAGGCCAGGCTTGGCAGTCTGACCTTTCCCACTTGACCTGCAAACTGATCCATCCCGTTAGTCTTTTCCAACTCAGCTGTTGTTTAGACAAGGCTTTATAGCCTGTCACCTGGAAAAACACTAAGGCTCTGCTTTCATAGCCTTCCCACAGGTATTTATCAGTTCGGGGATAGGCAGAATTGGGAAACAAAGGAAACTTGGCTGCCGGGAAAGAGTAACAACCTTTCTGAGAAGTTTTGCTATTCCTAGAAATTAGATTCCACCTGGAAGAAATAGCCCTTTAAGAATGGGAATCGCTCAGTCTCTACTGATGGCTGTGGGGAGGTGGATGGAAAGAATGATGTTATATTTATCCAGGCTAATTAGACAAAGAGAAGCTTCTGTGCTGACAAGAAAAACAAACCCAGGTAAGTCTGCCTAAAAAGAACCTGGCCCTGAAATGATCCTTTTCCTCCTTTCTGCTCATTAGAATGGTCTATTGGTGAATCACCAGCTGGGGAGGAACAGGACAAGCAGAATGCCAACAGTCAGCTGTCCACCCTGTTCGTGGAAAAGCCTCAAGGCGGAACTGTGAAAGTTGGTGAGTTCCAAGCATTAAATCCTGGTCTTTTTTTTTTTTTTTAGATAAAGATGAAATTTAAAAAACATAAAATTAAGCATTTTAAAGTGAGTGATCAGTAGCTATTAGTACACTCAACTATATAACCAAGTACCAAAATATATTCATCACCCCAAAATTCCATGGACAGAGGAAGCTGGTGGGCTTACAGTCCTTAGGGTCACAAAGAGTTGGACACAACTGAGTACACACACTCCCCCAAAAGAAACCTTGTATCCTGTCCAGCTTTATCCCTCTTTCTCCCTCCCCTAACCCTGGCAACCAATAATCTCTTTGTCTCTATGAATGTCCCTATTCTGGATATTTAATATAAGTGGAATCACACAATAAGATGGGACCTTTTGTGTCTGGTTTCTTTCACTTAGCATAATGTTTTCAAGGTCTATCCAAGTTGTGGCATGAATCAGTGTTTTATTCCTTCTTATGGTTGAAAAATATTCTACTGAGTGACAGCTATCATTTCAATAATCTGTAGCACAGAGTGTTGAGTGCCTGGACCCTTGCCAGGGTAGGTTCAAATCAGTTTCCTCATCTGTAAAATGGAGATAATACTACCCATGAAGTACTCTGAATAGTCCCTGGCATATCTTCAAGTGGAAGCCTCAAGGTGAAACCGTGAAAGTTGGTGAGCCGATGTTTGCTGTCATTACAACATACCTCATTCCATTAAATGATTATAAATCTGCACACATGCTGGATCAAGAGTTGCAATGTCTCAGAGGAAGCTGATCAGACAGATGGTTTAATTCTGGAGATATTCATTAAAAAATATTGACTATATACCTCCTGTTTTAGACATTGTGCTAAACACTGAGTAAAATATGTGAGCATTCAGAATTTACAGACTTAATGGGATGAGCAAACAAGAAGAAATTAAACGAACAAATCGTCACAAAAGCCATCACAAATGCCATGAAGGAAACAAACAAAGTGGTAAGCCAGAGAGTGACCAGGGGGTCCAGGAATTTTAACTAAATGAATTTTTATAAGGAATATATTATGATCAGAACTAGTCTTTGACACCAAATGTTTTGCAAATGAACACACAGCTGACTACAGTCTAAAATTACTTCTTTTAAGTCTGGAATATAGAAGCACACTGTATATGAATAGAAATGCTTGTTCTCCTTGTGTTTCTGGAAGAAACGAAAATGCTGGACTGGCCACTGGGCTAGAATTTTGATGTCCTTTAGGTCTAAGGGGTCAATACAAACAGATAGGAGACTTTACTTCAAAAAGATCAGCTTCATTTAGTCATATTCTTATAACTCCAGTATTAACATCATCTTGCTCAATAAAAAGGATGGAAAAAATCCATATATATATATATATATGGTATGTGTGTATTTTCTCATTTTTTCTTTCATTTTTTCATATTTATGCATACTAATAGAGATATTGTGGATTTGGTTTTAGACCACCACAATAAAGCAAATATCATTATAAAGCAAGTCCTAAGAAATTTTTTTCTCCAGTGCATATGAAAGTTATGTTTACACTATAGTCTATTAAGTATGCAATAGACAGTTGGTTGCATGGTTGGATGGCATCACCAACTCAATGGACAAGAGTTTAAGTAAGCTTTGGGAGTTGGTGATGGACAGGGAAACCTGATGTACTGCAGTCAGTCCATGGGGTCACAAACAGTTGGACACAACTGAACGACTGAACTGAACTGAGTGTTATGTTTTAAAAAAACAATGTACTTACCTTCGTTAAAAATGCTTTATTGCTAAAAAATGCTAGCCATTATCTGAACCTTCCATGAGTCATAATCTTTTTGTAATACTAACATCAAAGATTACTGATCACAGAGCACCATAACAAACATAACAATATTGAAAAGGTTTGAAATATTGCCAAAATGTGACACAGAAACATGAAGTGAGCAAATGCTATTGGAAAAATGACTTGCTCGATGCAGGGGTGCCACAAACTTTAATTGCTTTAAAAAGAAAAATGATAAATTTTAAGTAAAATAAAGCAAAGTGCAATAAAATGAGGTATGCCTGAATAGATTATTTTATACACATTACATGTGCTTGGATTCCAAATAAAAATTATTTCCACTAATTTCCCCTTTGTTCCTTTTCTGCTCCATAAACCTCAAAAGCAGAAGCAGTTAGAGTATCCTAGAAACTAGGGTGCTCATAAAAAAAGTCAGGGCCCTTCCATTGTTCAATTCCAGCTGTGCCAGTCACATCATAGTAGTCCTGTCTAACTCCTTTTGTGCATGCTAAGTTGCTTCAAGTAGTGTCCGACTCTTTGCGACTCCATGGACTGTAGCCCACCAAACTCTTCTGTCCATGGAATTCTCCAGACAAGAACACTGGAGTGGGTTGCCATGCCCTCCTCCAGGGATCTTCCTGACCCAGGGATCAAACCTGCATCTCCTTTGTCTTCTGCATTGGCAGGCAGGCTCTTTACCACTAGCCCCACCTGGGAAGCCCCAAATGGCAATTTTTAAACCACAGTCTGAATTGCCTGTGTTTTTTTCCTAGGTGAAAATATCACCTTTATAGCCAAAGTCAAGGCCGAAGATCTTCTCAGAAAGCCCACTGTCAAATGGTTCAAAGGGAAATGGATGGACCTGGCCAGCAAAGCTGGAAAGCACCTCCAGCTGAAGGAAACCTTCGAAAGGCATAGCCGGGTATGACCCTGAGCTCCTGCTGCAGGGACGTGACTGGTTTATTCCTCTGTGTGCATCAGAGGCCATTTCAGGTTCAGCTTTGAGGGACGTCAGTTCCAGAAAATCCACTGGAGTTACCATTCCCAGTGTTTATACTCCAGTGTGGTGGCCCTGCTATGCCCAGGGGCTTCAGAGCACTGCGCTGACCCCTCCTGTATTGAGAACATTGTACCAGAATCCCCAGATGCAGACACATCTTTAAGCCAATGCTGTGGAATTGGGGAAATAACTGCAATGTTGTGTCTTTTTTTCTGCCAGCAGGGTAGGACTGAAATGTGTTCGGATGCATTTCATTGCAGGTGTACACATTCGAGATGCAGATCATCAAAGCCAAAGAGAACTATGCAGGAAACTACAGATGTGAAGTCACCTATAAGGATAAGTTTGACAGCTGTTCATTCGATCTAGAAGTACTTGGTAAGAGAGGCTTCTAGTCTGGATAAGTGTGATGTTTATTTATTTATTTTTTAATGGGGTGTGAGAGGATAGAGGAGAATAAGGTCATGTATTAGTATGAGATTTTGAAAATAAAGTTTCCTGGGACAAGGATGTCAGGAAACCCAGGTAGAAGGGAGAATTTTCTCTTATAAGGACTAATGTCAGATATGGACATTCTTCATCTATATGTTTTGTGTACTGCCAAGAGTGAATTTGATAAGAATAAATTAAAGGTATATATGTAGATTAGGGGAAAAAAGCAATACTTCAATAAGTCAACAAAGGGAAAGTTGACTTGGTAACAAACCAAAAGTGTGACATAGCTTTGTATTTTTAGACAAAGCTGATGCAATTTAAAACCAGAGCATTACAAATGTTATAGGATCTAGGTTTAGGAAGTGCTACTGCTCTCTGTAACATGTTACTTGTTCCATGTTTGGGGGTCATGCCTTTGGTCATAGGCACTGTATCACCACTGGGATCCCTCCTGGAGTAGGGTAACTGGGAGGATGAAGAATCCAGGAACCATGGTTCATTCACTTTGAATGTGTAGGTGAAGAAGGTCCAGCATTTATGATTAATTGTAATAAATCACAGAAGAGCTGACACAGAAAGAGGGAAAGGCAGATTAGAATCAAAAGGTGGAAATTATGAGAAGGTGAATTTTGCATTCACGTTAACACTAGCTCTTTCTTAAAGCCATATAGACACCACAGATGGCTGTGAGAGTCCTAGTCTGAGAAATGTCAAGAGGCTGAATGACCATGGGTTGAGTTGCTGTTGAGATTTCAGTATTAAGTGGGACTCTGGTCCTGAGAACTGCTTCTTCACCTGGCCAGGCATCTGAGAATCACCTAAGGGGCTTTCTAAGAATACTGAATTCTGGGTGCCCATCCTCAATCTGGTGAATCAAAATTTTCAGCAGGGAGTTGAAGACACTGATATTTTTTAAGCTCCTTGGACGATTCTACTGGGCACGCAGGTGGAATGACAACAGGATAGGGGAACTCCTACAGTCCCATCACTGACTGTGCGGGAGGGAAGATAAGCTCTGCTGTCTCAGCAGCTCAGCCCCCAGGAGGAGAGCCACCCCCTCCCCGACCCCCTTCACCTGATTCCTTCCCTCTGAAGAATCCCCACAGCCTGGAGAGGAACTGAACACAAAACTGGGTTCTTAATGGGTGTTTATTTTATTGTCTTCTTTCCTTTCAAAGAATCTACTGGGACTACTCCAAACATTGACATCAGATCTGCTTTCAAGAGAAGGTAACTTCAAAAGAGGGATCTAGGTATCTTTTGTAAAACATGAAAGTAAAGGATTTTCAAATACATCTTCCCTTCCTCCACACTCTATATTTTAAATGAGATCAAGTCTTTTCACTATAGTCAAACATACCAAATATTCAGAAGTTAGTTTTCTAGAGATGCCATAGGCTTAATGCCATATTGTGTATATGCTGATCATTTTTTAGAATATTCTTGATATAGTGAAGCACTCATTTTATAGGTCTCACAGTTGCCTTAGAAAGACATTTTCTTTCTATTCATATGTGGCTTCTTCCTGAATTGCATTATTTTCTACCAAATGGCCCAGAAAGATATATAACAATACACATCTCATATAGCATCAGTTAAGTAATGTCAGAAAACTTACATTGCTTTTTATTTAGGAATCACATACAGAGCTATTAAACCCTATGCCCAGAAAACTACAATTAAGTAGCTCCTTACTAAAGTTAGCACAATTTAAGTATGGGATTATCCTAAATGAAAGACCATTGAGTCTGCTGGAATAAGGAACATGTAGAAAGGCAAAATATAGATACTTACCTGATTTATTTTGCAACCACCAAGGCCGAAAAATCATAAAGTCAAAGAAGAAAAATGAAAAATATTTTCTAGTCTGTGAGAAATGTGACTAGTCTCTTCCTGGTATTATTTTTTTCTCTGTACTTCTTACTTATCTAGAATTCTTCCAAAATAAAAATTCATTAATGAGAGGAAATGTTTTGTTCTTCCTAAGACTGAATCCAAATAACAGTTTTGTTGAGTAAGGAAAGTCATCCCAAACTAGTATAAAGCAATGATTTAGCCTTGTTCACAAAAGGCAAAATTTCTGTCTAAATTATGAAGTAATGAACATTGTAATTACTCTTAAAAGATATGTGGTATGTCCTGATCAGTCCATTGTATATTTTAAAGTCATAACTTTCAAAATCTCTTACCTTCCCTTCACCCCGTGGTTAGCAAACGCATAGATCTCACACTAGGTTCATCCTACTTATGTCTCTTTTAAGAGAGAAAGATGTCATCTACTTAGTTTTGGGCTTTAAGAGAATAGAAATGTGTTTATGTCAATAGGCCTTTCCAAATACCTGCTTTAAAGAAATTTTGAGGACACATTATTTGAGTTCAATTCTGATAACTCACGTGTTATACACGCTGTTTTTAAACCCGCAGACTCTTTTCTTAGAAACCATAACTAACATTTGCAAAGCGCAGGAAACAAAATCTTCATTAAAAAATTAAACATGTAAGTAACTATGTAGCACCATTTAAATGTCAGCTCATAGCTCCTATTTAGAGTTTATATGAAATCATGAAGGTGGCTGCATGCCTGAAGTAAGATGCATTTCTCCACAGGAAAACACTTTTAAAAACTCCTAGGAAAGGGCTCAACAATTCCAAGACAAACTTTTGGAAAACACATTTTAAATTGTATAAATATTAACAAGAAAATGAAAAGCTTATAATCCCTTCCCTTTCAAGAGAAAGGAATGCATCTTTTAAAAAGCTCTGCACTAGCTCCGTTTTTATGTTACGTTGGTATCACATTACCTGATTCATCTATTGATGGACACAAAGAGGTTACCTTTGAATATAAGCTTTGTACTTATATATTTGACTCTAGTCCACTTCATCTTCCAAGCCAATCTCTGTATGACTTTAGTAACAGAGATCAGCAAAAGTCCTTTGCTTTTTACACTCGGACGTTCCCAGAGCCCCCAACTTGCAAAAACAAAGTACTTTGTGTTGTTTGGCTTAAGTGCATTTGTGTTACTCTGTTTTAACACAAATCCAAGCAGTTTTACATATGCAATCTACAAAAATGTGTCTTCTGAGATTGTAGAGTAACACAAGTTCCTTGTGTTTACTTTTCCACAAGTACATCTTCCAAAATTTAAAATGTCACTTGTGTGAAAAGAAACTGTGTTGATTTAGTCCCATGATTTGTGTGCTAGTACAACATTGCGTATACATTATACGTAGAGTGTTTGGGGGAATTGTTGTATATGTGTCTCAGCATTAAACCCAGATTTGCTTTTCTTTTGTTAATGACAGTGGAGAAGGTCAAGAGGATGCAGGGGAACTTGACTTTAGTGGTCTCCTGAAACGTAGGTGAGAACCCACTGATGGAGTGAGGTGCTTTGGCCTGGAAATTTTTTAGATACCCACTCAGAGAAGTCAAGTTTAAAGTGGATCTTTTTCAAAGATCCTCTCATTTCTTAAAATGTGTTTTGCTTATGAAATATTATAATAGCGTTGACTAAGCGACAGTGAAACAACTGCCTACTAATCTGCTAAATATTTTAGCTGATGCTTTTGCTTTCTTTT
This sequence comes from Bubalus kerabau, assembly GCF_029407905.1. Classification (NCBI taxonomy): domain Eukaryota; kingdom Metazoa; phylum Chordata; class Mammalia; order Artiodactyla; family Bovidae; genus Bubalus; species Bubalus kerabau. The sequence goes on along the minus strand of NC_073624.1, from coordinate 56,711,745 downwards.
TAAATGTTTCATGAGTCTTCACATATTTTCTTAGTAGGGGATGAGGAAATTTGAAAACTGAGACAGAAGACTTAAATGCCTGAAAACTTCTTATTTCTCTCATGATTTCGATTATTTCAATCATGATCCCTCATCATGATTGAATAAATAAAGCCTCCATTCTCCTGCTTTTGATATTTGACTGAAAAGTCAATTTCAAAATTTTGGTAGAAGTCTCAGCAAATGTATATATTTATGTGTGTGTGTATATATATACACATATATATACACACCTACTTTAACATAGTATTGATGATTTACTGTATTTCATCAAATCTAAGACACCGTGCTAATATATAGCTGTATTATAAACCACTAAGCAATGAAAAAAATTGTCCAAATAGCTTATTGTGACATACTGCTGATTATAAGGTACATTCTTATTTCAGAGATATTTAAAATGCCCCAAATTTGCATTTTTTGAAGGGATAAAATAGTAGTGAAATGGAGATAAGTGTTTAGTATTATCACTCATGTTCCTTTAACTTTGTACTCTCTGGCAATAAAATTTATAAATTTTCATTATGGATATTTAATACACAACCATTTTATAGAATTTCTGCCCTATATATGCGTATTTGTTTTTTGTTTTTAGTCACTTAGTCGTGTCCAACTCTGTGTGACACCATGGACTGTAGCCGACCAGGTTCCTCTGTCCACAGGATTTCCCAGGCAAGAATAGTGGAATGGGTTGCCATTTCCTTCTCTAGGGGATCTTCCCAACCCAAGACTCAAACCTGCATCTCCTATATTGGCAGGTTGATTCTTTACCACTTGGGAAGCCCATATATGCATATACATAATCATAAATAGACTATATTATATATATGTTATATATAAAGATATACATATATAGATAGTTACTATAGCACAGATGAAACATAAAGAAAATGACTTTTGCTAGGATGGTGTTTATGTACCAAATTTGTGAATAAACAGTAAAATTACAACTCTAAATTAATGATATATAATATTGATATCGGACTTCATTTAGTTTTCTAGGTTCACTTATTTTTTTACTGATTTCTATGTCTACTGAAAATCATAGGTATAGATATGCTTCAAAACAAATTACAAACGGTAATAAATAGGCTTGTGTTCACTCTCAGTTTAGTTGGGTGGCTTTATTCAAACCCCTGTGAACGGAACATTCACCCCCAGCTCTAAACATTTAGGCTGAGAACAGAAACATTAACAGGTGCCATTTATTAATAACCAAATGGATATTCGCCAATCAGTAGACTTTGGCAGTATCAGAAACATCATTCCTTCTCTGGATACTTCAAATAATCATTAGTCTCAGTAATATCTATTAATTCCCCCAAAGTATTTTAAAGCAATAGAATATTAAGTGACCTTAAATGAGCCGCACCCTTCCTGTTCTCCAAGTGAGAGACCAAAGACCAGAGAAGTTGAGTGACTTACATCAAGTCATACAGCTAACTTGAGGGAGGGCAGGGACCTACATACAAGTTCCCTTTTCTGAATCAGCGCACTTCCTGCGACTCCACATGAGAAACATCACTCTGAATCTGCCTGGGAAGTTGGCACCTTGTACATTTATAACAAGTTAAAACTTTAGGAAGACAAGAGGTTTTGGGTTGTTGTTTTTTTCTGCAGTTATTTAATCAACCAGGAAAATGCCAAATGCTTTCTTTGTGTAGACTATAGCACTAGTTGAGGTGAGGAAAAGAAATCCAATGCCATCCAGCGCCTGGTACATGGAAAGATATAAATACATATTCATGGGAAGAAAAAGGTAGTGGTTAAAACATGGATTTGAGTCTCAGCTTTCCCATTTACTGGACATGACTTTGCTCAAGTGATATGTCCTCTCTGAGACTTGCTTTCCACAACTGTAAATGCAGAGAATAAAAACTACTTGAGAATTAAGTTAAATGTAAGAGACCGGATTCATACAGGCGTCAAATAAATATCCACTTCCCCTCAAAATGTGACATTCCCTTGAAGAACTTACATTAGTGTCAACTATTTAATTTGCACTTGCCATCTTCCTCTACAAAGATTGAACCATGTGCTGATTTTCAATACTCCCTAAAAGGAGTTCAGGGTGGAAAGCAGAAATGAGGCACTCTGTGCTTGGAAGAAAAACTGGAAGGACAGGTCTTCAGATAGTTATATCCAGATATTTTCAGGAGCTGATTTTGTGAGCCCAGTTCTCATATCTAGAAAGCACTAAAATCTTTCGTGATAATGACTGTTCCTCATAACTAGCAAAAGCTTCATGAGACTAGCAGAAATCTTCCAGAAAAATATGGGCTTGATTGTGTGTATTCCCCCTTCACCAGAATCACATATATACTGACCTTCCTCACTGCCTCTCTGGAACAGTTTCTCAGAGCTATCTGAGGTGCTGTCTTCCAGGCTGCAATCCTCATTTTGTCCCAAATAAAACTTAATTCACAGCTCTCATATTGTGCAATTTTTTTAAGTTGACATTAGTAAAGTGACAAAATACACATACACACACATAATCAATCAATAAAAATGTAATAGATTATTAAGTGCCGAGTCTGATTAAAAGCAAAAGGAAAGAAAAAAGAACACACTAGTTCTATCAGTAGTTTTCAGAGTAAAAGAAATCTAATTAATAGTCAAAATGACTAAAGAAAAAAATTATTAGAAAAAACTGAGCAGTCAACATGTCTCTACTTCTCATTTTCTTTACATCCCCCTAATTATGATTTTGACTCATAATTAGATTATTGTCACCATGAGACTATATTCATTTAATATACTATATACTAATCCACCAGTATAACTTGGGAAATCATTGTGTTTTCCTACTAATTTGTGAATTGCATGTATTTTCACTGTAGTAATAACATGTGGTAATAACATTTCTACTCCTCCAAGAGTGTGTGGCAAAATCCTCACGAGAATAAATATCATTACCGCCAACATCTTTATACAACGAAATATCTCCCTGCCCTGAACAAAGTTAGCATATTCCAAATAGACATTAGATAAATCACAGTTAGTCTTTGGGCAGTATCTTGTTATGAGACCCGACCTATATAAATACTTTAAAGTTTTATTCTACATAAAATTTTCTATAACAGCTTTGTATTTCACTAGGATTGTTAAGTTATGGAAATTTTGATGTAGATGGAAGTACTGTAAATGTTATATAGGTCTATGCCAATTCTTGGAAAGGAATCAGTAGTGCCTATAGAAATTTGGATTTTTCTCCCTGCTGAAACTTAATGTAGCCATACAGATATGGTCATGTGCAGCCACCATGGTAAGTAAAGATGTGTTCTGAATGAGTTAAGGAAATACTACAGATGGGCTCCTTGACCTCATATTCTAGTACAAAATGAGGCATCCATCTCCTTGCAACTTGGGGTTCAACTGAGTAGTGGAGAGGAAAGAAAGAAAGAGGCAAGAGGTTACTTGTGTTTGTATACAAAGCATGATAGGATTAAGGTTGTGGTAGAGTGGGATATATTTTGGTGTTAATGAAAAAAATGGTGAGGATGATCCGTTTTATGAATCTATCAACAAAACTGACTCAAGAAATCACGCTAAAAATGGTCTTTATTACTTAGTGACTTCCTCATGTAAACATTCACCTATACATCTGGGTATTCTCAGTGTTTGATTTGTGCCTCTTGTTAGCTCTTTTAATCTGTCTTTATCATTGATATCTTTAAATCTTTTCACCAATGTCAAGAGGATATTTGAAATATGTGGGTAATTCTTCTAGGTTGAGATACAAATGGAACAAAATGTAGAATGGGATAATTTTACAGTGTGGGGATTCAGGCTAATATGACAAAAATAGAGCAATAATAAAGTGGATTGAGGAAAGTCTCACGGGGGAAAAAAATGTATATACACAGATACACATTTTAATCGCAATTCTCCAGGACTTCCTACAAAATATTTAAATGTTAAATTTGAAATGTAGACTGCTTTCAGGCAATAGATATAGTAGACCAGACAAATTATTACTAATATTTCAACTTCAGGACACTTTTCTTAAGCTTTTCAATTTCCCCATGTCATTAGAGGGCCTGGTTACCATTTCAGTGAAATGAAGAGTTGCATCTTGAACCTTTAAGAAGCACATTTTCCTAATGGTGTTTCTAGTCCTTCCCACAAAGGTCGCTGAGGGACCAATGACCTTTCACTTTCTTCCATTATCCAGATGTGCCTCAACATCATTTATTGGGCAAAAGACTTACATGACAACGGAAATTAGATATGCAGAAGCCATCCTTGCCTAACGCCACCCTAAACTCTAAGTTATGTTTACATTCTCCTACCCTTCCCTATGATTATAACCCAGTATTTCCTCAAGAAATTCTGAAATGGGTATAATTAATATGACAGTACAAACATATGTAACTCATTATTTGCTATCATGATAGCATGCATCTGTTTTCACACTGATGTTTAAGATATGTTGACCAGTTTTCCTGGAAAAATCATACCCAAACCAGCATTATTCACAGTAAGTAGTCACTAAAATATTTCCAGTTTAACCTTAGTCCATAAAAACAGTCAACTAAACTTAAACAGAATTAGAACTTCTTAGCTAGTTAAGGAAATCAATTTATATTATATTTAGCATTTGCAACTAAGGCTCTTTCCCTGAAGAGTATTTATTCCTGAATTTTGTTTCACTTTTAGGTTTTAAAATACAGATAAGTGTATGTACTTTAAATCCTATGTATGTGTGTGTATACAGTAGTTATATATGTTCTTTATATGTTCTATACATTCTTTTGCCAGTGGTCAAAATTTAGAGTCATGATTTTGATAATCACACTAAGTTACTATCAGCTTGTTCATGGAACCCTTTATGACTTGCTTTATAGTTTCACATTTATATTTTCATGATTCAAAGCAGTTTGTACCCAAACTGCTTCCAAAAAAGTTCTGGACAGTACTTTAAGATGAAATATGAGAGAATTTTGAGTCTCATTCTTTTCATTCTGACAATTTAGAAAATAAAGTTTTCTCTTTAAAATAATATGTATACACAAAAGTCATATGAAAAACAACCAAACCAAAAAAAAAAAAAAAAAACAAACAAAACCAGAAACAAAGAACAAATGCTGTCACAGTTTCAAATATTTTTTGTATTAAAAAACAGCAAAAAATGGTTAATGTACACATTTACTAACATGGTAGGGAAAATGCTATTTGCAAAATCTGAAGATTTGAAATACTGTTATTTGTACCGTCTCCATGCAGAGTTAGGCTATGCACACCAATGAAGGCAGAGAGCATTGTTCTTTCATGGACCAACACCTAAAATCTTCCGGTTCTTAAACCTTTTTTCAATATCTAAATCCTAGATGAAAACTGATCTTTTAAGTTTCTCAAAATCTCATCTCTTATTTGGATTTTCAGGTTTAAAATAAGTAAAAATAGCGTAAGGATATTTCCTGAAATCCTTCTATCTCCTTAATACTGTGTTTTTAACTAGAAAAACGAGAGCGTTAATGAAAGTGCACGGATCTGACCTTTGACTATCCAGAAGTTGCACTGAGACTTCATGCAAAGTAGACTTTCTTCTTGGCTATTTAAGTACTCAGGCTTTAAACAGAGCTTTTAGCGCTGAACCAAAAAATCGGTACCATACTCCGACTTTCCTGGTCTTTAAAGGCCAGTGGGCAGCTATTAAACCAGGCAATGGTTCTCCCCGGTTAGGGAGGTGAAGCCGCAGGAGGAACAACCCGAGGTAGACGTGTGGGAGCTGCTGAAGAATGCGAAACCCAGCGAGTACGAGAAAATCGCCTTCCAGTACGGTATCACTGACCTGCGTGGTATGCTCAGGCGGCTCAAGCGCATGCGCAGAGTGGAAAAGAAGAGTGCAGGTGAGGACGTCTGAGCACTCCTAGGGGAGACGATATGCTATGCTATGCTATGCTAAGTCACTTCAGTCGTGTCCGACTCCATGTGACCGCATAGACGACAGCCCACCAGGCTCCCCCGTCCCTGGGCTTCACTGGAGTGGGTTGCCATTTCCTTCTCCAATGCATGAAAGTGAAGTCGTTCAGTCGTGTCTGACTCTTCGCGACCCCATGGACGGCGGAGCCTACCAGGCTCCGCCGTCCATGGGGTTTTCCAGGCAAGAGTACTGGAGTGAGGTGCCACTGCCTTCTCCGACACAGTGTATAATGGAGTATTAAATATTCTTGTGTTACTGGGAATTTCTCAGCAGCCCCTTTCTCCATCCGCTGCATCTCTCCGTCACTCTCAGATTCCTGATTCTTATTTTAGGTAGAGTAGATTCTGTGTTTGTTTTACTGTTACATTCTTCCACCCATTTGATGCGTCATGGGGAATTCATGTCCCACACCTGCTAAGGTAACCCTAATGTTTAAGCATGTCAATATTTGTGCAGGTTTCCACAGTACAAAAATTGTGATAAGCTTACTGTTTCAATCAGTCGAAGACATTCCATTTAAGCTCATGAGTCATTGGAAGTATCTCATAAATTCTTTGATTAAAAAAACTGTCTGTAAGATAGATGTACACAGATAATGCCAATGAAACTGAAAATAATCATTTTAGGAGAATAAGCATGTCCTTCAAGTTCAAATTTCATTTGGATATTTTATATTATACATTGCCCAAGGAATGAAGACAATCATTTTTAAAGCCTCTTCAATAATTCTTTACTTATGTTTCTTCCAAAAGCATATGGACTCTCTTAAAATTTTTAAACCATCTTATTATTTATAAATTATGCAGATTTCTAAAATATGAGGGATAATTCGAAAGTTTCCTATTTCTTCTTTTTGTATCAATTTATTCAGTTTTAGGTTTTCGGATTGACTATTTAAATTCATATCATATGCATATACATATTAACTTAGTTTTGTATCTTCTCTCTACTAGCTTTTGCAAGAATTCTTGATCCTGCATATCAGGTTGATAAAGGAGGCAGGGTAAGATTTGTCGTGGAACTGGCAGATCCAAAATTGGAGGTGAAATGGTATAAAAATGGTCAAGAAATTCGACCCAGCACAAAGTAAGTCAAATTTGCAAATAATCAGTAGTAACTGTATAAATCAAAGAGTAATGTAAGTCAAATTTGCAAATAATCAGTAGTAACTGTATAAATCAAAGAGTAATTTGACTTGATTTTCTATGCCTGAAAGCACTTTTAGTTTTATATTCATAAGATGCAAAATCATATGAGGGGACAGCAAAAACTTTTTATGTATTTTGGAACCATTGAAGTATGGTGCTATATAAATTAAACCTTGCCTTATGTTTTAATTATATATAAACTATTTCAAGTACTTATAATTATTATTTTGTGTCATTGTAGGTTATATGTGATTACTTCAGAGCATTGCCAAACTTCACCCAATTTTAAAGAAATTTTTGAGAAAAATTGAAATATGTATTTGATATACCAGCTTGTAATGGGAATCACACCTTATAAGTAGATAACTTCTGTTCTTCCAGAATAGCATCTAAAGCCTATGTTTTATTGTTTTTTGACCCTTTTCCCAAATGAAGGAAACAAGCTAATCCCTGATATCTGATGCTATTGCTAGGCTATTTGGGAACTACATTACAGAGATCCTTCTCAGTCTGAAAGATTTTCAACTCCAATACATTTTTTCAAGTTAAGAGGAACCGTGTGTATATTTATAAAGGGCTTTAATCCTGAAAATCTGTCACTTCTGTGGAACAATTAGGTAGTTTCCAATTTCTTAATGTGATCCTGCTCTCAGAGTGACTTTGTGATAATAATGTTTATATCTGGTAAAAGTCTCTTGCAGGCAGCCTGAATTTACCAAAAACATAATTTTACTTGGTTATTTTTATCTCGAAAAATATTTCTTAGTGTTTTGTTCTTGAAGTCTTTGAGAATTTCCCAAGTAAGAACTTTTTCTTTCATCTGTTATAATGCCCTAATATACCCATCCATAATCTAGACCACAGATAATCAAATTTTGCAGTCTTCTGGATTTCAGGTTTTTGTTTCCGCTTAAGTTCTTTTTCAGTAGATGATAACTGCAATATATATGATACTAGTTCTTAAGCTCATTTAAGATAATATCACATTGTATAGAATTACCATCTATATTAATGATTAAATTCATATTATTGCTTAAATTGTGTAATCATTTATTCACCCAATAAAATGTCACTGGGATAGCAAAGAGTGAATTCAATAAATCAATGAAAAATATAAACTTTCTCTCCCACAATAGAGTAGATGAATTGATCACTTTAAAAAATGTAAAGAGTTAAAAATCTTAGCCTACCGTATTTTCCAACAATAGGTTAAAAATTGTTCATTGGTGAATATGTGAGTACTGATTTTATGTTTGGAATAAAAAATATTTGTGCTAGGTTGCTTCAGTCGTGTCTGACTTTTTGCGACCCTATAGACTGTAGCCTGTCAGGTTCTTCTGTCCATGGGATTCTCCAGGCAAGAATACTGGAGTGAGTTGCCATTCTCCTCTCCAGGGGATTTTCCCACCGCAAGAATCGATCCCGCATCTCTTATGTCTTCCGCATTGTCAAGTGTGTTCTTTACTACTAGTGCCACCTGGGAAGCCCAAATATCACATATAAAAGAAAATAGTGACAAATATTATATGCAAATATGCATATGTATTACATTATGTGTTATAAAGATAGAAATTGGCTTCATGTTTAATATTTATTAAACTATGTAAGATATGGCTAATAAACTATAGATCTAAATGACTATTTCTGACTTTCAGATATTATGGAATTATAAGCCAAATTTGCTGGCAATAAAGAAAAGAATAAAATTGGGTTCATGGACTCTGTTTATCTTCCTCCTATTTAAAACAGATACATCTTTGAACATAAAGGATGTGAAAGAATCATGTTTATCAATAACTGTGTACTAACAGATGATTCGGAGTATTATGTGACAGCTGGTGATGAGAAATGTTCCACTGAGCTCTTTGTGAGAGGTAAAGTGAAATCTCTTACATAACCATTAAGAGCCAATGGCTCTCCTTCTCTCAGGGGTAATAATCAAAAATGAAAATGGTGAAGTGAGCTCTTGAGCTCCAGAGCAGAGATAGTAGTCCCTCTCGAGATGGTTTAGCTTGAGTGTTAGATTGGCTGTGGATTGAAGCATCTTTGTACTGGTGTTTATTGAGTAGCCTAATTAATCTTCAGGTTTGTTGACGACTAGAAAAGCTGACAGGAGAAAAAAATTGTTGAGTAAAAATGCCTTGTAGTTTCAGCTCATGTAAGCAGTATTTTGCAATTTAATTGCTCTAGTGATAGTTTTTGAAATCCACCAAAGTCTACTGGATAACCATTTCACACATTCAGCTCATCGCAAATCGATTTCCCTTGAAACAGCTTCGTTAGTAAAGTCATCAGTGGTTGGCACTGAGATTGCTGAAGATCATCATTTACTAGTGAAAAGAGCTGTAGGGTGTGTGTCAATGAAGCCATGAAGCACTTATTTCCTATATGAGGACCTGTGGCTGACAGCTTTGTAATCTTGCACATCAACTATACTTCAATTAAAAAAAGAAGTAAAGACAATTCTGTAATCTCTATCATCTGTCTAAAACCATAAGTAGAGAATTTTAGTGTTATTTATTTTCCTTCCTCAGAAATGTCTATCTTCTGCTTTCTTATTTGCCCAAAGAAGATTATTTGATACAATTTGTCTGCTCTCTAAAACAATCATTTATTTGATTTGAAGAGTTCTTGTGAAATTATGTGAAACTTACCCAAGGCTGCCAACTGTTTATTTTGCCATGAAAAATCATTAAAAAATCCACCTTCTAACTACCACCATCTAACCATCACTCTGTGATCAACCACACTTTCTTACTGTTGGTTTTTATCTGTGAACAAACCCAGGGTCATGAGCAGATTTGGGGGCATTTATGATTCTGATTTTCTTTTTTTTTTTTTTCCCACAATAGAGCCTCCAGTTATGGTGACCAAACAGCTGGAAGATACAAAAGCTTATTGTGGGGAGAGAGTGGAATTAGAATGTGAAGTGTCTGAAGATGATGCCAATGTAAAATGGTAAATAGATATTCTGAGGTCTGTCCATTTTTAATAAACAAAAAAGTGCCTTCATACTTTGGAGAATAGGAAATTGCTTTTATACATATGAAAAGGATCTCAACCTCATTTGTGTTAGTAGAAATGTAACTAAAACTATCCTAAGATATTGGCTTTTTTCACCTGTGAGACTGAAAAAAAAGATCCAGATATCTATATTGATAAGGATATAAGGAATTAGACACTTAATAGTAAATGAATGTTTCAAGGTTCCTCATATCTATTTGACTCCAAAGCCCATGGGTGCTCTTTCCAATGCATACTCTCACTATACCATGATGGCAAGTTATATGGAATAGATGGGGAAACAGTGTCAGACTTTATTTTTTTGGGCTCCAAAATCACTGCAGATGGTGACTGCAGCCATGAAATTAAAAGACCCTTACTCCTTGGAAGGAAAGTTATGACCAACCTAGATAGCATATTCGAAAGCAGAGACATTACTTTGCCAACAAAGGCCTGTCTAGTCAAGGCCATGGTTTTTCCAGTGGTCACGTATGGATGTGAGAGTTGGACTGTGAAGAAAGCTGAGTGCCAAAGAATTGATGCTTTTGAACTGTGGTGTTGGAGAAGACTCTTGAGAGTCCCTTGGACTTCAAGGAGATCCAACCAGTCCATTCTAAAGGAGATCAGCCCTGGGATTTCTTTGGAAGGAATGATGCTAAAGCTGAAACTCCAGTACTTTGGCCACCTCATGCGAAGAGTTGACTCATTGGAAAAGACTCTGATGCTGGGAGGGATTAGGGGCAGGAGGAGAAGGGGACAACAGAGGATGAGATGGTTGGATGGCATCACCGACTCCAAGGACATGAGTTTGAGTAAACTCCAGGAGTTGGTGATGGACAGGGAGGCCTGGCATGCTGCAATTCATGGGGTAGCAAAGAATCAGACATGACTGAGCGACTGAACTGAACTGAATACTTTTTTTAAGTTACTCCTAGTCGTTTTATTGTCACAGTATCTCAGAAAGATATTTTAGACTGAGAATCACCAAATTACTTGAACATTTCTTAAAAATAAAAAGGGTATTTTGGGGGTCAGATGGGATGTGTTTTCTCCAGTTCACTGGGAGTAGCCTCAGAGTTAAAGACTAGAAGATCCAGAATCTTAAAATCTTAATTGAGAGACAGAGTAAATTCTGCAGTAGGAATTGCTAGTAATTTGGTTTAGAATAGATTGTTCATTGTAACCTAGAATCATAGCTATCTTTAAAATGTATCAAAATGCTATTCTTAGTAGTGTGCACCAAGAGCCCAAACATAGGTAATATCCACTCTTAGCATCGGAGAAGGCAACGGCACCCCACTCCAGTACTCTTGCCTGGAAAATCCCATGGACGGGATTTTCCATGAGCCTGGTAGGCTGCAGTCCTTGGTGTCGCTAAGAGTCGGGGACGACTGAGAGACTTCATTTTCACTTTTCACTTTCATGCACTGGAGAAGGAAATGGCAACCCACTCCAGTATTCTTGCCTGGAGAATCCCAGGGACAGAGGAGCCTAGTGGGCTGCTGTCTATGGGGTCGCACAGAGTCAGACATGACTGAAGTGACGCAGCAGCAGCAGCAGCAGCATCTTTATCTAATTGATCTTAAGTGAAAGGAATGGGATTTTGTTTTTTTAATGTAATTTTCAGATAATACTTGTTACAGTATTCATCTATTGATAGAGACTGATCCATACAGTTTTTAATTCAAGAAGCAGTTCTTGAGTGTCTGGTGACTTGAAGCATTTTTTATAAAACTTTAAAAAAAAATCATCTATTTATCTCAGGTTTAAGAATGGTGAGGAAATCATCCCTGGTCCAAAATCAAGATACTACATTAAAGTTGAAGGCAAAAAGCACATTTTGGTCATAGATGGAGCAACAAAGGCTGATACTGCAGAATATTCTGTAATGACAACAGGAGGACAGTCATCTGCTAAACTTAGTGTGGACTGTAAGTAAGGCTTCCTTGTACGTCTCCAAGTGGTTTTACTAGTGTGTTGTGTTTGCTAATTCAGTTTTAGAAAAAGTTTCAATCTGTTTAACTTCGACCTGTGACAATTTTATATGTGTAAAATTAGATTCCATTCTAGCAGAGTGTCTATATCGTATCCATCAGAGTCTCTAAGAACTTACTACTCAGTTTAATAGAGTACCAGTACTGAGAAGGATCTCTCCACCATGACCCGTCTGTCTTGGGTGGCCCTACATGGCATGGCTGGAGAGTTCTGAAAAACGTGGTGCACTGGAGAAGGGAATGGCAAACCACTTCAGTATTCCTGCCTTGAGAACCTCATGAACAGTATGAAAAGGCAAAAAGATAGGACACTGAAAGATGAACTCCCCAGGTCAGTAGGTGCCCAATATGCTACTGGAAATCAGTGGAGAAATAACTCCAGAAAGAATGAAGAGATAGAGCCAAAGCAAAAACACCTAGTTGTGGATGTTGGAAGTTGAGGTGATGGAAGTAAAGTCTAATGTTGTAAAGAACAGTGTTGCATAGGAACCTGGAATGTTAGGTCTATGAATCAAGGCAAATAGAAGTGCTCAAACAGGAGATGGCAAGCGTGAACATCAACATTTTAGGACTCAATGAACTAAAATGGACTGGAATGGGTGAATTTAACTCAGATGACCGTTATATCTACTGCTGATAATCACGATGGTGTGATCACTGACCTAGAGCAAGACATCCTGGAATGTGAAGTCAAGTGGGCGTTAAAAAGCATCACTACAAACAAAGCTAGTGGAGGTGATGGAATGCCAGTTGAGCTCTTTCAAATCCTGAAAGATAATGCTGTGAAAGTGCTGCACTCAATATGCCAGCAAATTTGGAAACCTCAGCAGTGGCCACAGGACTGGAAAAGGTCAGTTTTCATTCCAATCCCAAAGAAAGGCAATGCCAAAGAATGCTCAAACTAGTGCACAATTGCATTCATCTCACATGCTAGTAAAGTAATGCTCAAAATTCTCCAAGCCAGGTTTCAGCAATATGTGAACCATGAACTTGCTGATGTTCAAGCTGGTTTTAGAAAAGGCAGAGGAACCAGAGATCAAATTGCCAACATCCACTGGATCATGGAAAAAGCAAAAGAGTTCCAGAAAAACATCTATTTCTGCTTTATTTACTATGCCAAAGCCTTTGACTGTGTGGATCACAATAAACTGCAGAAAATTCTGAAAGAGATGGGAATACCAGACCACCTGATATGCCTTTTGAGAAATCTATATGCAGGTCAGGAAGCAACAGTTAGAACTGGACATGGAACAACAGACTGGTTCCAAACAGGAAAAGTACATCAAGGCTGTATATTGTCACCCTGCTTATTTAACTTCTATGCAGAGTACATCATGAGAAACTCTGGACTGGAAGAAACACAAGCTGGAATCAAGATTGCCGGGAGAAATATCAATAACCTCAGATATGCAGATGATACCACCCTTATGGCAGAAAGTGAAGTGGAACTCAAAAGCCTCTTGATGAAAGTGAAAGAGGAGAGTGAAAAAGTTGGCTTAAAGCTCAAGGGCATCTGGTCCCATCACTTCATGGCAAATAGATGGGGAAACAGTGGAAACAGTGTCAGACTATTTTTCTGGGCTCCAAAATCACTGCAGATGGTGACTGCAGCCATGAAATTAAAAGATACTTACTCCTTGGAAGGAAAGTTATGACCAACCTAGATAGCATATTCAAAAGCAGAGACATTACTTTGCCAACAAAGGTTCATCTAGTCAAGGCTATGGTTTTTCCTGTGGTCATGTATGGATGTGAGAGTTGACTATGAAGAAGGCTGAGCGTCGAAAAATTGATGCTTTTGAACTGTGATGTTGGAGAGGACTCTTGAGAGTCCCTTGGACTGCAAGGAGATCCAACCAGTCCATTCTGAAGATCAGCCCTGGGATTTCTTTGGAAGGAATGATGCTAAAGCTGAAACTCCAGTACTTTGGCCACCTCCTGTGAAGAATTGACTCATTGGAAAAGACTCTGAAGCTGGGAGGGATTGGGGGCAGGAGGAGAAGGGGACGACAGAGGATGAGATGGCTGGATGGCATCACTAGCTCAATGGATGTGAGTCTGGGTGAACTCTGGGAGTTGGTGATGGATAGGGAGGCCTGACATGCTGCGATTCATGGGGTCGCAAAGAGTCGGACACGACTGAGCGACTGAACTGAACTGTGGGCAAGAATCCCTTAGAAGAAATGGAATAGCCATTGTAGTCAACAAAAGAGTCCGAAATGCAGTACTTGGATGTAGTCTCAAAAATGACAGAATGATCTCTGATCGTTTCCAAGGCAGACCATTCAATATTACAGTAATCCAAGTCTATGCCCTGACCAGTAATGCCGAAGAAGCTGAAGCTGAATGGTTCTTTGAAGACCTACAAGACCTTCTACAGTTAACACCCTCAAAAGACATCTGTTTCATTATATGGGACAGGAATGCAAAAGTAGGAAGTCAACAGATATCTGGAGTAACAGCCTAACTTGGCCTTGGAGTACAGAATGAAGCAAGGCATTCAGAGGCTAACAGAGTTTTGCCAAGAGAACACACAGGTCATAGCAAACACCCTCTTCCAACAACACAGGAGAAGACAGACTCTACAAATGGACATCACCAGATGGTCAATACTGAAATCAGATTGATTATATTCTTTGCAGCCGAAGGTGGAGAATTTCTACACAGTCAACAAAAACAAGGCCAGGTGCTGACTGTGGCTCAGATCATGAACTCCTTATTGTCAAATTCAGACTTAAATTGAAGAAAGTAGGGAAAACCACTAGACCACTCAGGTATGACCTAAATCAAATCCCTTATGATTATACAGTGGAAGTGACAAATAGATTCAAAGGATTAGATCTGATAGAGTGTCTGAAGAACTATGGTGGAGGTTAGTGACATTGTACAGGAGGCAATGATCAAGACCATCCCCAAGAAAAAGAAATTTAAAAAGGCAAAATGGTTGTCTGAGGAGGGCTTACAAATAGCTGAGAAAAGAAAGAAGCTAAAGACAAAGGAGAAAAGGAAAGATATACCCATCTGAATGCAGACTTCCAAAGAATAGCAAGAAGAGATAAGAAAGCCTTCCTCAGGGATCAATGCAAAGAAATAGAGGAAAACAATAGAATGGGAAAGACTACAGATCTCTTCAAGAAAATTAGAGATACCAAGGGAACATTTCATGCAAAGATGGGCAGAATAAAGGACAGAAATGGTATGGACCTAACAGAAGCAGAAGATTTTAAGAAGAGGTGGCAAGAATACACAGAAGAACTGTACAAAAAAGATCTTGATACCCCAGATAATCATGATGGTGTCATCACCAACTTAGAGCCAGACATTCTGAAATGCAAAGTCAAGTGGGCCTTAGGAAGCCTCACTACAAACAAAGCTAGTGGAGGTGATGGAATTCCAGTTGAGCTATTTCAAATCCTAAAAGATGATGCTAAAAGCCGAAGAATTGATGCTTTTGAACTGTGGTGTTGGAGAAGACTCTTGAGAGTCCCTTGGACTGCAAGGAGATCCAACCAGTCCATTCTGAAGGAGATCAGCCCTGGGATTTCTTTGGAAGGAATGATGCTAAAGCTGAAACTCCAATACTTTGGCCACCTCATGTGAAGAGTTGACTCATTGGAAAAGACTCAGATGCTGGGAGGGATTGGGGGCAGGAGGAGAAGGGGACGACAGAGGATGAGATGGCTGGATGGCATCACTGACTCGATGGATGTGAGTCTGAGTGAACTCCGGGAGTTGGTGATGGACAGGGAGGCCTGGCGTGCTGTGATTCATGGGGTCGCAAAGAGTAGGACACGACTGAGTGACTGAACTGAACTGAAAAGATGATGCTGTGAAAGTGCTGCACTCAATATGCCAGCAAATTTGGAAAACTCAGCAGTGGCCACAGGACTGGAAAAGGTCAGTTTTCATTCCAATCCCAAAGAAAGGCAATGCCAAAGAATGCTCAAGCTACTGCACAGTTGCAGTCATCTCACACACTAGCAATGTAATGCTCAAAATTCTCCAAGCCAGGCTTCAACAGTTCGTGGACCATGAAGATCTAGATGTTCATGCTGGATTTAGAAAAAACAGAGGAACCAGAGATCAAATTGCCAACATCTGCTGGATCATTGAAAAAGCAAGAGAGTTCCAGAAAAACATCTATTTCTGCTTTATTTACTATGCCAAAGCCTTTGACTGTGTGGGTCACAACAAACGCTGGAAAATTATTCAAGAGATGGGAATACCAGTCCACCTGACCTGCCTCCTGAGAAATCTGTATGCAGGTCAAGAAGCAACAGTTAGAACTGGACATAGAACAACAGACTGGTTCCACATTGGGAAAGGAGTACATCATGGCTTTATATTGTCACCCTGCTTATTTAACTTACATGCAGATTACATCATGAGAAATGCTGGACTGGATGAATCACAAGCTGGAATCAAGATTGCCAGAAGGAATATCAATAACCTCATATATGTAGATGACACCACCCTTATGGCAGAAAGCGAAGAAGAACTAAAGAGCCTCTTGATGAAAGTGAAAGAGGAGAGTGAATAAGTTGGCTTAAAACTCAACATTCAGAAAACTGAGATCATGGCATCTGCTCCCATCAGTTCAGTTCAGTTCAGTTCAGTCACTCAATAGTGTCTGACTCTTTGCGACCCCATGAACTGTAGCATGCCAGGCCTCCCTGTCCATCACCAACTCCCAGATTTCACCCAAAGCCATGTCCCATCACTTCATGGCAAATAGATGGAAACAATGGAAACAGTGACAGACTTTATTTTGGGGGGCTCCAAAATCACTGCAGATGGTGACTGCAGCCATGAAATTAAAAGACACTTGCTCCTTGGAAGAAAAGCTATGACCAACCTAGACAACATATTAGAAAGCAGAGACATTATTTTGCCAACAAAGGTCTGTCTAGTCAAAGCTATGGTTTTTCCAGTAGTCACGTATGGATGTGAGAGTTGTACTATAAAGAAAGCTGAGCACCAAAGGATTGATGCTTTTGAACTGTGGTGTTGGAGAAGACTCTTGAGAGTCCCTTGGACTGCAAGGAGATCCAACCAGTCCATCCTAAAGGAAATCAGTCCTGAGTATTCATTGGAAGGACTGATGTTGAACCTGAAACTCTAATATTTTGGCTACCTGATGTGAAGAACTGACTCATTTGAAAAGACCCTGGTGCTGGGAAAGATTGAAGGCAGGAGGAGAAGGGGACGGCAGAGGATGAGATGGTTGGATGGCATCACTGACTCAATGGACATGAATCTGAGTAAACTCCGGGAGTTGGTGATGGACAGGAGGCCTGGTGTGCTGCGGTCCATGGGGTTGCAAAGAGTCGGACATGACTGAGCGACTGAACTGAACTGATTGAGAAGAAGTATAAAAATCACCTGCCAAAGAAGTTACCCAAATGGTTAAGAAATATTTTAATCCCAAAAGCATATAAATAGATGATAAATACTTAGATATGATATCAAATCCTGATATCCTGTTTGATTAATCCCTAGGTGAATTTGCTATCTATTCAATAAATATTCAACATTCTATAATTACATTTGGGTTGAGAAGTTCCTCAGACTAGTGGGCCTCAATTGAGAAGACTGAAAGAGCTAATTCGCTGATAGGCTTCAGAGGTGTGAGAGAATTCATGGCCTTCCTCAAATGCCCCATGATGGTGCTACGTTCTTAATGGCAGAGACTGTGCCTTCCAGTTAGCCATGAAAATTAGAATGGCAAACTTTACAAGAAGATCTGTAATAGGTGGAGAGCAAAATCCTGTTCCTTATTTCTTAGTCCAGTTGCAATTCATATGACCATTGAATTATTTGGAAGTAATCGCAGTACACTCCTTATGTTTTGTAGAATAATGTCCATTATAGTGTAATATTAAAAAAGTTTTTTCAACCATAGGCAGATCCTTACTGATATTTGCATTCCTTTAAGCAATTATAGTTAGTTCTGCTATAACATTAACATATGCATTTTAAAAAATTACTCTGCTGTACAAAGTCATACAGTGAAAATCATAGGGCCGATGGGGAATGTGGGTTAAAGACACAACACTCAGTAATTTTTTCAGGGACCCAGTTTTTAAAAAGTGAAATGAGGGACTTCCCTGATGGTCCAGTGGTTAAGACTTCCTATGTCCAATGCAGGGGGCACAAGTTCAGTCCCTGATCTAGGAGCCAAATACCTACATGCTGCATTGCGCAGCCAAAAAAGAAAAATAAAATAAAATGATAAGAACCTAATAAAAAAAAATCAGTGGCACAGTTTTATACATGTCTAGTAAATACTGCAATAAGCATAGCACTTTACCTTGAAAAAGATCTGAAATTTGCTTGTGAAAGTGGGGTTAAAAATATTGCAGCTTGTGATCCATTGGAAGCAGTAGAAGGAGGTTATTTGAAATTGGGAGAGTTGTAGTCTTAGATGTGCATGGCTGTGGCTCATTTAACAGGGTGAACTAAAGTAAGGGGTCGATATTTCAGGTGTACGTGTGTGTTCTGCACAGTCCCGCCTGGCTCAGTTCAACTGGGTGCAGTTTTCTGGATTTTTCTAGTCTTTCTCATGAATAAAATCATGGATAATCAAACATGAAATGTATGTTATGCTCTAATTGTCTTGGAATATTTCAGTTGCATTGGAACAAATGCTCATTTTCAAAACAAGCATTATAGTGAAACAGTAGCATTGTGAAACGACACCATCCTGGTCTGTCTGAAATTTGGATTTGGCACTCTTAACTATCTATTATTTCTGCAGTAAAACCCCTGAAGATATTGACACCTCTGACTGATCAGACTGTAAACCTTGGAAAGGAAATCTGCTTGAAGTGTGAAGTATCTGAGAACATAACAGGAAAATGGACTAAAAATGGCCTACCTGTTCAGGAGACTGACCATCTAAAGATTGTTCACAAAGGAAGGTAAACAAGCCAGAGCAATCCCTGAGTGAGGGCTGGTCCCTGTATTGGCTTCTTCTACTTCCTAAATTAGATGACTGGTAAGGATGTTTGGAGAGTAGTCATAAGGAGAGGATCTATTTCTGGTCTTTTGCTTCCAAATAGCAGCAGTAGGTGATTTCTCTGCCGTCCATCATGTCCTACTTGTGACCTGGTACCTGCATCTTTCAGTGAGGTGCTGTTGTTTTGGAATCCATTGACTGAGTCTTCCCATATAAACATGAACTTAGCGGAGTGATACTGAATTCGAGTTGAGGAACTGGTCAGATTGGATCCGCTGTCCCTAACTAATAAATGTCACATGATCCTTCCACATTTTTTTTTTTCCCCCGCTAGGGGGGAGGTTGCTTAATATCCTAGAATCTAGCAAAGATGCAGGGCAAGTCCAGGAGTTCTTAAACTTGGATCCATGGATTCTTAGGAGGCCCATGAACTTCAGGCCCCCCCCCCAAATCCTCTGAAATTGTAAGCAGATTCTCTGTGTACAAAAATACTTGTTTTTCTCCAGACTGAGGTGCCACTGTGTCCATCAGATATTCACTGGTGCATGATGCCAATGAAGTTAAGAACTACTGTTCTTAGGCCAATATTTTTAAATAACTATCAATGGAGTAAAACCTTTAAAATTGTGAATCACTAAGTGTTATATCTGAAACATAGAATACTGTATATCAACTATGCCTCAATTTTTTTTTTAAGGACTATTGCTCTTAGGTTTGCATAAAAAACCAAAGTCAAGGTTATTCTTGGTAATTTCTTGAATCTTAAAGAGTGGCATCAGTGAGGTGTTATCTTCTATTCTTTTTTTAAGCTATGAGATTTTTAAAAGGCAGAAGAGATTCTTGCATACTAAACAGGCTGTATTTGTATAGATGGTTCCATATAGCCCCAAATAAATACTGAATGTGGATCAAAAAATAGGCTAATTAAGTATTCACATTATTCTCACTCTCTCTGCAGGCTGCACTAAGCAAGTTAAGGTAAAACCATGTGTCTTCTCAGTTTGAGTCTTATACAGTCTAAATCTTTGCACAGTCTTAGAAACATGTTTTTTCATTTCCTTAGAATCCACAAATTAGTAATAGCCAATGCTCTTGTTGAGGACGAAGGTGATTATGTATTCACACCAGATGCCTATTCTGTTACTTTGCCTGCCAAAGTTCATGTTATTGGTGAGTAGATAAAAGAAATCATTTCAGAGTTGTAGTCTTGTTTTTCTGGTTTTGCTTACCTTGGATATAATATATTAAAAATGTGACATTTAAAGAAAATGACATGAATTGGTATTAATCACTAGGCATAATATTAATAGTTGATTCTTAAGAGGTCTTAACAATGAAATAGTTTTGCAAGGTACTGGCACTGACTGCTTTGATTCCTCTTATATTCTTTTTGACCAAATAAAATATTGGTTATTACCAATGTTTAACACTAGACAAGACCTAACCCCTATAATCACATGGAAATAAATGTCTGATAACAAAGGCCATGTTTAATATTCTAGATCCACCTAAGATCAACCTGGATGGTCTTGATGCTGACAATACAGTGACAGTAATTGCAGGAAACAAGCTTCGTCTAGAGATTCCCATCAGTGGGGAACCACCTCCTAAAGCCATTTGGAGCCGAGCAGATAAGGTTTGTTCTACACACACACACACACACACACAACCCCTACCCTACTCCCTTCCTTCCATAAGTCAGATGAAAGGAGGCAGCAGATAAATGTATGGCAAAGATATAATTACTTTAGCAAATAAAGATCACTGATTTTTAGGCAAATACAATAACTGTTCACTTGCTTTTCATATTTCTGACTACCTACTATGTGAACATATGCAAATGAATGTTATTATGTGCCATGAATGAGATTCTATCTTTCCTTCTAATGGGTATCAGAGAATGGAGTGGAAGAGATATAGATAATGAATTATTAAATAAATAAAGTCCCTCTGGATAGTAATGAGTGTTATGAAGATTAAAAAAAAAAAAACAAGGTAATATGATTAGTAAGTGACTGCATGGAGCATCTACAGCCTCTATGAATGACAACAGGGAACCATTATGTGAATATAAGAGCAAAGAAATTTCCAGGTGATGTCAATGCAAGAGCAAAGAACAAGAGAAAATGTGCTTGACCTTCTGGAGGAATAAAAAGAAAGCCAGTATGGCCAGGACAGAGTGAGTAAGGAGAATAATCTCAATAAGATTGGAGTGGTCAAGTGGAGCCAGCTCAAGTGTCATTCTGTGGCTTCCTATATTAAATGTTTTAGGGGTAGTAAAACTATTCCACATAATACTATAATTATGGATACCTGTCATTATAACATTGACATTATGACATTATGATCCATATGACATTATGACCCACATAACCCATATGACATTATAGGTTTTTCAAATCCCATAAAATGTACAACACCAAGAGTTTATGTAAACAATAGATTTTCAATGATAACCTTTTATCAGTGTAGGTTCATTCATTGTAACAAATGTACCTACTCTGGTGGGGGTGTCAGTGGTGGGAAAGATTGTATATGTGTGGAAACAGGAATTATATGAGAACTCTTTATACATTTCCATTCAATTTTGCAGGGAACTCAAAGCTGCTCTGCAAAAACTATTTCTTAAGGAAGTTGGAGACTGTTTCCTCCTTTTCTATTTTTTGGAGAGAAAAAAAAAAGAGCTTTGTTAAGCTATGGGACAACTTCAAGAAGTCAAATCTATGTGTAATTGGAGTCCCCAAAGAGTAGGACATAAAAATATATAAAGAATTAATGGCTCCAAATTTTTCAAATTGATAAAAAAAACTATAAAATCTCAGATCCAAGAAGTTCAATAAAATCCAAGCACAAGGAACATTAAGAAATTTACACTGTCATAATCAAATTGCTTAAAACCTGTGGTTAAGAAAACAATCTTAAAAGGAAACAGAGAAAAAAGTTACATTAAATCTGTAGGAACAAAGACTAGGATGGCAGCTAATCTCTCTGGAAGCCAAGCAAGTGAGAAGACAGTGGATCAACATTTAAAGGGGGAAAGAACTGTCAGCTAGAATTCTATACTCAGTAGAAATAATTTTCAGAAACAAAGGCAAAATAAAGTTATTTTCAGATATGCAAAAGCTGAAAGAAATCATCTCCAGCAGACTTGCAGTATAAGAAATGCTTAAAGAAGTCCTTAAGTCAAAATGAAGTGAGACTGGGCTTCCCCCCTGCCATTGCAGGAGACATGGGTTCCATCCCTGATCTGGGAAGATCCCACATGCCACAGCGCTACTAAGCCCATCCGCCACAACTACTGAGGCCCACGCCCTAGAACCCATGTTCCACAACAAGAGAAACCACTGCAATAAGTCCACGCACTGCAACTGAAGCGTAGCCTCCATCACCACAAATAGAGAAAAAGCTCGAGCAGCGGTGAAGACTCAGCGGAGATACAATAAATAAATATTATACTAAAAAAGGAAGTGATACCAAGGTGAAAGCATTCTCAAAGGAACTAAGAGTGCCAGAAATGGTACCTACATGGATAAACACTTAAGAATTTTTTCTGACTATTTAAATCTTAAAAGATAATTGGTTGTTTAAACACAAATAATAATTATGCACTGTGGAGCTAAACATTAGTGTAAGTAAAGTTTATGACAATGAAAACATAAGACCAGGAAGGGAGAAACAGAAGCAAGGATTAGAAGGAGTGAAATGGACGTATGCTGTTGTAAGTTTCTTTTGCTAAACATATAATATTATAATACCACATGAAAGTAGACTATACTATAAACCCTAAAGGAACTACTAAAATAATAAAACAAATAGTTATAGCTACTAGGCCAACACAGAACATAAAATGAAGTCATGGAACCATATTTAATGAATCTGAAAGAAGGCAAAAAAACAAGAGGCAGAAAGAACAAATGGGACAAATAAAAAAACAGCTACCAAGATGACAGAATCACAAAGAAAAATGGTTAAGTTGGAGATTTTAATCCTTTTCTCTCTTTAGTTGATAGAACAAGAAGACAGGCAATCAGTGAAGATATACAAGGTTTAAGAAATACTATCCACCATCTTGATGTAGTTGACATTTATAGAACACTCCATTAACAAAGCAGAATGGGCATTATTTTATTTTATTTTTTATTTTTTTTTATTCATTTTAATTTTATTTTATTTTTAAACTTTACATAACTGTCTTAGTTTTGCCAAATATCAAAATGAATCCACCACAGGTATACATTATTTTAAAACACACAGGAAAATTTACCAAAATAGACCATAAATAAGTCTCAATAAATGTAAAAAGACTCAGGTCATGCAAAGTATATTCTTTGACCACACTGGAATTAATTAGAAAACATTAACAGAAAGATATGTAATATTTCTAAATATTTAGAAGCTAAGTAGCTTCTTTAAAAAAGAAAGAAAGAAAAAACATTACTCATGGATCGAAGAAGAAATTACAAGGAAAATCAGAAAATATTTATGTGGTCAGTTGCTTCTAACTGTTTGCCAGGTTCCTCTGTCCATGGAATTTTCCAGGCAAGAATACTGGAGCAGGTTGCCATTTCTTATTCCAGAAAATATTTAGGAACACACTACATATCAGAATTTGTGAAATATGACTAAATCAGTACTGAACATCCTTATATCTATTGAAGAAATGGAATTTGTAGTTTAAAATCTTTCATAAAGAAAATTTCACATGTAGATGGCTTTATTGGATAGTTCCACCAAATGTTTAATAAAGAAATAATATAAATTTAATATAAACTTCTAGAAAAAAATTGAAGAAAAGAAGATAGGAATATTTCCCAACACATTCTTGAAGGCTAGTATTATCCTTACAGCAACACCAGAAAAAGAAATTACAGAAAGAAAAAACTACAAATCAGTATCACTCCCGAACATAGGACAAAAATAGTTCCAGAACTTATTAACGTTAGTGTCACTAAAGTTGGTATACAACCCCCCACTGCTAAATTTGACTGGTTAAAAAAAAAAAAAATTAAAAAAAAAAAATAGTTCTAAACAGAATTTAGCAAATCAAATCCAAAAGTACATAAAAGGAACAATATGTTATATCCACAGGTGGCTTATCTCAGGAATGCAAAGGTGGGTTTAGCATTTAAAAATAAATATAATTCATCATATTAACAAACCAGGGAAATAATGTGATCATCTCAATAGACACAGAAAAACATTTGACAAAATTAAACACTCATTTCTAGTAAAAAAGCAAACCAGAACATGAAAGGAACTTCCTCAACATGATGAAAGACATCCTTGAAAATCCTACAGCAATCCTGTCATCCTACATAGTGGTGAAAGACTGAATGCTTTTCCTCTAAGATCAGAAAGAAGAGAAAGATGTTCCCTCTTACCACTTCTATTCAACATTGCACTGAAAGTTATAGCCAGGGCAATCAAACAAGAAAAAAAAGTAAAAGACATACATTTTGGAAAGGAACAAGTAGAACTGTCTTTATTTACAGTTGACATAATCATTGATGTATTGGTTTGGCCAAAAATTTCATTCAGGATTTTCCATAAAAATCCAATATAAGCCACACACACACACAAAAGCCTGCTAGTACAAATAGTCATGGTAGCCTTATTTGTAATATTCAAAAGCTGAGAAAAATGCAGATTCCATCAATGAGTGAATGGATAAATAAAATTCATACAAGGGAATAATACTCAGTAATAAAAAGAAATGGATTAGTGATATAGTGCAATAACTTTGATGAGTCTCTTATGCTGAGTGAAAGAAACTACCATTTTAAGAAGCTGTTAAAAAAAAACCTGACAATACCAAATAATGGCAAGGATATGGAACAATGAAAGTCTCATTCATTGCTGGTCCGAATGCAAAATGGTACATCCAGTTTGGAAAAGAGTTTGATAGTTTTTTAATATAAAGTTAAGCATATACTTCCATACAACTACAAAGCTATTCCTAGGTATTTTCCCCAAAGATATGAAACACATGTCCACATAAAAACCTGTTCAGGAATGTTTATAGATTTATTTATAATTGTCAAAACCTGGAAACGACTCAAAAGTTCAATTGTATAAGGATATAGTTGTACATACATAAACCAACTGCACATGGAATATGCAATGGAAAACTGCACAGTAATGAAAAGGAATGTGCTCATAATACATACAGCAAAATGGATCAATCTAAAAAATTTCACTTGAAATGTTTGACTCCATTTATTTGACATTCTGGAAAAGAGGAAACTAAAGTGGCAAATAACAGACCAGTGACTTCCAGAGACCAGGGTTTAGTGGGTTGAATGCCAAGGAGTGTGGGGACACTATGAGAGGTGATGGAAATAGTCTGTGTCTTGATTATGGTGCTGGTTACAGAATCACAGAAATTTGTCAAAATTCATGGACTATATATCTAAAAGCTATGAATTTTACTCTATGTAAATTATAGCACAATGAACAAAATAAAATATGGAAATATGAAATGGATAATATAACACTGCCCTAAGTAAATCATTTTTCTTTTCACATTAAAAAAAAAAAGAGCAGAACATCTTTTACAATCTTAAGGTAAGGATTTGGCTAAAATGAGGATATTTTGTTTTATCATAAAATAAGAATCATGAAAGCCACTTCAAATATTCTTACTGTTGTCACAATCTTATGTTATTAAAGATTTGTAAGTCCTAATCCAGACCCCAAAGAGTAGAAGTGACAATAGTTAGTGGCAAATTACCCAGGTTCTAAACCGCCCGGACCTTCTTTACTTTTCCTCTTTGTGCATTGGCTGCCCATTGTTGCATGGAAGATATGACCTGGGAATCAGAAAAATGTAATGTAAATTTCTGGTGTGAGAAAGAAGGAAGGTGAGAAATGGACGAAAATAAGAAGGGGAAAAAGGGAAGAAGGAGAAAAGAAAGAAAATATAATAGAAGTCTCAGCTTCCCTCTGTCTTTACTTTAGGAATTAGATGTTCATTCTTTCATGTCCCACTGGAAGGGAAAAATCAAATTGGGAAATTGACATTGTGTCCTTCTTCAACCCCTTCAGTATTTAAAAATTTTCAAAACATTTTAAGAAATGAACAAATCATTATTTAGTTTCTGATATGAGAAACTAGAAATATTTCTAGTTTAATGTACAAAGAAACTCTTCTCCTAGAATGACAGTTTTGTGCTTATATTTTTGGTCCTCCAACTTTCTCTTTTTAAGGAGTTAACTGATAGTGAACTTGGGAGTCAAATCCCAGTTCTACCACTTCTTAGCCATGCAGCTTTGGGCCATAATTTTCTGATGTGTAAAATGGGATGACAGTATGTTTGTCCTTAGAGCTGGTCGAGGATAAAACTAGGAACATGCATGTCAGGCATTAGCACCATTTCCAGCTTAAGTGCCCAGGCACTCTGGAGGTGTCCTTATCATTTGCACAGATCATACCACATTGCGTTTCCTTTCTCCCTAGGCTATTATGGAGGGCAGCGGCCGGATAAGATCTGAAAATTACCCTGACAGCACCACTCTTGTTATTGACATAGCAGAAAAAGATGATTCTGGTGTTTACCACATAAATCTGAAAAATGAAGCCGGAGAAGCACAAGCAAGCATCAAGATTAAAGTTGTGGGTAAGTCCTCAAGTCAACAGACTTACTAGGATCAAGCTGATGTGCTTAGATCTTAGATAGACTTTCCGAGCTCTTGGGTGTCTCAGCTTTTCTGGGTAGCTGACAAAGAAACTTGCGCTATAGCTGTACTTTATAAACCACTGCCTTTCTTTCTCTGTCTTTGCCACTTCTTTCTATGTCTTTCTTTTTCTTTTCTTTCCTTCCCTTCTCGTCTTTTTTCTTGCCTAGAGGACCAGTTGCAAGAAGGAATAGCTAAAGTTAGACTTTGGGGTTGCTGACCAAGTTCTCTGCAGTCACACTCCCTTTCAGTGTCTTCCACAGTCACTGACACACAATTGTTAAATAATTTCCGGCATCACATTCATTGTAGAGTGCCGAGGCAGTGCAAGCGCAGGTTGGAAAAGAATTTTCAGAAACAGAGGTTTTCAGAAGGGAGTGAGTTTATTAAGAACAAAGAGCAGAGATTATGAGGGCACTGCAAATGCAGTGGGCTAACCTCCTGCCAGTCCAGGGAGAGTCAATGCTTTTTATGGGTTAGTAGCCAATTTTTATAGCCTCAAGACAAAGCAAATTCCTGCTGGATGGTTGGCATTAGGTGATTGGTTAGGGAGCCATAGGGTGACTACCAGGGTGGGCACTTTTGCTTCATTTGGGATCAGGAAGTCTGCTGATAATTTAAGATCAGGGTGGCTTTTGGCAATGTTCACAAAGGGGCTCCGTCAATTCCAGAGGTGACCTTGGTTCTGGGCTCCACTTCTGTGGTCTTAGTGCAAGGCCTAGCACCTGTGGCCTTGGGGCAGGACTCCACACAGAGGAGTAAGACCTGCCTTAGTTCTCAGATGACTTTCTAAATACTTTTTTCCAGACCCCAAAACCAAGTGAAATGAGTCTAGCAGATTACTGATAGACCAAAATCTCATGATTTCTTCATTCCATTTTATTTTTCCCTCAAGAAACATATTTCAAATTGATCCAAAGCTAAGGTCACTTTATTACATATTGAACTGTAGAAGACATGGTAACTTGACACTTAAAAAAAATTTATTTATTTGGCTGTGTCGGGTCTTTGTTGTGGCATGCCAGGTCTTCGTTGCATCTTGGAAGATCTTTCGTTGTGGTTGGATGGACTCTCTAGTTGTGACATGTGGACCCACATGTCACATGTGACATGTAGTTGCGGCACACAGGCTTAGTTCCTCCTAGGACTGTGGGATCTTAGTTCCCTGACCAGGAATCGAACCTGTATCTCCTGCATTGCTAAGTGGATTCTTAAGCACTAGACCACCAGGGAAGTCCCTAACTTGCCATTTTTGACTTGGATTTCTACCAGTCAACATCTTGAATCTTCCAACTGATGCAAAATGTACAATGATTAGTCTTTGATTTAGTTCTGCTGGAAGTTCACTTTGTAGTTAAGAAACAAAATCCCATCCAATATTTAGGCAATTATTTAATTTCTTAGTCACCATTTTCAAGACAAACAACAAGAGGCTTGAATTTCATGCGGTCCTATAAAGTGACACTAGCTTAAAAGATTTGGAGACATCATTTGTATTTGTATTGGGCTCACCTTCCCTGATTCCATAGGGAACAGGACCTTATGCCTAAACTAGTTAGCCAGTGCATTTCAGTAAACATGGAAAAATAATCAGAAATAGCATTGCTTCTGTGATTATTACCCCAAAACATATTTTCGAATGAACATTTTTTTGTGTGTGCTTTTGGTCAATTTTATTTTATTTTATTCAATTTGTTTGTATGTTACAGATATCCCTGATCCTCCAGTGGCACCAAATGTGACAGATGTGGGAGACGATTGGTGCATCATGACCTGGGAGCCTCCTGTCTATGATGGAGGGTCCCCAATCTTAGGTAACTGCATGTTGGTTCATCTGTGGAATGGCCAATGGAGTTGATGTGCTCTTTATGCATATTAGCACAAAACACATTTTAAAATACTGAATTTAGAAGAAATCTTTAAATATCCATTCAAATTAAAATATATTGGGGGATGTCCTTTAAGTACTTGAGATTTAAATAGCTCCTATGAATATCATCTGATTTCCTGTCCTCTTTTTTGACATTTCTATTCAGTATCTAATTTTGAAACAACCATAAGTCTAACTTTGTTCTGGTCAGTAAATGCCCAGCTCCAGAGAATTATGTCTATGACGCAGTTTCATTTAGGGTTAAATCCTTAGAAGAATTTACTTCCCCCATGGAACAAGAACATTTTTCTCCTTGCTAATAATGAAACTTACAAAACTGGTTATTCCCCCTTCTCACTTACATTGCTGGGACTCATAGTCACTGTTCTAATTTCTATGGCCTACATATCTGTGGTCTACTTTTTCCTCTTCTCTTCCTTGCACCACTAACTTTTTAGTGTTTTTATTTTTGTCTATATCCCATGATGTTAATATTTGTATTCCTTATAATCTCTCTCAAACAACTGATGGAATAAGATGAGTTGAAGATACATGTATGACTTTTTCACTTAGAATACTGAGAATTTAAGAAATTGTTGAGCATTCTATCTGACAAAGTTTACTTTTAGAAGCCAAGGAAAAACCTGATTCCATTTTGTGTCCCCTTCAGGGTATTTCATTGAGAGGAAAAAGAAACAAAGCTCCAGATGGATGAGGCTGAATTTCGATCTCTGCAAAGAAACAATGTTTGAGCCCAAGAAGATGATTGAAGGTGTGGCCTATGAGGTCCGCATCTTTGCTGTCAATGCTGTTGGCATCTCTAAGCCCAGTATGCCCTCCAAGCCTTTTGTTCCATTGGGTGAGTCAAGAGAGATGTGTCTCTGTCATGAAACTCATTGCCCCAGGTTGTGACTGCTGTCTTCTGACTTCTAACTGAGCCACACCTAGAAGCTTCTTGGGAGTGGCGCCAGAGCAAGAAACTAGAAATTGTTCGGGACAATTGTCTAAGAAATTACAAACAGTGTGATAGAGTTGAATGCCTTCATACTGTAGGCCCTGGAATTTATTACTGGAATTCCAAAGACAGCTGTGGGTGGCTCTGTTGCCCCTCCTCACTGGAAACAGAGTTGAGCCTGTTGAGACATGACTACCCTCCTTTGACCTTTTGAAAATATAAGCCAGCACCTTAGTATAGACACTATAACTAAAACAAATTGAGATCTATTCAACCAAGTACACTTGGAAGCTAGTCTCTTTGCTTTACAATTACATTTTAAATGTTATCTGTGAACCAGAAAAGTCAATTCAGTAAAGGCAACGAAAGAGATTAAGATGTCTGCCATTTTATGGTAGAGAAGTGTAATTTTCAAGAAGAGTTTGCACTTGAAAATTAAGAAGTTATGGGAAATTTACACTAGATCATTAGATCTCAAACTTTGACTTTTTTCAAATGCCTTGGGCCTCCCAGAATCCCACACCAACCTCCCAAGTGGAGGGCACGTGTGGCAGCATTTCTAAAATATTTTTCATGCCTGGCGGATCTTTGCCACATACACAGCGTATACTCAAGAAGTCGTCACTGAATTTTATTAAGATGTGGGGGCTTCTGTGTGCATTTTTATTTGTGTCCTAGTTCATCTGACCACAGTTCCTGTGCCACAATTCCGTAGCTAATAGTTTCTGCTTTTTCCGTCTTTCTCATCCTGAAAGCTGTAACCAGCCCTCCTACTCTTCTGACCGTTGACTCTGTAACTGACACCACAGTCACAATGAAGTGGCGGCCCCCAGACCAGATTGGCGCAGCAGGTTTAGACGGCTACGTGCTAGAGTATTGCTTTGAAGGAAGTAAGTACGGCTCATAATTCAGACGAATACCGTCATCGATAGGTGAGATATGCCCCCCTTTCTTTTGTTTCTGTCTTGGGAATTCTTCTCCTGCCTACTGAAAATGACAAGCCAAAGGTCATCCTTCTGTGATAGATAAGAATTCAGCCCTTCATTGGTATTAATCATTTGAGATCTCCAAAATATCCAGATGGGCTCCCAGATCTGACCACACTATAGATCTAGGACATAGGAGGAGGGATTCGAACCAAACTTCAGGGATCCCTTCTTCTTGAATTGGTGGAATTAAAATGTGCCGAAGCAAAATAAAAGTCTAGTTAGGATAAAGCAAATTGGAAATGCTAAACTCTATACTGAGCAGAGGTCAGTTATCAGCAGAGCTACCTATTTCTAGGTAAGGAGAGATTATATATTTGACTATCTGGTGATCAATTCCTGCCTTCTTACAGGAAAAAAAAAAAAAGAATAATCAAGAACAACTTTCAGTGTTTTAAAGAATCAGTAAAGAATTTTACACCAGAGGGTATAAGAAATAGATTTGACAAATGGCAGTAATTTGTTTCAGGACATGAGTGTATAAAATTTTAATGGTTTAATGGCTTACATTTAGGAGGTGAATAGAAACTGGCAAAAAAAAAAAAAAAAAACCTCTTGCTGATAGCAATAATAAAAAATAAAAAATGACTCAAGAAAATATGGGCCGGAGTACATCTAAAACCAAAAAAAAAGGTACAGTTCACTAAAAGCCTCTTGTATTTTTTAATTTCCTACTTGTCATGATTTGGAGATGGGTGAATAAAACTGCCCTAGCTCTAAACTCAGGCTCCATTCTAGATGATGGTAGGTAAACAGTCCACCAGGGAAGTTTGTTCAAATCTTGACAAATGAGAGGCCAAGATAGCCTCTAAGAAAATTCTTTGAACCCTCAACTTTAACATGACTCTTACATGAATGAAAGAGAGACTCCAGAGCACATTTGAGAAAACAGGAGTGTGAACAGAAGGAAAGCGCCTATGAAGACGAAACTTCTTTGAAGAGCAGACTGCTGAAAAAGAAGCCCCAGGCCTCTGGATGGGAGCACCTGTGGAAATAACCTGAGTTGGTCGGGAGGGTAGAAGACAAAGGGGAAATAGAGAATCTTGGTAACACTCCATTCCATTCACATGCACTCACAGAGCACTGTGCTTGATTTTTCCAGGGCTTTGATATCCACTAACCAAAACAACAATGGGGGGAATTAGAAAACAGTTCCCAGAGTTATCCCAGTGTGGGAGGGGGCATTGTCACTCAGGCAACAGATAAAATCTTGAGCACTTCAGACTATGGTTTATTCCCGTTCCATTCCCCTCCACCTGTTTGGAACACCCCCCAAGCCCTCCTCTCTGCTATTTATACTGCCCTGCTGGCAGACTTCCCCAGTCTTCTATGTGATGGGGCTGCTGAATGTGAACCTTTTGTGTATGTATGAAACAGAGCAAATTCTTTACTCTTTTCTTTCTGATAGGTTTAAAAAGTAAGAAGATACAGCAAAATGATAGATGGCTGTCATTTTGATGTTACCCACCTTAGATAAAATACAACGAAGTGTATTTTACATAATTTTGTGTGTGGTCTGTGTAGATATATATGTATGCCCCCTATACATATATATATGTACACAGTCATTATTATGTATCTATTTTGCCACATAATGTGTTGGAATTAGCTTTCTATGGAAATTCTTTCATAACGTGTATATCTTTCTTCTTGCAGTCTTTTCTTACTTCCTTTCTGTGGCTGCCCTATTCTCCATTCTCTCTTAATGGCTGTTGTCCTCCAGACTAATTTCTGTAGTGTTTGATGCTTTTAGCTACGTCAGGTTTTATTCTGTAAGAGAATTCTTTCTTTTATAAGATCGTGTGTTGGTTTGGACTCTGTCTCTCTCTTGGTTTTTATTTTACTTTGTAATGCCTGCACCATTTTACTCTTCACTTTCTTCCTTCACCCTGGTTCTTCCTTTTCTTCCTGAAAACTTTTCCTCATGTATCAAATAACTTTCACATTCCTTTCCCAACCCCTGGACACCAGTTTCTTTCTCTGTTTCCCTCAAGTAGTTCCAACATGAAAAGCTGTTTTTATTTCTCTCTGATCTTGCTTTGTCCTGTTTCCTCTTGAAATTTTCTTCTTTCCTATTTCTTCACTTGTTCATGCATGTTTTCTCAGTCTCCTGTTTCATGTTCTCATCAATTGTCTCTTCATTATGAAATATCAACATGGTAGCCCCCAGACCGACCATTGACTTCAAGGTGTTTCTCTTTTTCAAAGTCCTGAGTAATTTGTATCATTCACATGCCCTCCTAGCCACCAGGATATTCTGGCTTGCTGCTCCTTCTCCCTAATACTCTAGAAGGGCTGAAATAAGAGAAAGAAGAATCCCCATCCCCCTGCTCCCTTCCTGATAACCTAGATGGTCATCATTCCGAACCACTAGGGGAACACCCACAACCCCTCTGTGAGCCAGGAGCATCCTCCACCTGTGTGGAATGCAGGAACCCAGGATAGCTTAATTTGTTTGCTAGACCAAGAGCTTGTTGTCATGACAACCAGGGGCTGCCTCCTGGGCTGCGGGGGGCAGTTTTTATTTCCATGGAGAACACTTCCAATTCCTGATAAGACAGGGCTGCCCTTATCTCAAGCACCCTCACTCCCAGACTCTGATGTGTGAGCCCCACATAGGGAGAACTATGTTCCCTGAGGACCCACCAGACCCTCCCCAGCTGAGGTGGCAGGGACAAGAGCAAGGGGAGACTGTTCCACTGCAGACTGCTCCCCTATGGAGTCTAGGACCTCTTCCGCTTTTGTCTTCGGGGTCTTGCTTTGTTCTTTTCTACTTCTTGCTCCCAGAGTTGGAGGTGTCCCAGCCTCCTTTCTCCTCCTCTTCTCTGTGGCAGGTGCCTCAGGACAAAAAAAAAAAACACAGTCTGGACAGAGCAGGCTGTGGCCCTCCTGAGGAATTCCCCTCTCCTCTAACGTGTTTGGTCTCTTCCGTCACTGTTCTGAAGACAAATATCTTTGCATACTTTGCACACTTTACTAACAGAGAATGCTGACTACTGATACGATATTCTTCTGGTGTGAAAGTGGGTGTCTTTAATTAATTTTAATGACGGATTCTCAAAGGTACATCAGCAAAACAGTCTGATGAAAATGGGGAGGCTGCATATGATCTACCAGGTAAAGTATTCTCTGAAAGCTCTCAAAGTTTCTTACTGTATGATAAAGTTTCTGGGAATGTTCCAAGACCGAGCATGAAGTACACCCACACACAAAAAGCCCTTAGGGATGGAAGGGGAGGGTGGGCCATGAGTTAATAAGGTGGGAACCAAGCCTTCTTCTTTCTTGTTTTTCCTCCATGGGCATAATAATGCATGTAAACTTTTAGAACTTGAAATGTTTGTAAAACGTGGATGCTGGGTTTAAATTTTCTTGACGTTACAGACAAAGCTACCAAAAACATTTTTAAAAATCAGAACTTTTGACTGAAGTGAAAGATTATGCCAATTCTTTATGAGGTCTTGGCTCCTGAGCTGTGTTTCCTCTTTACTGTGGATATAGGTTTCTTTTCTTCATAATTGAGGGCATAATCCTACTTCCCATGGGCTTCCCTGGTGACAGACGGTAAAGAATCCACCTGCAATGCAGGACACCTGGGTTCGATCTCTGGGTTGGGGAGATCCCCTGGAGGAGAGAATGGCTACCCACTCCAGTGTTCTTGCCTGGAGAATTCTGTGGACCGAGGGGCCTGGCAGGCAGGTCCATGGGGTGGCAAAGAGTCAGACACAACTGAGCGACTTTCACTTCACTTCACTTCACTTCAGACTTCCCATGGCCATATTATTGTCTTATAGTAATAAGCCTGCCAGGATAAAATGGAGAGATCATATGACTATAAAGATCAGTGTCTCTCATTCATATGAATAGTGTTCCTTTTTTCCTTAACTTTAACGTATATTGATGGATAAATATCATGGTTATATTAATTGTAAAAAATGTATACTGTAAAACCAAATTGGAATAAGTTACTACAAAATTCCTGGAACAGTCACTATCATTCAGGATACCCTAGTATCATGTATAAGAGACTTTTTAGAAATAGCAGAATCTAACTATCATTCCTGATTTTTACCTTAGCCATTCTAGGCCATTATTCATTTAAATATGATAAAAGCCCAGCCATGTAGTCTGAGTTCAGAGCAAAGTCATAGTCCCTCAAAATGATTTAGAGTAAAACACTAATTTGGAATAAATTGTTTAACAAGATGATTTCTTTCACTAACTATTATTTTTCTTTTCTTTTTTTCCTTAATGGACTTTAGCTGACGACTGGATAGCTGCAAATACAGAACTGATCGAAAAGACCAAGTTCACCATCACAGGTCTGCCGATGGATTCAAGGATCTTTGTGCGTGTGAAGGCTGTGAATGCCGCCGGTGCCAGCGAGCCCAAGTACTACTCTCAGCCCATCCTTGTGAAGGAAATCATAGGTAGGTGGCAAGGCTTTCAAAATTTTGTCTCCATGTTTTTTTAACTGCTTTCTTTCTGAAACCCTCCTCTTTTGTTATCACTCCTTTGATATTTTATTAATATTTCCTGGGGGTTAGAAATGAACAAAATAGCCCTTTATAGGCAGTGTGGGAGGTCAGCTCCCAGTTTTTAACCTAGTACTAGGACCAGATAAGTACACCAGGTTGCATGAGCCAAATCTGTTTGGGCTGCCTTTTTATAATGGAGAGAGAGGGGCAGGGAAGAAACGGTTCAAACAATCCATACAGCAGCAACTGGCTCTAATGAGTCTGTGAGGTCAAAATCATTTTCATAGTAATATGAACATGTTGTTTTCCCTTTTCAATGTTTGACCTTTGCACTGGTGGTCCAAAAGCAATGGTGTGTAAAAGTGCTGGTGCCTTAGCACAGATTTGTCTTGTCAGTCTTTTCTTCCTTACCACCATGCACTCCCAATTAAAATAAATGGGTCTTAGAGTGTTCTTGATGAGGCATAAAAATCATTAATAATCATTTACTATGATTATTTAAATGATTATAATAAAAAATTAATCATTTAATCATTTTTAAACCTTGGTTCTTGAGTACACTTTTTCCCTATATGTGTGACAGTGAAATGCAAAGTATATGTCAAGATTTTATGCCATGTACTGGAGTGGGTTGCCATTTCCTTCTCCAGGGTATCTTCCCAACCCAGGGATCAAACCCGGGTCTCCGGCATTGTAGGCTGACACTTTACCATCTGAGCTACCAGGAAGTAGCTAACCCTTAAGAAATTACAATTCATGTTTTAGTATAGAATCAAAAAGGAATATCCACAATTGTCTGAAAAAATTTATTAAAATATTCTGTGTGAAGCCAAAGTTTCTTCAAGCACTTCAAGCAAAACAACATATTGCAATAGATTATAAGTCAGACAATAAAGATATTTGCCAAAACAGAAAATAATGCCACTCATATCACAAGTTTTTGTTAATGTAAATATGGTTGTTTTCATTAAAATGATATTTATGTTGTTATTTTTCAAGTAAGTATATAAATATTTCAAAATATATTGGTTTTAATTTCTAATATGGTTAGTATGATAGATACAGCCTATATAAACAAAAGCTTTGTGGGACCTTCCTCGATTGTTTTTAAGAGTGTAATGGGATACAGAGACCAAAAAGTTTGAGCATCACTGCTCTAGGGCAAAGAATATTGGAAAGTGGTTGAGTATCTAGATCTGGATCATATTGGGCCACAGACTTACGGTGTGACTGCCTGAAACCTTTTGGGAGGTTAGGGGATGGATGGATGGAAAAAAGTGTGAAGAATGCAAATTTTCTTAGTTGATTCTGGAGACAGACTATGAAACATGAGTTCTGTTTCTTTCATTTATTGACTATGTGGTTTCAGGCAAGGGACTTGCTTTTCCTGAGCCTTAATTTCTTCATCTGCAAAACAGAGACAATAATCGGACTTACCACCTCAAGAACTTGTGAGAGCTGAATGAATTAATCCCTGTTATTTGCATAATGAAATGTTTGCCACACAATAAGCTCTTGGTATATGCTAGCTTTTATTATGATGATGGTTTAGTGTGCTATGGAACCTCGCTGAGTCTCTTTTTCCTTAACTCTGTGAAGTTAGGGAGTTAGAGGATCCC
The DNA here is from genome assembly GCF_029407905.1 of Bubalus kerabau. Taxonomy (NCBI): domain Eukaryota; kingdom Metazoa; phylum Chordata; class Mammalia; order Artiodactyla; family Bovidae; genus Bubalus; species Bubalus kerabau. Next base: position 56,675,098 of record NC_073624.1, on the reverse strand, counting down.
TCAAGTTCTCTTCCAGCTGGAGCATTCAGTAATCATCATCATCAGCTCCTGAGTTTATTGAGCACTTACTATTCTCAGCCAGTATGCTCAATGCTTTATCTAGATGACCTTATTTAATTCTCACAACAATCCTGTGAATTAGATCTTGTGGAGGAGGCTGAGACCAGATCTACTGTCTGATCTAGAACTCAAACCCAGATCTCTCTGACACTGCAGTCTGTGTGTCTAAGCAGAGCGTAGGTACTTGAAGCTGACTCCAGGTTCTAATCCTGGCTGTGTCACCTTGGGCAAGTGACTTAAACCCCTGTTGGCTTTAGTTTCTTTATTATAAAGTAAAAAGAATACCTTTGCCATAAAGGTAGCTGTGAGGGTTAAGTTGGTCCCTTCATGAAAAGCATTTACTATTCCATACTGAGCCCTCAAATGATACTGAGCCCACTTCATCCCTGTGACCCATGAGCCTCGATTTTCTTCTGCCTTTGATAGGTTTATATCCACATGTCCTAATATCTTTGTGGTGTTTAATGAATATCAACATTCAGTGGGTTAGTGCTGCATGTTACATACTTCACCATAACCATAGAGGGAGAAAGTTACCATTAAGTTCTAACATAATTACATAAGCAACAAGTGCTACATACTAAAGCTTTTTAAAATTTTTTAAATTATTAAAAAATTTTTATTGGAGTATAATTGCTTTACAATGTTGTGTTAGTTTCAGCTGGACAAAGCTATTTTATTATTATTATTTTCTGGTGAGAAAAAATGGTCAGTTTTACCAGCTAATGTGGGGATTATAGATCTTTTATTGAATGTTTGTTGGAGAATATACTCACTGTTAGAAACTACGAAAAATATATATAAGGCCCTAAGAGAAACTTTAGTGTTTGCTTTCAGTTATTTCGGTTCAGTCGCTCAGTCGTGTCCGACTCTTTGTGACCCCCATGGACTGCAGCACGCCAGGCCTCCCTGTCCATCACCAACTCCCGGAGTTTATTCAAACTCATGTCCATTGAGTCGGTGATGCCATCTAACCATCTCATCCTCTGTCATCCCCTTCTCCTCCTGCCTTCAATCTTTCCCAGCATCAGGGTCTGTTCAAATGAGTCAGTTCTTCGCATCAGGTGGCCAAAGTATTGGAGTTTCAGCTTCAGCATCAGTCCTTCCAATGAACACTCAGGACTGATTTCCTTTAGGATGGACTAGTTGGATCTCCTTGCAGTCCAAGTGACTCTCAAGAGTCTTCTCCAATACCACAGTTCAAAAGCATCAGTTCTTTGGTACTTAGCTTTCTTTATAGTCCAACTCTTACATAATAAAAATAGGAAGTAGCAGAAAATGAAAGAGGTCAAGAGTAAATTTTGTTGAGTCAAACTGTTAAAACATCTCTGCTTGAAGGTAACATTTGGAACCAAAGTTACCATATATAATCTATTAATGGCCCATCTAAGATTTTACTGCAGAGACATAAGCACAGGGAAATCCTGATGAGTATATGCCAGGTACGCTTATGTAAGGGTGCTTCCAGTGTACGGTACTAACTACAAAATTACGCTCTTCTACTCTATCTCAGAGGCTCCAAAGATTCGCATCCCAAGGCACCTGAAGCAAACCTATATCCGCAGAGTTGGAGAAGCCATCAATCTGGTTATTCCTTTCCAGGTAATAATTCAGGGTTGTTTACTTTCTCTTTACAATGCTGGGGTGTTTAAGGAGTAAAAGGAGATACTTCAGCATTTACGTTATTCACGATTCAAGATTTCCTCAGAGGAAAAGTAGGAAATGATGGACCAGATTTGGAGAATGACTAAACAATCTCCTGCTTTAGAAATACTGAAATCTATAAAACTGTCATAGATTTTCCAAATGAGACCTCATCTTGTCTGAAGCTCAATGACTGTAGTGGGCCAGAGAGCAAATACCAAGGAGACACCAAAACAAGAAATGCTTAAAGATCTTTTTGGGTCTATTCATCTATAAAAATGATCTTCCTTTTAGGTGAAGTTCTTGCTGTAACACGCAGAAAAACAACATGTGCTTGCTTCCCACAGTTATCCCAAACCACACTCAAATTACCCAGGTTCCAATGAGGGATAACTGAAATTTGAAATTGTGAAGTCACTCACTGAAGTATATGAATATTGTTAAATCATCGCTCCTGAAGAAGAATCTGTTGTTTATAAGTTTAACCAGGTTTTGCATACAATAATCACTTTTGCACTCTCTCTCTCTCTCAGACACACACACACACACACACACACACACACACACACACTGCACCATTACCTCCTTACTCATTTGATTCCTTTTATGCCTTAGACAATGCTGTTCAATAGAACTTTCTGTGATGATAGACATATTCTGTTAATGCAATGTCCAATATGGTAGCCAGTAGCCAGGTGAGGCTATTAACTTAAAAAGAGCAGCTAGGAACTAGGGTGATGGGGAATTTTTCATTTTCCTTAATTTCATTTAGTTTTAGCTTAAATGGCCACATTTAGCTTGTGGCTGTTATATCAGACACCCTTAGAACTAAAATTTAGGTCTGTGCACACATTTGAACACACACATACACCCACAGCTGTTTCAAACTCAGGCTCCCATGAAAATTAACCTAAAGGGACAGCCAGGTCAGGCCGTTCTCACTGCGTTTGGGGCCCAGCCTTAGAAGAAGTTATCTTCTACATAGACAGAATGTGAAGTCAGAAGGGAAGTCAAGGAGGAAGCGGGTGTAAACGTGGCAGAGGAGGAAGGAGATGGCTTGGCAAGATTCCTCCCACTTCTCTCCTTCCACAGCCTTAAATCAAACTAAGAATTGGCACAAGTCAGGCACCCAGGACCCTGCTCTGCACCAGGGCTGAATTAACCCTCTAGTCTTCACACCATGTTGACAACTGGGGCTAATCCCAGTTCTGGATCTTGTAGGGGGAGGCAGTGGATTCAGCTTCTGTGACTGGGTCTTGGGGAGGAAAGAGCATGAGAACAGGGGCCTCGTGTGTATGGCATCCCTAGGGGCTGGTCATTTACCAGGAGAGGGACGGTGAGACTAGTATGTCACGTTTGTATATTTATGTAGCCTCTGGAGTTCTGAGACCTCATGTGAGCCCCATGTGAGAGGCAGGAATGGCAGATTTCCTTACCCACCTTGAGAAAGGAAGGAACTGATATTCAGAGAAGTTAAGTGATTTGCCCAAAATCACACAGCAAGAAAAGAGTAGTGCCGTGAATAGTGTCTATGTCTCCAGACACTAAATCCAGTGCTTTTTTCACTTCATGTTTTATCAGAGAATTCAATTTTTTCCCCTAGTAGTTAATAATAAATTGCAGTTTAAGGAAATGAGACCTGGAGCTACTTTCCCATCTTTAACAACATTGTTAAACTTCCTACTAGCACATCTGAGCACCCTGTCCATTTTTTCAAGGCCTGTGGGCAGGGGTTTGATATGTGTCTCTCACATTCCTTAACAGAACCTATCAACAAGCCACATTAGGATCCCTTGGGAAGGTTGTGCCTTACCAGACACTTGGTTCTTGTCTGTGGGTTGAGCCTGGAGGCTCAGGAATCTTACGGAGTTCCTTTGTAATGTAAACTGAAACTCACATCCTCGACTGACATTATAATTACTCAAAGTCTGCTCTTAAAGAATAGTTTCAGCTGTTATCAGAGAGGGAATTACAGACAAATCTAAAATGAGCAACATGGTACAGTGGAATAATAATCATTAACATGGAGATGATCAATGAAACACTTATGCAGTGCGCGGAAGCTTAGAACTTCAGTCTTGGTAACCACAATGTGAGATAGGTACTACTCTCATTCCATTTTACAGATTAGGAAACTGAAGCAGAGAGTTTAAGTAACTTGCCCAAAGTCACACAGCTATCAAGCAGTGGAGTCAGGATCCAAATACAGATTCTGGGGCCTCGGGGCCTATGTTCTGAACCATTAGGCTGGGATGTACAGGATTTGGAGCTGAAGAGACCTGGCTGGAAGACCAGGTTCCAGCACTTAGCTGCAAGGCCTTGTGAAAGTCATTTGATACCTTTATCCAAAAATAAATAAATGAAGATAATGATACTTACTGTGAAATGAAGATTAAAGGAAGTTATAAATATCATGTACCTAACAGTGCCTTGCATACCCAATGCAATTGATGGGCAATAGTGAATATTACATTACTGCTGTAACTGCCCACCATCAGACAGTTTTCCAATCTTGCCAAGGATAGGGTAAGCCACTGACCATGTTTTTAATGCTGAAAAAAATCTGGAGACAATCTGATCCCCTTCCACCTCTACTTTTTGTCTTCTTTTTTAAGGGAAAACCAAGACCAGAATTAATTTGGACAAAGGATGGTGCACCTATCGATAAGAATCAGATCAACATTCGCAACTCTGAGACTGATACAATCGTATTTATCAGAAAAGCAGAGAGGAGCCATTCTGGGAAATATGATCTGCAGGTCAAAGTGGAAAAATTTGTGGAAACTGCGTCCATCGATATCCGGGTTATTGGTAGGTTTGGAGGAAGAAACTAGAATATTCTATGCAGCATGGAGACAAATTGTCCTTAAAGAATCAGAATTTCCGTTAGGTTGGCTCTACAAAAAATTCATTTTTTTAGAATTAAGAAAAAACATAAATTAGTAAAATTGGTTAGCTTGTTAGAGTAACTTTTCACTGATTAAAAGGACTAATGAGAAACTTAGGGCATATATATTAAATAAAATTAATGTATGTACTTTCTAGTGAAAACTCTCTGTACTGTTTTACAATCTAGGTCTCTCTTACTCTGTTTCTCAACTCTTTGATGATGAAACTATTTCTTGTGTTGAATTCTTGCGTTAAGAAAACATTGTAGATTTTAGATTTTTTTCTACAAGAAAGCATGTAGATATAACATGTTTCTTACTTCATTTAAAATCAGCTAATAGTAAAGTTAATGCAAATGCAGGTTGGATCCCTGGCTCGTGAAGATCCCCTGGAGGAGGACATGGCCACCCACTCCAATATTCTTTCCTGGAGAATCTCATGTACAGAGGAGCGTGATGGGCTACAGTCCGTAGGGTCACAAGGGGCCCGCCACGACTGAAGTGATTTAGCACAAAGTTAATGGAGAATGAAGGACTTTTATTAAATGTAAGAAAGGTGTACCTAAACAGAGTTAAACAATTAAAGACTGAACTGTGGTTGGTCCTGCAGGGCTAGTTAGATATTTACCTGTCCAGATAAGGTTAGTTCTTGTTTCTTTCCACAGTCAGGGTGATAGAGAAAGGATTTCTTATAAATAGACTCTTCTTGCTTGAACTGTTCTATAATTTCTGCAGTATCAAGAAATAAATTTAAGAGCAGAGTTAGGAGAATCCTTGTCTCCAGTCATTTTTATTAGTACAGTTTAGCAAATGTGCTAGAACAACAGGTTCTCTAACCAAAGGAGCAACTTCCTATGGTGAGCCTTTCCTTAGGTGAAAGGTCGTGTTCTTTAAACTAAACATTCTTTTCCCGTTGACTAAATTGTCTTGATTTTTGTTACGTAGAAGAGAATATGGAGGATGCTGTGTGTGCCCTTGGGTCTGGCCTGGCTCCATTTTAATGGAAGCTCTTGAGGTTGGATCTGGAAGAGGCTTACCCTCTGAAACATGGGGAAGGACTTTTTTATTTTTCCTACTTTGACATGTAGTCACTTTACCAGGTAGTTAAAAGTGCCTGGCACGTCACTCACACATTCAGAGTGTATAATAAATAATAACAATGATTATCCTCAGTTCAGTTCAGTTGCTCAGTCGCATCCGACTTTGCGACCCCATGAATTGCAGCACGCCAGGCCTCCCTGTCCACCACCAACTCCCAGAGTTCATTCAAACTCACGTCCATCGAGTCGATGATGCCATCCAGCCATCTCATCCTCTGTCGTCCCCTTCTCCTCCTGCCCTCAATCCCTCCCAGCATCAGAGTCTTTTCCAATGAGTCAACTCTTCGCATGAGGTGGCCAAAGTATTGGAGTTTCAGCTTTAGCATCAGTCCTTCCAAAGAACACCCAGGACTTATCTCCTTAAGAATGGACTGGTTGGATCTCCTTGCAGTCCAAGGGACTCTCAAGAGTCTTCTCCAACACCACAGTTCAAAAGCATCAATTCTTCTGCACTCAGCTTTCTTCACAGTCCAACTCTCACATCCATACATGACTACTGGAAAAACCATAGCCTTGACTAGATGGACCTTTGTTGGCAAAGTAATGTCTCTGCTTTTGAATATGCTATCTAGGTTGGTCATAACTTTCCTTCCAAGGAGTAAGCATCTTTTAATTCATGGCTGCAATCACAATCTGCAGTGATTTTGGAGCCCAGAAAAATAAAGTCTGACGCTGTTTCCCCATCTATTTCCCACGAAGTGAAGGGACCAGATGCCATGATCTTAGTTTTCTGAACGTTGAGTTTTAAGCCAACTTTTTCACTCTCCTCTTTCACTTTCATCAAGAGGCTTTTTAGTTCCTCTTCACTTTCTGCCATAAACGTGGTGTCATCTGCATATCTAAGGTTATTGATATTTCTCCCAGCAATCTTGATTCCAGCTTGTGTTTCTTCCAGTCCAGCGTTTCTCATGATGTACTGTGCATATAAGTTAAATAAGCAGGGTGATGATATACAGCCTTGACGTACTCCTTTTCCTATTTGGAACCAGTCTGTTGTTCCATGTCCAGTTCTAACTGTTGCTTCCTGACCTGCATACAGATTTCTCAAGATGCAGGTCAGGTGGTCTGGTATTCCCATCTCTTTCAGAATTTTCCACAGTTTATTGTGATCCACACAGTCAAAGGCTTTGGCATAGTCACTAAAGCAGAAATAGATGTTTTTCTGGAACTCTCTTCCTTTCTCCATGATCCAGCGGATGTTGACAATTTGGTCTCTGGTTCCTCTGCCTTTTCTAAAACCAACTTGAACATCTGGAAGTTCACGGTTCATGTATTGCTGAAGCCTGGCTTGGAGAATTTTGAGCATTACTTTACTAGCATGTGAGATGAGTGCAATTGTGTGGTAGTTTGAGCATTCTTTGGCATTGCCTTTCTTTGGGATTGGAATGAAAACTGACCTTTTCCAGTCCTGTGGCCACTGCTGAGTTTTCCAAATTTGCTGGCATATTAAGTGCAGCACTTTCACAGCATCATCTTTTAGGATTTGAAATCGCTCAACTGGAATTCCATCACCTCCTCTAGCTTTGTTTGTAGTGATGCTTCCTAAGGCCCACTTGACTTCACATTCCAGGATGTCTGGCTCTAGGTGAGTGATCACACCATCATGATTATCCAGGTCATGAAGATCTTTTTTGTACAGTTCTTCTGTGTATTCTTGCCACCTCTTCTTAATATCTTCTGCTTCTGTTAGGTCCATACCATTTCTGTCCTTTATCAAGCCCATCTTTGCATGAAATGTTCCCTTGGTATCTCTCATTTTCTTGAAGAGATCTCTAGTCTTTCCCATTCTGTTGTTTTCCTCTATTCTTTGCATTGATCCCTGAGGAAGGCTTTCTTATCTCTCCTTGCTATTCTTTGGAACTCTGCATTCAGATGCTTATATCTTTCCCTTTCTCCTTTGCTTTTCACTTCTCTTCTTTTCACAGATTATCCTACTTACTTTTTTTAGCCCCAAATTTATATTTCTGCCATAGCTGTAAAAATCTAGCAATGCCATTTATTCTTGGGGAGCAAGTGTTTGAAAAGTCAGTGCCAATTCTGAAGACAAAGCAGATGAGTGCAGGTGGGAGGTTGAACTTAGAGAAGCCGGCTGTCTGTAGGACAAGTGGGTGAAAACAGGAAGTCAAAGATTGTGCTTGTAGAGGCTTGCCATTGGTAATTGTGGAAAGAAAGCAGGGACTGTCACTGTGTTTTCCTTCCTGGAGCCCATGAAGACTGCTTGTTAAATGTTGATTAAAAGAGAAAAACATGACTAGAAAACACTCTGATATTTACTCTTTTCAGTCTGACATTTCATATAGAAATAACTATAGGGAATATGGGAAGGAAGTTCAGTTCACTGGTGGCTCAATGTTAAGAATCCCCCTCCAATGCAGGAGATACAGGTTTGATCCCTGGGTTAGGAAGATCCTCTGGAGAAGGAAATGGTAAATACTTGCTCCAGTATGCTTGCCTGAGATATTCCATGGGCAGAGGCTACAGTGCATTGAATTACAAAAGAGCTGGACACAACTTAGCAACTATAAACAAACAGAAATAACTATAATTGCATTTTAATACCTGAAGAATATTTCAGGACAGAAAGCATCATGCTTGTACTGCAGAGGATAACAGATGTGAAATTTCCCTGAAAAAAATTAAGAAATTATGTCTTAAAAAAAGACATAATATTATTGTCTTTCCTTGCACTTCTGTGCAAGGTTTTTTGTTTTTTGTTTGTTTTTTCCCAGATCAGATCAGATCAGACGCTCAGTTGTGTCTGACTCTTTGTGACCCCATGAATTGCAGCACGCCAGGCCTCCCTGTCCATCACCAACTCCCGGAGTTCACTCAGACTCACGTCCATCGAGTCAGTGATGCCATCCAGCCATCTCATCCTCTGTCGTCCCCTTCTCCTCCTGCCCCCAATCTCTCCCAGCATCAGAGTCTTTTCCAATGAGTCAACTCTTCGCATGAGGTGGCCAAAGTACTTGGAGTTTCATCTTTAGCATCATTCCTTCCAAAGAAATCCCAGGGCTGATCTCCTTCAGAATGGACTGGTTGGATCTCCTTGCAGTCCAAGGGACTCTCAAGAGTCTTCTCCAACACCACAGTTCAAAAGCATGTTTTCCTCCCATTAAAGATGCCTTTTTAGTACAGCAGGAACCCCTCTCACAGGCTGTGGGTTTTAGGCCTTTCACCAAAAGCTGGAGTCCCACAGCCCAGGTAGACTCTAAGATTTCAGGTCCAGTGTCAGCTTACCATTCCATTAGGCAGAGTAGCCTGTGATTCATCGCCAGTCATTGGCCCCTGGAGGATGGTTAATGAGGTTTGAGGTTTCATTTAAGTTTTCTTTACAAAAACTTTTTCTTTCCATGAAGATGAAAGTCAAGCATTTGCAGATAAGCTAAGCTGGAGTGCATTGCACTTCTCTGGAGAAGAAGATGGCAATATGGGAAGGAAGTTCAGTTCAGTTGCTCAGTCGTGTCCGACTCTGTGATCCCATGAACTGCAGCACACCAGGCTTCCCTGTCCATCACCAGCTCCTGGAGCTTGCTCAAACTCATGTCCATCAAGTCAGTGATGCCATCCAGCCATCTCATCCTCTGTCGTCCCCTTCTCCTCCTGACTTCCATCTTTCCCAGCATCAGAGTCTTTTCCAGTGAGTAAGTTCTTTGCATCAGGTGGCCAGAGTATTGAAGTTTCAACTTCAGCATCAGTCCTTTCAGTGAACATTCAGGACTGATCTCCTTTCAGGTTGACTAGTTTGATCTCCTTGCAGTTCAAGGGACTCTCAAGAGTCTTTTCCAACACCACAGTTCAAAAGCATCCATTCTTCGGTGCTCAGCTTTCTTTATAGTCCAACTCTCACATCCATACATGACTACTGGAAAAAACATAGCTTTGACTAGACAGACCTTTGTTGGCAAAGTAATGTCTCTGCTTTTTAATATGCTCTCTAGGTTGGTCATAGCTTTTCTTCCAAGGAGTAAGTTTCTTTTAATTTCATGGCTGCAGTCACCATCTGCCATGATTTTGGAGCCCCCTAAATAAAATCTGTCACTGTTTCCATTGTTTCCCCATCTATTTCCCATGAAATGATGGGACCAGATGCCATGATCTCAGTTTTCTGAATGTTGAGTTTTAAGCCAAAATTTTCACTCTCCTCTTTCACTTTCATCAAGAGGCTTTTTAGTTCTTCTTCACTTTCTTCCATAAGAGTGGTGTCATCTGAATATCTGAGGTTATTGATGTTTCGCCCGACAATCTTGATTCCTGCTTGTGCTTCATCCAGCCCGACATTTCTCATGATGTACTCTGCATGTACGTTAAATAAGCAGGTAACAATATACAGCTTTGATGTACTCCTTTCCCAATTTGGAACCAGTCTGTTGTTCCATGTCCAGTTCTAACTGTTGCTTCTTGACCTGCATACAGATTTCTCAGGAGGCAGGTCAAGTGGTCTGGTATTCCCATCTCTTGAAGAATTTTCAGGAATTTGTTGTGATCCACACAGTCAAAGGCTTTGGCATAGTCACTAAAGCAGAAATAGATGTTTTTCTGGCATTCTTTTTCAACGATCCAACAGATGTTGGTGATCTGATCTCTGGTTCCTCTGTTTTTTCTAAAACCAGCTTGAACATCTGGAAGTTCATGGTTCACGTACTGTTAAAGCCTGGCTTGGAGAATTTTGAGCATTACTTTACTAGCGTGTGAGATGAGTGCAATTGTGCAGTAGTTTGAGCATTCTTTGGCATTGCCTTTCTTTGGGATTAGAATGAAAACTGACCTTTTCCAGTCCTGTGGCCACTGCTGAGTTTTCTAAATTTACTGGCATATTGAGTGCAACACTTTCACAGCATCATCTTTTAGGATTTGAAATCGCTCAACTGGAATTCCATCACCTCCACTAGCTTTGTTCGTAGTGGTGCTTTCTAAGGCCCACTTGACTTCACATTCCAGAATGTCTGGCTCTAGGTGAGTTATCACACCATCATGGTTATCTGGGTCATCAAGATCTTTTTTGTATAGTTCTTCTGTGTATTCTTGCCAGCTCTTCTTAATAGCTTCTGCTTCTGTTAGGTCCATACCATTTCTGTCCTTTATTGAGCCCATCTTTGCGTGAAATGCTCCCTTGGTATCTCTAATTTTCTCAAAGAGATCTCTAGTCTTTCCCATTCTATTGTTTTCCTGTATTTCTTTACATTGATCCCTGAGAAAGGCTTTCTTATATCTCCTTGCTATTCTTTGGGATGGGAAGGAAAAGACATTTTAAATACCCTCCTACAACAAGGTCTAGATTAGGGGGAAAGTGACCTCACAGTGACTCCATGAATTTATCCTACAGACCGTCCAGGTCCACCCCAACATGTGAAGATCGAGGATGTCTGGGGAGAGAATGTTGCTCTATCATGGACCCCACCAAGGGATGATGGAAATACTGCCATTACAGGGTACACGATCCAGAAGGCTGATAAGAAGAGCATGGTAAGGTCTGGTTTCTCTGGTACAGAGCAGCAAAATCATAGTTCATCAGAAGTAAAGGGGGAGGCATGAAGTCCTCTTTGGTGAGGAACTCATGAGGGTCATGGAGAAGTGTCATGGCACAGTGGGAAGGGTAAGGCCTTAGGAGCCATGGAGAGTTGGACTTGAATTTGTACCTAGGACCACATATACATGGACAGTCACTTGACCTCTTTGATTTCCATTTCCCTCATATGTAAAATAAGGACAGTGAAGTTTACCTTGCTTGTTTATCAAGAGGCTAAGACAATAGAATGCTCAATAGAATTCACTAAATTTATGCATTCAGCAAATATTTACTCACTGTGAATTCTGGCTCAAATTTGCATCCATGCAACTTCTTTCTCTTTGTAAAATAATTGTTGGATACCATAGACTGATGTCTCAAAAAAAAAAAAAAAAAAGATAGCAGTTAGAAAAGAAAGAACAGCATATGCAAAGGTCCTGAGGAGGGAACAAGCTTAGAGTATTCAAGAAGCAAATCAACAAATATGAATTATTATTACCTATGCTTTATAAATGAGGCTATTAAGGCTCAAAAGATTAAATGAATTGCTGGAAATCACCAGATTTTAAATGTTAAAACCTAGGTCTTTCTGAATCAATCCACTACACCCACCATTCCCCTGCCTGTAAGATGGTGAATGAATAAATGAATGTTTTACACAGAATGTCACAGAGCCACTATCCATTCTCATAGGAAGAGTAGAACATCATACTGAATGATATTGACAGGAAGGCTTTAGGCATTTATACTAGTAGATCTCAGTAAGAACTTAGGTTATAAGGTTAGACTGGATTAATAGAAGGGGAGAGGGATGAAAAGAGCAACCTAAGTAACAGGAATGGATTTCAAGTCTTTCCTTTTCGTAAACTATTTCTAGCCTGTCTTTCCCCACACTCCTGGGTGGGTGCTACATGACAAAATAAGACTTGGCATTTCAAGAAACATCTTTCAGCCAAACCCAGACAGCTTGAGAGCTAGATCAATGGGTGACTTTGCAAGGAAAGTATTGAATATTTTGGATTTCCTTAGCAAAAAGGGCTCTTCCCTGGACCTTTGCTGGATGCTGGTAGTGAATCCAGGGGTACCACATTTCTTCCAGGTGCCCCATCCCTACCACACTGCCCAGCATTTGTCTTCTTAGATATCTAGTCAAGTCCAGGTGAGCCAGGATTTTGCTGCTGCTTCATGTGTCTTAGCTCTGCCTGCTGACAGGGGAGGAACCCCAACACCGCACCATTATGTTTCTGGTGCATTTCAGCAGACCTACAGACCTGAAAATGCTCACCGTGCCCAGTGCACTTCCCAGGAGCTCACCACACCACTGTCTCACTGTGCCTATAGATGCTGTTTTTCACTTAAGTTCCTATAGTCCTTTATACCTTCCATAAACATTGTTTTCATGATGTATGCCAGCACATTCATGTGTTCATTCATTTCCTATTTGTTGAGCACTGTTCTAGCTGCTGGATCAAAAACAAATAGACAACTCATGCTCTTGGAGCACTCTTAGTATAAGCAAGAAGAAAGGCATAAACCAAATGTTAAAAACAATATAATTAATGTTGGAATAAAGGTGTGCATAAAGTGCTTTGGAAATTAAGGAGGACATAACTACAATCGCTGGGTGTCTTTAAAATAGAGGTCAGAGGCCCTAAACATTGCAAGAAAAATCCTTTTCCTTTAAGAGTTTTTTGGTCAGGAAATGTATTTTCTCAGTTAGTGGTACTAAATATATGTAGTACAATGTGGTTTTCTACTAGTGACAAAATAAACTTTGAAGCCACTTTATTTCCTGACATGGTGAAGGAAAAATTTAAAAAAGAAATGAAAGACATCTAGGTTGCTTCCATGTCCTGGCTATTATAAACAGTGCTGCAATGAACATTGGGGTACACGTGTCTCTTTCCCTTCTGGTTTCCTCAGTGTGTATGCCCAGCAGTGGGATTGCTGGATCATAAGGCAGGTCTATTTCCAGTTTTTTAAGGAATCTCCAGCAGATGAATGGATAAGAAAACTATGGTACATATACACAATGGAGTATTATTCAGCCATTAAAAAGAATACATTTGAATCAGTTCTAATGAGGTGGATGAAACTGGAGCCTATTATACAGAGTGAAGTAAGCCAGAAAGAAAAACACCAATACAGTATACTAACGCATATATATGGAATTTAGGAAGATGGTAACAATAACCCTGTGTACGAGACAGCAAAAGAGACATTTATGTATAGAACAGTCTTATGGACTCTGTGAGAGAGGGAGAGGGTGGGAAGATTTGGGAGAATGGCATTGAAACACGTAAAATATCATGTATGAAACGAGTTGCCAGTCCAGGTGCGATGCACGATACTGGATGCTTGGGGCTGGTGCACTGGGACGACCCAGAGGGATGGAATGGGGAGGGAGGAGGGAGGAGGGTTCAGGATGGGGAACACATGTATACCTGTGGTGGATTCATTTTGATATTTGGCAAAACAAATACAGTTATGTAAAGTTTAAAAATAAAATAAAATTTAAAAAAATGAAAGAATAACATAACTTTAACTCACTCAATCATTCAAGTATTCAGTTTTGTGCATGCTACCCACTATATACCAGGTGTTGTGATAAGGCACTGGAGATACAAGGGGTGAGAAGAAAAGTACATTTTTAACCATCACTGTACATCATTGCAATGGGGAAAGTAGTGAAAAAGCAAGTAAAATAGTAAGTACATGATATATTTAAGGTAACAAGTGCTGTGAAGAAAACTAAGCCAGGTCAAGGTGAAAAACTATAACCAAAGTGGAGTGGTGGGAGGGTAAACAGTTAGGGAGGAGGTGATAATTAATAATTGAACAAAGAATTGAAAGAACCTATGATAATGGCACCCCACTCCAGTACTCTTGCCTGGGAAATCCCATAGACGGAGGAGCCTGGTAGGCTACAGTGCATGGGGTCGCGAAGAGTCGGACACGACTGAGCAACTTCACTTTCACTTTTCACTTTCATGCATTGGAGAAGGAAATTGCAACCCACTCCAGTGTTCATGGCTGGAGAATCCCAGAGGTGGGGGAGCCTGGTGGGCTGCAGTCTATGGGGTCACACAGAGTCGGACACGACTGAAGCAACTTAGCAGCAGCAGCAGCAGCGGCATGATAATGATATTAGGCAAATTGATTGGGTGATGTTAACTTTTCTCTCGTGATTTAGCATCAGTATGACCCTGGTGCTTGGGAAGGGAGCTTTATCATGGAATGTATACCAGCATTAATGTCCCAGAAAGGGAGGCATTTATCTGGATTTTCAAAAGAGACACTCGTTACTTCCAGGCAATACATGCTTTTCTTTAAATGGTTAAAGCAGATGTACAACATATGTTTAATAGGTCACAAAACAGGCTGTTCTAGTTAGTATAAATTTTAAGTTAAACCACATATTAGTCAGAATGACATCCCCACAGCTCATTATGTGAAAATTTCTTCCATCATCATCTAGGGTAAATAAATCTAATGTGTAAATGGATATTAAATTACATAATCAGGTATAAATCAATTATAAAGTATTAAATTAAATATACATTTCTGTTACCCTAAATATAAAAATTAGTGCTTTTTTTTTTCTTTAGTTAATGCAACATCCCTGTTATTTATTCTAATTAACAGTTGAAATAGCTGTGTATTTTGAAGTGATTTTCCTTAAATTATCTTTGTTTGTTTTTTAGGAGTGGTTCACTGTTATTGAGCATTATCACCGAACCAATGCCACCATTACTGAACTGGTCATTGGAAACGAGTATTATTTCCGGGTCTTTGCTGAAAACATGTGTGGCCTCAGCGAAGATGCAACAATGACAAAAGAGAGTGCCGTGATTGCCAAGGATGGTGAGTTGGGAGTGGGCTGGACATCAGTGAACCTTAGTGTTAAGTGATGAGACAGAGAAGACAGAAAGAAAAAGAGATGTGGCAAAATGAATAAGAAATCATAAACACCCATTCAAAACTGTGGTAAGAATGTCCAACTAAAATTTTAATCTTACATGTAAAATATCTTAAGGAAAACTGTACTATGATTATATTTTTTAACATACATAATTTCATTCATTCCAACATCTATCTGGACAGTGGGTCTCTCAATGACTAACATCACAGGGATAGGAAAAAGTCACCATTTACTTCTAGAGCTTGGGTTATTCTATTCCTGGACACCTTCGAGGATGCTACTTATAAGAGCCATTTTGTAATGAAAGAAGTTGGATTCCACCCCCGTCATTTCGTTTCCTCATAAATCATGTCCTTCCGGCCCTTCCTCATTACATTCAGGTTAAAACACATTGCCGAGCAAGACACCCAGACACTGAATTCTTCCCAATATTTATTTTGGTTCCAGATGGCTCTCTGGCTTTCTGTCCCATGTGAGATTGGTTTTAATTGGTACCTTTCCAAATGAATGCCTTTGTTCATGTTTGTACATGTTTTTCTAAGCTCAGAGGGGCTTCCCAGGTTGCACAGTGGTAAAAGAATCCGATTGCCAATGCGCGAGATGCAGGAGACTTGGGTTCGATCCCTGGTAGGGAAGATCCCCTGGAGAATAAAATGGCAACCCATACCTGTATTCTTTTTTTTTTTTTACTAAAACATTTAATTAGCAAAAAAGATTACAATAGCAAAGAAAAACCCACTCCAGCATTCTTGCCTGGAATATTTCATGGACAGAGGAGCCTGGTGGGCTACAGTTCTTGGGATCGCAAAGAGTCAGACATAATTGAGTGACTGAGAGCGTGAGCATGCACTAAACTGAAGGAAGTTTTTATCATAGTCAACTCTGCCAAGAATAATATTTTTATTTTTAATTTGCTTATGTTTAATGCTTGTTTTTAAGGCAAAATCTACAAAAATCCAGTGTATGAAGACTTCGATTTCACAGAGGCACCTATGTTTACTCAGCCATTGGTCAACACCTATGCTGTAGCTGGTTACAATGCTACCCTGAACTGCAGTGTGAGAGGAAATCCTAAGGTACCAGTTTTTTTCTTTAATCACATTAAATTAAATTTAAGAATTAACTCCAAACTCCATCTTTTATATTTGCTATGTTATAACTGTAAGTATTGGGTTGGTCAAAAAGTTTATTCAGGTTTTTCCATGACATCTTATGGCAAAACCCAAACGAACATTTTGGCCAACCATACTAATATTAATTGACTTTGCAACTGCTCAATGTGTGTGTGTGTTTTCTGGGATAGAGAGATGGGGCATGCAGGGTGATGATGTTGGTGGGTACTAAAGGACACTATTTAAATGTATAAAAATGTTTCTTTACTAACTAAGGAAAATTTTCTAAGGAAAAAACAAACCACCTATTTTTAAAAGAACTGAGAGGTAAGGAGATGGAATTAATATTGTGTCATCTGAAAAATTAGGTGGTGATACTGATTTATCAAGTTTCCTGTAATAGTGTAAAGCAAATGATGATACTATAATGCAAGGCAGAATACAAAATGTTCGTTGATAAAGGTACAGAGCACCAGGAAGGAGAGACGGCATCTGACTGAACAGGTTACATGTTGGCATTTGAAAAGAACAACATATTAATGAATGTTGCCCACAGAGCTATCTATCCCTGGGTGGCGCTGAGAGAAAGTGCCCTAGAATTTGGAAAAATTGCAAATGGTGATATTTTTCCAGCATATACCAAGAGCAGAAATAGAGAAGTGAAAGGGATAAGCCAGACTGAGGATGCAAAGAAGATGCTAAATCTATATTTAATTGGAGGTGATGTTGGTATGTGCAAGTGGGAATGACCAGGAGGAGAGAAGAACATCACTGGAGCTTGGGAGAAAGGCCAGGGCTGTGACTCTTGGTCTGGGTGCATGGAATTGCTGCATCCCACCCTTTGGAGCTGAAACTCTAGAAAGGAATATCAGAAGAAAGAGAGAAGTGAAGTGAAATGTGAAGGACCATGATGTGAGCCTCAGGAAATATGCCCGTTTGAAAGGTAGAAGAAGGAAGAGGACGGTGAGGACACTGAGAAGTGCTATCTTTTGGGTTTGGGCAAGACAAAATCATTTAAGAGATAGAGGCAAGAGTGTGTGTTTACAGAAAGGAAGAGAAGACAGTGTGAGAATGGAAAGGAGAGTTAGTGTTGGTGTAGCAGAATGGAGTAGCCTTCCTGGGTGATTGCATCATTATTGATCTGGGATTATCTGATTGGAGCAGGTCCATCCATTGCCACCAGATAATGAAAACAGATGTCAGAAGAGAGATTCAATAGTGAGGAGGGTTAAGCAGCCTGTAAAAAGTTAGAAAAGCATATTGGGGAAAACATAAAGAAAATTGACCGGTGATGACACTTTACAGGGATTCTTTGAAAAACATTGAGTGATATACATGCTCCCGGATGAGTCAATCTCAAAGACATGTAAATGGAATTTAAATGTAATTGAATCTGTTTGGGAAGATCACCCCAGGGCTGTCCTTTAAAGAAATATGGCTGTCTCTTCGAAACTGCTCATTTGCTTCCTGGCCAAGCATTAAGTAGAATTTAATTTGAAGAGAATTAGTGCCTAAGTTGACGTGGATTCTTCTTAGATGTAGTGATTTCTTTCTAAGCCACATTTGAACATTCTGTCACTGGCTTGGATGGTCTATTACCCCAGGCCTAGTACAGATATGTTTTGACCTAGTTTGTTTCCATCTTCAGCCCAAAATTACCTGGATGAAGAACAAAGTTGCTATTAAGGATGATCCAAGATACAGGATGTTCAGCAACCAAGGGGTCTGTACTCTGGAGATTCGCAAGCCCAGCCCCTATGACGGGGGCACTTACTGCTGCAAAGCAGTCAATGACCTTGGGACAGTGGAGATCGAATGCAAACTGGAGGTGAAAGGTAGGACATCCCAGATCTCGTGTAGACCGAAATGAAAGAAAATCATTTAATTACTATCCTTACTACCTAATCCAAATTGCTTGCTAGCATTTTGGGGATAGGTTAGGAAGCGGGGGATAAGATCCGAGGAGAGGACATTTTTACATTCTGCATTCACTTTATTTGTGACAGCTACTTGATTTTTTAAGTAGACTTATTTTCATCTCTTGAAATTCTTGATATCTAAAGGACTATTAATTTCAGTGAACTGTGTTATGTGCACAGCACGGTAACAATGACTCAAGTCAAGGGGTATTACTTTTGTGATGTAGTCCATCTTAGATAAATGTAAAAATTCACTGATAAAACTGCAATTAAGGAATTTACACTATTTTTAACTAGTTTACTATTTTTGTGAAACTATATATGTAAATTTGCTAATTTAGTGTTTAATATTACAAATGTGCATGCTCTGTTGCTTTAGTCGTGTCCAACTCTTTAAGATCCCATGGACTGTAGCCCACCAGGCTCCTCTGTCCATGGGATTCTCTAGGCAAGAATACTGGAGTGGGTTGCCATTTCCTTCTCCAAATGTAGAATTCAGCATACACATAACCCACTTCTTTTAAAATCTCACTAGAGAATTTCCACTTAGAGCTATACATTTTATTTATTCTAGTTTTCAGAAGTGTTTCAACTAATGTAAACCAAGAAAAGACATAAAAATTGATGTCAGAGAAAACTCTCAGTGTAATTGTCATCTTAATCAATTTTTATATTAATTGAAGATAAGTTTTATGCTGACACTTTTTTCTTGACAATCAGTACCTATTTTGGGACACCATGAAGAATCATACACCTGTCAGAGTCACTGTTAGGAGTTAATGGGTGACATGATGCTAATGTCTTTTCTTTCGTTCTTGTATTATATTGCTGCTTTATAACAACCAAAGTCTTTACTTTTCCTACCTCTCTATAATGGAGAAATTATAATCTAAAAGTCAGCTATGACTTTATAAATATCTGTTTTAGAAAAAGTGTTAGTAAATGTTTAAGGTATTTATGTAAATAATAGCAACAACAAAAGAGTTTTTTAATTCCTAAATATAGTGGAAAAACTTCTTGAAACACTTTTTTCCTTCTCTAACTTTAAAAAAAAAATCAGTGTTCTTTCTCTTATGATATGTGTCCATCCTCAGATAGTACAGGAGAGTAGATGCACAATTGATAGAAATTAAGAAAAACTTTTTTCCCTCTCAAATGTAAAACATATAATATTCTTAGAAAATTTTAAACCTTTCTATTGAGATAGTGGATACAAATTTAAGTGTTGTTCTTTTAGCTATTTATTAGCTTTAAATGCAAATGAAGGTCACAATGCAAACACATCTGATTTCTAAACTCCTAATTAGTTCCAAGGTATTGTTGCTACTTACATTCCAATGCCCAAAAAACAAGAACTCAAAAATCAAAAACCCGAGACTACATTTGCATGCTCTGAAAATAGCTGAATGTTGCTAATGATATAAAATGATGGTTTCATAAATGGTTCAACATTTGGGGTCATCCATAAGTGAATAATTTTATGCATCTATAAATGCTATACTTTATGCTAATTGTATAATAAATTGTAACACAAATAATGTATTCTAGTATATAAATTCATAATAAGCTATCAACTGTGATATATTGGTAAAAGCTTTTGGTCCTAAAAGTAAAGCCAAGATTGTTTGTCATCAGATTGTTATCTGATAATACGTGACTTGAATCAAATTAAGCTGTGAAAAAAACAAAAATAAAGGTAAGAATGTCAACTGAGAATAAATAAATACTGGTGCAAATATTCTAATTCTGCAGTGATATATCAAGGAGTAAATTCCCCTGGACAACCAGTCTTCCTGGAGGGGCAGCAACAGGTTTTACAAGTTCATATCCCACTGGATATTTCTTCCTTCTGTTCCATTCCTCTTACATGAAATCGCACTTTGCATGTAAAGCTTGTCTTTCTCTTTTGCTTTTAATTATATTTCTTAGCAGCTCATGGCATACAGTGGCTATGCCATGAACAAGGAAGGCCAAATTATTCAAGGATATTAGGTAATGTAGAAATATGTTTTGTCGGAAAACCAAGTACCATACCACAGGTTCCCATAAATAAAGCCAAAAAGCCACATTAGGTGAGGTCCTCATTTTAGATATAAGAGTACCAGAATTCAGGAACCAATGACGTTTCTTTAATACTTTTGTTTTCAAGTGCAGAGACATATGTTCTTCCTTTAAGATAGTATCCAGTGTAGGTCTGTTAGATTCATGTTGAAGTTCAGAAAACTGAACATTTTTCTGTTGCTAGGCCGTAGAAAAAGTGTTCTGTGTATTTGCGATGGGGAGAGGACACAAATAAAAAATGTTTGGAATATTAGGCTCTAATATTTGGAAACTTCCATATTTAAGATTGTCCAATGAAAACTTCTAGATACTAGTAGAGTATCTGTAATCCATCTATCTGTTGAACATTTTGTATATTTTCATGGGACTAAGATTATTTCATATATTCATGAACTTAGGAAAGAAAATTCTAGACCCCGTTACTTAATATATTAAGTGGTAAATGGGTCCTGCAGTATATATATAGATTGAACCCCATTTGGAAGAGTGAATTAAGGAGTTCTTCAGGGCTATGAGCAACCTGATGTAAACTGTAATGACATAGACCCATGCCTGAGTTTACAATGTTAGCTTTCTGAATTCCTAGAGATAATGTCAGCTTTCAAAAGAGCAAAGAATTAGGATTCTTTCTTTAAAGTTGTGTAGATTGCACATATAGTCACTTTCTAGCCTGTTTTTTTTTTTTTAAGCCTTGTGTTTATTTAGAGCAGTCATATTGGGTTGGCCAACAAGTTTGTTCAGATTTTTCCCTAAGCTGTTATGGAAAAACCCAATGAACTTTTTGGCCAAACCAATATATAGTCAGTTCAGAATACAATGTTATAGAATAATTTTTAAATCCACTTGATAATTTTGCCTTTTAGAATTTCAACATATATATATGTACACTAATACTTTGTCTATTGTCCCTGTTTTTCTTTTGTTGAAAAACACAATATATATATGTTGTAGGATTTTTTTTTTTTTTTTTTTAGCTAATGGTTTGGAAGCTGTTCCTATAATTATTCACATTACAGTCAAACTGGCTTTGCCACCTGTTCAGGCAAAGTGGTTGTGCCTATTAATAAATGTTTTACCTATTAATGATCCTTTTGAAGTGACTGGATCCCTGCCCTTCATTCCGTGCGCTTCTATTTTCCTGTACTTTTCACCTGACTAAGGATTAATGAAATCACCTCATCATAATCGTGACCATAATTTCCTCCAACAAGTACTCAACTTTGGTTTTAGCACTTTATTAATGCTTACAACATCTCTCTCTCTTTCTCTCTCTTTTCCTTAGTTGTAGCACAGTAAGGATTTTTGAATGTATATTATCATCTAAGGTAAGCTTTCATATGATTTTGGCATATGAAGCTTATGACTGTCATAAGCCATACAAAGCCTGTGGAGTATGGCATGATTTTCATTATGTAATCCAATGAAAATAGACTCTTTAAAATCTCTAACATTGTAGTTGTAATGTGTATTTCAGTATCTTGACATTAACGGCTAGTACTTATCACAACAATCTTCTGTTGACATGAAGCAAGTTGTTGAATGCAGTAGAGCATGAATTAAAGCATTTAATGTAGATGAAAATGAGTGATACCCAAGCATTCTGAACGCTTTGCATCAAGGAATGGACATGTACATAAGTGGCATCATTTCTACCAATATGTGACTTGATTTTTTTTAAAAAGGAGAATGATTTTCCCAAATTTGCATTAAAGGAGTTTTAAGAATGTTCAAATGGCATGCTGTTTTTGTCTGGACGTGAATTTATTAGCAAGTAGTAAGACACTTTTCTAAAGGACCATGAATTTTTATGGTTTCATGGGGTCTCTCGTGAAAGGTACTTTTAGTTTTAAAATGCAATTCAGAACCGTGGAGGGTAAGTATGAAATATTAAGTGGTGTTTCTCTCACCTTCAGATGTACTGGACAGATTTTACTATTTTATTATTTTACAGATTTTACTCTTGAACAGATTTTACTATATTTCCAATTTTTGCACTTTTGACAGTGTGTGAATAGCCAAAGTTAAAAGAGTAGTCCCTTTTTTCTTATCCCATGTGCTTCAATGGGAGCTCTTTGTGCTTAATTAAAAAGAACATTAACAAACTGGAAAAGGTTATTCCTACTGACTCATAACACGATTTGCATTTATTCTGCCATTCAGTCAGAATATTGAAATCATTCTATAGAGCAATCTCAAAAAACTTGCAAAGGGCAATAAACACTCTCCAACTAGTTAGGAATTTAAACCAAGAACAAGTAATAGTAGGGAACAAAAAAACTGCTATGTGTCTGCAGGGAACTTGCTTTTCCTTCTCAATGCAGTGTTTTAGATTCTAAATGTACTAAATCCAAGAGAAGATTTCCAAGTAGGGACTGAATGAATCTTTGTAACTAACTGAAACATAATTAGTCACATTTGCAAGCAGCTAGTCAAGAGGTCTTGTTTCAGGGATTTTTCACGTGTAGACAGTTTTGACTTTGCTTTTTCCTTCTTATCCTTTCTAGGTGGGCTTTCCTTCTGCAGGCTCCTCTTGCAAGGTGTGCCTCCTAACATAATCGATTCATATTTGCGAGACTTGCACTCAAGCAACCCTGAGGAATAAAGGGCCTGGGCACTGCCTCTCTGCACGCCACTGCTTTGAAATCGGGTTGCAATGAGAAAGCATTTCTGTTTTTCCACCAGGCTCCCAAGTGTGGTCGTTTTTTTTCCTCCTGATGCTGAAGAAAAAAAAAAAATGTTTGCACGGATTGCTTAATTAAAAATTGCAAACAAAATCTCATTTGAAGTTAGCATTTTGGTCATTGTTGTCTTTGCTTGGTCACTGTACTTTCCAAAAAATGCAAGCTATAGAATAATCAGAAACAGTTACTTTAGCTTAACATAATAGACTCTGAAAGCTTTTTTTTCCCCTTAGAGTAAAAAAAAAAAAAAAAAATATATATATATATATATATATATACACACACACACACACACACACAATAAACAGCAATGTAACCTTAAAACCCATCTTTCTCTGGATCTAAGAAATTTTTCTAAGCAAAGAAGAGTTGTTTATTTCCCACAACCCTACTTAACTCCAGTGGATCTGTGCCCTTTTCCCCATTTAAATTCACTATGAGACATTCTTGAAGTCTTTCAGACAAGTTTTCTCAACAGAAGGGAAAATGTATTCAATAAATGGTACAATAAATCTGAACTATTTATGATGAAATGCTACAGTATTCGTTTATGTGTTTGGGGTTGCATGATCAGACAGACCTAAGGACACAGGCTAAGAGACAGGATGCTACCAAACTCAGGCCTGACCCAAGTCATGTCTCTGGCACAGCATCCTGGCCAAATGCACCAGAGTTCCTGCCTAAATACCTCGTCACACTGATGGAGAGCTGTTGTAGACTACAGAGCAGTTACAGATTTCGAGTTTGCTGATGGCATCTATTCAAATTGATGAAAGCTTATTCCAAAATCTAGATGCCAAGAAACATTTGTATTATAAACAATGTCCTTCACTTTCCTGATACTGCAGAGAAAGTTTCACTTCGGGGTGTGGAGTAGAGGGCGGGTAAGATACCACAGTGTTACTGTTTTCTACATATGGTATCTCCTCATGTTAAGAATACTTATACACTGCAAAGTTCCCATAAGGAAGAAAATGTCCATTTTGAAATTGCAAAGAACAGAGTATCAGAAGCTGTCGTTGCTATTAACTTTCCTGTAAGTTTGTTTAAATTTCCATTGAATTTGTTTAAATTCCATTAAATAACTTCGTTTAAATTTCCATTAAAGAAAAATGATATACCACAGGAATTTACAAAAAATTCTTTTGGGAAATGAAACATTCATTAAAATTTTTTAAAGAATTACACTATTGACTCACTTTATTTTTATTTATTTACTCACTGTAAAAGAAAGCTTGATGAATGTTTACATCTCGATTAATGCAGAAGTAGGAAAAAGCCCTACTAGTTCCAAGAAACATTGGAATAAGGCAATACATCCTTAATCACTCACTTTTATTTTTGTTTTAATTTCATTGGAGTACAGTGATTTACAATGTTGTATTAGTTTCAGGTGTATAGCAAAGTGATTCAGTTATATATATACACATATTTATTCTTTTTAGATTGTTTTCTCATATATATTACCACAGAATATAGAGTAGAACTCCCTGTGCTCTATAGTAGGTCCTTGCTGATTATCCTTCTTACATATATAGTGTGTGTATGTTAATCCCAAACCCCTGATTGATCCCTCCCCACACCCTCCTGATAGTTCCCTTTTGATAATCATGTTTGGTTTTGATACCTGTAAGTCTATATCTGTTTTGTAAATAGTTCATTTGTATCATTTTAAAAATTAGATTCCACATGCAAGTCATATCATACCATATTTGTCTTTGTCTTATTTACTTAACTTGGTATGATAATGACTAGGTCCATCCATGTTGCTGAAAATAACATTATTTTATCCTTTTTATGGCTGAGTAACCTTCCATTGCATGTATATACCACAACTTCTTTATCCATTTCTCTGTTGATGGACATTTAGTTTCCTTCTATGTCTTGGCTATTGCAAATAGTGCTGCAATAAACATTAGGGGCATGCTCAGATATGTACCCAGGAGTGGGATTGCTGGATCATATGATAGTTCCATTTTCAATTTTTTAAGGAACCTCCTTGCTGTTCTCCATAGTGTTGGACCAATTTACATTCCTACCAACAGTGTAAGAGGGTTCCTTTTTCTCCACACCCTCCCCAGCATTTATGGTTTGTGGACTTTTTGATGATGGTTATGTTGACTGGTTTAAGATGATACTTCCTTACAGTTTTGATTTGCATTTATTTCTCTGATAATTAGTGATGTTGAGCATCCTTTTATGTGCTTGTTGGCCATTTGTATGTCTTCTTTGGAGAAATGTCTATTTAGACCTTTTGCCCATTTTTTTATTGGATTATTTGTTTGTTGATACTGAGATGCATGAGCTGTTTGAATATTTTAGAGATGAATCCGTTGTCAGTCACTTCATTTGCAAGTATTTTCTCCCATTCTGTGGGTTGGCTTTCATTTGGTTTATGGTTTCCTTTACTATGCTGAAGCTTTTAAGTTTAATTAGGTACCATTTGTTTGTTTTTGTTTTTAAATTTCATTAAAATGAAATTTTAATTTTAATGTAAATTCATTACTCTAGGAGGTGGATCAAAGAAGATATTGCTGCTATTTATGTCAAAAATGTGTTCTGCCTATAGTGCCCAGTCTTATATTTAGGTCTTTGATCCATTTTGAGTTTATTTTTGTGTATGGTGTTAGAAAATGTTCTAATTTCATTCTTGTACATATAGCTTGCCAGTATTCCCAGCACTGCTCATTGAAGAGACTGTCTTTTCTGCATTGTATAGTCTTGCCTCCTTTGTCATAGATTAATTGACCGTAAGTGCATGAGCTTATATCTGGGCTAATTCTGTTCCACTGATCTATATTTCTGTATTTGCATCAGTACCATACTGCTTAACCACTCACTTTTAAATTGATACCTGAAACATTCTCATTAGCTCAATGAATGAGTTTTTGAATGTCTGTGTACATGGCGCTGTTTTGGACTCAGCTAGGAATTCAGTGAGAAATAAGCCACTTCCTGCCTTCAGGAAATTTATAATGTACAAGACTGGTAACCAAAGGGAAGCACATAAACAGGGCAGACTGTAGATGTAAGAGAATACTATAAGGATTCGGAAGTCAAATAATGTATTTAGATAATTGTTATTATCAATGTATGTATCACATTAGGATGGCGTGCAGGACATGCCACATGATTTTATTTTTCTAAATCAAATTAAATATGACTCTAATCTCCCCACTAGCCAGAGAGATTGAGAGGATCTCTCTGTCTTCCTTCTGGGTCTGGGTCAACTGACTCTTTCTCAGTGCCTAGAAGATGGAGAGAAGGCAAAGCCTCCGGTGTTCAGGTCACACTGGTGATGGCAGAGATGCCTATGGTCCAACCCAGTATAGTCCAGACAAGGACCAGTGATGTGGAAACTTCCTGACAAGTGTAGACCTGGCTCTTTTGACCTCCAAGGCCAGAGCTTGGCTATTTACCTGCTATCTTTTTTTTTTTTTTTGCCACACCATCTGCTTGCAGAACCTTAGTTTCTTGACCAGGGACAGAACCCAGGGCCCTGGCAGTGAAAGCACTGAGTCCTAATCACTGGACCACCACAGAATTCCCTTTACCTGCTACTTATAAAGATGTTCTTTGTGAGGAGACTGGACAGTTCTACCGCTTAGTATTAGACTTGGACCTGGGCAAGAGGACCCTCTATGCTCAAGCCTCTCCCTCTGACCCTCCCCCAGCCATATCTCCCTCCACACAGCAGGGAGGCCATGGACCCAAGGGGACATGCATACCTAAAGCCTTACAAACCTTCCTCCCTTCCTGTAGCCTGCACCCAGTCCAGTTTTAAGGACTTTGTGGGCCTTTTCCTTTTCTTTCCCCAAGGAAGAACAAAGTGGCCAGCATATATATCCTGAGGCCCAATGGGTGGCCTAGTGAAATGAAGTCGCTCAGTCGTGTCCGACTCCTTGTGATCCCATGGACTGGCGCCCACCAGGGCTCTAAGGAATTCTCCAGGCAAGAATAGTGGAGTGAGTTGCCATTTCCTTCTCCAGGGGTTCTTCCCGACCCAGGGATTGAACCCGGGTCTCCTGCATTGCAGGCGAATTCTTTACTGTCTGAGTCTAGGGACACTTATTTTTCAGGGAGTCAGGATGTGGAGGGTGTGACTGAGGCTGCACATGAGGCAGGGCATCTGCGTGTGTGTCCCTGAGACCCCTCGTGGTGCAGGGGGCAGCAGGGGGGAAAGCACACAACATCCTGGCAAGTATCTTTGAAGACTGATAATCCAACATGCAATCTAGCCTTCTGACACTTCCCTGGTGATCCAGTGGTTGTGACTCCATGCTTCCACTGCAGAGAGAACGGGTTTGATCCCTGGTCAGGGAACTAAGATCCTGCATGCTGTGCAGCCCAGCCAAATAAATAAATGAATAAATACAAATAAGGACGTGTACTCAATTGTCATAATTTAATAAGGTTAATTTTTTTTAAAAAAAATCTAGACTTCCAGGTCATTATGAGGGTATCTGCCTCAGAAAACGAGGATACAACCATTTTATGAACCATTCATTAGATTTATAACTTCTAAATATTCATGTATATGAGCTAGAAAAACGAGGGGTCAGCCAGCTCCCAGCCACCTTCATTCCCTCTCCTGTGTCCCCTCTTCGCCCTCCTCTACTGCCCACCGCCACTCTTACCTCTCCACTATCACCAGTTCTCTCCTGACTCCAGGCCTGACCACCCATCGCCTTCCTCACTTCAGTTCCTTTGAATAGAATCCTCGAAACACAAATTTAGCTTTCTTTTCCTCGGAGTAGGAGTAGGAGTAGGAGTAGAATTGTTTCGTTGTTTAGTCGCTAAGTCATGTCTGACTCTTGCGACCCCATGGACTGTGGCCTGCCAAGCTTCTCTGTCCATGGGATTCTTCAGGTAAGAATACTAGAATGGGTTGCCATTTCCTTCTCCAGGGGATCTTCCAGACCCAGGAACCGAACCTGGGTCTCCTGCATTGCAGGCAGATTTTTTACTGATGGAGCTACAAGGGTAGCCCAGGAGTAGAATAAGGAGTAAGAAAACCAGACGGTCTTCTCACCAACCCTCCTTTATAACATTCCTTGACCCTAAACTGAGCTCTGCCTTTATTTCCCTGTTTTATCTGGAGCACTAATTACCATCCTTGTACCAAAGAGTCGGCTGATTGCTATGCGTAGGTATTTATAAAATTCCTTTGTGGCTCAGCTGGTAAAGAATCCGCCTGCAATGTGGGAAACCTGGGTTCGATCCCTGGGTTGAGAAGATACCCTGGAGAAGGGAAAGGCTACCCACTCCAGTATTCTGGCCTGGAGAATTCCATGGACTGTATACTCCATGGGGTCGCAAAGAGTTGAACACAACTGAGCAAATTTCACTTTCACTTTTGTATCAATAATTGAATTTTGATAACTTACACTGGATTAGAGAAACAAACCCACTAATGGAATGACCAATTCTCCTGATTCTAAGGGCAGTCATCACCCTCTTAAATTCACCTGATGATCTCTCTCTGTCCCTAAATGCCCTGACTTGAAAAACTTTTGGCCTAGATAAAGATTTTTCTTCTATCTGGAGTTGATTGCTAGGGACAAAACACCAGGCAGGTGGCAGGAGGTAAACACTCCCAAAGGGGTCACTCAGCATGTGGCTTGGGGCATTGGTGGACTCATGTCTTTAAAGGCAGAAACTTTGCCCTCAAGTGCATGATTGACCATAGCTTCTTTTTCTCTCAAGCAATAGCTTTAGAGAAATCTTTCTGTTCTTTGTAGGTAAGCACTTGCATAGGCAAGAGATTTCTTCCTTCCAGCGTTCTCCTCTCACCTTCATCCTTGTCTTGGAGACTAAGAAAATATCTTAAAGACATTACACACAAATTTTAAAATGTTGGCTTAATATTTTTTAAGTTAATGGGAAAAAACACAAAGAAGAAAGGAAAAATAAACAGGAGTTACCAGCAACACTGGGACAAAGAAAAGAGCCACTCTTCCAGCTCTGCAAGGCATCCCTTTTAGACAACTGGGACGAGGAGTAATTGGAAGGGAGCCATGTTTCAAAATAAACCAAAGCTGATTTGGAGTCATGTGGTCATTTGGAAAATTCTAAGCACTGCTGCTGCTGCTAAGTCGCTTCAGTCGTGTCCGACTCTGTGCGACCCCATAGATGGCAGCCCACCAGGCTCCCTGCCATCCCTGGGATTCTCCAGGCAAGAATACTGGAGTGGGTTGCCATTTCCTTCTCCAATGCATGAAAGTGAAAAGTAAAAGTGAAGTCGCTTAGTCGTGTCCAACTCTTAGTGACCCCATGGACTAGAAAGCCAAATAATGTAATCCCCTGCAGGATATGGGATGAAGTGCCCCTGGGCTGATCATCCCAGCCCCATTCCTGCATGTCCACTGGGGGGTCACTGAAAATTCAGTTCTCACTCCTGTGTGGGGCAGTACCGCTGAGTTGGAGGCAGGTGGGGTAATGGTAGAGGTTGCCAAGAAGGGGCAGAGCCTCTCTATGTGGGGTTATTTTTAGGTACTTAATAGCTTATGGCTTCTTAATAGCTCATGGCTTCCCAGGTGGTGCTAGTGGTAAATAACCTGCCTGCCAATGCAGGAGATGTAAGAAATATGGGTTTGATCCCTGGGTTAGGAAGATCCCCTGGAGAAGGGCATGGCAAGCCACTCCAGTATTCTTGCCTGGAGAATCCCATGGACAGAGGAGCCTGGTGGGCTACAGTCCATAGGGTTGGAGCTAACTATAATAGCTCACAGTTAGGGTTCAAGGAACATTGTCTTGCAGTAGAATCAAGAGTTCATTAGTGAGATGAGTTGTTCTATGAATCTTTCCATAAATGTCAAGTCTTCATAGTGGCCAGCATGGACTCTGACCCACAGTCTCTAGTAACTCCACTCCCTGAAGAAGTTAAGTAACAGTGATGGACCGACCAGGAGGGTGTGGCTAGGATGGGTTCATCGAAGGCCAAGACCCAGGATCATTGTCAAGTAGGAGGGAGGAAAGGAGCACAGACGAACACATTAACATCTGTACAGAGGGAAGGGCAGTCAAGAGCAATGAGACAGAAATGAAGCCAGGAACAACCACACCAGGCAAGGACTAAGGAAAGAGGAAACGGAAATGAGAAAATCAACAACAGAAAGAAAAGAGCACCTGTTTCTGTGCTTCACTGGGATTATCTCAGGCATGGACTTCACCCTGTCCGACTCAACAGCCCTCCTCTTGGCAGAAAAAAGGAAAACGGTGGACAGGATGTGAGAGCCCAGCCTGAGGCCACTGCCACAACCCTCACTTGCTTATTCGTTCAAGTTTATCCAGGTTACCTTCTTCTACATGATATATGCATTTATTACACAGAAAACTATTTTTTCTTCCCAGATCTTCAAATGATGTCATTCCAGTCATTATGTCAGGGAGCTAAATGTATCCCAGTCTGGAAAGCACAGTACAACGAAAAACCTCATCAACAATGAACAACTGGGACTCTCCTGTTGGTCCAGTGCTTAGGACTCTGCATTTCCACTGCAGGGGGCATGGGTTCGATCTCTGGTAGGGCAAATAAGATCCTGCATGCCACAAAAAACAAAACAAATGAAACAATGACCAACAAAATAGATCTCAATTCCACTGTAGATGGTATTATATAATCAGTTTAATACACATGCGTATTAGTTGCTCAGTTGTAACCATCTCTTAGCGACCCCGTGGACTGTAGCTTGCCGGACTCCTCTGTCCATGGAATTCTCCAGGCAAGAATACTGGAGTGGGTTGCCATTTTCTTCTCCAGGGGATCTACCTGACCCAGGGACTGAACCCAGTTTCCAGCAGCATCAGCATTACCTGGGAGCTCGTTAGGACTGAAAACCTTCCCTGCACTCTCTCTCCAGATTTGCTTAGAACCTGCCTCATCAGAGGATCTCCAGGTGATTCCTGTGGTCATCCGTGTTGGGGGCGGGCAGCTCCAGCTGTCTCTCACAAGTTCCTTGCATGGCTCTTTGTTTGGAGTCATTCTCTCTCAGCTGTCTCAGAGGAAAGACTTTCTGATAAAAGCATCGCTCCTAAGGTGTTTCTGATAACGACCCAACCTAACATGGAAATCTGACCTACCTGCTTATCCTAAAAGCCCCAATCCAAAGATAGGAATAACTCACTGTGGGGCTTTACCACAAATTGCTGAAGAAGGAATTTTTGAGGAAGGAGATTCCCTCCAATGCTCAAGTCATACCATGGAAAACATTTTAAAGCAGTGGGATGAGAACTCAGAAAACAATAATAAATAAAAACAGTTAAAGGATATAAATAGGACAGACCGCTAAGAACTGTGTCTCTGAGGAAAATCAGTTTCCAACCATAAACTGCTTTCGAAATATCAGATAAAAAACACAATTACAACATCTCAGGGATTCCATTGTGAAATTTGCTTTTCTGATCTTGATCCAGAAATTAAGCATTTCTAGAGAAGAGAGCATTGGAGAAGGAAATGGCAACCCACTCCAGTGTTTTTGCCTGGAGAATCCCAGGGACGGGGAAGCCTGGTGGGCTGCAGTCCATGGGGTCGCACAGAGTCGGACACGACTGAAGCGACTTAGCAGCAGCAGCAGAGAAGAGGGCAAACGTTTTTGTCAATCTATTATTGAGCACTTTATGTCCACTCATGTATTTTGTAAGGTGCCATGGTTCTATAAAATTTGGACTTTAGAGTCACAAAGTACAGAACTATAAAAACAAATTAAACCAGAGCATGTAAATGAGAAAAGGCAAGGATTTACACCACAGAACTACACTAATCTTCATAAATACTCCAGCCTGTGGGTCCAAAGCTCTAAACACTTACACACATAGCTTGAGTCCCTGAAAGATAAAATTCTGCTACACTGAAAATCTAGCCAGGTGACTTTTTTGATTGCAACACGTGCCTTTCCAAGCCAATGAAATTTAGGGGCTTTTTGAAGCAGTTATTTTACACTTAATCTGGCTACATGAGACCAGAACATTTTGTGGAAAGTTGATCTAGATGCTGAGGAAGAAGATTTGAAATATGATTGTAAGTTACACAAAAAGAACTGGTAGTTAAACCAAGATAAACCACCAAATAAAAACTTACGGATGTCTCTTGTACTGAGGATAATGTAAGACATTACTATTGGGAAAGGCTGGCTGAAGAGTACAAGGAATCTCTCTGTACAATTTTTGCAATTTTCTGTGACTCTATTATTTCAAAACAAAAAGTTTTGAAGTGTATGGATATCTACTCGGTACCAAGGACTGAGGAACATACTCAGTGCAGGGATACAATCCTTGTACTCCGAGCTGGACAAGAAGGAGATCAGTACATAAACAAGTGCCTCAAGGCAGACTGGATTACAAGGCATAAAGGACTCTGTGTAGAAGCAGGAGAGATCAAACTGGAAGAATCTGAGAGGCCATTTCAGAGAAGGCAGAATTTAAGCTGAACCTTGACTGATGAGCAATGTTGTGGGGGTGATGAGAGATGGAGAGTACTCTCCAAGCCCAGGAAGCAAAGTGAGGCATGAGGAAGTGCTGGGTGTACTTGGGAACAGCTAATGGACCCATGAAGCTGGAGCATCAGATTAGGGAGACGGGTGAGGGAAGAGACACTTGGGAAATAAGACTGGGAAAGGAAGATTGGGCTTTCGAATGCCAAGCTAGGGAGGTTGGACTTTACCAAAATCTTCCTGGCAAGAGAATGCATCATTAATTTTAGTAAATTTAGTAAGATAATTTTTTTTTTAAAGAAAGAACTTTGGGGTATAGGAAATGTGTTTATTCTTTAAAATCGCTTTTGGCTGCACTGCACAGCATGTGGGCTCTTAGTTCCATGACCAGGGATTAAACTTGAGCCCCTGCATTGAAGGCACAGAGTCCCAACCACTGGACCACCTGGAAATTCCTTATATGATCTGGGTACTATTCAATCTGGATTTTATTTGCGGGAAATACCTTTTCCCAGCTTGCCCTTTTATTCTCTTTATCATGTTTTTTGATCTATAGTTAAAATTATCTATAACATAAATTTATTAAACTGGAAAAGGATTTTTCCTTGACTCATTTGTGACCCTGCCAAGTTAAAAGATAGGTATCTCCAAGTTTACTGTACAAAACCCCCAACAGAGTTAAGAATGAATCTCTATCATTCTGATTCCTTTCCTGCATTTTTAAGTATCATTTTTCACATAAGAGACTAGGAAATGGATATTCAATGCATGGTTTGGTCTACAGACACGCTCCTATTCTTCTAAAGAAGAGATTGCCAAATTTTTTTCAGTAAAATGCTGCTGCTGCTGTTGCTAAGTCGCTTCAGTCGTATCCGACTCTGTGCGACCCCATAGACGGCAGCCCACCAGGCTCCCCCGTCCCTGGGATTCTCCAGGCAAGAACACTGGAGTGGCTTGCCATTTCCTTCTCCAATGCATGAAAGTGAAAAGTGAAAGTGAAGTTGCTCAGTCGTGTACAACTCTTAGTGACCCCATGGACTGCAGCCCACCAGGCTCCTCCGTCCATGGGATTTTCCAGGCAAGAGTACTGGAGTGGGGTGCCATTGCCTTCTCTGAGTAAAATGCTAGACAGTCAATATTGTAGTCTTTTCAGGCTATATGGTCTCTATCACAATCACTAAAATTTGCCCTTGGAGCATGAAAGCAGTCATAATTAGTATGTAAGGCATAAACATGGCTTTATTAGTGGCACTGAAATATGAATTTTATGTTATTTTGCATCACAGAAAAAAATTCTTTTTTTAATCATTTAAAGTCTAAAAACCATCTGTAGTTTATAAGCTGTATGGGAACAGGTGGTGGGCTGGGTAGTAGTTTGTTAGCCCATCTCCAAGGTGTTGTGGTGGCATCTGTCGGACAAACTGTACCCGCTGATAACCACTGCCCAACACGACTGTCACTAAGCAGCTTCTGAGTTAGTTCAGTGTCTTAGAGAAGTGCCTACCGATAAGAACCCTGAGGTGAAGAAAAGGCAACTGTCAGGCTTGTCGCTGGTTGTGCAAAATGATATGTTTATGACAGGCTGTCCCTTGGTCTAAAGAGTGCATTGTGAGGTAAGGGGCTGGTGAACTGCCATTGTGTGGTGGGCAGTGGAAGGTACCACCTGGATCCTTGTCTTTGGGGGGAACGGTGTGTGTAAAAAAAAAAAAACCAACAACAACATGGTTATCGGTATGGGCTGCTCTGAAAAATAGGCATTTGGGTTCCAACCATTCAGTCCCCTTGTTAGACCGTGTTTCTAAATCCTGATTGGTAGTTCCAATACTTTGGAATCTGAACCCTGAACCTTGATCCCTGAACCGGAAAGTGAGGGTTCTTTAGAGCTAATACACGGCCAGGCCCCCCAGTCCTGGGGGTTGGGAGGAAGACCTATCCTGTCCCCGTACATTTATCAAACAGGACCTCTCTATGGGCCAACGGATGGGGCCCTCAAACCAGTGACCCAAGATGGGCAAAAACCATGTTCTCACACAGTATCCCGCAGACCCCGGGTCTGCAGGCAGCGGCGTCCTTCAGTTTGGCTGAAGACCAAGGCGTTCGCCAAAGAGGAGAACCGAGCTATGCACACCGCACGAGTTAGAGGAACCCGCTACCAACTGTCCCGCGGGCGAGATTTCCCTCCGGGGAGCGTCACCAGCGGTCCCGGGAGAAGAATCGGACCTTAGAGGCAGGTGCATCGGGATCTTGGGGGAGTCTGGGCCCTTTGTGTGCCAATTAGAAAGTGACGGTCGGTGGAGCACCCCGAGGTGACCCGGAGGCCTGGGCGGACCGGTCGCGCCGGCTGGACCCCTCACGAGGCGGCCCCGCCCCCTCCCCGCGCACCCCCCCAGGCCCCGCCCCCCTGCGGCCGGCGGCTCTAGGGGCGGGGGCCCCGGGACCAGGGGCGGCCCGGCCTGACCTCGACCTCGGCCGCGGGCCGGACCGGCGAGTCCCACCCGGCCGGCGCAGGCCCGGGCCCTCGAGCCCCTCCCTCCACCTGTCCCCGCCCTGGAGCCCCGCGCGGGCTGCGCTCGCTCGCAGCGGCGGGGCCCGCAGGCGGCCATGGCGGCGGGCGCCGGGGCCAGGCCGGCGCCGCGCTGGCTGAAGGCGCTGACCGAGCCGCTGAGCGCGGCGCAGCTGCGGCGGCTGGAGGAGCACCGCTACACCGCGGCGGGCGTCTCGCTGCTCGAGCCGCCACTGCAGCTCTACTGGACCTGGCTGCTCCAGTGGATCCCGCTGTGGATGGCCCCCAACTCCATCACCCTCCTGGGCCTCGCCATCAACATGCTCACCACGCTCGTGCTCATCTCCTACTGCCCCACGGTCACCGAGGAGGTAGGGCCCGCCGACCGCCCGCCGCCCGTGGGCCCCCAACTGCTTCCCCTCTTGAGCCGAGCCCCGGCGCAGGTGCGGCCCTGGAGGCTCCCGGGGCGCCCCACTCCGCCAACCCGCGCGCGCGGCAGAGCCGCCCGGGACCGCGGAGGGGTGGACACCGCCTTTACCCCCGCGCCGCTGCCGCCGCGAGCCTTCTCCGCTCTGCCTGGAGACTATCACGCCCCTACCCAGTCGCGCATGTACCCCGAGCCTCCTCCGGACGGCGGAGGGGCTCTCAAGGTCACTGCCCAGTCCCGTCCACCCGCGGGGCGGCGGACGGGCTGTCTCGGCCACTGCGAGCGAGGGGCCTGCCTGTCTGGCCGCCGCCCCATTCTGCGCCAAGTTGGGGGTGGGTGGACAAGCAGTCGGTGACTTTGCACACTGGTCACTGAACACCCCCATCTCCGTCCCGCCTGGCCTTAGGGCTTGTGGTTTGGTTGACCAAGTCCGAAATGCCCTTTGAACACTTTTATACTTAACCATCTGTTTCTCAAAGGCTGTGCTAGTGATCCTGTAATTACTGATAGCGCTGATCAAAGATAAGTTAGTTTTAAGAGATTAACTACTTCCTCTTTCTTCGTTGACACCTGTTAATCAGAAGCGTCCCCTGGACTGAGTGTGATGGGGGGAGCAGGAGGCAGAGGGGGCCACTCCCATCTATGGCTTTTTAGAATACCTGGAATAAAGACTACATTGCACGTTCTGTGACATTGCTTTCTTTTCTTTGCCCTCCACATAGAGATCCCGTTTATAATCATATTTGAGTATAGGTCCTGGTTTGTTGGTTGTTTTAGTGGCTAAGTTGTCTATGACTCTTGCGACCCCATAGACTGCAGCCTGCCAGGCTCCTCTGCCCATGGGATTCTCCAGGCAAGAAGATTAGAGTGGTTGCCATTTCCTTCTCCAGGGAGTATAGATCCTGTGGAGAACTAATTTGACTTGAGGTTGGATAGGAATACAGTGCCCTCCATACATGGATCCTTTTTTTTTTTTTTTTTAAAGTATTTGATGAAGCCTACATTTTAAACATAGATTGATGGATGTTAGTTATATTAATATTTGATTTTTCGGCAGACGTTCCCATTGTCAATTCATTTACATATTGTTTAAAAAATGTAAGTGGAAGCCTGTTTGCAGAATTCCCCAGAGGCAGTGTGCCAGAATGGAAGGTGCACTGGGCCAGAACGGAAAGCCTGGTTCTAATGTGGCTTTGCCACACCATGGAATGACAGACAACGTGGGCATGCTTTCCTCATGTAAAATAGAAATAATACTTGCCAATACTTGCCAAATTTCACAAGAATGCAGTGAGGACTAAATGATATATTACATGCAGATAAATGTAGAAAATTAGAATTTGTTCAACCTGTTAAAAATATTACTTTTATGAAAAATGTCCTGCAAACCTATAATAAAGTTTAGTTTTTATTGGGCCTTGGTTTGGCTGACAACATTTGAATGTTTCTATTTGCCAGTTAAATCATGAACTTTTCAATATTAATTTAATAACCATCTGTTGAGCACTTCCAAAGAGCAGGACAAGGCAGAGAAGTCCAGGAGATTCTGTTCAGGGATGACAGGGGATGGGGCCTGATGGAACAGGTTAAATTATTAATTTTTAGGCTATGCCTCATTCATTCAAAAAAAAAGGAAAAAGGTGGCAGACAGGGAGGATCTGAGGGACTTAAAAAAAAAGGAATCAGGATGACCTAAAAACAGGAAGTAAAGTTTGAAAAAAACAAGATGAAACTGAGAAGTGTTTCTGAAATGTAATTAGATCCTGCACATGTTTCTAAGTGGCTGTAGCGGTGAGGGGAAACACCGTTACAGGAGTCACGCTGCCTGTCTGATAATATCCCAGCAAGACCACAAAAGGAACGTTGCAGTTCATAGGCCACAGAGACAGGATCTGACAAGGTTCAGATCTAAGAAGGCCTGATTACAAAGCCCGATTCTTTTTACCATATACCACCACCGTCTCATCTGCAGTTCTTTCTTTTCTGGGTGATCTGCAGGAAAAATACCTTGTGTTTTATGTAATGCTTATCAGGTGTGTAATATGCTTTCACATTCATTGTTGCATTTGTGTCTCATATCAACCCAAGGAGGCTGGCAAGTTTTCTCCCTTCCTAGAAAGGCCTTCGCACCATTTTAGTATTTCTTCTGTCCAGCCATCCTGAACTAATAGTGGCATACATTTTATTAAGAGGAAGTTGAGGCCTGGAGTGTCTTTAACCTGGCTTGAAATGTGTTTTCTGATTCTTAAACTTAAGAGTTAGTACTTTTTCAGACTTGGTGGATTCCTTCCAGAAAGGGTCAGGGAAAGCCCATACAGTTTTTAGACTCTGATGCTTGGGTTAGTCTACCCATTTAAGATTAATGCTCACTACATATCTATGTTAATAATAATATTTGATCTACTTTTTAACTGTATTGATATTCTAGGACATGACTGGGGATGACGAGAAATTAGTAGAAGAAAGTTAAGTGATTTACGTTGTTGTGCAATGGTGCTCTGAACTGCATGTCACGCCACCATTTCATTAAGGAACTTTCTACTCCAGCCAAATTGAACCACTTCCTATATCAAGGGTATTTCTTGGGACTTCTCCTGGCAGTCCAGTGGTTAAGACTCCATGCTTCTAATGGAGGCTGGGGCTGGAGAGGGGGGTTCAATCCTGGTTGAGAAATTAAGATCCCACATGCCACGCAGTGCAGCCAAAAAAAATTTTTTTTTAAGATTTCTTTCCTTCTTGTCCCTCTCTTTTCTCCTTCCTCTTTCTTTCTCCTGTCCCACTTCATCTCTCAGTGTCCATTCCTAACACTACCTCCTTAGGAAATTTTTCTTCCTTCTCTGAAGTCAAATCAACTACTTAATCCTATGAACTTCCATAATAATAGCAATGATAACTAACATTCTGGAGAAGGAAATGGCAACCCACTCCAAGACTCTTGCCTGGAAAATCCCATGGACAGAGAGGAGCCTGGCAGGCTACAGTCCATGGGGTCACAAAGAGTCAGACATGACTGAGTGACTTTTTAACTAACAATTACTGGGAATTACTTACGTACTTGGGGCTTCCCAGATGGCGCTAGTGGTAAAGAACTAGCCAATGCAGGAGATGTAAGAGACATGGGTTCGATCCCTGTCGGGAAGATTCCCCTGAAGGAGGGCCTGGCAACCCACTCCATTATTCTTGCCTGGAAAATCCCATGGACATAGGAACCTTGTAGGCTACAGCCCATAGTGCTGCACAGAATCGGGCATGACTGAAGGAACTTAGCATTCACACGCACACACTTATGTGCTAGGCATTCATTTAAACTGCTTTTGTCTATTATCTCATTTAATCCTCTCTACAACTTTATGAAAAGGTACTACTATTATCCTCATTTTATAGATGAGGAAACTAAAGGGAAATAAATTAACCTCTTTAAACTGAGTCCAGGATTCCAAGCTGAAAGACTATACCTCTGCTGCAGGTCTTTGTAGTTCTCCTGTGGAACTTCTCCATTTTATTTTGGTTATGTGTGTGATGTGATGTTTGGTTATGTATGTCCTTATCGAGTAAGACAGTCTACCATATTTTAAGTTCAGACAGCAATTGCCCATTTATTTGAATATTCTCCATAGCACAGTGCCTTGTGTAAAGTAGACACTTGGTAAATATTTGCTAAACTATTGACTGCCTGCAGGAAATAGCAATTTATAATCTTGGGAGATTATGTTTTTCCATCCATATTCAGTTTTAGCTTGTTTCAGATTAAATACTTATCAATTTGGTCTAGGGAGTTTTGACATGAGTAAGCAAGAGTCAGGGCAAACAGAAAACAAGCATTGAATTGCGTCCCCTCTCAATAAGAAAATTTGGTGATTCGAGTCTGGTTCTTCGGGCTCCAGCTTAGTAGCATTCTCTGCTTATTTTTGACTGACATAAACTGTGGCTCCATTCCCTTTTCGGCTTTCTTGAGTAAATGTTTCTGCTCTGCCCTCTTGCTATCTGTATATAAATCCATGTGACTGCTATTAAGAGTGTGTTTATAGCAGATTAGTGCCCAGAATAGGGCTGGGTCAAAGGGCCTTGAATAATTTCTTTCCTTTATGATATGAATCGAAAACAAGTGTATCTGAGGAGAGATTTACAACCTTAAGAAATGGTTTGTTCCCTGTCTAAATAATTCAGATTCGAGTGGCCTTTGGACTATAAAGAATTATTTGTTGGAGGAAGAATAAGAAAAGGCAATAACCTAGTCAAATTGTGTTACAGATTTGGTTTCTTTGAAATCTAGAATATTTCCTTCCAGTTCAGTAACTTACGAAGGGTCATTTATGAAGGCAGGACTTTTGTGAGAGAGTGGCCTCTTGTACTAAAACAAAATACCTCGCAGGAGGTGAAAGTTCTAGAAGCAGGGCAGGGAGTAGAGTGAGGCAGGCAGGCACAGATAGCCCTGAGGGTCAAAAATGCCTCCTTCAATTCTGCACGCACAGTGCCTTGCTGGCCTCACCCTAATCCCAGTGCTGTCTAGAAGGAGCTTCTGCTGGTGATGTAGAAGTAGCTCTGATGCCTGTGGCTTTCCTGTGCTTGATTCCCAAGGAACAGACAGTTTCCCCTTTAGAATTCTGGTTCGAGTGTGGATAAAACATGGCCTTGTGAGTACAGAAGGAGCCTTAAATCCTGCTCCTGATGGGTTTTACCTGGGCAGAAGCTCCAATCACCTGGGTTCTGTGAAGTTACAGAGCAAAACAGATGTGAAGGTACCCAAAGGAGTTGACGGTGACGGTAGATCTGTCCTGGGGTTCTCTTCGCTCCCCTCCCTGCCTGTTTCCCTTTGCCTAGTGAGAGGCTGGCATTGTCAGCAAGAATTCTAGTAAGTGCTCAAAGAGGTTTTTAAAAAGAATACGACTGTTTACACTAAACTTAAGAGAAGGAATGCTGTCTTTCAAGTACAGCTTTCTACTGTCCTGAGAAAGTCCCTCTGGCCCTGAAGTTGGTTGAATGCTGTTGGGTGTTCGTGCCCTGCCTGGTTTCCACCCCCAGCTGGTAACCTGCCTTACTGTAAGAAGGTGGGTGTGCTCCCCTCAAACGCTGGCCCCTGCCCTGAACTGAGGTTGGGGTAAGCCAGTGAGCTGCTAGGGCCTTCCTGCTGGGAGGGATGGAGAGTGACTCTTGGCTTCCTGTCCACCAAGCCTCTGGAGCCTCCCCAGCCTCGGTTCCAGTGGGAACCCTCCCTCTGTAAACAATGAAGTGCCTCTGGTCACAGGCTCAACTGTGTCACAGGCACATAATCCAGGTTAGAGCAGTCAGATTAGCAGTCTATTAAAATTCCATGAGTTTTCTCTCAAAAATCACTAGACTTGGGTATACCTGTGGCTGATTCATGTTGATGTTTGGCAGAAACCAACACAATACTATAAAGCAATTATCTTCCAATTAAAAATAAATTTAATTATATTTAAAAAAATCACTAGACTCACCCAACTGGGTACAAAGTCCACCTTCTAACGCTGTACCAGCATTACAGTTTTTCACACATGCCTGATCTTTGTCTAAATGCAGTTTTTATTTTTTATGGAGAGAGAAGTCAACTGATGTTTGGATAATTGAAGTCTCTCCATTGCCAGCTGACCCAGTGGTTACTGGTTATGTAATATCTTTTGCATCTGTATCAACTTACACCCAAGGCCATTTAAAGCAAAGAGGACTTTTTAAGTGTGAAAATTCATAGAAGCAGGCATGTATAGTTTCAGTATTTCCTAAATTTTAATTTGGGAACATTTTTGCTTTTGTGTATTACCGATACTGTTTTTCTTTACATAAACTTTAAATCTACTCCTTAAAAACTTAGACTCAAAGCCTTAATATCTGTACAATTATAGGCTTGATAGCTGTGCTAGCTAGTTTTAAAATTATTATTTTTAAAATAGGTTAAAGACATAAGTATTAAAATGAAAAGTTTACCTAAGAATCACTCAAAAAGTATCTTATATAGTATCAGAAATAATAATAACTAAAATTTACTGAGCTCTTCCCATATACTAGGCACTTTTCTAAGCACTTGACATGTAATAATTCATTTAATTCTCACAATGAGCCGAGAACAGTGATTATTCCCATTTTTCATAAAGGGAAACTGAAGCACTGAGAGATAAAGTAGCTCATTCAAGGATCATTTGCAGGTGGAGTACAGAGTATATACTCCTATCCAGTCTGCAAAAAAGCCCAAGACATGTATTCTTAAATTTGGAAACCATTTTACTGAATAATTATGAGGTAACCTGTTACTTAATCAGTTGATTTTAACCATCTAGTTATTTAGCTCCCATGGTATATATAGCAGGTTTTAAAACCAGAGAACACACCTCCTACTCTGGAGAGGATTCTATTCTCATATTAAAGATGGGGCCTTGCGGTCTACCTAGGTTAGCCTTTTCATTTATAGAAAAACCTAAGACTGTATTCCCCCAAAATCCAGTATTCTAGGGTCTGAGCCAAAAGTTAAATTTGTCCAGTGCACAGAAATGTGTTCACTGATCACTTTCTAAGTCTCTTTTTCCTTTTCCTGATGTGTGTGCTCATTCAAACACACAAATAAAAAGGAGTATGATGCCTGCAATAAATAACTGATCTATATATGAGTCTTCTCTGATCCAGAGTTAATTTGAACAAAAACAGTTGCCACATGTTCTAGTTCAAATCTCTGGTTTCTCTAATCCTTTAATTCAAGTAGCTAGAAAAAGTAAAATTTCCCAAATACTTAAGTTTTATATAGTTCTTTGTTTGTGATGTAACTGACAAGCAATTTAAATTTATTAGTGTTTTTTTAATGACATGAAAGTGAAGAGGAACTAAAAAGCCTCTTGATGAAAGTGAAAGAGGAGACTGAAAAAGTTGGCTTAAAGTTCAACATTCAGAAAACGAAGATCATGGCATCTGGTCCCATCACTTCATGGGAAATAGATGGGGAAACAGTGGAAACAGTGTCAGACTTCATTTTCTTGGGCTCCAAAATCACTGCAGATGGTGACTGCAGGCATGAAATTAAAAGACGCTTACTCCTTGGAAGGAAAGTTATGACCAACCTAGATAGCATATTCAAAAGCAGAGACATTACTTTGCCAACAAAGGT
Source organism: Bubalus kerabau (assembly GCF_029407905.1). Lineage (NCBI taxonomy): Eukaryota > Metazoa > Chordata > Mammalia > Artiodactyla > Bovidae > Bubalus > Bubalus kerabau. Next base: position 56,632,730 of record NC_073624.1, on the reverse strand, counting down.
CCATCTAGTCAAGGCTGTGGTTTTTCCAGTGGTCATGTATGGATGTTAGAGTTGGACTGTGAAAAGCGCCGAAGAATTGATGCTTGTGAACTGTGGTGTTGGAGAAGACTCTTGAGAGTCCCTTGGACTGCAAGGAGATCCAACCAGTCCATTCTGAAGGAAATCAGCCCTGGGATTTCTTTGGAAGGAATGATGCTAAAGCTGAAACTCCAGTACTTTGGCTACCTCATGCAAAGAGTTGACTGATTGGAAAAGACTCTGATGCTGGGAGGGATTGGGGGCAGGAGGAGAAGGGGACGACAGAGGATGAGATGGCTGGATGGCATCACCGACCTGATAGATGTGAATCTGGGTGAACTTCAGGAGTTGGTGATGGACAGGGAGGCCTGGCGTGCTGCGATTCATGGGGTCACAAAGAGTCAGACATGACTGAGCGACTGAACTGAACTGAACTGACTGAATGACATGCTGCTACTGCTGCTGCTAAGTCGCTTCAGTCGTGTCCGACTCTGTGCGACCCCATAGATGGCAGCCCACCAGGCTCCCCCGTCCCTGGGATTCTCCAGGCAAGAATACTGGAGTGGGTTGCCATTTCCTTCTCCAATGCACGAAAGTGAAAAGTCAAAGTGAAGTTGCTCAGTCGTGTCCGACTCTTAGCGACCTCATGGACTGCAGCCTACCAGGCTCTTCCATCCATGGGATTTTCCAGGCAAGAGTACTGGAGTGGGGTGCCATTGCCTTCTCCGAATGACATGAACTTATGATTATTTCTTAGTAATTATTTTATTTTCTAGAATAAACATATAATCTTCCATACAATCATGTAAGATTCATCATTAGTGAAGGTATTTTTTAAAATTGTGATTTACTCACATCATTGAATACCATGCAGTCATGTAAGCAAATGGTGTAGATCTTTATGCTTGACTTGGAAAGATTTCTATGATATATTATAAAGTTCTGATCTTAAAAGATACAGTAGATATTTTTTTTTTTCTTTTGGCCACACCACATGGCTGTGGGATCTTAGTTTCCTGACCAGGGATTAAACCCATACCCACTGCAGTGGAAGCATAGTGTCTTAACTGAACCATCAGGGAATTCCCAGATACAGTAGATATTATAAAGATAACATAATTTAAAACTTTAAATGTTAAGGAGCTCATATGATCTGGAGAAGTTTTACTTTTTGTAATAGCCTCCTTCTATAGAAGTATTCTGATAGTAACATATTGCTTGCTGCTGCTACTGCTAAGTCACTTCAGTCGTGTCCAACTCTGTGCGACCCCATAGGCAACAGCCCACCAGGCTCCGCCGTCCCTGGGATTCTCCAGGCAAGAACACTGGAGTGGGTTGCCATTTCTTATGACTTTATAATTCTATAATTCATAATCCATGCCCTGATTTTCCTGGGTTTACATTTGAAATTTTTGAAAATAAGTTTTTTTAAAAACTGGAATTGAGTTGGGATGGCTCTGGAAATCCTGCATCCACCTGGAGAACTTTCTGGAGTGACCCACATTTAAAGCAGACTTCTGGAAGGAAGAGGCCTGCTGTTCCTGGCAAGAGGATCTCCCGCCTGGGGCCTGTTTTGCAGAGATAACAGATAATCTGCCAACTATTTCATAGCTCCCAGGTGGAAATGGAGGTGATGACTGCAGGGAAGAGAAAAGATAGGTCCAGCCCCTGTGGTCTTGGGAAGACTGGAAAGGGAATTAACTGGCAGCTGGTAGACTAGTGTGCCTTCGTGGGTTTAAAAGGTAGGAAGTCTCTCTCAGCTTGCAGCCAGTTTCCCACCGCTTTGGTTCATTGAACTTGAAATTGTATTACTCAGCCATTAAAAAGAATACATTTGAATCAGTTCTAATGAGGTGGATGAAACTGGAGCCTATTATACAGAGTGAAGTAAGCCAGAAAGAAAAACACCAATACAGTATACTGCTAAGTCATTTCAGTCGTGTCCGACTCGGTGTAACCCCATAGACGGCAGCCCACCAGGCTCCCCCGTCCCTGGGATTCTCCAGGCAAGAACACTGGAGTGGGTTGCCATTTCCTTCTCCAATGCATGAAAGTGAAAAGTGAAAGGGAAGTTGCTCAGTTGTGTCCGACCCTCAGTGACCCCATGGACTGCAGCCTTCCAGGCTTCTCCATCCATGGGATTTTCCAGGCAAGAGTACTGGAGTGGGGTGCCATTGCCTTCTCCGATACACTAACACGTATATATGGAATTTAGAAAGATGGTAACAATAACCCTGTATACGAGACAGCAAAAGAGACACTGATGTATAGAACAGTCTTTTGGACTCTGTGGGAGAGGGAGAGGGTGGGATGATTTGGGAGAATGGCATTGAAACATGTATAATATCATATATGAAACGAGTCGCCAGTCCAGGTTCAATGCACAGTACTGGATGCTTGGGGCTGGTGCACTGGGACGACCCAGAGGGATGGTATGGGGAGGGAGGAGGGAGGAGAGTTCAGGATAGGGAACACGTGTATACCTGTGGCGGATATATGTTGATATATGGCAAAACCAATACAATATTTTAAAGTTAAAAAAAAAAAAAAAAGAAAGAAAAAAAAAAGAAATTGTATTTTTTGGGGCAGGAAAGTGCTTCTCAGCAGGTTTGAAAGAATAGATAAGAATCCAGATGGGAAGCTGCACCTAGTCTGTGTAGCCTGCAGGGCAATAAATCCGATAGATCTCATCTCATGGGCCAGGTCATAAAACTAGGGTTTGCTTCCTGGATCCAGTCTAACTCTCTTCTTGATGGAACTTTATCACCCCTCCCTAAGTTTCACTTTTATCTGTAATAAAAAGAACATAATAGCTGCCTTGTCTCTGTGGATTGCTGTTTCTAACAAAATAATGCATTTTTGAAAGTCCTTTGTTGTACTGTTTAAGATAACATTACTACCTTTCCAGTCTCTCTTGTAATGACCTGTGGATCATCTGTTCCAGAAACATGAGCTGGTCATGGACTCATGAATAAACCTTTCACTTTCAGGACTCTACCTTCATTCCTGCTTAGCCCTTCTCTCTGTCTTTCCTGTTGAAATTCCTCCTGCCCCTCTTTCCCCATTTAAACTCTAAATCTTAACTCCATTGATATCCTAGTGAGGTCATGTTAGGCCAGCGAGCCAGTTTTCATTCCTTTCTCCAAATAAAGGGCAGAGTCCACCCCCAACCGTGGTATCCAGGAGCAACCAAATTTATTTCGGCATGGATTTCTGTTAACACCTTGACCTTTAGACTTATCTGCTGCCAGGCTCCCAGATCAGAAGTTAGAATCAGGAGCTTTTTAATGTGGACCTTTGGGAGTTGCTTCTTGAGAATCTCCAAATTTTCCATATAAGAAGTTTCTGTATAAGAAGGGAGAATTGGAACATCTTCATGTAGATGATTTACTTTCTGTCATTTAGGGGAAAAGGATTCAGTGGAAAGGAGCTTCCCAGGTGGCACTGTAGTAAAGAATCCACCTGCCAATGCAGAAGATCAAGAGACACGGGTTCGATTCCTGGGTTGGAAAGATCCCCTGGAGGAGGGCATGGCAACCCATGCCAGTATTCTTGCCTGGAGAATCCCATGGACAGAGGAGCCTGGAGGGCTACATTCCATGGGGTGGCAAAAGAGTCGGACATGGCTTAGTGACTAAACAACAACAGCAGTGTAGCTATTAACACTGGGTATCTAATATTAACAAATAATGAAATATTTGTTAAAGTTCAAAATAAACTTTTGTTTACTTTGAAAGATTGAGGAATGAGGTAGCAAGTTGATTGGTTATTTGAAGACTTGCCACATAAGCCATACCCACATTGATATGTCAAATATCATTTTAGAATGTTTAATGACAATAGCTAAACTTTGTTGAGCACTTATTACATGCCTGGTGTGTGTAAAGAACTATCTTAAGAATTTTTTCATTGTGTACAACTACAAGTTTTATTTGCATCTTACAAATGAGGTAACCAAAGTTTAGAAGTTTAAATGACTTGCCCAGGGTCACTTGGCTATTAGATAACAGAGCCAAGAACTCAAACACAGATCTAACTTTGAAACCCTACGTCTCAACACTTTTGCTGTACTTCATTTCTGAGGCAGAATTCTGGGTTGGCCATTGCTTTCATAACATGGGTCCCTGAGGAAGTAGAATACATTTATAAAGTGCTGAAAGAAAAGAATGGTTGTTTTAAAATCCTTCTTCTCAAAATAAATAAATAAAATTCTTTTGCTCTCTTTTGTTGAAATTGCATCATTTCTATTGACCCACCTTCAAGTTCACTGACTCTCTGTCATTTTTATCTATGGTTCTGTATGTAATGTGTCTTTTTCTTCTGGCTTCTTAAATGATATTCTCTTCATCACTGGTCTTCAGTGGTTTGATTATGATGTGCCTTGGTGAGTTTTTTAAAAAAATACTTATTCTGCTTGGGGTTTGCTGAGCTTCATGGATATGTGAGTTTATAGATTTTATCAAATGTGGACATTTCCAGCCATTATTTTTTCTTGTATTTTCCATGTCCAACCCTTTCTTTTCTCTCCTTCTGAGACTGTAATTACATATATCCCACAGGTTGCTTGAGGCCCAGTTCAATTATTTTTAGCCTTTTTTTTTAATGCACAATATTGGATATTTTCCTCTAATAGTCTGTAAATTCACTGATATTTTCTTCTGCAGTATCTAATATGTTGTTAATCTCATATAGTATATTTTACATTTGAAATATTGTACTTTTCATTCTAGAAATTTCACTGGAGTCTGTCATGCTTTTCTTCCACCTTCTTGAACATATGAGGCATATTTATCAGAACTTTTAATGTCCTCTTCTGCAGATTTCACTCTCTCTGTCATTCCTGGGTCTGATTGTTTTGATTGATTTTACTCCTAGTTGTCAGCATATTTTTCTGCTTCTTTGAGTGACTAGTAGTTTTTTAATTAGATGCCAAACATTGTGAATTTTACATTCAGGGGTACTAGGTTTGATGGGGTTTTCCTTTAAGATGTACTTTGTGTTGGCTATAGGTAAGTTACCTGAAATCAGTCAGATCCTTTTGAGGCTGGATTTTACATCTTTTAAGGCTATCAGAGAAACCTTTAGTCTAAGGCTAATTTATCCCCACTGCTAAAGCATTACAGTTCTGAGAACTCTACCCAGTGCCACAAGTATACAAGGTCTTTCTGCTGTACCTGGTGGGAATGTGGTTCTTTCCCTGGCCTTCATTGGTAGTTTTTTCTCATTAGGCACAGGTCACCTCTCAGCCAAAGACTCAAAGATCCCCTCTGTAGATCTCCACAACATGTGCCCCTCTCCTTACCAGTGCTCTGAGCCACAGATTCTGTCTGCCTTGACCTTCCTGAGCTCTGCTCTGTTGCTCCTCAACACAGCAGGATCACTGGGCTCTTCCAGGTCCCCACTCCTGCACTGCGGGCTGGACACTGCCCGTTGGCACTAAGCTGGAGTACTCAGAGGGCTCATGTCACTTACTTCCCTTCTGTCAGGGATCACAATGCTGCGCTGGCTGCAATGTCTGAACATGGTTGTTTTGTTTATTTGATCGCGTTTCTAGTTATCCAAGGTGGGAGAGTAAATCCAGTCCCTGATATTCCATCATAAATGGAAGCAGGGGTCTGTGGTTTGTCTTTAAGTTCTTCTTTCACAGTGGAGACTTACCGAATAATTTCAAATCCAGTGCCATATATGAATAGTATTATATTAAAGGAGCTGTGGGCTAAGAATCAAAATCAGGGTCCTAATCCTCATTCAGTTGTTTAACTTCCTGCTTCCTATAATATATTCTGTGACCTCCTACCCAATCTAGAGCAATTCATTTCTTAATTTAATTCATATCTGTAGAAAGAGGGTTATGAATGTTCTTTATATCATGCTGAGGTGCTATAAAGCGAGAACATAAGAAAATGTGTTGGTTGGCTTGGTTGAGCTGTTTTCAAACAGAAGCTGGCTTATTGTCCCTCACCAGTCTTCATTGTTAACATTTCATGTTAGGCACCATACTGGACATACCTTTTATGTGCATTAGGACTCTTCATCTACCAGTCACTGGATGCTATTGATGGGAAACAAGCCAGAAGAACAAATTCTTGTTCTCCTTTAGGGGAACTTTTTGACCATGGTTGCGACTCTCTTTCCACAGGTAAGTTAGTGGAGATTTTTTTCCTACAGTTGTTTTTTGTTTGTTTGTTTTTTAATGATGGCTTAAAAAATGAACTGAGCTGTTTGGTTTGTTTTGGTTTACATTTGGGAGCAATTTTGCAAAGTGTATTTTTTTGTAAATACACTAAAAATGTATGTTTAGTAGTTTATTCTTGCTTAATTTTAATGCCAAGATTACGCACCTTAAAACTCTACATTTCTAAACATTTAGTGGCAATTATTTAACTTATTTTAAATACTTAATGGTTTCTAAACCTTATTTCTTTCAGTTTTTATGGCAGTTGGAGCTTCAATTGCTGTTCGCTTAGGAACTCATCCTGACTGGTTGTTTTTCTGCTCTTTTATTGGGATGTTCATGTTTTATTGTGCTCACTGGCAGACTTATGTTTCAGGCGTGTTGAGGTTTGGAAAGTAAGTATGTATTTTAAGTTGTATATTTTAAGATATAATCAAATTCATTTTCACTGTCATACTTCATTTATTCATAATAAAGGGAACAAACTGTCAATCATGAATTTAAATTACCTTTTAATCTATTGAAGCATCCATAAATGTTATATTTTAGGTTTAGTCTTTTAGGTGTTCTTCTTGTTATAGTTACATACTTGATGATAATTTTATTTTTTCTCCCTCTCCAACTTACTAGCCCAAGTTTACATTGACAAGAGAAAAAGAAAAATAAGGGATGTGAATAAAGTAGAAAAAGAATATAAAGTACCTAAAAAAGAAGCATTTGGCTAAAAGATAAAATAATGAGATATGGAATCTAAAGGTCCTTTATGGTCAAATTTTTGTGTGTCCATAAAGGGGAACCCCTTTACAGCAGTCCCGAACAACAGCAGTCATGAGAATCTCAGCTGTGGTGTACAGTTGGTGAGATAGTGTAAAAGCATCTTGTACTATTTGCCCCAGATGCTTTATTCTTAGACACCAGGAAACAGTGCACAAGACTGGAACTCTGTTCTCTGTCTTTCTCATCAGCTCCCTCTTTGCCTGACCCTTTAGTAGCCATCTCCCTTTGGCTCATTCTCAGCTTTGGCTTCCCCTGTCTTCAGATTCTTTCCTGCAGCACTTTAGTGCTTCCTGGGAGAAGCAGCAGCTCTGGGAAAAAAAAAAAAAAAAAAAACCTTCTGATAATGATAACTGAAAGGAGAAGCTCAAAACAATGGATCATTTAGCGGAGTGAAAGCCACTGGCAGTTTTTCACATTGACTTTAAATTACAGAATAGTCACAGCTGTCAGCTGTTGAGCACTTGTGTGGTTCTGCTGGTGTACTCAGTGCTTTACATGCCTTTTCTCATTTATTCCTCACATTAACCCTGTTGAGGGTATTGCTGCAACTGTACCAGTGAGGTGGAGAAGTTCTGTAACTTCCTTATACTGCTAAAAAAGTGTGGAGCCAGGGTTAAACTCAACTCTCCAAACCCCACACTCTTAACGACTGTTGTTCAGTAGCAGCAGTTATTTAATGACTTAGACTTTACCTCTTTGACTTTTAACTTCATTAAAAATCTTTCTGAAATGAATTATTTTACATTCCTGGCCTAGTTGTACACTTTATACTCATTTACTGTTGACTGAGAGTGTTAGTTGAGTGTCAGTTGACTGAGTGTGCCTAGAATTGGACATAGAAAGATGGGTCACTTGTGGGTGGGATATGCCAGACAGATTGGGGCAAAAGCATTGTAGGCAGGAGGATGAGGAACGGAAGTACTCAGAACATTAGGGAAGTGGTTGCTGTGGTTGAGCACCAGACATGTGAGGGACTGGAGGAGATCCTGCATTGCCCAGGATTTGAAGCATGTAAAATGCTTACTCTCTATGGCACAGATCCTCCTCTGTATGGTTTCACTTTATCAAAGTAAAAGCATCATTGAACATTGAGTAGGATACACATGGATGGTCCAGCTTAACACTATAAGAAGGATCTATATGTGGGACATCAGCCAAGCTTCTGTAAATACTTCCAAAGTCAGTCAGTATCAACTGTCAAGTGGCTAGGATGGATGTCCTGAAAAATCTGTCAATAAACAATAATAAATTTCCAAAAAAATTTAGTCATTTATATAGTTTATTCTTAAAAGAGGAAGAATGACGCTTTCTGTGGTATGAATGATGCATGTGTGAAACCAAGGTCCCTAGCTCAATCCCTGTATATGTCATTTAGTTACTGAAAGTTTGTCCTGTAATTTCTGTCAGTTTTCCTAGTTGCTTCTGGTCACTAGTCATACCCTGGAAAAATTATAGATTAACTTAATGGAATTCTGCACTGTTACTTGAAAAAGAGTACAAAATCCTGATAATAAATCATAGGTGTAGGGGAAAGAATGTTGGCTCTGAAGTCATTTTTCTATAGCAGTATCCAACTGTTTTCAATACAAGTGTGGAAAAATCATTTCACTTTCTCTTTCCCAAAAAACAGGTATAATGTATATATAGCTCATAAGACTCAGATGCTCAGTAAATGTCAGTACTTTTCCTCTTTTTTCTTCACAAAATACCATACGTTATATTACTTAGTTTACCTTTTTCAATTAACTTGACTATTTCTCCATGCAGTCTGGAGGCCTTGATTTGCCTATCACTGATCTTACAAATACTGGATGTCATTACATTTTCCTTTATTTGTGCGTTAATGTTCCAGTCACCTTCTCCTTCTGCTGCTGCTAAGTCACTTCAGTCGTGTCCGACTCTGTGCGACCCCACAGACGGCAGCCCACCAGGCTCCCCCGTCCCTGGGATTCTCCAGGCAAGAACACTGGAGTGGGTTGCCATTTCCTTCTCCAGTGCATGAAAGTGAGAAGTGAAAGTGAAGTCGCTCAGCCGTGTCAGACCCTCAGCGACCCCATGGACTGTAGCCTTCCAGGCTCCTCCATCCATGGGATTTTCCAGGCAAGAGTACTGGAGTGGGGTGCCATTGCCTTTTCCCTCTAAATGCCCTCAAAATAACTCAGCTGAGAAGTCTTTTCTTCCATAGCTGGATCTATTTTATCATCTAATCCCTACATTTTTTGTATTTGCAGAGCAGTAAGTATTCCTCTAGCAGGGCATCTAAGAGGAGATGCAAAGGAGATAGACACATAAAATCTGAAGCTCAGAAAAAAATAGATGGATTTGGAGAAATGGATTTAGAGGTCATTGGCATATAGATGGTAGTCTTAAGTATAGATATAATATTCAGAGAATCTAAAAAGAGAAAAGAGGAATTCTGGAAACAGTAGCATTTAAGATATGGAAGAAGGAGGCTGGGAAGATCTTCCAGAAAGGTAGGAGAATCACGAGAGAACATGGCATAAAAACAGCAAAGCTTTTCAAGAAAGAGGGGTGTGATCAGCAATTTAACTATTGAGAGGAGTTATGTGAGATAGTAACCAAAATGCATCCCTTACATTCAACAAATTGAAAGTCACTGTTTACCTTAAACAATTTTAATAGAATGAGGCCAAAAACTGGACTGTAGTGGATTATGCAGCAATATGAAGAGAGGAGGAAATTACAGATGTGGACTATTTGCTAACCTGTTTATGGAGCAAAGGAGAGAGGAATTGGTAGCTTCAGAGGATGCAGATTAGAGACTGATGTTGCTTGGTTTAGTGGGTTTTTAAAAGAAGTTTATGTTTAGGGCTTCCCTGTTGGCTCAAACAGTAAAGAATTGCCTGCAGTGTAGGAGACCTTGGTTTAATTCCTGGGTCAGGAAGATCCCCTGGAGACAGGAATGGCTACCCACTCCAGTATTCTTGCCTGGAGAATTCCATGGCCAGAAGAGCCTGGCAGGCTACAGTTCATAGGGTCACAAAGAGTCAGACAAAACTGAGTGGCTGACACTTTTACAAGTATGTTTATATAGAGAGAGGAAATGTCTGTGGAAACCAAAAATTATAATGACTATCAGCAACATAATGAGAAAAACTATTGGAATTTTCCCTACTTTTTAATGAAATTGACTTGAGAGTGTTTATGAATTTGCCTTAAATCATCTGGTTGTTTTTATGTTACTATTAATTTTTCCAGATTACAAGAGTAATACATGATTATTATTAAAAATTCAAACTTTGCAGAAGTATATAAAGTAGAAGATAAAAGCTTTCTGTAATCTCAGCGCTGTTACTAGCAATTGTATATATGCTACACAAGTTTTTTACCTATATGTGAGCACATTGTTCCTGTAGGCTTTTTCACTTAACAGTGTAGTTAATTGATAATTCAGTGATGGAACTAAAGGTAAAAATAAACTAAGCCTATGTAGATTTTTACATCTTTGATTTCAATATATGGTTAATGAACCTTCATATTCGGGAATTTGGTTTACAAACCTCTATTCTTTATCTTTCCTTTTTAGAGTGGATGTAACTGAAATTCAGATAGCTTTAGTGATCATCTTTGTGTTATCTACATTTGGAGGAGCAACAATGTGGGACTATACGGTAAATCTAAGTGTTTAAATTTATATTTAAGTACTTTTTAAACATTTGGGGAAAATATTATATTGTTAATTTTCTTCAGATATTCTTAGAGCTATATTTAATATTCATTACATTTCTTAACCTTTTTTCATTTTATAATTTTACTATTCTATATACCTTATTACAGCATGAATATACTACCCTATTCATGAATGTACTACCACATAAAAGAAAACGACTCCATTTCCCAAATACACAATTAGACTCACTAGTTGAACTACCTTTTCAGGCCAAAATTTATTTCCCAAATACACAATTAGACTCGCTAGTTGAACTACCTTTTCAGGCCAAAATTTATTTCATAAAATAGATTTATAAAAAGTAAATTCAGTCAAACACTTTATGTTTGAAACTTGCCCCTCAATATTAGGAAAGATGCTAACTTGTATTTTTTATAATTTACTATGAGTGAAGTTTCTCATGTTGAATGTTTTTTATTTTCTACTTGGTTGGAGACCTCAGATAAAAGCTGACTCTCAAGGAGGCCACTGTTACAAATTCATGCTTTCCACAGGAAGGAAATTTATGAAGAAACAAATTATTTTCTCACTACAACCTAAGTTTACACTATTGGCTGACTCAAAACTTCATGCCCGTAGAGTTAAGAAGAATAATAAGGATAATATCAGCTGTCAACAACTAATGTTTATTCAATACTTACTATGTTCTTAAATATTTTACTGTCACTCTTTTCATCTGACCCCCAGAACAACCCTATGAAGTAGATACTGTCATTATTCTGATTTATTAATAAGTCTTAGAATGATTAAGTAATTTGTACAAAGACACATAGCTAGTAAGTACTGGAGCTAGAAATTAAACAGACTAATTCCAGACTCTGTTTTTAATCACAAAGCAATATACCCCTGGTAATACAAACAGTAAGAAATACAAAGCTAAACATACTCTTACCGTAGGATCTAGTGACTATGCTCTTTAGTATTTACCCAGATACATTAAAAATTATGTCTATGCAGGGAATTCCCTGGTGGTCCAGTGGTTAGGATTCACTTTCACTGCTGTGGGCCGGGGCTCAATCCCTGGGCAGCGAACTAAGATCCCACAAGCCACATGGCATAGCCAGAAAAAAATTATGTCTATACAAAAACCTGATTATGGATATTTATTGCAGCTTTATTCATAATTACCAGAACTTGGAAGCAAGTAAATGGATTAACTATGGTACATCTAGGCAATGGAATGTTATTCAGTGTTAAAAGAAAGAGCTATCAAACCATGAAGAGACATGGAGGAAACCTAAATCCATATTATTTAGTGAAAGAATCTAATCTGAAAAGGCTCCATGTTGTATGATCCCAATTATATGATATTTTAGAAAAGGCAAAATGATGAAAACACTGAAAAGATCTGCTATTGCCAGAGGTTATGGGGTTAAGGAAGGATGAATATTTTAAGGGACATGAACCCATTCTGTGTGATACTATAATGGTGGATACCTGTCCACCTGTCATTATACATTTGTCATTTATACATTATGCTTTATCACAGAATGTACAACACCAAGAGCAAACCATGATATAAACTAGGGTGATTATAAGCAATAATAATGTCCGTGTCAGTTCATGGATTGTAACACATGGATTGTATCACTCTGGTGGAGAATGTTGATAGTAGGGAAGCATGTGTGAGGGCAGGGAGTATATGGGAACTCTGTGTACTTTCTGTATATTTGCTTTGATCCTAAAATTGCTTTAAAATTATATCTATTTTTAAAAACTATAAGAAATTTCTCTGTGGCATTTAGTTTCAGAATTGCCAATTGTAATTCATATTACTAGGCTCAGAAATAGACTTTGAGCATATTTTTAAGTAGTGGAACATTCTCTGTGATATTCACATTCCTTCTTATCATGTAAGAATAAATAATAGAATCAAGGATGTGCTACACAGGCCTCTAAAATATGTAGATGTGTCTTTCATGGTAGCTGCTCTGCCAATACCCATTAGAAGGTAAATGTGGACTTAGAGGCAGGCAACTCTGGTCATTGTCAGATGTGGTTGTTTTAGTTTGGAATTCTGATTTAATTATACTGTGGAAGAATTTAATCTTAAAATCATTTCATTCAATATTTTGGCAATACCATAGGAAGAAAGCATACCTATTTATTCTTATCAATAAGAATACTTGTTTTAGATATAGATTTTCTAAATTGAATTGTTAATCTGTAGTTTTCACATATTTTGGTACAGTATTTCAAAGTATATTTTCAAACACAATAGCCTATAGCTTTTGGCAATTCATTGTTACTGTTTTTTAAATCCTTTGCTGCCTTTGGAAGTTTTCTTGAACAGCAATTGACCAACAGGTAAATATATATTGCTAAAGAGATTTAATCCTGGATGTTAACTACACAAAATTTTTGCATGCACACACATGGTGATATTTGTCACATTCGTGATACAGATCACAGATCAGTGTCTGACTCCTAAGATGCTGCCTTTTAGAGGTACTAGAGTCAAGTGAACATCCTTTTTCATGTTTCCTCTAAGTCAGATGAAGGCTTGTGAGATGAAATGCTTCATCACAGTTATTTAAGAAGATTTAGCTAAATTTGGTGCATTCATTTAAGAGATAAAACCATTAGAAGAAAAATTAACACTTCAGATTACATTCCAGAAGTTAAGGTTTGATTATAAGAAAATGGGTAGCTTATTATATAGGGTTCTATCGTAATGTTTCTTTACTGTTTAATAGGAAAATAAATTTTGTTTTCTTAATAAAGTGTTTCTTTCCTCTACCCTAAAGATACCCATCCTAGAAATAAAATTGAAGATCTTACCAGTTCTTGGAGTAGTAGGTGGAGCAATATTTTCCTGTTCAAATTATTTCCATGTTATCCTCCATGGTGGTGTTGGCAAGAATGGATCCACTATAGCAGTAAGACATTAATTTCATCATCATTCAGTATTAATTTTATGATAAATTTTCTTAACACCCAGCTATAGAGATACTAAAAATATGATGAATTTTAAAAATAGGGAAGGAAACTAAGTATCTTAAAGGAATCCTTTTTAGGCACATAATACAAAAAGGCATTTTTGAAACAGTCCAGACTGATTTTACAGCATTTTCCCTCTTTCTATACAGTCTTTCTTCGAGTAGGCTTTGGTGACATTCCATGTAATCATCTGCTGTCTATTGTACATAATTAAGGGCTGCCATTTGTTTTCTTCCTTGTGCCTGGCCCTGATATAGGAGAGGAGGAGGCAAGAGTGAGTTCCTGATTGAATGTCAGGAAAGCAGTCCAAAGTCATGGTTTCACATATGGGGCAATTTATTATGCATGAAGTAAATTCAATTGAAATTTCATCACTGAAATATATTTTTAAAACTACCCTAATATTTTAAAAGGTAAAAACTTCAGCCTCAGGTCTTGAGTGGGTACACCTTGCATTTGTTGTGTTATTTACACTTTGCTCATCTATAATTCTTCTGTATTTATTCATATTTGTTTTAAAAAAAAACTCCTTCAGTACTTTTGCAGAGAAAAGAGGCAGAAAGAATTCTGCTCAGTTTTTAAACATATAGTATCTATTTTTTTTTAAAAAGTGTCATCTTCAAGGTAGTTGAACATTATGAACTTATTCCAGTGATACCATCTTCTATCAAAACATATTTGGAATGCCTTTAAGCTATAGTTCATTCTCTTTAATTTGCTGTAGTTCAGAATTTCTGTCCTGTAAGGATGGGTTTGATTTTGAGAAAAATCAAAGTCACTTGAAGGCAGACCTAATAAATAAGAGGAGTAAAAACCTGAAATATGGCATTTTTACTTAAAAAAAAAAACACCTCATTCTTTTAAATGACATATACTGGCTCTTAAAACAATTTGAAAGGAATCATAATTCATATATTATCGACCTTTATGAATATATTTTATATACATAAGTCAAAGGCAAAGTATAGAACTCAGATACATAAGTTCTGATATATTTGGAAAAATTAATTGGTTGTTTTTTGAGGTGTTTTGTCAGTTGACTTCAGAATTGTTTTAGAAATGTTAGAATACTCTGCATAAAGGGCTTAAGAGTACTTGTTGCTTGACCATGGATGATAAAATAGAGCACTAGCTGGAAAGTGAGTTCCACTAAAAATGATAAACTTAGCGAGGATCAGTGTCCATTTTAGAGAATATTTTACTAAGAAATAATTGATTAAATATTTGAAGGGAGACAAGAAATCAAACACTATTTCTAAGAAGTGGTTGATTTCAAATTCTTGAACCAGTGGTTTTTCAGTGTTTTTTTTAGCAGCAGATTTCCCTGAATAAAATTAACAGATAAAAGCACCATTTTAAGGGCTTCCCCTGGTGGCTCAGTGGTAAAGAATCTGCCTGCCAATGCAGGAGACACAGGTTCGATCCCTGGTCCAGGAAGATCCCATGTGCTGAAGTACAGCTAAGTCCGTGTGCCACAATTGACCCTGTGCTCTAGAGCATGGGAGCTACAACTACTGAAGCCCACACTCGAGAGCCCGTGCTCTGCAACAGGAGAAGCCACCACAATGAGAAGCCTGTACAGCACAGCTAGAGAGTAGCCCCCACGCCCCGCAACTAGAGAAAAGCCCACACAGCAACAAAGAACCCAGCACAGTCAAAATAAATTATTTTAAAGCAGCATTTTAATAGCATAAATATTTATAACATTACTATATAGTATTTTATTGACATGACTTTAAAATATTCATAATATTAGTGTAAGTTCTAACTTATTACATATAAACTTAATAAAGAATAAGGCAGTTTTAATAGATACATTTAAATTGATGGTTATGTATTTAGTAAGCCTTAATATCAAATTTATTACAGTATTTTGTTCAGAATAAGCAATCCTGAAAGAATCCCGATTCATATAGATAAAAATATAATGGGTTCAGTTGTACAATGCTACATAAGAGGGCACTTGTGGTCTAAATGTAAAAGGCAGGGCAAGGTGGGATGTTGGTATAGTGAGTGACTAAAGTCCTCCTAATCAATGATTAAGATATTGTATAAAAGTGGCAGGTTAAGCTTTATTTCAGTATCTCACAAAAATAGGTTAACTTGGCAACTGGCCTGTTGATGACCTTTAACATGGTAAAATTTAGTATAAGATAAATGATGTCATTTTTTTAGTGATTATTAGCTTAAAATGTATATTCATATAAAATTGGAATGAAACATCTGTAGCACTGTATTACCTCTTTGTAATCCTTGGTAGGGTTCTGTAGAAGTTTGAAAAGCACAGCTAAGGTCTATATACTCCTTTAGGCCATATACCATCATACTCTTCTCTAGGTCTTTAGTTCCTAACACAAAGTAGATGCTCAGAAAATATTTGCAGTGTAATAAATGCATTGTTAAAATGTGGTGCTGATTTTCTGCTTTATCCCTTAGGGTACCAGTGTCTTATCACCTGGACTCCACATAGGAATAATTATTATACTGGCAATAATGATTTATAAAAAGTCAGCAACTAATTTGTTTGAAAAGCATCCTTGTCTTTATACCCTAATGTTTGGATGTGTCTTTGCTAAAGTCTCACAGAAATTGGTGGTAAGAAATTCTTTTAATTTATGATTCATGGTATAAATAATGTATTTGTTCCTCAAACACAAAACTGGAAACTCTTTCATATAATGGGTAGGTTTTTTGTGGTGGTATCACAATAAATAGTTAGCTATTTGTGCTCCAAGTAATACTGTAAATGAATGTTTTATTCAGAGACAAGACTCCTTAGTGTAAGTTCTCTTAATTATTTGTTTTAACAATTATTATCAGTTATAACCTTCTGATATCAAGGAATTTAAATATTGGAAACTTTAACAAGCTACCTAGTCCTGAATTTGAGAGATTTTAGATTCAATATTCCCATATCAAATGTGAGATTAAATGGTCTCTTTGGTGGTGGTGGTGGTGATGGTTTAGTTACTAAGTTGTGTCCAACTCTTGTTGATACCATGGACTGTAGCCTGCCAGGCTCCCCTCTGTCCATGAAATTTCCCAGGGAAGAATACTGGAGTCTGTAGCCATTCCCTCTCCAGGGGATCTTTCAGACCCAGGAATCAAACCTAGGTCTCCTGCATTGCAGGCAGATTCTTTACTGACTGAGCTATGAGGGCAGCCCAAATGGCCTTTTTATCTTTATCTTAACAGTAAATTAAAGATTTAGTTATTTCTATCCTGAAAATAAAACATTTAAAATTTAATAGTGAAATTCTTTTTTTTACTTTTTTTATAGATAGCTCACATGACCAAAAGTGAACTGTATCTTCAAGACACTGTCTTTATTGGCCCAGGTCTTTTATTTTTAGACCAGTACTTTAATAATTTTGTAGACGAATATATTGTTCTATGGATAGCAATGGTAAGTACCTTTTTGCTAAGATTTTTTATTTATTTTCAACAAATGTCAGATAATACTATGCTTAAGAGTCATTTCAGTGAGGTATTAGGTAGCCCTAACTTTCTAATCTATTAAACATTTCTGAACATTTAAAATTATTTCTTTAAAGTTCCTTTTATATTGTGTTTGAATATGGCCCACATATACATAAAGATACAGTTCCAACAATGTAAATCCTTAAAAACAAAACTGTGTGCCTTAAAAAAAAATAGTACCAGAAAACAGTACAAGTGGCCTGAGGTGACCTCTAAAAATGGTACACTATTCATTCGACCCAGAAAACCCCACAAAATCATGCAGATCAAGAGGTTCAAATCTTCGTGTTCACTTTAAGAACACTCGTGAAACTGCCCAGGCCATAAAGGGTATGCATATCCGACAAGCCACCAAGTATCTGACAGATGTCACTTTAAAGAGGCAACGTGTGCCATTCCGTCGTTACAATGATGGAGTTGGTAGGTGTGTACAGGCCAAACAGTGGGGCTGGATGCAGGGTTGGTGGCCCAGAAAGAGTGGTGAATTTTTACTGCACATGCTTAAAAATGCAGAGAGTAATAATGCTGAACTTAAGGGTTTAGATGTAGATTCTCTGGTCATTAAGCACATCCAGGTGAACAAAGTCCCCAAGATGCAGCGCAGGACTTACAAGAGCTCACGATTGGATCAATCCCTACATGAGCTCTCCCTGCCACACTGAGATGATCCTTACTGAAAAAGAACAGATTGTTCCTAGACCAGAAGAGGAGGCTGCACAGGAGAAAAAGATATCCCAGAAGAAACTGAAGAAACAAAAACTTACGGCCTGGGAATAATTGCCGCAAAAAATAAATGCAAATAAAAGTAAAAAAAAAAGTACAAAATTGTCAAAAATCACTTCACTCTCTGGCAAAGCTTTACAAACATGAATTAGTGTCTTATTTAATCCAGGTTATTAGAATTACTCTGAACTTATAGCAGATAACAGGTAAATTAAATGGAATTTGGGTTAGCAGAGGGCACTACTTCATCAAGAAATGTAAGCTAATACTGAGGAAACAGAACAGACAGTACAACCAAGTACAGGATTCCAGGACCATTTGTGCTAGAAGTAAGCAACCATATATATGTGTATGGCCCTTGAGGATAGTGCAAAATTTATATTAATAATGATGATTCTTATCAAGCAAATTCAATTCTCATAGCTTGCATCCTGCTTAAAAAAGTGATATAGATAATACATAATTTCTATTTAAAAATTATAAAATATAGTATTATGGTGCATAAGAAAGCAGCTTTAGCCATCTAAGGAAAAGAAAATCATTGTTTCTAACATTATAATCACAAGTAAATAAAGGAGGCAATTTTAACATTTTAAAAAATTTTACTGAGACATTTATGGCTAGGCTTCAATTAGTGCTATTTCTGGACAATTTTGCCTCATTTTTCCCTACCTCCAGACCTCACTAGACTTCGTCAAATTGTTAGAGATATACAAAAATTAATATTAAAGTGAGCTAAAAGAAACATTGAACCTTTTGATAATTTGAATGATCTCACACTGTTTACTAGAGAGAGGTGTTTTTTAAAACCTATCTGTTCTGTGCATGGATCAATGGGGTACATGTGATCATCCTTTATTCTAGGTTTTATTGTATACTTTTTTGGAGTAAATTAATAATATCTGTTCAGAAGTCTTCCATTCTTCAAATGGTGGTGAGATACAAATCTTAATCCTTGAAAGGTTCTCAGGCAATATTCTAAAAAATGTTTGAAAGAATGATTTCTTTTAAATTACTATCCACTATAAATATTATTAGTGCTACAAAACAATCTAAATTTAAGAAATAGGGGGTGATTTTTCAAAGTATCTGAAAATTCAATGTAGGGTTCCTTTTGGTGAACTTAAATAAGTATTACCAAATAGAATGAGTGTAATTAAAATATCAGGTGTTAAAAATTTAAGCACCTAACTTGTAATGAGTGAGTTGGCCTGGTTTTACATCAGTGGTGGAGATTATGCTAAGGAAGTTAAATTCAATGTAGGGTTCCTTTTGGTGAACTTAAATAAGTATTACCAAATATAATGAGTATAATTAAAGTATCAGGTGGTAAAAATTCAAGCACCTAACTTGTAATGAGTGAGTTGGCCTAGTTTTACATCAGTGGTGGAGATTATGCTAAGGAAGTTTAATTCAGTTTAATTGTGGTTAACACTTTGTAAACCACAATTAAAAACAAGCAAACAAACAGCAGGTGGACCAAAACCAACATATTGTGCCCTTTGGCATCCTTAAGAGAAAAGGTTCTTGCTTCAGAAAGAGAAAAGTCAGATGGAGTTTTTCAAGTAAATAAGATTTTCCTCTTATCAGTGAGAATTTTCTACCAACAGAGCCATGAGGCTCCTTTCTATGAAAGGAAGCATTTGCCCCCAGTCTGGGAAAGTTCTTAAATGTGTGCCTTCCTCCTTAATTTTGTAAAGAACACAATTTTTGTATGCCTTCCCTCAACTATGGTGTCTTTTCCAGGCCTTTACTGTCTTACAACTACTTTCACAGGAATAAGGAATAAGAAAAGTATATGATGGAATGATTTCAATTCTAATGACTGACAGCCCCTTCTAGTAGAAAACTGGTGGCTTTGTTGCACAGCAGAAAACTGAAAGAATGTGGAGTCAGAAGACTTGAGTTCTGTTGTTTTTCAGCTTTTGTAATTTAGTCAAGACCTTTTATCACTCTGAGCTCAGTTTCTGAATCTGTGAAATACCCTGCATATTCCAGAGGACTACAGTGAGGGCCAAATACAAACTATAAAATGTAATATTTTTGATGAAGAATTTTTGGCTAAGGTTTGAGATTAGGGGGTGGAGGACAGAAAAAAATAGCTACTTCAGAAAAGATAGACCATAATCCATTTTATATTTTCTTTTTTGTTTCTAAAGGTCATTTCTTCACTTGATATGATGAGGTACTTTAGTGCTTTGTGCCTGCAAATTTCAAGACACCTTCATCTAAGTATCTTCAAGACTTCATGTCATCAAGCACCTGAACAGGTTCACAAGCATATTGACTAATATCCCAAGGAAAAGAGGAGAAGCAGTTAGGGGAACCTATGAGTGAAGGAATCCCTCTTTGCAGGAGGCTAGTATATTATCAAATAAGGTTATATTTTAATATAAAAATTAAGTCCTGTAGATCCATTGTATCTTAGTTGCAAAGCCCTCATTATCAACATTTCTTATCAAGGTATTATCAGAGTAATACAACCTATAAATTAATTCTAAACAAAACCAAAGAAGGAAATTTCAATTTTCTAAGTATAAGAAAGTGAACCACTACAGTTCTAAAGAGCAATCTGTTTGTCTCAGAAATCCTTATCAGACAGTTGGGGTTTTCTCTGCCAAAGGATTACATAAAAATTCAGGAAAGAGGATTTTAGCCATCTTGAGGGAGATGGTTACTTTGATTGCTAAGAATTGATAAATGAGTTCATAATATTGCGTAAGTGCATAGACTTGTAATTGAGTCAAATGTAAGCATCTTTACAGTGAGAGCCAATTATTCCTTGATATTCTAAGTTTCATTGTCACAAAAAAGTGGATATTAAACATGTCCATTTGTGAAAAATAAAAACAGTAGCCTAAGCACAATTGACATATAAGAAAATCAGTAATTTATGAAACCATGACAAAAGTATCTTTCCTTTAGAATATCAGCTAAAGCTACTTCAAGTACACTTTCACTCAAGATAAAATGGGGATAAAATAAGTATCTTTTATTCAGTCACTAAGTACATTAAATATTGATTCTTATCTTTCCACTCTCAAAATGTTTCTATTGCTCATTATGAATAATAGAACTGTCATATGGTTCTTTGGTAACCCAGATCCTCAATTCTCATCTTACCTGTTTGTAATTTTTATCTAACAGTTCTGTAGACCATAAGCCATATGTTGAAAACATTTCTTTAAAAAAGAAATAATGAACATGTACTGTATCTTAAGCAATAAAAAGGCATGTTGTAAAAAGAGCAAAAGTTGATATTCCTTAAAAGGAAATATGTTAAGTACAATGAATATACTCTGGAGTACTTATTTTGCTTCTAAAACAATTGGTAAATTCAGTATGAACAGCTTAATTTGAATAGTACTTAAAATTTATATTCCAACATGTACTTTGGCTTAAAAGGGAAATCCTTTACAAAATGCAAAAATTTAGGAAGTAAACTGTCCCTAATGTCAGATATTTGTTAATGATGGAGGACTAATTTCTTCCAATATAACTGATCACAGAAGAAGAGAATCAGTATGTATTTGTGTTTTAAAATTTGGAAAACCTAAAATAAAGGTGGATTATGAGACAAAAATTAGAATTTTAAATATGGAGAAACAAGACAAAGTCACTCTTCTCTCCTTCTATTGGGCAT
Organism: Bubalus kerabau; assembly: GCF_029407905.1. Classification (NCBI taxonomy): domain Eukaryota; kingdom Metazoa; phylum Chordata; class Mammalia; order Artiodactyla; family Bovidae; genus Bubalus; species Bubalus kerabau. Next base: position 56,611,283 of record NC_073624.1, on the reverse strand, counting down.
ATTGTTTTGAATAACTCAGGGAAAGTATTTTCAGCAAAAAATAGTAAGTTTAACCCAAATATTTAAAATTTATTTTGCTGAAACAATATTTATTAAGTGTTCAATATGTTTTTCTCTGTTTAAAAAGTGTACATTTTAAAATACCAGGTATAAGAATTAACTGTTAGTTTGGAAATGAATGTAAAAACTTCCATATATTTACTGAATATTGAAACTGGAAAACAAAACATTCTATGTAATTTATAGTTAAAGACCGATGTGAAGTACTTAAACCATAAGTAATTAGGTATGTTAATGAAATGCTGTTAATCCTTACTAAGGGCATATGTCATTTAATTATGGACTGAGCCCAGTTAAATGGCATTTTGATGTCATTGTAGAAGTGACATTCAAAAATCCATGCCTTAAAACAGTATTTATATATCCTGTTTGGTTTTTTAAAATGGATTTTAGCAGTTTAATTTATTCCAGAAGGGAAACTTAAGTTGCTTTTAATAAGTTTTATAAGTCAATAGAATGTATTTTTTGAAATCTTATTTTATTAGAATTGGCAGTGTAACTTCATGAATATGCACAAAAGGATGTACATATAATAGATTTTGTGTTTTTTTCCCTTAAATAAGAACATTAACCATCTATACTTGTGTTTTCTACCTTTTGGAAGTGATACAAATACACGAAGCCAAAACTTGCAATTAAATCATTTTTATTGCTAAAAGTTAAATGACAAATGTTAGAAAAATTCACTATTGCTATATTATCACTAGCACTATTAAAGAGCTGAAGCAAAGTGGTACATATAATTTAGGGATTGCTGCTCCTCACAAAAGTTCATATTTGGAGGTAAACAAAAAGAATGGTCTTGCAATGATTAATACTATATAATATTTTAAACCAGAATCTTAAATCACTCTCACAACTTATTAGCTAATGTTATAATTGTATCATGTTACTTAGGTTCAAGTTCTTCCTTCAAAGAGTCATCAGAATAACATGGATTGAAGAGACTTTCGGACACTTGCCATCTCTTGCTGCTGCTGTTACATGAGAGAAGATATTAAACACTGGTTTAATTTTTAGATAAGTGTTAATACATATTTCAGCAAATAAAATATTTCAATGCTTACATTAATACTTTCTTTTACAGTTCTGAATAACAACTTACAGTTTCCATCATAATTTTTTTTTGCAACAAAGCCATTTCTTTTTTAAGTTCATTTTGTGCACCAGTAAGTAGATTTTCATGATTCTTCTCCAAGTCCTCCATACTCTAAAACACAAAAAGCTAGGTCAGTTACAAACCACCACTTTTCATCTCAGTTTCAAAACTTATGCAGTTAATTTTCAAAAGTAGGAACTTTTTAATATTCAACAACGCACATTATTTATCTCAAATAAAAATATTCTAATACATGAAAACCAAAATATCCACTAAAGGAATAGAAAATATCATCATAAATCAAATATTATTAAAGGAGTTACAACAGTGGTGTACCTTCTCACTGGAAGAAATAAACAAAAAATAACAAAATTTTATAAAAGGAATAGAAGCACAACTTGCTGTAGCTATGTAGTAGAAAATGGGGATTAATTCCAATTTAGTTGCCAAAAGAATAAGATTGAAAAGGTAAGGGAAAAGAAGTTAAAAGTATTCTAGGGCAAGAGCATCAACAACAGCACCAAAGTGCAGAGTTCAGAGAAAGCAATTATGTGAAAGGGTGGAAGTAAAGGATGAATGTAGTAACTGAAGCATAAAAAAAGGATCATATTATTGGGGGGTAGGAGTAAATCTTGAATACTTAAGAATTCAGTATGAGAATCTACTGACAGTTTTTCAGGAGGGAAAAGATAATGTTTTCAGAAGACAGTATGGCAGACCCATGAAGGATGGGTTGGTAAACAGAAAAATCAGTTAAGGGTTTTTATAGTATAAGCAAAGAATAACAAGGTTCTGAACTAGGGCAGTAGCAGTGGTGAAGAATAAGGGAAATGGAGGTGTCAAATATAGTACTAAAGTTTCTACACCAAGTGATAATGTCCAGTGATAGCATTTAGCACTTAAATAAAATATAATGAATTCAGAATGGAAAATAGTTAAGAATTTAAAATGTGTAAGCAAAATGTTTTCCCCTTAAACTGAGAAAAAATTATATTCTACTTCCACATATAAACTATATTTTATAAGAATGTATTATGTTAACAAATACAACAAACCTTTATGAACTGCTCATATAATTGTCTAATTGTTTTCAGTCTTTGGCTCTGAACAATTCTAGATTGTTGAAAAACCTTTTGTTGCTGTCGAAACAGATTCTGCAAATGTAAAAGAAAAAATTATGTAATAACTATTTGGGTAAAATTTAGGAAAAAATAATTCTATGTTAAAAGGAACAGTTTTTAAATCAGTATTTTTCAGATTTTATCTTAACATTTACTGTGAGTTTAGATAATGTGTTTACCACTTACATACAATAATAATCCAGCTAGTCACTGAATAGGAAATCTCAACAGTGCTCAAAACATGTCTTAATTCTTCTTGAGTTCTATGTAAACACAGATGATCCTTCCAATTTTGCTGATCTTTCAATTTCTTGGCCTGTTTTCAACCAATGGTTTTTGCCCTTCACCCTACTTTATCTATTACTTACAGACTCATAACCTAGATTTTGTCATTACCAATAACTATAACCTCTACATAGTATTAATAGCAAACTTCATATTAACAAAGTGTTAGGTAGGAAGCAAACACCAACAGCTTTTATATATGGTATGTGCCTGTACTTATGGTTTACCATTCAGCAGAACCAAGCTCACAGCCAGCAACAGGTAATGGAACCTGACTGAGTTCCATGAGTGTACTACAAGGCCAGGCTCTCCACTTCTACTTGAAACTTGGTTATAATAGATTAATTATAAAGCTACAAAGCTAAGCATAATACTAACAGCAAGTTTTTCTTCTTGTTCCTCAGCTTTCTGCATATCCATATCCCACTGCTGGAACAAAGTCAGAAACTGCTGAGAATATTCTTGGTTAAGCTTCTGCCTGTAAAACATAATATTATTATATTTCATATCAATGTGGAGCAACTATCAAAACAAAATTGATTTGATGTAATTATTCTATAATAAAAGAGAAAGTATCAAATTTCCAGATGTGAAATCAAGAAGTATGACTTATGCTGATTCCAGAAATATATATTTTCCTAACCAACTAACAGAAAAACCCTCAAAATCCTCTCATGCACTTTAGCTCTTGAAAACTAGTGGAGTTTTATTATATATATACATTTTCCCAGAAAAGTCCATTTTATCTCCAAGCAATTTACTTTTCATTTTCTCCTACTGAATACAGGTTATGATATGATAGATTCACTGAAGTTACTATAGAAGATTTTCAAATAGAAATATTTCACTTAATTTTCCCCCATTTTGGTACAATGATTTTGTACAAAAGAATAGTTAATTCAGCTAAAATATACAAATTGTTTATAATATATAAGGTGATCATTTTATATATTGTTAAATAGTTAACTGTTATAAGACCAATGGTTTACATGACACTTTTTATTCAGCTAGCGTATTTTTAAAATGAAAATAAATTACTTTTATTGTTTAAAAAAAGTCTCAATCATTATTTAAAAGGGGAAAGAGGTCACCTTTATTGATTTCTAGGAAATGTATTTCAAGTCTGTGAAGAAATAAAGTTATAGGACTAAAAGACTTAGAGGAAAATCAAATATAATTTTTACTAGAAATCCCAATAAATTGAAGATGATAATACTTCTGATAATTTGTACCCATGAGTAGTAAGGAATGATACAAATGTTGTGGCAGTGAAAAAAACCAACAACTTTACCTTTGCTGTTGTTGGATTTTCCAAACATTTTCAAGTTTCTGGTTACTGGTTTTGAGAGAAGCCTTGGTATACATTTCTAGTCTCTTTCTCTTGGCAAGAAGAGACTTGTTAATATCAGCTATAATGAAAATAGATATTCATTAAATTTAATGTGAAAGTATGTTATTTATTCCCACATATTCAAATAAATATGGATAAAGCTGGTTCAAGAATTTTGAAGATATTTAAAAAAAATACACATACTATCAAAAAGCATGATTAGTTGCTTGCTTTTTTTCCTGAGAAAAATTTTAGTTATTGGTATCTCAATTCTTATTTTCTTAACTAGAGATAATTATAATTTAGAGATGATTAAAATGAGCTAATAACTGAAAAAAAAGGTCTCAAGGACAGACTTTAATTTTTTCATAAGAAGACACTAATAAAGACTAAATTTAGAACTCATTATATAAAACACAAAACTTTTTTAAAAGCCTAAAAAGAATAAAAACAGTTAAAATGTTTTTAAAAACATAGTGATACTATTAAATATATTTTTTACTAAGAGAGACAAAGCATAGGAAAATCTTAATTTAAGTAGGTATCTAAATAAATTCATTCAGGAACTCTTAAATATGTCCATGGAGCTTTTTACAGGCCATTTTTTGCCAATAAGTACTGCATTTCATAAAAATTTTAATACTTCTAATAATTCTTTGCTAAACACATGCATATGGATCTACTGTCAATAGTCATTTTCAGCAACCATGATGAGGTTACCTATACTATCCGATATTTGGTATTTCCAAGTGAAAGTGAAAGTCAGTCAGTCGTGTTCAACTCTTTGCGGCCCTGTGGACTATACAGTCCATGGAATCATGGAATTCTCTAGGCCAGAATGCTGGAGTGGGTAGCCTTTCCCTTCTTCAGGGGATCTTCCCAACCCAAGGATCGAACCCAGGTCTCCTGCATGACAGGTGAATTCTTTACTAGCTGAGCCAGAAGGGATTTCCAATATCCATCTCCAATAATACATTTATAAGGTCAAGTATTTTGCTACTACCAAATAAGGCAAAGCTTTAAAAAAATATTTGATTGTATGAATGATCTATAGAGAAGAGCCAAATATTTACTCTTTTTTCAGAATACTATCCCCAATATAGTTAATGTAACTAATATTTGACATACAATTTAATGATTTTTTTATCTGATTATACATCTCTTTGGAGAAGGAAATGGCAAACCACTCCAGTATCCTTGTCTAGAAAACCCCATGGACAGAGGAGCCTGGCAGGCTGCATGCAGTCCATGGGGTCACAAAGAGTTGGGCGTGACTGAGCGACTAACACTTTCACATTTTCATACATCTCTTACTAGCAACACTGTCTTTAATTCTCAATTACATAGTTTGATAATGTAAAAATAACAATAAAGTTATTTTAAAGGTTTCAGTTTACATTGCATTTAGTAAAGAACACAAGAATGTCATAGAAAATAACAGAGAAAATGAAAAACTGACACAGATATGCGTGTGTTTGCATCACTTAGTCAATGAAAGTCATACAAAGAGGGATATTTTTCCCATCCATTTTTGTTCTAAAATTCCATAATCTATTAAACCTACACATGTATAAAGTAACAAGATCATTCCTAACCCATTGTTAGTACCATTCTCTTTTCACATCAACAAATGGAAAAGGTTAATAAGGAAATCTATGAAGCTGAATCACATATATCTGTGCAAAATCTTACATATAAGAACAAAGCATTAAAAAAGTCTTACAGTCCACTGATTATTATTTACTATTATACAAGTTATATGGTTTAAAACAATGTTGAACACATATATCTCCTAAAACATACCTCCAAATCTTTCCAGCATATTCTGTACTTCACCCCTATGAAAAAATTACATCAGAAAAGTTTTAAGGATCCATAAAATATTTATTGTTTTGGAAGGAATATCACATACCCAGTATTTTACATGCAATACTCATGGGACAACCAAATAGATGGTTCTTAAAGTCTAACAGGTGAAAATTGTTTTGACCATATTACCCCATATCTTCAACTGCTGCAGAAGTCCTTTTCTTCCCTTGTTTCTCAAGTGTTGGGGTCTTCTCTGCATGACAATAAAAAAAAATTTGAAATTAAGTGTGTTATTTTGGTAATTTTTTAATGGTATCATATCTTAATTTTGAGGGTTTGTGCTTTTTTTAAGCTTTCTGCCAAGACAAGTTTTTAAAGCAGATTTATAAACGCAATACTTTCTCTGCAGGTTTGTTGTATTGTTGTTTAGTTGCTAAGTCATGTCCAACTCTTGTGATCCCATGGACTGCAGCCTACCAGGCTCCTCTGCTCATGGTATTTTCCAGGCAAGAATTATGGAGTGGGTTGCCATTTCTTTCTCCAGGGGATCTTCTCCTGACCCAGAGATCAAGCCCTCCTACATTGGCAGGCAGATTCTTTACCACTGAGCCACCGGGGGAAGCTGCCTCTATGTAGGTTGCTGCTGCTGCTGCTAAGTTGCTTCAGTCATGTCCGACTCTGTGCGACCCCAGAGATGGCAGCCCACTAGGCTGTTCTGTCCCTGGGATTCTCCAGGCAAGAACACTGGAGTGGGTTGCCATTTCCTTCTCCAATGGATGAAAGTGAAAAGTGAAAGTGAAGTCGCTCAGTCGCGCTGGACTCTTAGCGACCCCATGGACTGCAGCCTACCAGGTTAGATGGAATTAAATCAGGATCCAAGACCATTTTATACAAACAATTTTGCAAGTCTTCCTGTGTTAATGTCATAATAATCTCTGTACTATTTATCAGACATCAGGTGAAAGATGCTATAGAAGCTTCACTAGCCCCCAAGCAGAAACATGAAATACATGAAAATGCAGGACGTGGTCAGTAAACGTTAGGTTTACTGTACCTTCAATGGCATCCTCCTCTGAACCACTCAGATCTTTTTTGTCTTCTTGCTCAAATTCATAGGTTCTTATAGCCTGATCCCCCACGGATGGTTTTGCAGACTTCCCGGAATGTTTTCTTCCAGAGGGCACCATTTTTCAATGCTTTCTGATTTAAAAAACAAACAAAAAAAAACACGAAAAAAACCCTTCTGAATCCAAAGACACTATTTAAACAGACTGGCAAATTTCAAAATGAGAGACATCAAATAAAGATAATTGAATTCCACTTTAGGATTCTCTTCATTTACTTTGTTGGAGCAAAAGTTAACAAGATAATGACAACACTGCCCCTGACTCCTGGGGTGCCTTAATGGAGAGTTCTCCTCTGAGGATGGGGAGGGCGGCAGAATTCTAGATCCGCTTTTGCCAGCTTCTGGCTAAATAAATTGAGGCCCATCTAGATTTTGCATTTCAGTCACAGAGTGAAATCATCGACTGACAGAATCAACCACGACCCCACCCCAAACTGCCAGCAACAGAAATACAAAATAAAATCCGCAGAAAAACACATCCAGTAAGAATTCCACGACCCAGGCCTCGAGGACCAGTGAAGGGGAGCCCTGAGTTAATCTAAATGGTTTCTGTGGATTAGCGGCGGGGGCAGGGGGGAGACGCGTGTGCACGGAGACTAAAGCCCACCCTCTTCGCCTGCGGTCAACCTGTCCACCCGCCACGTTCAACCCAAGTTGCCCAACCTGGGCCTTCCCGCCCGCTCCCCGCCATTGACAGCTCTGCCCACTAAGAGCTTTAAGGCCTTCAAATTCCTGTCAGAGGCTACCGGGAGAGCCAGCAGGAAAATTTTACCTCGTCAAGAGTAGCCCCTGGCTCAGACTCCCACGCAGGACAAACGCTTCCCTCCTCACGCCCGAAAAACACCACAATGGCCGAGGACCGCAGTTAATGTCTCTGGACAGGCGTACCCTCCACTCCCGCTGCCCAAGTACCTTACCTGAAGTGTACACTTCGCAGCCGCGACACTCCTCTGAGGAAACTCCGAATTCCGGCGGGAGAAAAGCCAGCCTCGCCTCCCAGGAGCGTCGCTGATTGGCTGGCTGGAAGGCGCATGTTTACAGTGGCCCCGGGGCTCCGCCCCCTGAGATGACGAACTCTGTGAGGCTGCTGACCCTGAGTGCGTTCTGAGCGGCAATTTGTGGCTAGTAAAAATGAGGCGTGGCGCTTTCCAGTAGCTTTTTGTAATTTAAGTTAAAAATTTTCAGAATATTTTAATAAAATGGCGAAAGAACAAGTAAATTATGAAATGTGAAGAACATAGTCTTAATTTGCAAAGTAGAATTTTACCAGAACCCATTGAATCGTCTCAGGAAGTCCTTTCCATCCCACTCACACCCTCATTTTCTACTCAGAGGTTTTTTAAAAACTTACCTTAAATTCTGTGTGAATCATTGGACCCTCCCATTTTCTAAGTTTTCTTACCACATATATGTGCCCATAAACAACCCTTCTAGGTTTTGTTCGTGTTGCTGCTGCTGCTGCTAAGTCGCTTCAGTCGTGTCCGACTCTGTGCAACCCCAGAGATGGCGGCCCACCAGGCTCCCCCGTCCCTGGGATTCTCCAGGCAAGAACACTGGAGTGGCTTGCCATTTCCTTCTCCAGTGCATGAAAGTGAAAAGTGAAAGTAAAGTCGCTCAGTCGTGTCCAGACTCTTAGCGACCCCATGGACTGCAGCCTACCAGGCTCCTCCGTCCATGGGATTTTCCAGGCAAGAGTACTGGAGTGGGGTGCCATTGCCTTCTCCTTGTTCGTGTTGGCATAGTACAAAAATTGTACCATATTCTATAGTTTTCAGTCACTCGCTTTTTTACTTAACATTGTCACTAAGAGAATCTAGATGATTATACCTAACCAAAGTTCTTTCATTTTCACTGCTGCGTAATACCCCATTGTGCCTCTATTCCACAATTTATTAGTTTATTTTCTTGTCCGTGGACTTGTGGGTTGTTTTCAGACTACAGCCTATATAAACAACGCTACTATGAATATTCTAATCTGTGTATATGCTAAAGTTTTTACAGAGGATCTGGGTGTGAAGTTGTTTGGTAATAGGCTAGATGAAATAAGGCCAAATTGGTTTCCAATTTATACTCCCACCAACAGAATGAGTTTCCATTGTTCAATGTACTCATCATCAGTTGGTATAGTCAGATTTCTTAATTTTGCCATTCTCAGAGGTGTAAAATGATATTTCTTTAGGCTCTTCTTTTGTATTTCTCCAATCACTCATAAGATTAAGCTCTTGTTATGCTTATTGGCCATTTGCATTTCCTTTATCCTAAAATATCTATTTGAGTTTCCTGCTCATTTTTCAATTGGGTTATGTGTTTCCTATTGATTCGTAACTTTTTATATATTGGGTGAGTGTTAATAAACATTTGTAACTGCTTTCTGTATCTTTTATCCTGAAGCCATAAAAAAACAAAAGTTTGAAGGCCTTATTTTTCATTTTTAAGCCTTTATTCATACGGAATTTTTGTGCCTGACTGGTAGGATCCAATTACTTTGCCTCACTCCTCACTGTGGAAACCAATTTACTGAATAGTGCATCCTTTCCCTCTAACAGCTACATCATCTGTCAAGTTTCCATACGTCCTTGAGTCCGCTTCTCTAGCCAGTTCCACTGGATCAGTTTGCCTATCTCTGTGCCATCATTCTAGCTTTATTAAAGGTTTGGCATCTAACAGGGCAAGTCACACCTAATTTTTTTCTTCAGGAGAATCCTGTGTATTCTTGAACTTTGCTTTTCAAGCAAGTTTTATAATCAGTTTTCCAAGTTCCAGGAAAAAACAAAACCAAACAACTTATTGGATTTTAATTGGAATGGGAATAAATCTGTAGATCAATTTAGAGAGAACTGAATCTTTCTATTCTTTTTTTTTTTTTTAATTTTATTTTATTTTTAAACTTTACATAACTGTATTAGTTTTGCCAAATATCAAAATGAATCCGCCACAGGTATACATGTGTTCCCCATCCTGAACCCTCCTCCCTCCTCCCTCCCCATTCCATCCCTCTGGGTCGTCCCAGTGCACCAGCCCCAAGCATCCAGTATCGTGCATCGAACCTGGACTGGCAACTCGTTTCATACATGATATTTTACATGTTTCAATGCCATTCTCCCAAATCTTCCCACCCTCTCCCTCTCTCACAGAGTCCATAAGACTGTTCTATATATCAGTGTCTCTTTTGCTGTCTCGTACACAGGGTTATTGTTACCATCTTTCTAAATTCCATATATATGCGTTAGTGTACTGTATTGGTGTTTTTCTTTCTGGCTTACTTCACTCTGTATAATAGGCTCCAGTTTCATCCACCTCATTAGAACTGATTCAAATGTATTCTTTTTAATGGCTGAATAATACTCCATTGTGTATATGTACCACAGCTTTCTTATCCATTCATCTGCTGATGGACATCTAGGTTGCTTCCATGTCCTGGCTATTATAAACAGTGCTGCGATGAACATTGGGGTACACGTGTCTCTTTCCCTTCTGGTTTCCTCAGTGTGTATGCCCAGCAGTGGGATTGCTGGATCATAAGGCAGGTCTATTTCCAGTTTTTTAAGGAATCTCCACACTGTTCTCCATAGTGGCTGTACTAGTTTGCATTCCCACCAACAGTGTAAGAGGGTTCCCTTTTCTCCACACCCTCTCCAGCATTTATTGCTTGTAGACTTTTGGATCGCAGCCATTCTGACTGGTGTGAAATGGTACCTCATAGTGGTTTTGGTTTGCATTTCTCTGATAATGAGTGATGTTGAGCATCTTTTCGTGTGTTTGTTAGCCATCTGTATGTCTTCTTTGGAGAAATGTCTATTTAGTTCTTTGGCCCATTTTTTGATTGGGAGAATCTTTCTATTCTTGAATGTAGCATATTTTCCATTTATTTAGAATGTCTTAATATAATTCAATAAAGTTAAATTTTTTTCTCTGTGCACAGTTTTCACTTTTATTGAATTTTTTATACATAACTTATTTGTCTCTATTTTGCTCTAATTGTTCAGTTGCTCAGTCGTGTCTGACTCTTTGCGACCCCGTGGACTGCAGCCTGCCAAGCTTCCCTGTTTTTCACCACCTTCCAGAGCTTGCTCAAACTCATGTCAATTGAGTCAGTGATGCCATCCAACCATCTCGTCCTCTGTTGTCCCCTTCTCCTCCTGCCTTCAGTACTTCCCAGCATCTAATATCCAACTGATTTCTGACATGGGTCTTATTTCTTTTAAAATCTGCACTTTAAAAGTTTATTTATCTGTTTTATACAACACTGTTCCAGAAAGGGATTAAGGTGGCTTAAAAGACTCCATAAAATACACGAAGGAATTAGTAATAGAAGAACCAGGAATGAAGCATATGCAAAATGCATATACAATCCTACTCCTTTACTCTGGGTGAACCGACCACAGATTTGGCTCTAAGGTTTTTAGCAGGCAGTCAGAAAAAGAAACTTAATTACATCATTTGCAGTATCCAAAAAAACAAAATAAACCAATTACTCACGCAAAGCAGTGTTATTCCTAATATTAAGACAGAGAAAAATTTCTCTTGAGAGGGTTTATAAAGAGGTCAGTGAATGATGTAATTAATAATCAGTGTTCTCAGTAGCAACCTGATGGGAGACCAAAAATTAATTTCATAGGGTTCTTTCTTCAATACAGGCTGATGGCATCACATCACATCAACTCTTTCTTTTTTCTTCAGGGAAAGCAATTTTATCATGACTCCATAGAAGTCCTGAAGCCCTAAAATTCTATTCAACACTTTCTGAATAGGTATGTTTATTCTTCTAGGCAGAGCAAACATAGTTTATAAAATGCACGCAAGTTAGGAATCATTTCTTTAGACAATTGAGAGAATTAGACTACAAATCATCCATGCTATTCAGATACTTATGTTTTTTCTTAACAGCCAAGCTTTTTTTTTTTTTGCCTCTGCAAAAGGAACCTTTCTTGTTTCCATTTGGTGCCAGGCTAGGGTGAAGGTTTCAGAGTGGTTAAAAAGTTGCCTCCTGGCTGGAGGCAGTGGCTCTGGCAGAGATTTTGGGACGGGGAAGGCAGAGGGGTCCCGCCAAGGCCACCAGATTCCGGAGATGCCTAGTCGCGCTGGCAGGAGAGCCTCGGGAAGAGATACTCGCCCAGCCCGGCCTGGGAACGGCCAGCCTGCACAGGTTGGTTAAGTGGATGTCCATCTTGACGAGCTTCTTGACGAGCTCCTCCTCCAGGAAGTGGTGCTCCAGGAACTCGGAGAGCTGGGCGTCTGCGTTCGCAGAACCCAGGACGTGTAGATCCTAGAGAGAGCCTGGTTCGGGCCCTTCTCGGGGGCCGTGGCGGCCTCCGTGGCTTCCAGGGCGGTGCTCCACTCCTCCGGGGCCCGCACCTGCCGGTCCTGGACCAGGGCGCGGCCACCGCACTGCTTCCGCGCCTTAAGGAAAAGCTCGGCACCCTTGCACTTCTCTTCGGCCAACATCCAAAAGAATCGGCCCACACCTTCCAGAGCCACCTCGTTGCCTTCCAAGTAGAAGCTCCAAGAGGTAGGTGGACAAGGCCCAGAGGTGTGGCTGATGGTGGCCTCCTCCTTGGTGGAAGAATTGCGCCGGATCTGGGTGCTCACAGTTAGTTAGCGGTGAGGGCTTCTCTCCAGTGTGTTGTGAAGCTGGTCCTGGAAGCAGGGGATATGGGCTTATTATTCTATCCAGCATCTTGTTAACCGCCTATGTTACTTTTAATGATTTGTCTGTAGAGTCGGGGCTCCTATCTGTGAATAGTGACTTTTTTGTTTCTTTCTAGTTTTTAAGCTCCCCCCCCCCCACTTTCTGCTTGTATTGATTAGGCTCTTCAGTAGAAAGATGAATAAAAGTATCAATATTAGACATCCTTCCTAATTTTAAAGGGCATATTTCTAAAGTTTCTATTAACAATGATGCTACCAAAACCTACGTTAAATCCATTTCACCTGCCATCACTAATCAAGGTCGTTTTGAGACTCGCAGGTCTTCTTGGCTACACTTATCCCAAACAGTAAGGTGTCTGCCCAAGTTGTTTTCAGGAATTTGGAGTCAGCTGGGTATAGTTTGAGCTGAGCTGGATAAGTCTGGACCACTGACCTGTCAACTAGGCATTCAAGAGTGGTTGCTTGGTGACATTTTTGACATCAGAGGAGTGAAAACTCTACCCTTAAAACTTGCTGAGGCCTGTAGCCTAGTTAACAGATGCTCAGAATGGCAGATTCTATACCTCTTTCCAGTCATCTTTCTCCACACTCCCCACACCTTGGACTGCCCTGCGTTTTTATTCTTTATCCCATAAATAACTGAGCTCCTTGCCTTGGGGAGGCAGAGTTGAGACTGGTTTTCCTGTCTCATAGCTTGGCTATCTTGTGTATAAATTCTCTCTTGGCTGCAAATCTCGGCATCTCAGTGTTTTGTCCTGCTGGACTTCAGGCAAGACAAACCTTGTTCAGTAACAGTACTGTTTGTGTGACTTTGGTAGTTGCCCTTTTTGAAAGCTTAGTTTCTATTTTCAGTTGCTAAGAGCTTTCTTGCTTATCTATCACTTTGTTTTTTAAAATCATGAGTGTTGGATTTTATTAAATTATTTTTCTAAATCTATTAAAATGATCCTTTTAATTGGTAATGTGATAAACAAAATGTATATATAGTTTTCTAAGGTTAAACCAAATTTACATTCCTGTGATAAACCCAAGTTGATCATGAGGTGCTAACTTTTTTAAGCACATTACTATATTTGGGTTGTTCAGTGTTTTGTGTCCGTTTTCATGACTAAGGTTGGCCTGTGATTTTCTCTTGTCCGTGCTTCTGCTCAGTCGTCTCTGACTCTGTGACCCTTTGGAGTGTAGCTTGCCAGTCTCCTCTGTCCATAGGATTTTCCAGGCAAGAATACTGGAGTGGGTTGCCATTTTCTCCTCCAGGGGATCTTCCCTACCCAGGGATCAAATCCACATCTCCTGTGTTTCCTGCATTGCAGGCAGATTCTTTACCACTGAGCCATCCGGGAAGTTTGTAATTAAGACTGTGCACAAAGCTTGCTGCCTCTTCAGGTCTTTGCTTAAATGTCACTGTTCATCTCAATAAGGCCTCTCTGCCCTCATTTTTAGATATTGTAATTGTAAACTCTGCATTGTAATTCCTCTTCTTTCCCTAGACCTCTTTCCCAGGTACTTTTGTTAGGCACTTATCTCTTTTTAATGTAATAGTATATAGTTTGATAGTTTACTTAATTGTTGGCATCTAGTCCCATCACTTCATGGCAAATAGATGGGGAAACAGTGGCTGACTTTATTTTTCTGGGCTCCAAAATCACTGCAGATGGTGATTGCAGCCATGAAATTAAAAGACACTCCTTGGAAGGAAAGTTATGATCAACCTAGACAGCATATTAAAAAGCAGAGACATTACTTTGCCAACAAAGGTCCGTCTAGTCAAGTCAATGGTTTTTCCAGTGGTCATGTATGGATGTGAGAGTTGGACTATAAAGAAAGCTGAGCATTGAAGAATTGATGCTTTTGAACTGTGGTGTTGGAGAAGACTCTTGAGAGTCCCTTGGACTGCAAGGAGATCCAACCAGTCCATCCTAAAGGAGATCAGTCCTGAGTGTTCATTGGGAGGACTGATGTTGAAGCTGAAACTCCAATACTTTGGCCACCTGATGCGAAGAGCTGAGTCATTTGAAAAGACCCTGATGCTGGGAAAGATTGAGGGCAGGAGGAGAAGGGGATGAGAGAGGATGAGATGGTTGGATGGCATCACTGACTCAATGTACATGGGTTTGGGTGAACTCCGGGAGTGGTGATGGACAGGGAGGCCTGGCGTGCTGCGGTTCATGGGGTCGCCAAGAGTTGGACACGACTGAGCAACTGAACTGAACTCCCATTAGAATATAAATTCCAAAGGACCAACAGAATTTTCTATAGTGTGAGGAAGAGATCTAATTTCATCTTTTTGCAGATGCCTACCCAGTTATCCCAAAATCATTGACTAAAAAGTCATCTTTGCCCCCAGTGACTAGTAACACTTCCTTATTAAACACACTAGATTTCCATAGAGTTGGGTCTATTTCTGGATATTCTGTTACTGGTTTATCTGTTCATGTATCAGTACCACACTGGATTATACAAATTTATGAGTATATTTTAATATCTCATAGGTTACTTTCTTCCCCTCAGAGCTATTCTTTTTCAGGGTTTTTTCTAACTAGTATTGGGTTGTTTTAAAAACATGAATTTTAGCATCATCTTGTCTCTCTCCAAAAGAGGGGGGAAACCGGATATTTTATTGGGATTGCATTAAAATTTGTAAATTAAGGAAAAATGACATTTTGATGATGTTGAGATGTCCTAAAAAGGAGAAAGGAAGTCTTTCCACTAGTTCAAGTTTGCTTTTGCATCTTGACGAAGCATTTATAGTGTTTTGAATATAGATTTTGAATGTTTCGTATTTAGGTTATTCCTAAATATTTCATCATTTTTGTAGCTAGTATAACTCAGGTTTGTTTCCATTTCCATTATAGCTTCTAACTTGTAATCATTTGTGTGTATGAAGACTTTTGAGGTTTTTAAATTTTTTATTCTTTTTATTGGAGTATAGTTGCTTTACAATGTGTTAGTTTCTGCTGTGCAGCAAAGTGAATTTATATTATTTTTATTCCTTTTTTTGAAGACTTTTGAATTTCGTGTGTTACTTTCATGTCCTGCTACCTTACAAAATTAATTAATGTTTGAGTTTATTCACTGAGTCTCTAGAGTTCTCCAGATGTATTTTCATGTTATCTGTAAATAGAGATAATTTTACTTCTTTCGGATTCCTATGCCTCTGTTTTCTCTCATCTAAATTTCATTGGCTAAAGCCTTCTGTACAATGTTAAATAGTAGTGAAGGTGGTGATCAATTTTTCTTTGTTGTTTAACTTAGTAGGAATGCCTCAGGCATTTCTCCATTATTTTTTTAATTTTAATTTCTTTTAACACCAAAAATATGTCATACTGGGGTACAGCTGATTAACAATGTTGTGGTAGTTTCAGGTGAACAATGAAGGGACTCAGTCATATGATGACTTTATGGTTAAATGTTTTAAATGACTATTAGATTTCTGTCAAAAGATTTTTTTAAACATCCTTAGAGATAATAATACATTTTTCCCCTTATACCATTATTTTGGTAAACTATATTAAAATGTTAATATTAATCTATCTTTGCATTTCTGGAATGAATTCTACTTGGCTATGGTATATTATTTTCTTGTAGTATTGGAGTCTGTTCAGAATTTTTGCATTAACATTCATAAGGGATGAAAGTGAAAGTCGCTCAGTCTTGTCCGACTCTTTGCGACCCAATGGACAATAAAGACTACTGTATTCTGCAGGCCAGAATCCTGGAATGGGTAGCCTTTCCCTTCTCCAGGAAATCTTCCTAACCCAGGAATCAAACCGGGGTCTCCTGCATTCTTTACCAACTGAGGTATCAGGGAAGCCCAATGGCCCGTAATTGTCTTTTATGTTTGCCCTTAACAAGTTTTGATAATAATGTTATACTTGCTTTATAAAAAGAATTTAAAATTTTTGTTTTTTTCATTTTCTATGCTCTGAAACAACTTATTAGTATTGGAACTCTTTGGTGCCAAATGTTTGAAATTCTTTTGTGAAACTTTGTGAACCGGATGACATCATATATATAATGACTCAAAAAAAAAATTATTTCTTTTGTAACAGTACTGGGCAAGTGAACAGGTCCTTGGGGTAGTTTCCATCTATGTGGTCAGTCGGGGGCCCATGCTGGTGGAAACTGTAGTCTTCAACATGTGACTTACAAGTTTGCCCTGGAAGTGGTCGCCATCCCAGACATCTAGAAGGGGAAAAGAATATGGAGGTTGTTATGAGCGAGGCTTGGAAGTGGCACAGATTATTTCCACTCACATTTTATTGGTTAGAGCTCAGTCACCTGGTCAACACCTAACAGCTGGGAAGGCTGGCAAATGCTGCCAAGCTGCGGACCCAGGAAAGGATGAATGAGTATTTAGGTGAGTAGCAATCACTGCTTCCTACTAAGAGGAATTCCAAAAAGAATCTTAGAAGTGAAGTATAATATTATTCAAGGAGAAACTCCATAAAAATGTTTTAAAATGTGACATGAAAATCTAGGACAAAATTAAATTTGGCTCTGACATTTATTTGGAGGAAATGGCGACCACACTCCAGTATTCTTGCCTGGAGAATCCCATGGACAGAGGAGCCTGGCAGGCTACAGTCCATGGGGTCACAAGAGTTTGACACGACTTAGCAACTAAACCACTGCCACTTATTAACTGTGATACCGTGGTCAAATGACTTTAAGCCTCCATTTCTTTCTTCACTAACATAACGGCTGTAATAATAGTATTTATCTCATAGAATTTTTTATTTTAAAAAGTGAAATAGGGGGACTTCCCTAGTGGTCCAGTGGTTAAGATTCCATGTTTCCACTGTCTCTGGTCAGGGAAGCTCCACATGCCACAGGCTGGGGCAAAAAAAAAAAAGGGAAATGATGCATAAAAAATCTTAGTAGGCACTCAGCACAAAGCAAATAGTGGATATAAGATATAAACACTGATAATATAATGGGTACTTGAGTCTCTGGTATGCTATTTCCTGAATATCAAACACCAACAGCAGAAATATTTAACATAAAAAATAAAATTTTTATTTTAAAAATTAGAATATTTTATCAACAAATGGAGATTACTTTTAGATGTAAAATATAACAGTTCTTTCAATATGAGTTACTTAGATTATATAGGATGTCACAAAGAATTTCAGTCTTTGAGAAAGTTTTTCTCAAAAAAGATTGAGAAGTTGGCAGCTATTTAATAAAAAGGAAAATTGCTTGCATAGTCTGATTTGGAAGAACCCTATGGTAGTCACCCTGCTCTCACAATCTTAAAACTAGTCTCGCACATGTTGTCCCATCCAGTTCCACCTATGATTGGCAAGATTATGTTGATTTGTATTAAGTTTGGTGAACTGACTCTTTGCACATCAAACAGAACAACTTCCTAGATATCCCTTTAACTGGGGAGTGCTTCTCCCCTAAGGCCCTCTAGGAGAGCTTCAGGACAGCTGCCAGGCCGCTCCCACTGTGTCTTTTCTTGCTCACCTTCCCATTATACCTCAGGTTTTCTGTTTCCCCATTACCCTGGCTCTTCCCTTTTCAGTCCTTCTATCACTTTCTTCTTTACAGCATTGGTCCATGAATCAAGGCAGATGGAAGTGGTCAAGCAGGAGATGGCGAGAGTGAATGTCGACAATCTAGGAATCAGCGAACTAAAATGGACTGGAATGGGTGAATTTAACTCAGATGACCATTATATCTACTACTGCGGGCAGGAATCCCTTAGAAGAAAAAGAGTAGCCATCATGGTCAACAAAAGAGTCCGAAATGCAGTACTTGGATGCAATCTCAAAAACAACAGAATGATCTCTGTTCGTTTCCAAGGCAAACCATTCAATATCACAGTAATCCAAGTCTATGCCCCAACCAGTAATGCTGAAGAAGCTGATGTTGAACAGTTCCATGAAGACCTACAAGACCTTTTAGAACTAACACCCAAAAAAGACGTCCTTTTCATTATAGGGGACTGGAATGCAAAAGTAGGAAGTCAAGAAATAGATGGGGAAACAGTGGAAACGGTGTCAGACTTTATTTTCTGGAGCTCCAAAATCACTGCAGATGGTGACTGCAGCCATGAAATTAAAAGATGCTTAGTCCTTGGAAGGAAAGTTATGACCAACCTAGATAGCATATTCAAAAGCAGAGACATTACTTTGCCAACAAAGGTCCGTCTAGTCAAGGCTATGGTTTTTCCAGTGGTCATGTATGGATGTGAGAGTTGGACTGTGAAGAAGGCTGAGCACCAAAGAATTGATGCTCTTGAACTGTGGTGTTGGAGAAGACTCTTGAGAGTCCCTTGGACTGCAAGGAGATCCAACCAGTCCATTCTAAAGGAGATCAGTCCTGGGTTTTCTTTGGAAGGAATGATGCTAAAGCTGAAACTCCAATACTTTGGCCACCTCGCGTGAAGAGTTGACTCATTGGAAAAGACTCTGATGCTGGGAGGGATTGAGGGTAGGAGGAGAAGGGGTAGAAGGGTAGAAGGAGAAGGAAGAGGTAGGAGGAGATGGCTGGATGGCATCACCAACTCGATGCACGTGAATTTGAGTGAACTCCGGGAGTTGGTGATGGACAGGGAGGCTTGGCGTGCTGCAGTTCATGGGGTCGCAAAGAGTCAGACACGACTGAGCGACTGAACTGAACTGATCCTTTTCTTTCGTAAACAAAATAACTTACTCATGCTTTTGCTGCATCCCCCCCATAACTCCACTCACCAAAACAAACGAGCCTCCTAAGAAGGTTTGAAAAGGACAAGATTATAAATAACTAGTTGATATTTTTGCAATCACAGTTTAAAAGAAAGCTTAGTTTGGAAAATTGAACTTCTTGGCAGACATTCCAATCAGCCTTGATAATCGGCCTCTTGGTCACCCCTGTTCATTCACTGAGTGCTATGACATCTGGCACAGTCTTCTCAGCTTGACTCTTTTCCTCTTCCTTTAGCCTCTCAGTTCCTTAAACTGCCCCCTACCCCTGCACTCCACGCAAAGTCCTCCAACTCCTATGGCTGCACCTGAAGCAGTTCCACCTTCAAAATTCCTTTCAGATATCCTACCCTCAGACCAATTCCTCCTACCTTGCCAGCTCATTCAGTTTCATCTGTTCCCACTGTAACCATTTGACAGATTCACCAGAACTTCCAGTCCTTTACCTTTTTACTTTTCCTCTCTTCATATCTTCGATTCAGATTCCATCATTTCACTCAGTCTCTTGCTAATAACTACCTCTGCTTCCACTGCATTTGTCTGGCAAAGTGTTGCTTATGCAGAAATCCAGTTATCTTTTCTCTGTGCCTACTTCAGCTTGGGCATCTCGGAATAAACTTACCCAATGGGGCAAATGTGTAACATATAAATTTACGAGTCCTAGCTTCAACTGAGCCCTCAGCATTGCCCGCAGATTCTTCCACTTCCTCTAGCTTATTCATTCTCTCCAGTAAGCCTTTTCTACTCCATTTCACGTTCAACCCTGCCACCTCACTTCATGCTTAGAATTTGATCCTTTTCATATTTTTTTTTTCCTGAGGAAATAGTTCAGACTGAACCCCCCAAAACTCCTGCCACCCAACTACAACCTACCTGCATCTTGGCCGTCCATTCTTCCTCAGACTTTTCTGTGATCTGGGACTTCCTGGATGGCTCAGGGATGAAGAATCCACCTGCAATGCAGGAGACACAGGAGTTGTGGATTCAGTCCCTGGGTTAGGGAGATCCCCTGGAGGCAGAAATGGCAACCCACTCCAGTACTCTTGCCTGGAGAATCCCATGGACAGAGGAGCCCGGCAGCTACAGTCCATAGGGTCGCAAAGAGTCAGACACGACTGAAGCGACGTAGCATGCATGCCTGCCTGTGATCTGAATTTTATGGCATCTTATCTTCCAAGAATCTTACATTATCCATTATTTCTCTTTTTCTCAGCTTAGTCCCTCTTATTAACATTTGTTTTCAGTTGCTAAGTCATGTCTGACACTTTGTGACCCCACAGACTATAGCACGCCAGGCTCCTCTGTCCTCCATTATCTCCTGGAGTTTGCTCAGATTCATATCCATTGAGTTGGTGATGCTATCTAACCATCTCATCCTCTGCCGCCCCCTTCCCCTTTTGCCTTCAATCTTTCCCAGCATCAGGGTCTTTTCCAGTGAGTTGACTCTTCGTATCAGGTGGCCCAAGTATTGGAGCTTTAGCTTCAGCATCAGTCCTTCCAATGAATATTCAGGGTTGACTTCTTTTAGAATTGGCTGGTTTGATCTCCTTGCTGTTGTCCAAGAGACTCTCGAGTCTTCTCCAGCACCACAGTTCAAAAGCATCAGTTCTTTGGTTCTCAGCCACCAACTCTCACATCCATACATGATTGACTGGAAAAACTGTAGCATTGACTATATGGACCTTTGTTGGCAAAGTGATGTCTCTGCTTTTAATATGCTGTCTAGGTTTGTCATAGCTTTTCTTCCAAGAAGCAAATGTCTTTTTATTTCATGGCAGCAGTCACTGTCTGCAGTGATTTTGGAGCCCAAGAAAATAAAGTCTGCCTCTGCTTCCATTTTTTCCCCATCTATTTGCCATGAAGTGATGGGACCGGATGCCATGATCTTCATTTTTTCAATGTTGAGTTTCAAGTCAGCTTTTTCACTCTCCTCTTTCACCTTTACCAAGAGGCTCTTCAGTTCCTCTTAACATTTACAAATACTCAAATCTCTCATCTTAAAAAATTCCTGAGCCTTATTTCCAAACAAACTGCTGTGCTCCTATCTCTTTCCCTTATCTGCAGAGATCTTTGTAAGATCTCTTACAAAATTCTAGAAAGAATTATGTAAGCTTGTTGCCTCAATTTCTTTTCCTCCCATGTGTGCTTTAAGCCACTTTAAGCCAACTTTGACCCCTCCTACTAATTTGAAATGGTATTCACTCAAATGACCTCCATGTTGCTGAATCCAGTGGACATCCTCTGGTCCTCACTCACTTGACTCTTAACAACAGTCAAAGTAAACTTCCACTCCTTTCTTCCCTCATGCTGTCTTTCTTTGATTTCCATAGTTATGCATTCTCTTGTTATTCCTCTTTTGGAAACTTCTCAGGACGTTGCTAACTCTTCCTCCTCTTTAGATGTTGGAGTTCCCCAGGAATTGGTTTTACTTGTTTTTTCCCTCTCAGTTTGCACTATGCTAAATGTTTTCGTATATACATATGAGTTCAAATACCAGTTTTTCAAAGTATGGTTCATGGGCCAACCTGTACCAGGAACACTTGCAGAAGATGAAGTGGGGCATGTGCTGGAGTGGGAGAAAGGAGTGTTAAAGTCCAGATTCCCAGGCCCCATCCACAGGCTACTAAACTGTGTGGGTGGAGACTGGGAATCTGCTTTTTAAATTCATTCTCCAGGTTATTACCATGCTAACGAAAGTTTGGAACCACTAATTTGATTTGTCGCATTAACAAGGGCAGCTCAACATCTCCATCTGCTGACTTATTAAAACCATTGCTTATTTTCTCAAATGTTAGGAAACTTAAAAATGTGGGGGGAAAAACAAGAACAAAGGAGATGAAAGAATTATCTGCTTTGTGAATAATCAAGATTGGGTTATGTCATCTTTTGACTTTCCTAGCTCCAAATGAGATTTCCTCTATATTTGGGTTTCAGTTTTTAATCCATATCCCACCGTTAATAAATATGTAAGCACTAGAATGACTGTTTCATCATATAGTCTCCTAAAATGGAGCTAGGCATTTAAAGGATTTTCAAAATTAACTTTCCTGGAATTGGCTGATAAAAAGCATTGTACTTGCCACAAAAAAATTTAACATGGGTCATTATAATTCTACCTAATATTCACTGTTAAATTATTCTAGTTACAAAGTATTCATTCTAAAACAACTTTTAGAAAATAAATAATTTATGAAGGAAATGAAATTCACTCATAATCTCACTACTAAGAGACAATACACAATTTTAAATTTGGGGTATTATTTCGTTTCTTCTCTACATATATGCATTTTCCCCCAAATAAATTAAAAGTATCTTTTTGGACTTTTGTACCTACCAGTTCTCCAACTTTTTTTCCTGGTTTTAATCATGTATTTTTACCTCTTTAAGATTTGGCAAAGACTTCAGGATTTTATTGACTGATTGCACTTAACTAACAAGTTCAAGTCTCAGGGCTAATCTTATACGACTGCATTGTTAATACGTCTCCATATATGTTGTTGTTGTTGTTCAGTTGCTAGTTTGTGGGACTCTTTGTGACCCCATGGACTGCAGCAGACCAGGCTTCCTCCTTCACTATCTCCCTGAGTATCATTGCCCAATTATTCCCTCTAATTACCTGGATTCCTGACAAAATGTTTCCTCATTTTCTTTTTTCTAATTGTTGCAAATTTTATTATTGAAGTATAGTTGATTTGTAATATTGTGTTAGTTTCAGGTGTAGCATAATGATTCAGTGTTTTTGTAGATTATATTCCATTATAGGTTATTACAAGATAATAAGTATTATTTCCTGTGCCATACAGTATATCCTTGTTGCTTATCTATTTCATTTATAGTAGTCTGTATCTATCAATCCCATACCCCTAATTTGTCCCTTTCCCCTCACTTCTTCCCTTTGGTACAAGTTTGTTCTCTGTATCTGTGAGTCAATTTCTGTTTTGCATATACATTTATTGGTACTTTTTTTTTTTAGATTCCATGTATAAGTGATATCATATAGTATTTGTTTTTCTGTCTGATTTATTTTCTTCTTGAGAGCACATCTTTTTTGGGGGGTGGGGGCTATGCTGCTAGGCGTGTGGGATCTAAATTCCCCAACCAGGGATTGAACTCAGGCCCGTGACAGTGAAAGCATCGAGTCTCAACCACGGAACCACCAGGGAATTCCCTACACTGCATCTTCTTTTTTATATTTATTTCATTTTGGCTTTGCTGGGTCTTCATTGCTGCTCTGGCTTGTCTCTAGTTGCAGAGAGCAGGGGCCGCTCTCTAGCTGTGGTGCTCGGGCTTCTCACTGGGACGGCTTCTGTTGTTGAAGAACACGGGCCGTAGTGCCCTGGCTTCAGTAGTTGCAGCTTTGGGGCTCTCGAGCATGGGCTCAGTGGTTGTGATGCACAGGCTTAGTTGCTTTTTGGTATGTGGGATATTCCTGGACGAGGGATCAAACCCTGCACTGGCAGGTGGATTCTTTACCACTGAGCCACCGGGGAAGCCCACCATATCTTCTTTACCAAGGTGTCTGTTGATGGGCACTTGGGTTGCTTCCATTTTTTTTTTTTAACTATTGTAAACAGTGTTTCTATGAACATTTTGATGCCTATATCTATTCGAATTAGTGTTTTCATTTTTTTCTGGGTGTATACTGAGGAGTGCAATTGCTGGATCATATGGTATTTTGATTTTGATTTTTGAGGAACTTTCATACTGTTTTCCATAAGGGCTACACCAGTTTACATTCCTACCAATAGTGTATGAGGGCTCCCTTTTCTCAAAAATCAAAATTTTGTTACTTGTAGACTTTTTGATAGCTATTCTGACAGGTATGAGGAGATAACTCATTGTGCTTTTGATTTGCATTTCTCTAATAATTAGTGATGTTGAGCATTTTTTCATGTGCCTATTGGTAATCTGTATGTCTTCTTTGGAAAAATGTCTATTCATATCTTCCCATTTTCTTGATTGGATTGTTTATTTTTCTGATAGTGTATATTTTGGATACTGACATTTTGTCAGTTACATCGTTTGCAAACATTCTCTTCTGTTCAATTTTGGTTTCCTTGGCCATGCAAAAGTTTGTTTGGTTTTGCTTTCACTTCTTTTGCCTTAGGAGACTGATCCAAGATAACACGGCTACAATTTATGTCAGAGTGTTCTGCTTGAAACTTCCCCAGTGGTCCAGTGGTTAAGGGTCCATGCTTCCAAGGCAGGGGGCTAGGGTTTGATCCCTGGTCAGGGAGCTAAGATCACGCATGCCACAAGGCACAGACAGTGTTGCTTTTAGGAGTTGTCTATGTTGTCTTTTAGGAGTTTTATGGTTTCAGGCTTCACATTTAGGTTTTTAAACCATTTCATTTTTGTATATGGTATAAGAGAATGTGCTAATCTCATTGTTTAGTTTTGACACCTGTAAGTCTGTTTCTGTTTTAGATTGGTTCATTTGTGTCATATTTTAGATTCCACATATAAGTGAATATCATATGGTATTTGTCTTTCCCTTTCTTCACTTATTATAAGTCCATAAAAGATCTAGTTTCTATTCCCTTCCTCCATGTTTTGTTTTTCATATCATATTTTATACCTTCATGCTTATCCCTTTACAGTTTATTGTAGTTATAGTTGCTTTTTGATTTTTAAAAATGTTTAAATCTATGTACTGACTTATTTAAGTGGTCTTCAATCCTTACTACATATATGTCTTTCCTATTAGGATTTTTTTCCCTTTCAGAGAAGACCCTTCAACACTTCTTTCGGGGTAGGCTCAATATTGCTGACTACTTTATTTTTGCCTGTCTGAGAAATTCTTTATCTCTCCATCTATCCTAAACAATAATCTTGCAGGGTAGAGTATTCTTGGTTGCAGATTTTTCTGTTTTAGACTTTGAATGTTTTGTTACTCTCTTCTGACCTTCAAATTTTCTGCAGAATAATCAGCTGATGGCCTTATGTGACTTTCCTTGTGTATGCCTCTCTTCCTCTCTTGCTGCCTTTGGAATTCTCTTTAACTTTTGCCATTTAAATTATGATATGTCTTGGTGTGGGTCTGTTAGAGTTCATCTCTTGGGCTTTTTGTACCTAAATATGTTTCCTTCTTTAGGTTTGGGAATTTTTCAAAATTTATTCAAAAGTTCTTCAAATACATTTTCAATTTCCATCTCTCTTAATGGCAACCCACTCCAGTACTCTTGCCTAGAAAATCCCATGGACGGAGGAGCCTGGTGCAGGCTACTGCCCATGGGGTTGCAGAGTCGGACACGACTGAGTGACTTCACTTTCACTTTTCACTTTCATGCACTGGAGGAAATGTCAACCCGCTCCAGTGTTCTTGCCTGGAGAATCCCAGGGATGGTGGGGCCTGGTGGGCTGCCGTCTATGGGGTCGCAGAGTCGGACATGACTGAAGCGACTTAGCAGCAGTAGCAGCAGCATAGATCTCTTATGTTGCTGTGGGTTTTTTTTTTTTTAATCTGTGCCTTTCTGCTGGCTGTTTCAATTAGGTGATTTCCATTATTCAATCTTCCAGATCACTTATGTGTTCTTCTGCATTATTTAGTTGTCTATCATTACTTCGAGTGCTTTTTATCCCAGAAATTGAATTATCTGTTTTTTATTAAGCTTTAAGTTTCCAGTTTCTTGTTAAAATTATCTGTATTTAGATTGATTCTCCTAATTCAGTTAGCATTTTTATTATCAACATCTTGAATTCATTGTGTGGTAGACTGATTATCACTGTTGCATTATTTTTTCAGGGGTTTTCTTTTACTCTTTTGAGAGTAATCCCTCTGCCTTATCATTTTACTTACCTTTGTCCATTTCTATGAATTTAGGTTAAACAGTTATCTGTTGTCTTGGGATGGGATGTCTTTATTTGAGAGGATCCCTGGGTAGACTTCGTGTGCCCAATGTCTGGTGTGAAGGCTGGATTTGACGTAGATGCCAGCCACACCTTTCCTCAGTGTTGTACTGTCTACTTGATAGGGAGTGTGGCTGGTGTTGGCAGAGCCAGAGCCTGCACAGATGAGGTAGACTTCCTCTCTGCTCAGTGGCAGGGGTGGGGGTCTGTTCCCAAGTGACTGGAGTGGGTGCCCTGAGGGTCAGACTTGAGTTGGCTGTGTTCCATTTAAGGGTGTGTTTTTCCTTCTCCCTGCACTGGGGTCTTTGCCCCAAAGGAGGGTACAGCTGATGTAAGTGAGTGTAGCTCACAGAGGCCCCATGTGCTGCCTGTATAAGTGCCTGCGGCTCTGCTCAAATGTAGCCCAAGGTCGCATCTTCTCCCCGACTCTGGTTGTCACCGATCTAGAGCAAGGTTATGGTGTGGAATGGAGAGGGCTCGAGTATTCGCTTGGCTGGGGCTTGTGGTATTCTGGTTGTGGGAATTGAAGCAGCTGGGCCACCGTCAGAAGTGTGGCTTGCATCTATGATGCTGTTTGAGTAAATACCAGTGGCCTCCGCCTACCTGACCCATATCATAATCCCTCCCTGGACCACTTCTCCACCCTAAATCTTTTCCCAGGACCTGGCTGCCCTAGCCCCAGTACCAACTGGTGGTGTGGAGTGAGAGAGGCTGGGGTGGTCATTCAGCTCAGACTGGGGAGCACGGTGAGACAGCAATCATTAGGGTAGACACCACTGGGTCTGGGGACACGCCAGTGCCCTTGTACTTCTCAGGAGTGGAGTCTAGTCTACTTCTCTCCTCTGCATGAGATGCCTAGCTTGCGGCTCGACCCACTCACTCCCCAGGCAGGGCATGTGTCTGCCCTTGTGATCACCCCTCCCCTTCTTTCTGAGTCCCATCCCAGGGCAACAGGTCTCTACCCAAAGCTTTCTTTTTTGTTCCACCCCACCACGTGGGAATCCTTCTTGCATCCTTGGTGTATAGGAATTATTCTGCCAATTCTGTTTTCCATGAGAATTGTTCCACACATAGATGTACTTTTCATGCGTTTGTGGGGGGAGGTGAGCTCCACATCTTCTTACTCCATCTTGATCCCCCTCCCTCTTATTTAGTCAGTGGGGCTGTAGAATCTTGTCAAGGTCATTTGAAAGCCTAAACATTATATCCCTTATTCCTTTAGTCATAGTCATAGCTAGTCTTATAGAAAATGTCTTAGTAGATCAGCTATTGGTGATGGAACCTGGAGGTACAAGGAGGTACAACAGGTAAGGAAAGCACAGGTAAAGCTTTAAGAACAGCATCTATAAGGGAACAGAGGCATAGAAGTGCACAACATGTTTTGGAAAATGAGATGTGTGTGGCCAGGGGAGGAAAAGGCAGCAGGAAGATCAAGAACTTGAGGCTAACTGTGAACCATTTTGGACAGCTACTGTATTCTGTATTGATGTATTGATGCTTTCCATACATTTCTTTGAATCCTTTTAATAATGAAAAAATTATAAGGTCCACTGTATTCTTGCTTTCAAATATGGCAGCTTGCCTTCAACTTGACTCAATAATCTAGAACCCTGGTTGTTTACATGTACCCAATCTCTGTTCCATGAAGCTGGAGTGGTGTGTTTTTATTAGCCCAACACCCCTCCCCTGCTTTTGGTAAATGTCTGCATATTCTGGCCACAGATGTGTGGACAGAACCTAGAGTAAGCCAATCACAGTAACTCATCTCCACCAGGGTTTTCACTACCTGAGCCAGAGAGGAAGCTTCCTGCCTCTCGGGGGGATGGGGGCCAGGAACTGCCACTTCTCCATCGCGGGGAGAAATGCTGACATGCAGAGAGGGGCAGGGATGGGCAGTGCTGAGCCATGGTTCTTCAGGGTATGTCTCCTGTACCCCTCTTTTCCTTAAGCAACTTGTTAGATTTGTGCATTTAGCACATAAAATGTGTTCAGTAAGCAGAGCTGTTATCAAGGCAAATGGGAAAGAGGAGCAGTTAGACTGATAAGAAGCCCTTCACCTCCCCTGTCTTCTTGTCTCTAAGAAGTCTAGGATTTACTTTAAAATATACCAATGAAGAAAAATAGTAGAGCAAACAAATTGGCAAAAATGTTGAAAACTATTGATAAATGGGGAAGTTATTATGCTAGACTCTCAATTATTTCTTAGTCTCAATGGACCATGCTTTATTTTTTAATTGGAGGATAACTGCTTTACTGTGCTTTCTTTAAAAAAAGATTATCATGCAGTTTCCTTTTTTGGTCCTACTGATATGAATTACACCAATGTCCAAGTGTTGGCCAACCTGCATTTTCTAATGTTTCATTTGGCATTCTTATGAGGTAGACTGCCCTATGGTTTTCCTTTCTTGTTAAAATTCTTGAAGACACGTGACTGCCCATGACTTCTGAGGTTCCTTTGTTCTACTGATTCTACTGAATCATTAGGTAAATGATTCTGTATTGCAATTCTGTTATCCATCTCATTATCTATTAAGCTCCTAATAAAGTGTGGATTATGTTCACCTAACCAGAAATCTCCATCACACCCAAATGTTCATTTCTTGAACTTTTCTAGAATTCTTCACTTTAACAATGATACCCAGATAACCCCTAAATTTTTACCACACAAATCCTATTTAGAACTTATTTTCTCCCATATAGGCTTCCCTGGTGGCTCAGAGGTTAAAGCGTCTGCCTGCAATGTGGGAGACCTGGGTTCGATCCCTGGGTTGGGACGATCCCCTGGAGAAGGAAATGGCAACCCACTCCAGTATTCTTGCCTGGAGAATCCCATGGACCGAGGAGCCTGGTGGGCTACAAGGGTCGCAAAGAGTCAGACATGACTGAGCGATTTCACTTTCACTTTCCCCCATATAATGACATTCTCCAGGCAGTAATACTACCAACCTGTCCTTACACTATTTTCCACTTAATTTCAGTCGTGGAAACTTAACTTCCACTTAATGTTTAGTCGCTAAGTCGTGTCCAACTCTTTTCTAACCCGATGGACTACAGCCCACCAGGCTCCTCTGACCCTGCGATTTTCCAGGCAAGAATACTGGAGTGAGTTGCCATTTTCTTCTCCAGGGGTTCTTTCCCACCCAGGAATCAAACCTGCGTCTCCTGCATTGCAGACGGATTCTTTACCACTGAGCCACCTGGGAAGCCCCTGACATGCCATGTAAGCACTCAGATGATTGCTGAATCTAGATAAACTCACTCCTCAAAGATTAAAAATTAAAGCATCATGACATTTTGGTATCTTTCATCTGACCATCCATATCAACTGTTCCCATTCAAACATTACCCAGCACCATGGTTTATGGTTAAAAGAATTGGTCCTTAGGTCTAGTGGCACTTTGAATCTTTTATGCCGTAATACTGTATCAGTATCAAGAGGATTTTATGCAAAATTGGGATAGTCTCTGTGATCAAAACTAAATAAAGGACAAGCAACCTGCAAAAAAAAAAAAAAAAATTAAAGCATCAGATAAAATTTAAGTTTTTATGAGACTTCAGTTTTTGAAATACGTAACTCTTACAGCACAAACACAAGTTATTTACACGTTCTTTTTACAAAATGTGTATGCCATTTTGAAAGAATACTGTTAAGATCATGATCTAACATACCTGTCAAGAATTCAAAAAGGACCCATGGAATCTGGTCTTCATAAATCCACAGTACAATGACATAAAACATGGCTGAACGTCAAGGCTTACTTACACATGAGAATACTAATTCTGTATCATGGCCTATGGCCTGTTTGTACAGCTGCAAGTTAGACATGGTTTTGACATTTTAAAAAGATTATTAAAACAAAAGCTAAACTAAATAAAGAATATGCAACACAGACCCATGTGGCCGGCAAGTATTTACTCTCTGTGGCATTTTAAAGAAAAAGTTTCCTGACCCTGCATTACATGAAGCTGACTGAGAGACAGCTACTGGAATATACTGGTGAGTATTTAAAAAAAGACACCACTGTTATGTGCCAGTACCATCAGCACTACTCATTTCTAAAATGAGGCACTTCTTTTTCAATATGTACATCTTCAAAACATAATTACATCTATGAAGTAGCTCTGCTACTTAACTCTAGCCCTTTGTAATCAGGTCTGCACATAAAATCACAGTATTCTTAGGGGCTAAAGAAAATAAGTACAAATATCAGATGTCTGTCATTGAGTTCATAAGTCATGGCAAGTAGATTAAGATCACATAGTCTTCAATGTTAATAAAATTTATAATTTAGAAATTGTCAATAGGATGTGTTACTGCTGCATTATTTAAATAATATCTATAAAAACATGTTACACATCCTAATTCATTGTTTTTGAAAGGAAGAATAACTTAGTTAACTTAGTAGCTACTTTAAAAATGAGAGATGGAAAAAAAGAACCCCCCCCCCCAAAAAAAAAAGGTAAAACCACAGCAAAAAGCTTTGGAATGCAAAAGACTGGGGACTCTTAGCAACAGCACTCAAGGTGGCTTAGGCGTCTCATTTTAGCTAGCTGCTCAGTTCCCATAGCAACCTCTGTCTCTCATCCGTGAGCTACTTCATTTCAAGAATGACAGACAGGTCCATGAGCAAATGTTTTAGAAGTAAAACCAGAGCTGCTCAACACGCAAGTCTTCTCTGTGTGGGCTAAGCAGTTCCTGGTCAGCAGGCTATGTTCACGCCAGAAGTACTGTACTGGGTGTTTTCCCTTCTGCAGGCCAAGCTGGCTGAGCATCACATCACGAAGACATCTCTGATGCCGAGTTTTCAAATGCTCAGTGAATGCTGAGGTAGATTTTCTGATGGAGATCTTTTATACCCTGATTCGATCAGGACTCGCTTCTTTGTGTATCCTCCTTCTGGGAAATATCTTCCGCTTAAGTGCAATTAACTAAAGGATGAAAGACAGAAGATAAATTGTTAATTTTCCAGGTTGACAAACTTTAACTTTCTTGCTGAGGGTCATATGACCTTAATCTTTCCCTAGCCCTATACATAAAGAACAGACGGCAAACATGGCTCCATCATTCCTCCCCTCAAAACAAAACTAATGGCTTTTTATAGGGTTCAAATTATTTTTTCCCGTTTCTTTTTCTTTAAGATCTATAAAAACTACATATTTTTATATAACAATTACCACATGTATTTATTTTCAAGATGTCTGTCAAGTCTTTGCACTGAAGGACACCGACTCTTCTTCACCTATTAAGATACGTCTCTGGGTT